>NC_080085.1:27737294-28429036 GCF_949987535.1 Balaenoptera acutorostrata | reverse complement strand
CTTTTCCAGAAACTAGGTGTGTGACCTTAAATAAGCTACTTAACTTCCTGAATCTTAGTTTGTTTTAGCTTTCTCTATAAAATGAAGCGCCTACCTATGTCTCAGGGTTAGTGACAAAATTAAATAATTAGTAAGAAATTTATAGACTGAAAAGTGCTATATGAGTTTAAAACATTGCCATTATTTTCTCTCTCTAGAATTTTGACCTTACTTATGTTAGAGAATGTCTGAATCTAGAAAATTTAACCTACGAGCAGCATCTGGCTTTAAGAGAAGTATGTTCATATCTTTATTCAAAATACTTATCGTACATATATACCAAAACTTAAGTTTTTTTCAAATACTCTGTGTGTTTTTAAGGATTTAGTGTGGGCAAAAGGAAATTTTATCAGCTATGTTAAAGGGAAAAACATCTGAAGAAATGAAGATTATGAGAGAGAACTGAGTTGATCTAAGTATAGAACTTCAAAATGTAAGCAAATGTGAGGTCAACTGATGGCATTTTTTTCTCACAAAATAGTTAAGATTACTGAAAAATTGTTTAGGTAAACAAGATAGAGAATCCCAAATTCTATGTTTCTTCAAGTCTAAGGTTCACCATTATCCATTCAGCAATTTTTTATCACCCACTTATTATACGAAAAGCACTGGAATAAGTCTTGAGAAGAAACTAAGACAGTGCTTTAAAAGCTGTCTGGAGTAGGCAGAGTGAAGTTTTGCTTTGAAGAGCCCATATTTTCCAGCACTGTCCATTATAACATTGAGATAGTTTGCTGAAATCCTTACCCTGTGGGTATATCTGCCTGGGGTGCTAAAATTGTTTAAAAACTTTATGGTTCAGTGATTTTTACTTAGTCATATAACAGTAGCTTTAGAAATGGCATAAACATTAGGTGTCATGTATTGCAAACACTTCACCTAATAGACAAAGACATTGAGCTCCATTTCTGAAATTCAGTAGATACGTAATAGCAGAGCTAAATCAAGAACCTCTTGGGGTTAGAGTTTTTGTTTATGCATGCCTTTGCTTGGGAATTAAAAACAGTCCCTGTTTGCTGAGTTAAACTGAAATTTTTCTTTGGGGGAAAAACACCCACAAAAACAGACTTAACTTCCAAACTATG
This sequence comes from Balaenoptera acutorostrata, assembly GCF_949987535.1. NCBI lineage: Eukaryota > Metazoa > Chordata > Mammalia > Artiodactyla > Balaenopteridae > Balaenoptera > Balaenoptera acutorostrata. The sequence continues at coordinate 28,427,912 of NC_080085.1, read as the reverse complement.
GGTCACAACAAACTAAAATAATTTCTGTCAAAATAAAGTCTAAAGCTTTCTATAGAGCCAGGAAGCCTTCATGAAAAGGAGAATAAAAAATGTCTTAAGGGCTTTCCATATATATGGAGAGAGCTAAATGAGTAAACTAGTTACAAGAGCAAATTTTAATATAGTAAAAACAATAATACTAGTAATAGTAAAGCTCTCGCTTATTAATTGCCTATTATGGACATATTGACTACGTAGTTTCTCATTCCATCCTCACTTTAAATCACATATAGGACAGATTACCTCTCCAATGAAAGGTCAATGAATGGAAGGTAAATGCATGAGCAAACTAAATTTAGGTGTATTATGTCTACCGCATGGACTGTTGTTATCTACAGGACTACAGCTCAGTCCTTCATGGAAGACAAACGAAACTGTCATCCCTGTTCTAAAACAACTAAGGCCCCAGACATACCTGTGCTGCTTATAGACTGCAATGTGAGATAAAGGACCTACATTTTTATCATGGATTTAACAAACAAATAGTTTTTAAAAATCCTGAGATTGAGAAGTTTAATTAACTTGAGAGTTTTTACTGGTAGGTATAAAGTTGATTTGTTACCTCCCATAACCTTGGTGAAGGAAAATTAGTGTTTCTTCCAGCCCTAGAAGGTGGATGACCATGAAGGGCCCCATTCTTTTGGGAAGACATTCTAGCCCCTCATTGCCTTTTTAATAGTTTACTTAATATTCACCAAGAAAAGTAGATGGGATTATTTTTGCAGACCCTTTTAAGGATAATTTATTCTGACTGGCAGAGACATACCTTTTAGTGCATAAATAGTTCCCTTCCTGCCCTCTCTGATAAACATCAGCACAGAGAACAAACACGAAGTAATGACATTGAATTAAAAGACATCAGAGAGGCAACAGTGACCGGCATTTATTAAAGTAAAAGGACAATGTAAACAAATGTGACTTGCATCCTGCTCTGAAGATTAACAGGCAGGGTCAGGCTTCGACCATCATGGTGGGCGGGAGCTTCTTCAAGTGGAAATCCCCAGTCAAGGTTCTGCTGCACCCAGAAAAGAACAGCTTGCAGAAATCTTGTCATTCCTTGTACGGGCCAAACTGCTGCCCATAGTCTATCGCGAGGTTTAGTGTCCAGAGAATGAGATCAAGAAATCATGATCTGAATTCCTAATTAACGCTTAGAATTTCTCAGAATGATAGGTGCATTGACAGTCTTCACTTTCGTGCAGTGGGGCAATAGGAATTGATCACACATAATATTTTTAAGCCACTCCTTTAGATTTATATTATATCAGTGAAACCATGTCAGACTAGCTGTGTATTTGTACTACACAAGTAGCTACTCAATAAATAGGGGATTAAATCATCCAAAATGACTTTTTCCTCTGATTTCAAAAATATCATCTGAGACAAGATTATTGAAGTTGTTACTCTTCTTTCTGAACCTTTGTTATGCCAGGAGGGACAGATGGCAAAATCAAAAATGATTAGAGAATCAGTGGGGTGGGGGGGAGGGGGGCCTGCCCAGTGAGACCCGCTAGCATCTTCCCTGAGCAGTATGTTAACCCATGACAGCTTTAGAAATCTGTACCCCTAAATTGCTTGACATCCTGAGACACACCTGATGCTTCCGACTTTGTCAACAGCATTCTCTGGTCTGCTCACTCTAAATCTCAAGGATCAAATTTTAAAATGCAAATAAATGCATCCCTTTCCCCCCTTTCCAATTCCTTTTTGTTTCATGAAGGTATAATTTACATGTGATAAAACTCGCCCTTTTAGATATACAGTGTGATGAGTTTTGACAAACATATGTCGTCATGTAACCGCCACCACCACAATCAAGATAGACAATATTCTCATCACCTCAAAATGTTTCTTCATACCTTTCTTGCAGTCCCCTCCCCACCCAGCCCCTGGCAAACACTGATAAGTAAAAGCACTTTTAATCTGAAAAGCATTATATGTATATGGCGGTATTAGTGGTAGTAATAACAAGATCTATTCATTGGTTCTCTCTGCTGTTTTGAGCATCTATATGTGCCAGTCTGTATGTAATGCATTATGTCGTAGCCCCTCCCTTCAAGGGGTAAGCCAATGGAAAAATAACAGCCCTATCTAATAGAAGATTCTGCAGTGCTAGAAATTCTCTATAATGTGGCTGTTGAGCACTGGAAGTGTGCCTAATGGAAATGAACTGAGTTTTTAACTTTATTTCATTTTAATTAAATTTATATAGCCACATGTGGCTAGAGGCTAATCTATCGAAAAGCACAGCTTCTATACAATGTGATAATTTGTTATGTTATAAAGCAAGAATTTAACCAAGGGCTAAAACTTGAACATCATCAGTGTTATTGGTGTTATCTTATATAGGGTAACCTTTTAATAGAAAAAAAAAATTCTTTAAATAGTCAAAGACCTGAGAAAGTTTTCTTCTCAAGGGAACATACGTTGACTTTTAAATTCAAAATATGTAAGAACCGGCCTTTAAGGGTAATTCATGAGAATTTCCTCTGGGTTTCTCATCCTTATTATATACATAAATGTCTAATTTTAGGTGGAAACTTAGAGATCACTGTTCTTATGTGGTTCAGCATTTCATGTGGTTCAACCTATTCTTTGTTCTGATAAAGACATAGATTAAGTAGAATTCGTTTAAGTTATCAGAAAAAAATTTGTCTTCATGGTATAGAAGGCATTTATAATGTTTTAAATATTCACTTTATAAAAGGTCCAGAGTACTATGCAATGCTGGCTGTCATAGTCTACCAATCACGTATCCAAAAGCCATTTTTATATCTTTCTAATTGTGTATGAATATTTCAAAGTCCACAATTTGAAATTGCCTTCAGGTTATTTGTTCGAAGACGTTTTAACCATCTGGTCATTATGGGGTCATATAATGTGGGGAAGTCTCTCCAAACGTAAAGTGTTTATTCAAAATTGTAACTATCTTCTGAGGAAAAGAAAAAAAAGCTCCAATTCTGCATTTTGAATACCCATTATCTATATGACTGTGGTGAGAATTTGCAACTAATAGGAACACATTCTAGGGAGGAACGAATTGAAAAGTACCTTGGTTGTGAGTGAAATTCCACTTCAGGCAGTATTGCTATTGAAACCATCATGGTAATTTTATCCCATGTGATCCCTAAGCTATTTCAGAGACACTTATTATCCATTAGGAACTCGCTCTATCCACTGGCCCATTCACTTTATCACAGTATAATACGGAACACTCTCTGGAGTTCAAGCAGTAACTTATTAACTGGTTGGCTATAGAGCTTTGCTTTTGCAAATTCCTTCTTTTCCTGGACATAGCAAAAGGAATTGTTTCAAAGTTGTTCAATTAGTCCCTAGAGTTACTCTAGAAAAGTAGAGCTAACAGTAAGGTAATAGTTCTTATATGTTAGAAATAACCAATCATTTATGCTAAAATAATTTGGACACTTTTCCTTTAATATTTTTTTCCTATTTTGAAGCTAATGGCCATTTAATTATTAAGATTAGCCATACTCAAAGGGTAAATTCACATTCAAATGGTATTATTTTGTTTTATTTTTTTTTCATTTATTTTTTTAACATCTTTATTGGAGTATAATTGCTTTACAATGGTGTGTTAGTTTCTGCTTTATAACAAAGTGAATCAGCTATACATATACATATATCTCCATATCTCTTCCCTCTTGCATCTCCCTCCCTCCCACCCTCCCTATCCCACCCCTCTAGGTGGTCACAAAGCACCGAGCTGATCTCCCTGTGCTATGCAGCTGCTTCCCACTAGCTATCTATTTTACATTTGGTAGTGTATATATGTCCATGCCACTCTCTCACTTTGTCACAGCTTACCTTTCCCCCTCCCCATATCCTCAAGTCCATTCTCTAGTTGGTCTGCGTCTTTACTCCCGTCTTGCCACTAGGTTCTTCATGACCATTTCTTTTTTCTTTTTTAGATTCCATATATATGTGTTAGCATACAGTATTTGTTTTTCTCTTTCTGACTTACTTCACTCTGTATGACAGACTCTAGGTCCATCCACCTCACTACAAATAACTCAATTTCGTTTCTTTTTATGGCTGAGTAATATTCCATTGTATATATGTGCCACATCTTCTTTATCTACATCTTCTTTATTGTAAATAGAACCTGGACATGGAAGCAACCTAAGTGTCCATCAACAGATGAATGGATAAAGAAGATGTGGCACATATATACAATGGAATATTACTCAGCCGTAAAAAGAAACGAAATTGAGTTATTTTTATACGCTGCTTTATATTTAAATTACATGAAAACATTAGATGGTATCGGTATTACTTTTAGGATAAATTTCTCATGGAAAAGTCTGTAATTTTCATCTGTATGTTGGATATAGGTAGAGAAATACATTTAAGAGGTTGTCTGTTTATTTGATCGCATTATAAATTCCAAGAGATTCAATGCTAAAATTAATGAATAACTGTTTTAACTGGAAAAGTGTGGAGTCAGCAATTAGTACTAGGGATTGCCTGAAAAATAAAGCATTTTACCGTTGGTTTCTTGATGCCTTTGCTTGCACTTCTCTGAATAGACTTGATATTTTTTATTTATGTTGATAATCATTAGAGTCAACTCTCTGCTTTCAGGCAGGAAATATTTACCAGTAATTTCCCCATGAGCAAAGCGAGGAGATAAATTGAACATGTCTCAAACGTACACATAATGTCAAAATGTACAAAAAATGTCTTTGAGGGAGAACTATTGTCCTTATACTCATCTTCTGTCAGCATGGTGTGACTATCTGGAAAGAAAATAATGCTATTTACTAAACACTTTGTTTTTAAAAGTAGATTTCACAGTTTATGGGTTGTAGAATTTCTAAGTACTCTTTTGTGTCTTTCAGTTTGCCAATGAAATTTTTATGAAGGCAGAACTTTTTATCTCTTTTAATGAAATTGTAAGCCTTCTGTGAATTCTTTTATTAACTTTATTCTGGAGGAAATCTGACCAGGTTAAGGAAATCAGGTCAGGTTAAGACGTGATCCCAGTGGGAAAGCTCAACTACAGACTGTGATTTAAAATAGGAAAAGATACTGAGTTGTTTTTGTTTTTGGTTTTTTTATCAGCTTTTCTGTTTTTAACTCATGTAATGCCATCTTTATATCTCCTCCGTTCCATTAAAATATGTTCACAGGTATGCATTAATTAATGCTTTTCTTGTGAGGCTATTAAAATTTACTTCATCTGTCAGGCTGTCTGGGCTAAAAGTACACAGTCATATTTTGGTAACAGTTAAGTCTATGTAAATATACCCACACATATTGACAATGCTTACCATTTATTGTGTGAATGAAAAGCAATGTAAATATTGTTTGTTCTACTAAGCAAGCCCTACGTTTTAATCAGATTTTGTCTGTATTTATGTAATGCTCGAGCATCTGGAATTTTTAAAGTAACAGATTTTTGTGTTTTTAAGTGTTTGAGTACTTAAAATCATGGGGAAAAATAACTAATTTAGCAAATTTCTTCCTCTTCATTTTGATGTATTAAAGTGTAATTTTGGTCACAGACTGATGAAGAGTGGTAGACTCTATAAACTGCGTGTGTGCCTTGTGGTGCTGGGTTATTCTCATCCTTTCACTGAATGGAATAGGAGTTCACTTCAGGGCCATCTATACTTCACTGTCCAACGCCTTCTCATGCATAGAGTGTGAACATTAATTAGATGAATTCCATAAAGTGCTTTAAGCTCTTTGGAGAAAGATACTCTCTGAATAATTATTCTTAACTCCCATATGCTCTTATGATATAAACTATTCTGCCAGGAAATCCTTTTTAGGGATTATCACTTAAAATGAAATTTTCGTTATTAAAAGCAGGAAGAATATGCATGCACTGACTAAAATATGCTGTAGGCAACAACTGTTGTTAAATATGCAGAAATATTGAACTATGGAGCCATCCATGCCCCAAAATACTAAGCAATACTGAAAATTGGTGGCAAGTTTGGAACATTAATCATGGCATTAGGTTGCAATAAAAAAAAAACTATGTGCCCTTTAAAAATAGATGCACATATCTTGATTCCAGAGATATATAACTTTAGGCATAAAAAAAGTACAAAGAGAATTATGTTATGACTCTGTAATTAAAGTATGCTTAATTCACTCAATTGACAACGAGTCTTATTATTTTTTTTTTTTTTTGGCTGCATTGGGCCTTTGTTGCTGCGCGCGGGCTTTCTCTAGTTGCGGCGAGCAGGGGCTGCTCTTCATTGCGGTGCGCAGGCTTCTCATTGAGGTGGCTTCTCTTGTTGCAGAGCACGGGCTCTAGGTGCCCGGGCTCAGTAGTTGTGGCTCAGGGGCTCTAGAGCACAGGCTCAGTAGTTGTGGCACACGGGCTTAGTTGCTCCGCGGCATGTGGGATCTTCCTGCGCCAGGGGTTGAAGCCGTGTCCCCTGCATTGGCAGGCAGGTTCTTAACCACTGCGCCACCAGGGAAGTCCCAACAGCAATGAGTCTTTAAAGAGGTACTTCTCAATCTTAGTTACACATTGGGAATCCCCCAAGAAGCTCTAAAAAAAAAAAAAAGTATGCATGGGACACGCTTGCAGATACTGTGATGTAATTTGGTCAGTGTGAGGCCTGGGAATGGGAATTTTGAAAGGCTCCAGTAGTGAGTCTAGTGTGCAACCTAGGTTTACCTCAGTTCAGCCTAAGAGCATGAGGGACCTCTCATCTGATCCAATACCTGGATGTTACAGATGAAGACCCCATAAGACCCAAGAGGGCAAACTGACCAGTCCAAGCCTGAATGCACAAATGATACAAGATCCAGTATGAAGGGCCGCTTGTTGATTCTGCCCAACGCAGGCAACAGAATTATCTTTAGGGTTCACCCAATTCAGGCACCTCTTTGCAGCAATACTTGACTGAGATTCTTCTAGTTGGATCATTATGAGGGCAAAAAAAAAAAGATGAATTGAAAACAACTAAACCCATATTGTTGAATGGAAGATAAAGAGTTTTCAAGTTATAACTGATGAATCCATGCAAGTGCAAGGACCTTCCCTTTTCCCTTGGTATAGATGATGTCACTGTATTGATGTAGTTATGGTCCCTTGTTTCTCAGTGTTAAGGCTGGTTTTGAGATAATTTATCATTTATTAAGCACATTATCTACTTCTGCATTCATTTATTTACTTACTAATTCATTCATCCTGTTTTTATTGTTTTGGGTTTGCTACACGCTCGACCTCTGATGCTAAAGATACTACAGTGAGCAAGAAACAGTCCTGAAATTTAAGGAATCGAGCCTTCCAATTACTGTCTTTTATCACAGCTGATACAAAATCAAAGGCCCACTTATTTTCCTTGTTAGGAATTGCTCAAAGTTAAGTGCTTAAAAGATGGATTTTGATTCAACTAGAGAAAGTTCTGCAACTATATTTCTATTGACCTTGTTGTTTTTCTTCCTAATTTCCAATTTATTAATCTGCACAATTTAGGGTTTAGAAAGGGTGCGCTATTCCCTATAATTGGCTTTTTGAATGGTGTTTGGAGTTTATTTCTCTCCTTGGAATTTGGAGTGATGATCACTAAATAAACTGTTTTAAGACTAAGTAGTTTCTAGAAGGTCCTTCCAAATCTTCCACAGTTCTTATCCCTGTGGATGTTTCCTGATAGTGGTTTTAATTATCCTAATTAGAGAGATGTCGATGAGCCTTGCTTTACCGCCTCCGAAGCACTGGTATTTCAAAGATTTAAATTTACTGTATGTTGATTATATTAGCACTAGCACTCTTGGCAAAATTCTAATTCACACTCTTTTCCTTTTTCCAATTCTTTTTATACCAATGTCGTGTTCTTTGGCAATCATAAAACCACGGCCAATCACTTTTGTTAAGGAGCTCAGCAATGTTTGTACATTTTTGAATGTGACTTGAAGGTCTCTTTTGTCCTTTATACATTTTTCTGTTTCTCAGCAAGGAAGATTCAGGCAAAAGAAGAAATGGTAATCAAATACAGTGGGTACTACTGTGGTTGTCATTAGTGGTATAGGGAGAAATAGAAAATAGTGTCAAAGATGCATTTAACAAGTAAATGAGGTCTTCAGAGTCACCACAGATGCCGCCCCTTCTACGAAAGGCAGTTAACACATAAGTGCAAAGTTGCAGTGTATCAGTTTGGCTATAAACTTTAGCTAATGTGAAAATATGGAACTGTGTTGTAGAGTGCACAAAAAAGAAAACTCATTTTTCTTAATTATCATCAATTAACATTTACTGAGTGACTACCCATGAGAAAAACTTAATTTTCTACTGAACAGAGTTAGTTATTTGCACTGTTATTCCTCCTTTTCTCCCTCCCTTCCTGCCTTCCAGTCAACAAAGAAAAATAGATACAGCAATTTCTAGTTAGCCAGTGCTGGACTCTAATGTGAAATCTTCAAAGATGTATTAGAAAATATCCACCGAATGCATAACTTTTCCATTTCTGTTTGCATTTTATTTTTCTTAATAGAAAATGAGATTTTTCTTATTGTAGAATTTGAAAAAAGTGGGAAAGCACACCAAACACAAATAAAAGCAGCCATAATGCTACAAACTTACTGACATTTTTGCACATTTTTTCTTGTTTCTAATGCCTTCATTTTGCTAAGGCATCTTCTCAACCTTTAGAGTATTCACTGGTGATTTTCAAATGGTCCTACTCAGTTTTCACCCTGTGGACTTATTTTACTACCTCTTGCCCCTCTGCCATAAAGGAATAAATCAGTATTTCAAATAAATAAATACAAATTTAATATCTTACACATCCACACATGCAACTTAGAACTTCAGGAGTGGCGTCCTGTCCCCAGAGTGCCACATGAGCTGAGAAGCACTGTAATGAAGGAGGCCAGTGGTACTGCCCACGCTGTTGACAATGCCTCATCATTCCCAAAGAACTATTTGGAGCTTTAAAGAAATGTCTCTGATCCCTTTGACTTCTTTAACTTCTCTTGAGTTCACTTTGAGAAACAGGTACAAGGACATTTCTGATTTGGCCGTTTTTAAACCTGTTAGAGCAATTCCATTGATGTTTTGTGGGCACAAGATTGCAATGAAGCGATCAACAGGGAGAAAATCATTTCCCTGTACGTGTGTGGTTAATCCGGAGTGGTGAGGTCAGATATAAAGCAAGTGCCTGCTCCCGTGGCTCTGGAAATAAAACGATTTCTGAGGGCTAATGACATCCCAGTGTTGTGCAAATGACTATTGTATAGCTTCAGGTCAGTTCTTCTCGAGTTAGTCTGTGTCTGTGGGAATCCCATCTCTTGGGGAGCAGCCCTGCGCCTTGTCAGTTGCTGAGCCCACAGAAGGTTAATGAGAAAAGAAGGCCTCTTGCCAGACTGTTCTCCAGATGATACATGGTGTTATTAGTTTGGGCTCCTTAAGATTTTTCTCACCTGTCCTAAAAACGTAAGTGGGTTTTATCGATGTCAGAAGATTTTAATGGAGAAGTAAAATATGTAGCAGGAAAGGAATAGCATTCGTAGGAATTGTACCTAACTTACTTTCGTACCTTCAGCTCATTCGGAGTCATTTTACTTCTCAGGTCGTCAACCGACTTTTGTTTGCATACAAGAGGCACAGACCTGTCACTCCTATTTTTAGCACAGTTAGACAAAAACTGATACACTTTCATTGTCTTCCTTATCCAGTTTAAGTGCTGCAAAATCTCCCAGGTGATGTCATGGGCAACTTAGGGATAAAATCCGAGATTTAAAGGTACCTGGTTTCCCACACTTCTCACAGTTGTCACTTTGGGTGTATAAAATTCCTCAGCTTTCTTCTGTAGTTTATGGAGTCTCATGGTGGGAATAGCAGGTTTTTAGCTAAAATTATTAGGCTGTCGAGTTGGGTCTCTAGTGCATCCTTAGGAGCTTGCATTATTTACAGAGGCTGGGCTATCATTTTAAATCCTGTTGCTTCGAAGCCCGTTATCACTCCTGACAAACTCTTCTAGCCTGTGATCTGTTTTCCTCTGTTTGCTTCTATTTATTTTCCCGAACAACCAGCTGAACAAAGATTGACATAGCTTTTGTTTAAACAAACCCTGTACAGTTCACTCTTCAGCCAATATCGCAGACACTTTCGAGACAGTTACATATTCCTATTTTAGTCCCAGATTCTGTTTATTTGCGAAAATTTATTTTGTGCCCACATTCCCATCTTTGTCTATAAGTCTCTTATAGACTCACATGAAAAACCAGAAACCATGGCTACTTAAAAGTCATTAATAATGAGATTTTGAGCCACTGTTTCTGCTTGTACATTCTTCATTTCACATAATATAGTCTCAAAAGACCACAGAGAATTCAGCCTCGCTTATCTCTGGGCTGCAGATGGTGGTTTCTAGTCTTGCCCATTCCCAGTGCAGCTTGTTTGCCATCCAGGAGTTGATTTGTTTCCATCTGACATGAGTGAATTAAAAAGATTGAAGATTGACAAGCAACAATGTTCTTATTAGAAAAGTAATCAAGGTTTAGAGCCTGTCTCTTATGAAACTCCTGGCATCTGAAAACACCAAGGGCTTGCCTACCAGTGACCCAAGCACCTATTTAGGGTCTCCCGCATGATAATGGAATGAAAGTGATTAACATACTGCTAAAATTTTCCTAAAATAATCTACTTATTTCAGAATTATTCTTTCAACTCTTAGTTACAATCTTTTACTTTTCCCAGGGTCTTTTTTCTACCTCTGCAACACATTTAATTACCTATATTCCCCAACCTGTACCATATTAAATTTTTTATGGAATTTTTATAGGGCAATTTATTGGAAGGATGGCCGTGAGTGGCATTATGTTCAATGAATGCCCTATTTTGACAAAGGAATTACTAAATTATATTGAAATCTTTTTAATCCACTGTGCTTCTGCTTAGATATAAATGCAAATCTGTTCTTCACATTTGCGATTGGATTGAACTTGAGGAGTACTACCATATTGATTCCTTCTGCAAATAAAATATAATTAGATTTCCCCCAAACTTTGTACATTCTCCCAAGAGACTGGCTGGTTTTGTATTGTAGGCTTTCGGTGAACATGAAGGACAATGCCCTATCATAAAGACCAGAAAGATTTCTTTTTACATTGGTAAAGAATTTTAATTTATTTCTAATATCATTTCCATTCACACCCATCTCCTCTCACCTTCTGTCTAACAAAACGTATAAGACCGAAGAAAAAGAGGGGGAAAGCATAATGATATCCTATAATCTTTCTAATAATACATATTTTACTGTTAGAAATTTATTGTATACCTATATAACTAAGGCTAGGTACCTGAATATGAATCTTTTTTTCAGCTCTCTTATTAGATTGCTTCTCAATTACCAATATCTGATTAAAAGCTATCAGAATCTTAAATATGCAAGGAATTGTAAGGAGCCCTATAATGTATATAACAAGACAGATCGCTAAAGGCAGAAATATATTTCTTGTGTTTGTTTCCTAAAAATTGATCTAAAGTAGTATTTTCAAATATTATTATAGGCATCAAGAAGTCAATTGGTATTTTTTGTCTTCTGTGAGAAAAGCTCTATGCTAAGCATGTATGAGGAAATAAAATTATATTAGACATGTTTCCTCCTCTCAAGAAAATGATGTCTAAGAAAAGGATATGGAATATGGTGTACAGATATTTATTATACTAAAAACATTGGGAATTCTGAGGCTAGGAAGTTTTTTGTTTTGTTTTTTTTATTAAACATGGTATATGATAGTAGGCCTTGGAGCTTAGGAATAGGGAAAAATGGCCTTTAACACAGGGTAAGGGCAAAAATCAAGCTTAGAGAATGAAAAGTACAACGTACAATTTATTTCCTGTGACCTTACCTATAAAATAAAATACCAGTACATAAGGGATATATGCGCAAACATATTTGTTGCAGCATTGTTCATAATGAGAAAATAATAGAAAGTAGACAAAGGGAAACAAAGAATGACTTTTAATAAGAAAATCATTGAATAAAATTTTAGAACATGTAAGCATAGGCTCCTATGCTGCTCTTAAAATATATGAATTTGAGATATACCTGCTGACTAGGAAGCAACAACACAACATGGCATTTACTATAAAAATCACGTGCATAAAAGTATATAAATAAATTATCAATTGTATTTTAAAATATAGATATGTATCTTATTTATGTAGCATGAGTATGCTTTCTATGATTATATAAATGAAGGAAAATATTAAGTGGAAAACATGTGAAAATACATAAATAGGTTATTTGAATAGGTAAAGTTTGTAGATGGAATAGGAGAAGGATGAGAAAAGTAAAAAAAAAAAGAGATTGTATATCACATTTATCTAGCTGTTTTAAATTATAAATATATTTTTAAATCTTGCAAAGTAAAATGTAAAAATATAATGCATATTTAGAGGCAGTGATGGAAGATAAATCCAGAGAGTTAGCACCCTTGCCTAAGAACTTTCATAGTCCTTTTGACACTTATAGATGATTGTAATGACCTGACTATAGAGGAAATGCCCTAATTTTAGCATATCTCTTCACAACTTTGATTTTTTGGTTCCTATTAAATGTCTTCAAAACTTCTTTCATCACTGGTTCCTTATCAAGAGGATATATCAGTTTATTCTTTAAAAAATTGGATACAGAAAAACCTAATTTATTCCAACATTAATTCTTCACCATCGTTTATGAATTTTATTTTGATTCCTCCTATTGAAATTCAACCTCCTTCCTTCAGATACCCACAGGTCTCCCTCCCTCACTTCCTTTAGGAATGTCTATTAGCTCCCATTACCATGACCACCATAACACCCTCCAGCTCTCACGCTCCATCCCCTTACAGTGTTCTTTATGTTTCTTCATGTTCCTTATCACCTTAGGATATTATACATCTATTGTCTTAGTTATTTATTGTCTGTTTTCTTCACTTAATGTAATGCCCCGTGAAAGCTCACTGCTGTATCCTCAGCATCTAGAATAGTACCTTGCACCTAGGAGACACTCATGAAATAGTTGTTAAAGGAACTCTCAGTTTAGCCACCATATATGTAGTAAAGACTATCTTACAATAAAACAAAATAGTGAAAAAACTGAAAAAAAAATAAAATAAAAAAAAATTAAAGGAACTCTCAGGATTAATGTTCATGTAATTGCCAAATCCATTGGCTTCTCTGCCATTTTGATCCTATTCAATAACATCCCTAGTCCTCCTTTTTTTTTTTTTTTTTTTAATCTCAGGGGCCCTTTAGCTGCTGTGATAGTCCTAGTTATATTCCTGCCATATCCCTAAATCCTTTCCCAGCAACTCTCTCCTCCCTCATCTTAAATATGTGCCCCACCAGGTTCAGGCTTGGTGTTTTCTCTTTCTCTCGCTAACCTCAACTTTGGTTTTATTCCAATCTCTTGGCTTTAGCTATTCCATCTGTTTATCTTTCTTCCCAACTTTATCTCCAATTCTACTACCACTCCTGCATTCATAAACCCCTAAGGACTTCACACTTGCAGATCCCTCTAGTATGGCAGTCTCCATATGACTTCAACAAAATCATCCCTCTTTCCCCTCCTAAGTCACCCCTCAATTGACTTTGCTGTTTCATCCAGTCCCTGGATGTTCTGGAGGCACAACACCCCCTCCTCCTTTCTCCCTTCTCTGCAGGCCACACTTTTACTTTTCAAATACCTCTTTTTGTCTTTTCCAAGTTCTTTCTTAGATAAAAATCATACTACCTTACATTGGAACTCCATCAGATCTCATCTCTCTGCCTTTACGTTCTCCTTTCCAATGCTTTTGTAATATTGTGATCAGCCCTAAAAATCACTTTTATCATGTCATTTGTCGGCACAAACTTTCAGTAGATTGCCTTTATTTACAGGATCTGGTATAAAATTCCTGTTCCTGTTATTCAAGGCCCATTCTAATATGGTCTCCAAATCATGCTCTCATAAATCTACCCAAGTTTTCTCACTTGCTAATTGTTTTACACACCATCAACATGTCCTGTCAACTTTTAAAATATATTGGTTCTCAGGAAAACTCACTTCTCTATCGACCTTTTGTTTGCCATCCATCCTTGAAAATATCTCTCTCATCTGAACTATAATCACTTTTGTCTGTACAATCCATATAGAAATTAATCAGGTCCTGCCAAATGACATGTCTTCCATTGCCTTGAACCTTTATTTAAAACTTCATTTACCTTTTCATATGATTACATCTTGTTTCCTAACATAGTATTAAGCTTCTAGAGAGTAATAAACTAGTCTTATATTTATTTTACTTCAGATTTCATAGATTACCTTGTACAGGGTAGGAATTCAGTAAACACTTGCTGACCTGAGTTGTTAATGCCTTTGTCTATATAATCTGAGGAAACATTGGTACTAATAAAACTGTACCACAAGGGTTTGAATAAATGAGCCATTGATTTTTAAAATAGACTGCTTAACTTACTATATTGTTTTCTCATAGTCACAACTTAATTTCTTTTGTTTTTTTGGGTTTACAAACGTTCTTTTTATTGAAATATATTTGACATATGACATTTTGTAAATTTAAGGTGTACAACATGTTGATTTGATACACTTATATGTTGTAATATGATTGCTATTGTAGGGAGAGTTAACACCTCTATCATGTCACATAATTTTCATTTCTTTTTCGTGGTTGGAATAATTAAGATCTAGTCTCTTAACATGTTTGATTATAATTCAGAACTGTTGCCTATATTTACTATACTGTGCATTGTTTTTTTAAATTGAAGTATAGTTGATGCACAATATTACATAAGTTACAGGTGTACAATATAGTGATTCACAATTTTTAAAGTTATACTCCATTTACAGTTATAAAATATTGGCTATATTCCCCATCCTATGTTGTACAATATATCCTTGTAGATTATAATGTACATAATAGTTTGTACTTCTTAATCCCCTACCCCTATATTGCCCCTCCCTGCTTCCCTCTCCCCACTGGTAACCACTAGTTTGTTCTCTATATCTGTGAGTCTACTTCTTTTTTGTTATATTCTCTAGTTTGTTGTATTTTTTAGATTTCACATACAAGCGATATCATACAGTATTTATCTTTCTCTGGCTGACTTATTCCACTTAGTATAATATCCTCCAAGTCCACCCATGTTGCTGCAGATGACAAAATTTCATTCTTTTTTATGGCTGAGTAGTGTATATATATATATATATATATATATATATATATATATATACCACATCTTCTGTATCCATTCATCTGTTGATGGACACTTAGGTTGCTTCCACATCTTGGCGATTATAAATAAGGCTGCAGTGAACATTGGGGTGCATGTATCTTTTCAAATTAGTGTTTTTGTTTCTTTCGGATATATATGCAGGAGTGGAATTGCTGGGTCATATGGCAGTTCTATTTTTAGTTTTTTTGAGAACCTTCATACTGTTTTCCACAGTGGCCACACCACTTTACATTTCCACCAACCATGTACGAGGATTCCCTTTTCTCCACATCCTTGCCAATGTTTGTTATTTGTGTTCTTTTTGATGATAACCATTCTGACAGGTGTGAGGTGATATCTCATTGTGGTTCTGATTTGCATTTCCCTGATGATTAGCAGTGTTGAACATCTTTTCATGTTCCTGTTGGCCATCTGCATTTCCTCTTTGGAAAAATGTCTATTCAAGTCTTCTATCCATTTTTCAATCGGGTTGTTTGTTTGTTTGATGTTGAGTTGTGTGAGTTGTATATACATATTTGATATGACCACTTACCAGTCATATCATTTGCAAATACTTTCTTCCATTCAGTAACTGCCTCATGTCTGTCAAATAGGTGTGTTTGAGCTTTCTTTATACATTGAATAAGGCAGGATCTATGAACTAAAGAAATTTACAGTCTTTGAAATTTGCTTTAAGAACATTTGTGTAGGACATGTAATATAGTATAAGAGCAAAGTAAATTGGGCTAGAAGTTGAAATACTAGGGTAATAACAATCTCAACTTCATCAATTTACCTTAAAATTATTCAGCACAGAAATTAAGTAATTTGTTTGTGTGTCAATTTGACTGGGCTACGGGGGTGTCCAGACATTTGATCCAACGTTATTCTGAGTATGTCTGTGAAGGTGTTAATGGAGAGTGTTACCCCTTCTGTTGATTCTGTTTTTCTGGAGAACCCTGACAAATGCAATTTCTCTGAAAATCACTGGCCACTCTTCAGAGTTGAGAAATAGATATAAATATTTCATAGGGTTAATGTGTGGTAGTTTTTCAAATTAATTTATATGCTTTGTAAGCTGTAAAATACAATAGGAATGTAAGATGGTATTGCTCTTAATGTTATTATTTTTAAATAGCATTTTTCCTGTTAAGTCTGTTTTTTTAATGCCTGTGCAAATCTTATTGCCATTTTACTCTAGCTAATGTCCTAAGGCAAAGACAATATAATGCTTTGTGAGCCAAAACTTCAGACATACCTGGCAACTGTGGGTGCCTTGAAATTAACTACAAAGAAAAATTAACATTAAGCACTGCTTTCTTTGCCCGCTGTACACCTTAACAAATAATACTCACTTTTTTCTTAAACCTCCAATATGTGGACCCTTTTCAAACCTTACATTTTAAGCTAAAGTTAATGATGGGCCGAAATTAATATATAGAACGCTCAATAGTTATTTTCTATTCCTAGTACTCAAAAAGTACCTCAGAGCACCTAGTCATACTAAATATGGAAATGTTGTTATATAAATACAGAGGGAAGAAAATGTGAGCAGGCTATTAGAGCCCTTTATACGTGAAAGTTACTAAGACGCCCCAAAATTAAATGCATTTGTTTAGTGCATTAAAGATCAATTGAGCTATCCACCACTCTTCAGTCACAGTAGAGTTCTTCCAAAGCTAGGCATAATTACATGAACAAATATTCCTTTGGTGGCTGTTGTTTGTTGGGTTGATTGATTGACATTTGACTCCCCATAGTCAAAAACCAGTGGTGAGAAACTTGCCCTGATGATAATAGTAATTCACTGTAACAAGAAAGCCACTTTCAATGGGCTGAATGTTACCCAGGATAGATGTATATAACCTGCTATAGCAGAAGCTGGGTCAATACAAACAGGCTCTGGCATTTGGCCTAGTTCCTGCTACCATTACTTTTCCTTATTAAGGACAGAAAGTGATTGCCTTGGTGCAGGGCTGAGTTTCCCTTTTATATAATATAGCGAATATTTTGCCATTTCACAGGAGTAGGAAACAGATCCAGAAACATTCCTTATGCTTGTCAAAAACCCGTTCACTGTTATTAGAGGCGTGGACAAAATTTTCTGATCCAGTACAAACACGTCTGAGGGGGAAAACTTAGTCTGAAATGTTACTTCGAAAAATCAAAACCAAGCATTATTTATTTGCAAAGGAGGCTCTGAAAATCTGGCTGCCTCAACATTTGTTGTTCTCCTTGTTGGATCCAAAATCTTTAAGAATTGATTAAAAGGCAATGAGTAACATACAATACTGCAGTGCTTTTGGATCAAATCAGGAGCTAATAAGGACAGCAGGTAATCATCACTTGTAATTTAAGGCTGATTTACTACTCCCAAAAAATTCTACCAATATCTCACATTAAATAATAAAAAATGCTTCTGAAAATATAGGTATAAATCAATATTTAGAAGATAATTTTTAGCAGCATGCATAATGGAGCTGGAAAAAAAGAAATTAAAATGTAAGAACCGGGTGCTCTAAGATCTCATTTTATCCTCACAACAACACTAGGTGGTAGGTGCTAGTATTATTATTCTTTTAGTTTTACAAATGAATAAACTGAAGATCAAGTGACTTGCTTGAAGTCAAATAACTGATAAATGGACAAATTATTTTGTCTTCTAAATCTTAACTTCTCTGGAGTTGTATCAAATCAATCACCTGCCATTCTGTGATCAAGCACAAATTGCTCTTCAATTTGGAAAACTATGTAATAAGTTGTTGAGTCTGATTTTCCATCTAGTGTACTGGTTTCTCAAGGCAATATATATCTGATTTTTATAAGTTATTTAGACGCATGCTAGAAAATAGGCAGCAGGTGAGAGTTACTCCTAACATTTCTTTTTTCAGAATACTTAGGAGTGGTTTTATTACTACTGTCATCACCTCTATTAAAAACAATTGTGTACTTGTATAAGGCAGAATAGACATAACAAAGAGATTTTTGAGTATAAAGACCACAATATTTGAATACGGTTTTGATCTTTCCATTTTTCCCAGTTCCAAGAGAAGATCCTAAGCAAATGAATTTAAGAGCAGTGGTCAGCTAAACCTTTTCACCATATGGGTATTTCAACATGTTTCCTCCAACACTCATGAATACAAATAAGGTCTTAATTGTTTGGCAAATCATGCTGAGCTTTATAAATGATTAAATAGTGATTTTTTAAAAAATAATAACTCAATAGCAAACATTATTTCAAGTGTCTTATACTCATGACACATGGACAGATAAATGGACAGATAGATGACCTTCCCCTTCACACACATACCTATGGGCACTCATCTCTATCACAGTTAACAGGATTCAAACATTGTGTCTCACTGAGTATTTTTCTCCACGTGTACATACACACAAGAACATTGTAGTTAATGGAATATTACTCAGCCATAAAAAGAAACGAAATTGAGTTATTTGTAGTGAGGTGGACGGACCTAGAGTCTGTCATACAGAGTGAAGTAAGTCAGAAAGAGAAAAACAAATACTGTATGCTAACACATATATATGGAATCTAAAAAATGGTTCTGAAGAACCTAGGGGCAGGACAGGAATAAAGATGCAGACATAGAGAATGGACTTGAGGACATGGGGAGGGGGAAGGGTAAGCTGGGACGAAGTGAGAGAGTGGCATGGACTTATATATACTACCAAATGTAAAATAGCTAGTGGGAAGCAGCCGCATAGCACAGCGAGATCAGCTTGGTGCTTTGTGACCACCTAGAGGGGTGGGATAATAAGGTGGGAGGGAGATGCAAGAGGGAGGAGATATGGGGAAATATGTATATGTATAGCTGATTCACTTTGTTATAAAGCAGAAACTAACACACCATTGTAAAGCAATTATACTCCAATAAAGATGCTAAAAAAAAGAACATTTTAGTTTTAGTTCTGTTTAAGCTTATTTTTAATATTGAGAAAGGTGTTATGGTGATTGTGTTTCATTTTTATTTTTGCCTACAATTTTTAAAGTTCAGCATCCAAAATTTTGAAAACTCATAAAAGTATTTTTTTAAACGAAAACACTCATAATCTTTATCTCCATATATTGCCATTAATTGGTTTGAACTTTGCTTTCAAACTTTCAGTGATTTTTTCAGAATTTTTTTTCTATTAAAAAAGTAGAATAGTATTACATATACTATTTTATCTTCTATTATTTACTATTTTCCTCATATTTCATTTAATCATTAATTATACATTTTTAGTTTAAAAGGCAATATAATAAAATCTCAAAATGAATAATTAATTATTCTCCAATTATTGGGCATTTGAATCGTTGCTAAATTTTGGTCATTGTAGTGACCGTTCTTGTTCATGAATCTGTACAGTTAAATTCATTTCATGCCACCCTCCCTTGCACCCAAGTGGCTTCAGCCATTCTTGTTTTCTTTCAGCTTCTTTTTACTCACACATTTACAAACCCTTTCTTGACTAGGAAATTCACACATTCTATTTTCTCTATCAGGATAAACAGTTAACTCTATTATTATTTGCACATCTTCCATTTCAATAACCTCTTCACAAAAGCCTTTCCAGGCCATCTAATAAAGTTATCTAACAGTTCCCCAATTATTGGGCATTTCCTCCACTATTTTTTTTAACAGTGTTCTGTGTTGTTCTTTCATAGCACTTAGCACAGTGTGTGTGTGTGTGTGTGTGTGCGTGTGTGTGTGTGTGTGTGTGTGTATACTTGTTTGTTTATGCCCAGATTGAAATGCCATGAGGTCAGAAACTGTCTCATGTAAGATGCAGCACACTCAATAAAAGCTTACTGAACAAATTAATTGATTATCCTAGTCTTATAGATGAATGGTTACCTTATTTCTCACTTCTGTATATTTAGATATGTAGAACTAAAGAGATAATGTTGGTTGTCAATTAAAATCTCAGTGTCAGGATTTAAGCACGTGAGAGCTCTCTCAACTTCATCCACACTTACCCAAAGGCTGTTATGTAGTGGCAACATAACTATTGAACTAAATGTTGATTTTCGTATTAAAAAAATACAATTGACTTTTCAAAGCAATTTTTTTAACATAACCATCCATGTTGAGGAGTGGGGCATTTCTTTTTTAATATTGCCTAATTGGTAAATAGAGAATGCATTGCTATATTCAGAGATTTCTAAATCATCATGCAGAAGTTTTGTTTTTGGCTTTCAGTATCGAATGGCAGAGCTTCAACCAAATAACCTTCATATGCTTAACTAAGAATAGTAGAAGATAGATTTGTTCATGTTTATGGCCTCTTCTGATTTCTTCTATTTTTGTGAATTCTCTTTTTGAAAGAAATAATAGTGACTTATTACCACATTTTCACATTGTTTCTGTCTCCTAGGGTGATCTTCAAAATGAAATATGGTTTTAAATCCTTACAAAATGAAATTATTCTTCCTATATCGTTGGTTTTTATGGCATGTGTGAGGTTTGTTGACCTGTCATCGTCACAGTATAACCTATTACTATAAGAACACATTGAAACAAATCATCCCACACAAATGTTGGCCTAGGTAGACATCACTCAATTGCAGCAACATTTCAGATGAGCCTCATTCAACCTTCTGTTTTTATAGAGAAAAAGATAATGTGCACATTTTCATTTCTGAAGATTGGCCAATATTATTTATTGAAAAATGCTCGTTTAAAAACGTGTCCATTTGTACAACACCTGGTCTGTCCATATAACATCAATAATATAAATGTAAGAGTAAAGCGTCCCCTACGCAACAGTGTGTACCTTGCCAGCAAGTGCATCTGAAAGAAATTAGAGCCTTGTTTGTATTTTTTCATCATGTTAGTACAGGACTTTTCAATAAAAATAAATTGCTCTTGAGCATATTTGTTTGGATAACAAAAAAAGATCCATCTGATTGATAGTGGACAGAATTTTCATTAAGTTTAACAGCAAAAATACCACAATTGCATCATTCACCTTCTTGTTTCAAAGGAAACAGAAAATTAGATGCAATGAGCTCTACACAAATGTTCACGATGCATATTTTAACCATTAAATACATTATCAAGAATCATGTCAGCATGACATTCTAATATAACAGCTTTACAAGAACATGTAATCCGATCTAGTAATGCTGTGGTCCTTTCTAAATCAGCTTCAAACATTTTTTGGGTTGATATTTTTCTCATTATTTTGATCCACGTTTTTTACCTAATGATCACATTTAATTAAATATACAAACACTATCAAATGGGAAGACAAAATAGTTTTTTTAAATAGGAAAACCTGTATAAAATAAGCTTTTTCTCCCAAGAGCTATAATAATGAAAAACTTGGTTTATTATGTTCACAATAATTTAAACATGTGTGCAATTTGCCCAATTTTGTGTATTTTCTACTTTTCATGTGTCTGCATATCTCTGTAATATCTAAGTACTTGAGTCAGAAAAGAGGCAGTACTGAGTACGGGGAATCTCAGTGAAACGTGGTGATAATCTAGAGCCTGGTCCTGGTTCTGATACCGGTAGGATGAGTTAGACAAGCCATTTAAGCTCCCAGTTCCTCATCTTCTTTTTTTAAACTATTTGATTGAGGTATGATTGATATTTATAAAGCTATACATGTTTAATGTATACATTTGATGATATTAGAAATAAATACGCATCTGTGAAACCATCGCCACCGTCTATGCCATAAACATATCCATCACCTCCAATTCCTCATCTTTAATGTGGGGATAGTAACACATTTTTTGCTTACCTCATGCATTTGTGCGGGTCTCAAATGAAATAATCATCTGATAGCACTTTATAAAGTATGTAAGGGTAATATATTATCCCTATGAGATAATAGTAATAATTCTCTTAGCATACTGTTAATAATATCTTCACCTGTTTGACACAATTTTCTATATGATAAATGACATTCCTGGTTTGAGCAAAGGATCATACTGGGAGCAATGAGTAGGTAGATACTTAAGTTGTTGCTGAATCTGGAATGTATTGTGAATGTCTCAGATTGATCCTCTCCCCCATCTTTCTTCTTTTTTTTTTTTTAACAACTTTCTTTCCACGTTGAGAATATGATAATGCTTTAAATGTAAAATACAAAGATAGCTTTGTTTGTCTTTACTGATTAAACATCTAAAGTGCTTATTTTAAAGGAACAAATTGAGTTTTAGGTTTTATTGATTTATACCCTCCTACAATCCACAAAGGATTTGAGACAGTGTATAACAAAACTTCAAACTATAAAATGAAATACTAATAGAAAAAATGGAACAAGCGAGATACACACGAAAGTTTTATATTAAGGTCAGGGATAAGAAAAAGGAACATCGGTATGGGAAAAGGGTGGCATAGAGTGGGAGTTTGAGGAAATGCCTCCAAATCATGACAGTCCTTATTAGCTGTTTATTTTGAATGTCAAAACAAGATAAGAGCCATTTCCAGCTATTTTCCTAAAATATGTTTGCTGTTATAATTCTAAGTTGTCCTCACTTGAGTATTTGTCTTAGTTTTTATAAAAGGCAGCATGTTCATAGGGCATCAAGTAAACTGGACCTATGGAACGTTTAAAACATGCTTTGCCTTTGGATTTTCATGGTAGACGTTGATTTATTCTAAACTAATATGTAGAAAAATACCATTAAAGAGAGCTGTGAAATGATGATATTGATATCAGAGGAACTTAATGACATTATTTGAGATGTGATGAATTATCATTTACAATTTGAGGTGTATCTTGTCCACTATACATGGCTGTATTCCTAAGTAAGTTTAATAGTATCTACTTGAGCAAATAATATAGTGAATTATATTTACAAGTGCTGCAATCTTAGTAGATAAAATGAGATAACCTTATTTTGAAATACTGCATTTGAATAATTAAAATACAGCAATGGGAAAGGCTATGTTGTGTGCTCTCACTCTTAAGTAAAAATTCCAGATAAGATATGTTGTTTGAGTTTATATGAATTTTCCAAATGAATATAACCTATCTTTCTGATTGAAAAAGTATACTTTTTCATTGTAAAAATACATTCAAAATGATGAAAGAAAACCAAGAGTAAAAATCATTAATAATCTCATTTCCCAGAGATCACATTTAACATTTTTCTTGATATTCATCTAGTCTAACTCTAACATGCCTCTCTTTTCAGAAATTGCCCTCCTACGTAGATTCTTCAGTGTCCCTGAATCTTATTTCCTCTTGTTCTATTCTTGTGTAAAGAAAACATATTTTTGCCATGTCAAATACACAGAGTGGTTCATACACCAGATCGTTGTCTCTGTTCATTATTAACCAAAGGTCCTCGAATTTGTTCAGGTGGTAGGCAATTGGACATTTTGCTGCACCTTGTAGAATACAATGAAGTATTTACAGGGTTACTTCATTTTAGCAACTGGGGACAATTTTATTAGCTGAAGAAAGAAATTATCTTAAATTGCTTAGAAATGTGGAATTCAATTTTCATACTGCATAAGAGATTAAACCACAAACACAGGCACGCATGTCCACCGTGAGAACAAGTTGTCATCCAAACCCAAATGAGCCGCCTCACATTGTCTTTGCTAATGAGTATTTGTTTGCGCCTTGTTCAGTCATCCAGAAATGCTCTTTAGCAGGAATAGATGGAAACCAGTTGCACTGACTTCTTCCCATTTTTGAAAATTGGGATGACATTTGCTCATCTCCAGTGATAACATAGTTCCTCAAAGACCACTGACAGCAGGGTAGGACCATACTGTGCAAGTTCTCTCATTTCCCCAGAATATAATTGGTCTGGGGCCAGAGATTTTAGCTCATTTAGAGCAGCAAGGTGCTCTTTTAAAACTCCCTCACCTATTTTGGACTTCATTTCTCTCATGCAGATATGCCTTTTCCAGTCTGATGAACATTGTCCCTGACAGAGCAGACAGGCAGAGGAGCTGAGCAGTTCTGCTTTCTGTGTCATCTCTATCCCTCACCTTCCCCTTCTGCCCCAATCAGTGACCCTATCTCTTTCTGGTTCTTCTTTCTCCAAATGAAAGTGAAAAGGCCCTGGATGTTGTTTTTAACATCATCACAAGTCTTGCTCAATTCCGGGCTCAACTGTTCCTCACTGTTTCTATATTGTTCTTTATAGTATTTGCCCTCAGTTATGCATCTCTTATTTCATCCCGTGTTGATACACTTTTAGAATCTGAGCTCGTTTAGGATCCCCTGTGTGGTGGCATGCATCTTGTTAAACACCACACTGCTTTTTAAGACCTCTTTGGGATTATTTGCGATTATGTTGTCAAAATTTTATTTTTGAAAGTCTCACAGGCTTCTTGAGCCATTTACTCTTTCAAAATTTAAGATCATGGGATCACTATGCTTTTTTTCCCCCTTCTTAATCTAATAAATACACCACACATATATACATACACACTTTCCTGGAAGATGGATGCCACTTTACTTGTCTTAACGATTGTTCAAATCGATCGTCATATATAGGGATAAAAAAAATAGTATAACATCCCTGATGGTTCACTAAGTCTGTCCCCATATAACCTGATCAGTCTTCTGAACTCTCTTAAATTCTGTCTGCAAATGACAGAGGTTTGGCAATCAGCCTTTCTTAGTTCTTTTCTTGTATAAGGAACATCTATTGATATATGTGCTTTGTGAAGTGAGAGAGAAGTTAAATTTGTTAGAAATCTTCATTCTTAACATGGCTAAGGTAGTGTTTAAGTGAGGAGAGATAAGTACTTGAAAGTGATATTATTCTTATTTCTTAATAGAAGTAAAATTTATAAAACATAAAACAGATTTATTTGGGAGGGGAGAAAAAGCTTATTCTTATATAAAATTTGAACCTATTAAATTTAGTTCTTCATTTCAGTCTCTCAAGACACTTTCACTTAATATTCAGATCCTGCCATTTCATTTATTTTCTATGCTTTCTTGCTCTGTATGACTGTAGCAGATAAATAAGGAAGTGTAGAAGGATGTCCCAAGAACTGGGAAACAAAGATATTGTGTTCAATTTAAGTTTGTCAAGTGATTCTACTCATAAAACCGACACCTCAATTGAAAAAAAATAAATAAATAAACATTTCCGTTGCTTCATGCCACATTCCAGTCAATTCCTACTCCCTATAGGCACCTGTTGTTATAATTTCTATCACCATAGATTCGTTTTGTCAGTTCTTGAATCCATATAGATGGAATTGTGCAGTATGTGCTATTTTGACCAACATACTACTTTTGAGAGTCATCCATGTTGTGAGTATATCAATAGTTCACTCTTTTTTATTGCTGGTTAATATTCACACTGTAAAAATATACCACAATTTCTTTGTGTATTCTTCCGTTGATGGACATTCAGGCTGCTTTCAGTTTGGGGATATATGAATAAAGACACTATGAATGTTTGTGTGCAAGTCTGTTTGTGAGCACATGTTTTCATTTCTTTGGGGTAAATACCTAGGAATAGAATGGCTGAGTCAAATGTTTAAATTTATAGGATAGTGCAAAACACTTTTCTAAAGTGGTTGTGCCGTTTTATACTCCCACCAGCGATGGTGGAGCTGTCCATTAGCTCTACATCCTACCAATATTTGATCTTAACAGTCCTTTTAATTTTTGCCATTTTGTGGGATTTGAAGTGGTATCTTGTTGTGCTTTTAATTTGCGTCGCTCTGATGACTGACAATATTGAACATCTTTTCATGTGTTCACTGGCCATTCATGAACAGAGATCATTTGCCTTCTTATTGGGTGAAAGTAATATTTTGAGGTCATTGATATAACTTGGAAATTGGAAATGACAGAGACATTTCCCTACTTTTTAAAAATTTTTCTCTGAAGACTCCATTGCAAAGCAGTGTTGCTGCTTGGGCAGCGGTGCATTGCCTTTGTAGAAGCCCTGCTCCATGGACATCCCTGTCACTAATATGAAGTGCCAAACATTTTAATTTTCTTGGACTAGTTGCTGAAGATTGCCTCTTCAGAGCCATCAGCAGTAACTTGTTGCTTAGAAGCCTACTAGGTGTTTTAAAATACAGAAATATAATTTAATCATTATTTTTACCACACGTAATATGCTTATTCATTTAGTCATGTAGCCAACAAACTTTTACTGATTAATGTGGTGGAAAACTCAAACATAAAGAAAACAGTGTCCTGGGCTTCCCTGGTGGCACAGTGGTCAAGAATCTGCCTGCCAATGCAGGGGACACGGGTTCGAGCCCTAGGCCAGGAAGATCCCACATGCCACAGAGCAACTAAAGCCCATGCGCCACAACTACTTAGCCTGCGCTCTAGAGCCCATGAGCCACAACTACTGAAGCCTGCGTGCCACAACTACTGAAGCCCACGTGCCTAGAGCCCATGCTCCGCAACAAGAGAAGCCACCACAATGAGAAGCCTGTGCACCGCAACGAAGAGTAGCCCCCGCTCACCTCAACTAGAGAAAGACCGAGAGCAGGAACGAAGACCCAAGGCAGCTTAAATAAATAAACAAATAAGGAAGGAAGGAAGGGAGGAAACAGTGTCCTTGCACTAAAGAAACTCATAAACTTGCAACCAAAATAAGGATGTTTAATTTTATATAGACTATGAAAGACATCCTACAGTTGATAGGCAGTAGAATTTTGTGGGATAGATGACTTCTAGTTGAAATTTTATTCGTCAGCGTGATAGTATTTGGGGTGTGTTTTCATTTATCCATTTAACAAACGTCTTTTGAGCACTACTATGTAGCTGGCACTTTGCTAGGCACTAGAGTGAGAAAAACAGTGATGATTCTGTCTCCCGGAGCTCATAGTCTAATGGACTGAAATGAAAGGATTGCATAAGTCGAAACAAGGGCATTTGTGATGGAGGAAAGAGAATGGCAAAGGTCTAGGGAATGGCCGAGGAATCACTGTGAGTTGTCCATGGATGAAGAACTGTAGAGTCAATTTGAGAAGCCTAGAAAGGTTTCTCCCAGGATACTATGAGGTTCTGAATGTTACCTAAGCTATTTGGGCTTCATTAAGCAGGTAATGAGGATTCAGTATGTATGTTTGAGCAGAGA
This sequence comes from Balaenoptera acutorostrata, assembly GCF_949987535.1. Taxonomy (NCBI): domain Eukaryota; kingdom Metazoa; phylum Chordata; class Mammalia; order Artiodactyla; family Balaenopteridae; genus Balaenoptera; species Balaenoptera acutorostrata. Next base: position 28,400,643 of record NC_080085.1, on the reverse strand, counting down.
ATCAACCACCAGCACTGCCCATCAGGAGGATTAATCTGGAAAGGATACGTATGACGTTTTGGTGTGAGAAGCGGTGAAGGAAAACAGTTGGGGGGAAGTATTACTAACATAGGTGAAATGTGGTGAACAACCAGCGAGGGAGGGGGAAGTAACAGTGATAGAATCAACTGGGCAGGAGGTGTAACAGTTAGGATCAGTAAGACTTGAATTGGGGAAAAGAAAGAAAGGGATAAAACAAAGATGAACTGGCAACCTGGTAACTGGGAGAATACAGATGTCATTCAAATAAAGAGTAAAATCAACAAGAGAAAGCAGTTTCAAAATGATGTTATTGTTGGCTTCAAAATGTTTTCTTTGAGTTTAAGAAACATTTAAGAGTTTAGTGTTTTCTTTGACTTTCTTTGGGTTTAAGTCAAATGGAAATGTGCCGAAATGCTAAGGAGTGGTTAAGAAGGAAGCTTCACTAGACATAAAAAATTTAGAAAAAGTTAACATTTGATAATTGAATCTTTTCCGTTACACAAATTAGATTTCTAAGGAAGTCAACACCACCTCTTTTTGCAACTATCTCTGGTATTTTAGGGATTCACATGAGTAATTCCAGAAGTTTTAACAGAAGACTTGCTTAAGTCCCCTGGCTGTTTTATTCTTAGGTTCTTCTCGTTTGTATATAGTTCAGCAAGGTACAAATTGTTGACACTGTACAAATACGTTAATAACAGAGAGAATCCATTCTTGTGCCTGATTTGTCTGATTTCCAGAGGATGTGCTCAGTCAACAACAGCTACACAATTATTTTTTATCATCTTCTCATCTAATTCCATGAAGGAGAGAAGCATTGCCATACAACAGATAATGAGTTGGAAAATAAGAAAGCTAACCTCAGAAATTAAGGCTTTAACAAAAAAGGGTAGCTTGTGTTTAATGCCTGTGTAACTTGGCAAGAGGGACATATAAGGCTTAGCGATGCCCAACATGTGCTTAGAGGTGGATTGTTAGTGGATATCTTGGGGGTTCTGTAATCTAAGCTAATGTTTAAAATCAATTAATTGATGTTAGACACAGGGATCTGTTTTTATCCCTCTTTATTTCTGGGCCTTTCCATTCTCAGGGGCCTGAGAAACTAAACCTTACTTTGATAACTTGTTATTTGTGGTAAGAGATGAGACTTTAGTGAAACACAATTATTTTTTAATGTCTCTCTTCCATACTAGGGTGTTGAATATATTTCAAAATTTTACTTTTAACCTTTCTCAGATGGGAAACCATTCAAGAGTACTGTCATATCTTGCCTAGTTTTATGCTCAATTTATCAGTGAATATTTATTGAACCATTATTAAGGTAAGCGGTACCCAGCACTGTGTCCAGTGCCTCAGGCTTTGATAATCATAATTACCACAATCTCTGTGTTTCTTCTCCTGATCATCTCCCCAAACCTAGGTACATATATGTATACACACACAATCATATACACAATCACACAAGTAATTGGTCTCTTTTACAGATCATCTCCATAATCTCATTATAATACAGTGTTGTGTGTAGTTATTTGCTTCCTGTTCTCTCTGCCATGAAACTGAGTATTGACAGGAAAATACGAACCTATTTATCACTGTAAAGGTATCAGATACAAAATAGTAACCTAACTATTTGTTGGAGTGAATCATACTGAAGAGAATACTTACCTGCATTGAGCAGTTTACCTACACTGAACAACCATTTAGAGATTATGCCACAGTTAAAGCACATAGAATTCCTTTGAGTACAGAAAAGGAGTTTGTTAAGGGACAAGTTTAATTCCTGATCTCTTATTCATTCTCTCATGAGTATATTTTAATTCATCTTTGTCCAGTGATTTTTAGCAGTGGGTGGGTCAAATGTAGGGTAAGTAGGTACAAACAGCTTTATGAGAGCGATACTCTCTTTTTTTTGAAATGGAGAATTGTACTGCCTCTCAACTTTCTATATTATGCACATCATGAGATTGATCTCTTTGCCAGCAGATGAACAGAAAATGTTTCAGTGTAGAGATAGAGCAAGGGCCAGTCATGACATTACTCATCTCACTTTCTTATGTAGCAATTTTCATGCAAATATTCAGGGAGTCCCCAAATATGTTTGGATTATGAATGCTACCTTTGAGGTTACCCATAAAGTTTTCAATGAAAATGAAAAATCCAACCATATTCAGAGCCAAACCCACATCACAAATTTTAGACTTAGCTCTGCCAGTAATGATCGCAGTTATATTTTCAGTCCGAATTTTTCCTCTGGGGTTCAGCCCAGTATCTCCAACTGCCCAGTTGATGTATTTTCCTTCATTCACATCTCCACTGAATGGCTAAATCCTATCTATCTACCTCCCAAATATCAATTGGTTTCATCAACTTTTCTCTGCTTGTACCACTGACTCCCCAATCCACGCTACTATTTCTCCTCACCTTAACTACAGTGATAACTACGAGGTCTCTCTATTTCTACTCTAGACCTTCTCCAATCCAGCCTTCTACTGCGGCCAGTGATGAACACAACACTTAGCATAGTGCCTGGCCAATAGGAGATGCTCAGTAAGTAGTTGTTCAGTCAATGAATGACTCAATGGGTGAAAATATTTGATAAACATGGCAAGTACCAACAGGAACTACAGCTTTTCAGAGCCAGTGAGATTAGATAATGAGATTAAGTGATGAGATATCTCACGTTTTTAAAACTATCCTAGTAATTACGTAGAAAGAATTTTATGCCTCCAGTCATGTGTTCTGTTACCAGGACCACGTAATGAAAGCATGGCCAGAGACAAAAGCCTCCTTTTGATCAGAGAAACGTCAATTTGTTTTCTTAACAGATCTAAGTAAATGGAGAGAAAAACAGCTCTTAAATATTTCCAGGTAGTTCTCCTGAAGTTCTAATGAATGATTTAGAAGCCAAGAAGGATTGAATAAATCTGTGAACCTAGAGAGGCCTAACATTGATTTGAGCAAAGTAAAACCTATTAACTTTGCAAAGTTGTGTGCTTTATAACAACAGTTTCCTTTAAAGCAAGGGCCACTGCTCTCAGAGGGCAGTGGAAGGCGTGTATGCTCCACCTAAAGGCATTCAAATTATTAAAGTCCTAATGCCAAAACATGTCTGAGGACAGACTGAACGTGCAGCCTTCAGTTTCAGATCCCCAAAGGCAGAGATTTAACACATATACTGTTTTATTCCTTTGGAATCTGCTTGAAATTGAGAAATGCATGTTTTGGGGTTTTTTTTCCCCCCCAAGGCGTTATTTCTTGGGGAAGGAAGAAAACAAAAGCCTGAGATAATCTCATAAAGCCTGTAGTACTTAAAGTACTTTATGATGAATTCATTTGGTATCCATGTTAATAGAAGTGATAATAATGAATGTATATATCACTGATGTGGATGAGATAAACACGTCTAAAGGAAATTTCATTGTAATTTGATATTAGGTAAATGTCCCATTAAAATAAATCGCTACTGTACATAATTTTCCTTTAGTTCATTGGCAGGATGTTTGCTTTGGAAAAGGAACAATCTAATTCTAGTTTGAGGAGGAGTTCTCATTATTCTTTTATAGCAACCATTATCAGGAGCAGATAGTGAATGGTACCAACGAACACATCTACTACACAGGAAAAAAGAGTACTAGATGAAATCTAACCAGACCCCCTGCTGCCTCCATTTCCTGTAACAAACTAACAAAAACATACATGTTGTTTTAGCATTATTATTAGTGGGACACAATAAATGTTTACTGAAATGCAAAACAAATGAGACCAGGAGAAATAACAGACTAAAAAGGTACATTTTATTTTTGATTGATCATTTGTGAAGGCTGCTCCCTTTGATTTGATTTAGTTGGCAAATCACAAATCAAAGATCTGTAGGGCCTTAGATAAAAGTGGAATCTGAGGTACAGTTCAAATTTGGAGACATTTTATGGTCGAAAGAAGAAAACTCCTTCAGTATTACTTAATCCTTAGCTATAAAGTCTAATATAGACATGAACGCTACCAATGAATGACACTAAATAGAAATATTTTATAAATACCTATACAAAGGTGAGGCACTTAGCTCTCTCTCGGCTCTTCAAGGGCCCAGCAGAAGACGAACATTTAAGCTGAGCAATGAGTTTGATCTGCAAAACTTGGGACACTCGAGGAAGCAGAAAGCCATTCTGTTTTCCTGGGAGCTGGAGTTAAAGTTGGAATTGGGGAGCAGCAAAGGCGGAGGAGAGAACAGGCTGTAGAGGCCCTTCACACTTTGCCTGGAAGGCTAGTATTTGGACTTAATCTTGTAGTAAATATGTAGGCATCATTCCTGATCTCCTCACTCTGGGCTCTGGACCTTGATTCTTGCCTCCTACACCTTTCATTCTTTACTAAAAAATTACCACTTTTCACTTTTTCTAATCCTTCCTATTTTTGTGTGTACTATTTTTTTTCACTCTGCCTCTCTTTCTCCCTCTTTTAAACTGCTGGATTTCCCCAGTGTTAGCCATCTTTCAGTCCTTGTCACTATCCTCATGAGGTGCTCTCACAGGGTCATCAAGTCTTTCACGAGGATAGAATCACCCAGCCCATGAATGGGCTAGGTTGAGTGTGTCCTGTTGCTAAGTCTGCTGTTTTCCCTAAGTATGTGTCCATTTCCTGACAAAAATGCATCATCTAACAAAAGTTGAAAGATATTTTCTGAGCACGTTAAAACCTCTAGAGACGGTCATGACTGTATAGTCTAAGAACTAACATGAGAGACAAACGTGTCCAATTTATCTTTGAGAAAAGGACCAGAAACAATTTTTCAGACTCTTACTTGAATCCTAGGGACTGACAAAGAGGAACAGTGGCAAAGATAGTGCATCATATTTTTTTATGAAATTGCACCATAAATTTCTACCTGGCAGTTTCACAAATCTCTAGAGGGTTCATATTATTACATGTTTTCACTTGACCAATGAGTAAACTGAGGCAATGATTAATCTGTCTCAAAATAAAACATTAACAGACTTACCAGTAAATCACAGGATTGGATTTTTGACATATCTGCTTGTTCAGTGAAGGTTTGTTTTTCTCTCTCCTGTTTCCCTCAGTCTTTATCTTTTCTCCCAATCACTTTTTGTCTCGTCTCTTTTCCTATTCCACCTAGTTTGTGATATTTTGCCAATTCTTTATCTCCTACATAGCTTATCCAATTTGTCATTGTACAATTTCCCATAACTGCTTCTTAGCTTTTTCTTTTTCTTCATTTGTCACATTTTATTTTCCAGGTATTGTGTTTTGATACAGTTTTGGAAAGTTTTACAAATATACTTATTAAACTTACGCAATGTTTTCATATAAAATGTACTAGTTTCTTTGTCTCATATTTTTCCCTCTATAAAAATCTATTGATAGCTGTTCCTTCCTTGCCTATAATTCTTCTTCTCTTCCCTCAGTTTGACCAGACTTGGAGGACTTAGATATGTGTGTCACTTTCTATAATTTAGGAACATTTCTCAATTTAAAAAGCATACAAGAAGTTAATAATAATGCAGTAACTCTAAAACATGCCCCTTCTGCTCCACGTATTTCTTGCCTACCTTTCTTTAATAGTGTATCTATTTTATGCACCTTTGTCCCCTTTCACGCAGAGATTCTGATTCAGTTGGTTTACAGTGGAATTCTGGACTTTTATATTTCTATTTTGAAAAAGCTCCCTAGGGGAGTCTGATAAGCAGTCATTATTAAGAATGATGCTTTAATATTGGAATCAAAACACAATAAGCTTTCTAACTATGATGAATAATCCAATCAATTTAATTATGATTTTTTTCTAGCCAAAGCTAAGACTAGATGTTAATTGCCAGAGAAATAGATAAGGATGCCTATGAGAACAGAACATTAATATGATATCAAAGCTTGGGAAGTTCACTGGTAGTGAATAATTTAGTACTTAAAATATTTAGAAGCTATAGAATGAAAATTAGTCTTTCACTAAGTGAATAAAGTTGATTGAGGTTTTACATTTAATTTTGTAAGTCAAATTTTATCTTTGGGCTCAGAGACTAACTGTAAAACAACATGTACAAGTTTTTACTTCCTGTTTTGATCCATTATTTTGTCGTCTTAAGCTTTATTACTGAAAATTCTCCTCATGTCAATCACACACTATAAATACTTCTCCCGATTACAAAATCTCACACAAATGCAGTACACTATTTAACGAGCTCTTCTTTCACAAAATTAAAAAAAAAAATCTGAAGGCCCTGATTTGGGACTCTGTATAAATGAGATTTGGATCTAACAATTTTAAATTATTGCTTCATTCTTAGCTACTCAGTTCTATCGCTTATCTGGGAAATAGAAATAATAAAACCCTTGTTGATTCTACAATTGGATTGTAAAAGTCACTGTAGCCATCAGCCATGAAGTAGAAGGGCCAAGATCAAAAATACAAAGCAAGGGGGCTGAGAGAAAATTCTGAAGCAGCTTTAGTTTATAGCATTATAACCTAGCCTCAAGAATTCTTTGATTCCTTAACAAAGATCCAGAAGGCATTTACTCTATCATGTTATTACTCAAAGTGTTGTTCCCAGACCAACAATATCAGTATCCCCTTGAAGCTTGTTAGAAGTAGAGAATTTGGGGCCCTCGACAGACCTACTGAATCAGAATCAGCAGTTTAACAAGATCTCTAGGAGATGTGCACATTAAAGTTTGAGACGCAGTGCTATAGTACACATCTGATAGGTGCTCCATGCATTTTTAAAAAGTATTTCTAACAGTCGTGGGTATTGGACACCACTGGAGATACAAATTAGAGTCATAATCTTTCTCCTCTAACAGCTTCCCTGACTTTGGTGTTTTCGGCAAAGGTTTCCCCATTTCAGGAGTCATTCATGACTGCATGATCCAGCTAGTTCTCCAACCCTGTTGATTCTGCCTTAACAGTTCATGTTACGTCTTGCCTTTCTGTTCTGGTGCGTTGTCTAAACTCTAGGTTTAGCCCCAATACCTACCTCGCAGACTCCTGTCCTAGCTGTTTTACCTGTGTCCCTGCCTTAACATTAGCCTAAACGTTGCCTCAGAATTACCTAGGAACACAGCTCTAGCTCTGATACGCCTGTACTTATGTCATTTTCTGTTGCTCTCCAACGAATTGCAAAGTCTTTAATGAAAAGCAAGGTCCTCTCTGCCCAAGCCCAATATTAATCCAGGGCTACACCTCTCCCTAAACTTCCACTCTCATACGGTGACATAGAGCCCAAATGTATACTCGGGGTCAGATCACAAAAATTGCACACCATAGGCCTTGTCTTCTGCCATCCCCTTCCCCCCCACTGCCCCGACCCTGCATGTCCCTAAGGCCTACCTATTCTTTCAATTCCAAATTATCCGCCAAATTATCTCCTTTTCATCCTTCCACTAAGATCCTCCCCCTTCTGATCTATCATTTATTGAGCACCTTGCTTTCTCTATTCTACTGTATATAGTGTAACAAATTATCCTTCACAAATATGTCTAATCTTGTCAGCTAGATTATACACTGCCTAAAACCTAGAAAACTGTACTTATTTCTTTGACTCTCTAGGAGGTTCAGTGATCAGTATTAATACTAATAATACCTTGGCACTGATGAGAACTCCTTCCTTCCTCCCCTCCTCTCCTCCTCCGCTTCCTTTATTCATAGATTCATGCATTCACTCAGTGGATACTTATTGAAACCCCTCATGAACCAGATGTTATAGTAAGCATTAGGAACAAGACTGTATATAGGACACAATCTCTGACCTCAAGGAATTTATGGTATTATAATTAAATATAATAATTTATGGTATAATATAGACACAGTTTGTTATGAATGGGGCTACCTGTTACTAAGCAATGACTGTCACATGCAACAGTGATCTGAACAGGTGTTAAAGAGTGTGATGCAAGTGAAGTCAACTAGCTGCAAGGAAGTATCACGTGTTTACTAGAGCACATCTCATGCACAAGAGAGTATGGTCAGGAAAGCTTACGAATAGCTCAGTGACTGTGCAGTTTTATGTTCATTGTGAGGTACTGTGCTCCTGGAATAATGGCCTGTTGTCATTTTTGTGGATTTAGTGAGTCTTTTAACTGTTGAAGACATACTACCAAAAATTCTAGTATTCAAAATAATAATACATGAAAGTAGTAAACAAACAAACAAACAAAAACCCAAGAAATTTATGTGTAATGAGAATCTAAAGGAGATTTGACCCAGTCTTAGAAAACAGGCATTCATTTATGTATTTGGCAAGCATGTAATGGAGTTTGTATGTACTTGCTCTTGGGACAGAGGGATGTAAGAATATTATGTAATTAGAATCACATGTACTGGAAAGTGGTCTGCATAATGACTGTCCCATCCATACATAAGGGTCTGTGAGTCCTTTAGATTGAAATATGGTAAATATCTCAAGTTCTTATATTACTTCATTTTCTAAACTTCAGATTTAGTAATAGGTTGTAATTGCCTTACAAATTCTAGATTACCTTTTTTTTTTAAAAAAAGGTAGAGTGCCGTTTTTATTTAACGGCAAAAGGCATTTTTAATACATATTTGGTTGTAACAGTCTTTTTTAAAAGATCTATTTTTCTGACACTCTACTCTTAAAATTTCATTTAGGATAAAAAGCAGAGATATTTAAGCTTGACACCATCAATGACTCATAAAAATGTTCTGGTGGCTATAGATTACTTTTAAATTTCTCTGTACCTTAGGGATTTCTTGATAGGCTGCCCCTGAAAGCAATTAATTCTCAGCCTTATGTGGTTTTATAATGCAAAATTCATTGATGGAAACAGAATTTGAAATAAATTTCCTTCTCGTATAGTAATGAATTTTTGTTTAAATATCTCGAGGCTTTTTAAAAAATACTCTGGCTACACTATGTTTCTTCTTTTTCACCTCTCATATTGACAGTCTCGAAGAAATCTAAATACTTTCTTCATGTTTAAATTTTACAATACTTCATAGACTATTAAACATGGAATATCCTTGTGGGGACAAGAAATCGAATTTGCTCTTGAGAAGGTTTCCAACTAATTGATTTGTAGGACATTATAACATCCTCTAGCTGACAAGCTTTACATATATAAAAACGAGCTGAACTGAGAGGGTGCTTTTTTACTGACACATAAAAGGTGTCTTTCTGTCTTGTATCCTTTGGATATGGGCATGTCAGTTTCATAGAGAAACTTTCACATGGAGCTTTTTTATTTCTTTCTCTCCCAATAGAACTGCATGTGGTAGCACATTGTTTAATCTTTTCTCAAATAAAAGGACATGGAGCTTCATTTTTGTTTTGCCTTTTTGGTATCTCACAGGAACTCCAGGATGGCATCGGGCAGCGGCAAACTGTTGTCAGGATATTGAATGCAAATGGGGAAGAAATAATTCAGCAGTCCTCAAAAACAGATGCCAGCATTCTACAAGAAAAATTGGGAAGCCTGAATCTGCGGTGGCAGGAGGTCTGCAAACAGCTGGCTGAAAGAAAAAGGAGGTAGGGCGACAGATAAAATAGGAATTCTAAAGTTTTAGCGGAGCTGTTTAAGCTGCCCTTAAAAGAAAAAAAAAAAAGATTTTGTGAAAGATTATAACCAGGGTGAAAGGCACTAACGTTAAGGAGCCCATCAGCAGTTAATAGCAATAGTGAACTTGTTCTTTCTTTTTCTAGAATAATAAAATACGTAGCTGTTGCTAGTTAAATAGGCAGTGCTTTTTGACTGTTTTAAATTTTGAAGTTTGCTTTAAAAATCACACATGATTGTTGAAATATGAATGTCTTCAGTCTATTCTAGCTTAAACAAGCTGCGTCTCAATTATTTTTTAAAGAAGATGAGAAAGGGAAGTTATAAATGACCATTTTGTAGGAAAGACTGCTCTTTGGCTAGATTTTTTTTAACAGCTACAAATGTGACTTATGATGCTGAAAAACATGATAGTCATATTTACCTTTTAGTTCCACTACATTTCTTAGTACATTCTGGAAGAGGGACTTGGGCTGAAAACGTTCAAGTCTAGAGAGGAAAACAAAACCTGAGAAAGGTTAGTGTTGAATTCAGTCATCATTTAACTTTCCCTTGGAATGTATCAAAAGCACAGAAAGCCAAGTGTGTGCTGCTGCAGTTGGAAAACATAGATATTTTTATAAACAGGATTTTGTATTATGCTTCCAGTTGTTGCGAATGTTTCCTGTTTCATAAGGGAGGACTTGGTCGTTATTTACCAAATGAGACTATTGTTATGAACAATGAAAACTCAGTTCTACTGCCAAGCTCTTGCTTCCTACCTATCATCTACATAATAGGTGGATTTTAATATTCAGAAAGCTAGAACAACTCACTGATGAGCGTCTTTGGTGAGGATGTGTTAGAAAGATTTTGGAATTACGTCCATTGTCATTGCCCACCTCCTCTGGCCACCTTTGCTCATGTTGCATTATTCAGAAAGTAGGTACAATTCATACTGCTGTACAAAATGAATGCATTAGTTAATCTACACACATGTGCACACACACATACACAAATCTTGCTAAAGTTAAAAATAATAGCATCATCTAAAAACATTTTTATTTTAAATCGTGGTTTAGAAAATATTGTTTTATATATATATAAAACAAAATATATATTGTTTTATATATTATATATATAATCATAAAATAAAGATCCAAACTTTGTAGTTAAATTGCTTCCTTGGGAAAGTCATACACTTTTTTTCCCCCCAAAATTGAAATCCTTCTATTAAATACACAACTATCCCATTATTTAAATAACTGATATTTTTACACTATGAGCAGGTTTAAACCTGTATAACATCATTTCTGCCCCAGACCCAGTCTAGTCTAAAATAAGATGTTAAGAAATGGGGAGATTAAGGAAAATTGAATAGCATGTATAAGAATATGTTGAATTCATAAAGTGTATTAAATTGATTGGGGGATTATTTTTTCGTTATTGTATACAAGGTATTGTTTCTCATTTTGAAATACCTTACTCATAATGTTTGAGTAAAGCTTGTTAATATTTTCTATAACTTCTTACCTGGATTTTTAAATTCTTGTTATTGGTTATTGACTTCTAAATGCAAATTATAACTTATAAATGAAGATAGGGCAATATACCTGTTTCACCAAATAAGCTCTAAAATTTTAGATCTTTCTAAGCTTATAAGAAGTTGGTGTATGCTGACTCTGTTGTGAAGTATTACACAAACTGTAGGTTAATTACAGCTAGGGATTTGGCTGTAATTGGTTAGAAAAAATTTCTCCCATTTAAACATTCTGACCTACATTAACTATTGCACTTTTGTTCCTTAAAAAGTCAAGATCAGCTTCCTTGAGTTTTTTTTTAACTCAACTTTTAAAGTTGTCTACTTCATGATACATTTAAAAAATAAATGTTAGCATATTTAAATTTCCACTGAGATCAGTTTTGTGGCATACTCAGGATTTTTGTATCATTTAAATTTTATGAAATGTAAAAAAGTAATAAAATATAAGTGTCATTTCTATACAAATACACTCACAGCTATTTCCAAGCACCCAGTAGCACATAAAGTAAAAATAACATATTCTTTATAAAATATTATTTTACTTAACCTAACAATTGTGGGAGGGCTGTACATGAGACTATTATTAATCAGTGTCATGCTTTCAGTGCACCCCAAGCAGAAGTTAGAAGGAGATAGAAGTTATTTATTGCACAGGTGAAAAATAAGATGACTGTTCAAGGTGACAACAGTATTCTTAGTTTGCAGCGGGATTTAAATACAGCTGTTGGAAATAGATCATATTTCATAGTCCATGTACACAAATGAAAAAAAGTGTATAATTTAAGCAATTAAAGTCTACAAAAATTATTTGTAGCTTTATAGCTACATAATCTTAAACATTTCTCTTTGAAAATGTAAGCTATCAGAAATATGAGAAGAAAATTCTCAGAAAATTTCAAATAGCAGTGGACATCCATTAAGGTTAGTCTGTGTTGGAAGTAAATGAAGTATAAAATAGTCAATTAGCTGTGCAATTTAATATAGAAAATTTACCGTTGCCTCAATTATGAAGCAGAGGAACTGGATAACATCTATAGGTTTAAGCATCATAGTAATGAGTTTAATGATGGCTTAGCCACCGAAAAGGTCTTTGTAAACGAAGAAGATGCAAATGAAAACCTATTGACCATAAAGGAAAGTCATAGGTTAAAACAAAGCAAGCCTGTGTATGAAGACTCTTAAGCCTCCAGTCCACTGATAGAATTCAAGGGGTGCCATGAGCTTGAATGGGGGGAAATACCTCTTTGTTTTCACTAACCTCTTAACTGAAGTTGAGCATCCCCTTGCATTTTGAATATAGGCAACAAACCAGAGCAATGCGAGCAGTATCTGTGAAATCACAGATGTTTTCCTATCTCATTAGAGTTGTTACATATATCTCAAAGTATGGTTCATACTTATCACTGCTTCAAAACTACAGTAGTTATTAGATCTACCACAGTATCTTATTAATGTGTTAATAATAAACAAGCAAGCATTACTTTATCACAAATTTGTGTTTCTAATAGTTTTGAAACTATTTCAATACGATTGGCTTCCTTTGGAGTCCTATGTATTTTATATTCTGGATTTAAAAACATTATTCTGAGAAGTCCCAGGCTTCACCAGATTGCTGAAGGGGTCCATAACATTAAAACAACAACAACAACAACAACAACACTATTTCTAGTCAGCTGTTCGTTTAATCTGCCCAGACCTCAGTCGCATATATTGGGTTGGCCAGAAGGTTCGTTTGGAAAAAACCCGAACAAACTTTTTGGCTAACCGAATATCATGGTTTTACTCCTTTTTGATGGTGTAGTCACCATCCTCAGACATTCCTTTATTTTATCCTGGAGTTTTCCAGGAGATGTACCAGTCAAGGGAATGTAGGTGGGCAGGCCTTCAAGCAATGGGTTGCTGACAACATAAGAAACTGTATTTTACTTAGAATAATGTCAGTTTATGAAAGATTGAATGAAAGAGGGAAGCAGCATAATGGGAGGTGAAATCCCTAAATTGAGGAATCTCTGAATCATTGCCCATAGCAATAAAAAATGATCTTAAGAGATTCTCTCTCCTCTTTTCTTTTGACGAATGTGGTATTACTTCCTCCATTTCACAGATAAGACAAAAATTGTACTAACATATATTGAGGAATAACAACTTTAATTTAAATTTTACTGGATTGAAAATATTGCTTGAAATTCTTCTTTTCCAACATTTTTTAGTGAAAAATTTCAAGCATATAGAAAAGTTGAAAAAAAGTAGCATAATGAACACCCATATACCCTCCTCTCCTCCTCCTCCATTTCTAGATTCAACAATTAACATTTCACCATATATGCTTTTTCTTTCTCTTTCTCTCTACCTCCCCAGTATCTGCCTTTATGTAATATAGGAAATAATATACACACACAAATTTTTGTTGTTTTAACAGTTGCATGTAAATTATAAACACTCTTATACTTAACCACTAAATACTTCAGCATGCATCTCCTTAGAATAATGACATGCTGTATATAACCATGAGTGTTTATCATGCTCGAGAAATTTGAAAATAACACCATATTTTTAATGTCCAGTCCATGCATCTTTTCAAATTAGAGTTTTCTCCAGATATATGCCCAGGAGTGGGATTGCTAGATCATATGGTAACTCTTTTTAGTTTTTTTAAGGAACCTCCATACTGTTCTCCATAGTGACTGCACCAATTTACATTGCCACCAACAGTGTAGGAGGGTTCCTTTTTCTCCACACCCTCTTCAGCATTTATTATTTGTAGAGTTTTTGATGATGGCCATTCTGACTGGTGTGAGGTGATACTTTGTTGTAGTTTTGATTTGCATTTCTCTAATAATTAGCCATGTTGAGCACCTTTTCATGTGCCTCTTGGCCATCTGTATGTCTTCTTTGGAGAAATGTCTGTTTAGGTCTTCTGCCCATTTTTGGATTGGGTTGTTTGTTTTTTTATATTAAGTCGTATGAGTTGTTTGTATATTTTGGAGATTAATCCCTTGTCAGTAGCATCATTTGCAAATATTTTCTCCAAGTCCATAGGTTGTCTTTTCATCTCATTTATGGTTTCCTTTGCTGTGCAAAAGCTTTTAATTAGGTCCTATTAGTTGATTTTTGTTTCTCTAGGAGACAGATCCAAAAACATATCACTGCGATTTATGTCAAAGAGTGTTCTGCCTATGTTTTCCTCCAGGAGTTTTATAGTATCCAGTCGTACATTTAGGTCTTTAATCCATTTTGAGTTTATTTTTGCATATGATGTTAGAGAATATTCTAATTTCATTCTCTTACATGTAGCTGTCCAGTTTTCCCTGCACCACTTATTGAAGCGACTGTCTTTTCTCCATTGTTTATTCTTGCCTCCTTTGTCGTAGATTAATTGACCGTAGCTGTGTGGATTAATTTCTGGGCTTTATATCCTGTTCCTTTGGTCTATATGTCTGTTTCTGTGCCAGCACCATACCATTTTGATGACTGTAGCTTTGTAGTATAGTCTGAAGTCAGGGAGCCTGATTCCTCCAGCTCCATTCTTTTTCTCAAGATTGTTTTGGCTATTCATGGTTGTTTGTGTTTCCACACAAATTTAAGTTTTATTTCTTCCAGTTCTGTGAAAAATGCCATTAGTAATTCGATAGGGATTGCATTGACTCTGTAGATTGCCTTGGGTAGTATGGTCATTTTAACAACACTGATTCTTCCTATCCCAGAACACAGTATATCTTTCCTTCTGTTTGTGTGGTCTTCAATTTCTTTTATCAGTGTCTTATAGTTTTTGGAGTACAGGTCATTTGCCTCCTTAAATAAGTTTATTCCCAGGTATTTCATTCTTTTTGATGCAATGATAAATGAGATTGTTTCCTTAATTTCTCTTTCTCATATTTCATTGTTAGTATATAGAAATGAAATAGATTTATGTTTATTAATTTTGTATCCAGCAAATTGACTGAATTTATTGATGAGCTCTAATAGTTTCTGGTAGCATCTTTAGGATTTTCTATGTATGATATCATGTCATCTGCAAACAATGACAGTTTTACTTCTTTTCCAATTTCAATTCCATTTACCTTCTATTTTCTGTATTTCTTTTAAACTGGAAGTTGGGTCTAGATGAAACTTGAAAAGATACAAGTCAAATGTTTTTGGCAAGAATACTTCATATAGGATGCTATGTAATTTTTATCACATCAGGAGATGCATAATATGAGGTATTCTCACTCTAAATGATGCTAAGTTTGATCACTTGCTTAAGATGGCAACAATTAGATATTGAATTGTAAAGTAATATATTTTTATTTGAAATTAGTAAGTCATCTGATGGCTTTAATACCCATTGATGATCCTTCCCTGGCCCAATTGTTACATTGGGGACTCAAAATTATGATTCTCCTAGTTCTGACATGAATCCTACAAGCTGATTTCTTCTATTAAAAAAAAGAAAACACCTCCTTTTTTTCTCTCTTTGATCTCAATATGGACTTATGGATTCTGATTTAGTCAATATGTTGTAATGAATTAGTTATCGTTCTTGCTGATCCTCACCTCTACCAAATTTAACCAGTGGGAGCCCGTTCAAGCTTTCTGCTTAAATGTCCCGGGTTCACCTTGTATTTTCCCTGCCCCAGGTATGGAATCTAGCATTCTCTAAGGGCCTCTGATTTCCTTCACTGGAGAATGTTATATAGAAGCCAAGACCCGGGGAAGTAACACCTTCTCAAAGGAATACTGGCACCCTTCTGGGCAAGCAGTACTAGGGGAAAAAATGTTTTCATGTTACTTTTGCAAGGATGCAAACATCTCTATCAATCAGAATACATCAAAATCCAAAGTAAGGCTAAGCATATTAAAAAGTTCTTATTGTGTTAGACTTCATGTAAAAGCAGTAACTTCTTATTCATTTCAGTGCCTCTACTGCTGAATTTTTGAACGAAAGTTTACCTGTATATAATCTATGCTAGTTTACCAAGCAAATTAATAGTGTAAATAAGCTAATGGGAGGCATTCCTGAATGTACTTAAGGGAAGAAATTGTTTTTTAAAGACCTTAGCTCACTGTTTGCATGCAAATAGATGCTGTTAATTAGAAATGAGCCTTATCTAATTCATTAAAGTAGGCCTAGTAGGACCTCTTCTTGAAAATCTCCATTAGCAATTCATATTACTCTATGCACCCTTTGTAAGACAACTGTTTTCTCTTAAGTCTTCTTTAATTTTGGCTTCTCACTAATTCAGATGTCCCTAACAAAATAGTCTTCAGATAGCACTTTGTTTTCTACAAAATGAAAACCAAAATTTTACTATAATTCACAAGTCTCTTTGTGGTGTAGGCCATATTTTAAATGTAGCCAACATATGCGTGTAAACCAGCGCTAAAAGCCTTTTCACACATTCACCCTTGGCCCCCCAGGATCCCTCCAGCCCTGACTGGAGTCCACTTGCTTTATACCTGAACTTCCCTGGTTTCTTATCACCAGTTTTAACCCTGATTCTTCATCCAGCCTGGAGTTTGCAGACTGAGTGCCCGTAAGCTGAATCTAGCTTGGAAAGCGTGTGGTCTTTTTACATAGACACTGTTATGAAATAATTTAAAAATTGAGAGTCTTCATATTTTTTTAAAAAAAGGATTTCTGTCTCGTTTTGAAAACTTAGATCTGGCTACTAGGCACTCATTCCGACGTTCTCTCAAGGCATGATCAGTTGCAACTAAGTAACAGATGTTTCTTGCTGCTCAAAGTGTGGTCTCTGGACCAGAGCACAGACACCACCCGGGAGTTGCTAAGAAATGCAGAATCTAATAAATCATAGTCAGCATTTTAACAAGATTCCCAGGTGATTCATGTGCATCTTAAAGTTTGAGCAGCACTGGTTTGGGCAAGCAAGCCTTCTCTTCAGTTTGCCACAATTGTTCCACCTCAGTCATTTATATTAATTGCTTTCCCATAGACATTTGACTTAATAATACATTATATAGACCCTTATATACTGATGATGATGATGATGATGGTGGTGGTGGCGACAGCACTTAATATTGCCAGGAGCGGTTCCAAGTGCTTTACATAGCTCATGTAATCCTCATAACAACTCTATTCTTATTTCCATGTCTACAGAAGGGCAATTGGAGCACAGACTGCTGAAGTTCTTTGCCCCAGATCACATAACTAGCAAGTATTTGAACCAGGATATAAGCCGAAATAGTCCTAAATCTCGCATTGTTATTCTAGATCCGATTTTACATTACTTAGCTTGGACCTTTAGTGTTCTCTAAGATATACTTCTGTCGACTAAAAATATATATATACAACCTAAAAGTTGAGAGTTATGTTTTATTCGGCAGACATACTGAGGCTTTCAAGCCTGGGAGGCAGCATCTCAAGTAACCCTGAGAAAACTGCTCCGAGGAGGCGAGGCGAGAGGGGAGCTAGGATATATGGGAGTTTTGCAACAAAGGGCAGGTAGCCTGAATGTCGAAAGGTAATTGTTAAAGAAAACCAGATATCTCAGGTTAAGGAATTTAGCACTTTTCTTCCTATGGGAAGATGCAAGAGTCTGGGCTCACTTCAGTCATTCGTTTGATATGCACCCCAGCTATCTCAGGCCAGTATCCTGTGTTTTCACATCCTGAGTTTCCTCAGGGCTCACCGCCGGGCGTGGCTGCAGTCTTATGGCTGCTAGATGGCAGGTATTCTTTGTTTCCTTCCTGAGTTCCCTCAGGACTCACTGGTGGAGGGCTGCAATCTCTGATGACCGTGACATCCTTTGTTTACTGATATGGCAGGCAATATTTTATTTCTCACAGTTTCTGCCCACCAGCCTCTCACTTACCAAGCCCATTCCCTTACCTGGCCATACTCAGTAGCAAGTGAATAGGACATGAAATCTGTTCTGACCTATCTTTGCAAGCATGTTTTCCGCCATTTTCACCATTTCAGCTGGTGTCTCAAGCATAAAATGACCTGATGTGTTCTGTCATTCAGCTTTTGCAAAAGCCATTTACTTTTGTGTTAAATTGCTTTTCCCCTTAATTTTTGTTCAAAATCCTACCCATGCTCCAGAACCCAACTGAAGTGCTATTTCCTCAATGAATGTTACCTGCTCTTCTCAGGCAGAAGTACTTTGCTCTCAAGTTCTTCTTGCTCCTTTTCATAACACTCACATGACATTTTACATATCTATTATATATCATATGTACATATATTTTATTTCCCCAGCAAGATTGAAAGCTTCATGAGGGCAAGGCAACATCTTACTCTCCTCTCTATAACCCACAATACTTAGCAGAAAATCTAGTACATTGTGGATGACCAAAAATTCTTTTCTCAATTTAAATAGTAAAAATTTCTATCCACATTCAAATTAAACTAGGCATTTAAATCTTTACACTTGACATTGTTACATAGGTTAAAAATAGATCTACAGAGCCTGAACCATTTTTTAAAATGTTTTTATAATATCACATTTCCATGGATATATTTTTAGTTCTGAAAATTGGACTTGATCCGTTTTAATCTTAAAAATGGAAGAAGTTGGGTTAATAACTCATAGTTTAGGTGTTCTCCAGAGTTTAATACTCTTAAGAGAAAATGACTTCAATTCCCATAGTTATTTACACCAAAAAGAAGGTCTTTGATTCAAACACTTTGTACATTTGTTTGTGTCAGTCTTACTGGATCACAACTAGTAAATTCTAGTGGTCTAAGTAGGAATTAGACTTGAAATTAGGTATTTTACCCTCATCCAACCTGTAACCAGAAGATATTTTAGATGCAATCCATATCGCCAAAGATCTATTTTTAGATTGATCAGAGAGGATCATACAGATATTATTATCCACAGGTGTCTATGGAAAAGCTCATCTCTTCCCATCTGTTCTCTGATGACTCTTGAAAAGCTTTCAAGGGCATTCATAATTCTTCATCAAAAGACTATGAAAAATTAGCTTCATAGCTAATCCTTTTAGGTCCTATTTTCTTCTTTGAAACTTGGCAAATTCTAGTGAAACTGACTAGCTGGATCCAAACATGCTGTCACATCGGCTGGTACAGACAGTATCGCTCTCTATAGATACACAAGTGAATGCATACTCTGTATGGTCTTCTATCAACTTTTATGGGGCTGGGGAGGTGCGAGTTGAAGTAGGGAGGATGATCTCTGGCATGGGCCTTGTAGGTTGGCAGGAGTCAAGTGAAGAATGAATGGACACACCAGAGAGGAAACGTGATAGGAGCAAAAATCAATGAAACAGAGTAGATACGTTGAAGGACTACGTGCAGTTCAGTACAGATATGCTGTCTTAAATCTCCATTTACTTTACTCATCTACCTATTCTAAGCTTTTCATTCTATATATAAAACCAACAGCCCAATTCCTATTCTAAACTGAATGCTGGATATTAGTAACTTATAGATGTTTTTAAAAGTTTTTCAAGTGGACTTCCTGAAACCATGCACCTTGCCTCCCACCATTTGAGAGTATGATTTCTAAGAGTCAGCCGTGTGCTGTTCCCAACCCATTTATGCAAGTTATTCTTATTTTTAGAATTTTCTTATTCAATTAAATATTACATAAACTAATAAA
Organism: Balaenoptera acutorostrata; assembly: GCF_949987535.1. NCBI lineage: Eukaryota > Metazoa > Chordata > Mammalia > Artiodactyla > Balaenopteridae > Balaenoptera > Balaenoptera acutorostrata. The sequence goes on along the minus strand of NC_080085.1, from coordinate 28,381,011 downwards.
ATTGGAATGCAGAGAGAAAGAAAATTGTGGTTTCTATTAAAACTAAGTTGAATGCTTTGGAAGACTGATTAGCAAATAATGCTGTTCAATTAGATGTGGATGAAGCAACTATTTAAAATTGGGGGTAGAGAGTAGAAACCACAAAAATCTGGAAGGATTTTGCATTTAGATTTTTTTCCAATGTCTCTAAATCTTACTCTAAAGAAATCAAAACTAAAAGTCATAGATTATGCAGTCTAGGAGTGTTTTATACAAGAAAGAATATGCTGAATTTCAGTCAGTTCCCCCATACCAAATGAGTAGTGAGTTAATGATCATTTATATGTTCTAGGTGAAAATAAAATGTTTAAATATGCATAAACGACTTTATATAATCCGTCCAGCTTAACAACATTGTTCCAAAACCTGCCTATCCAGTCATCCCAATCAAGTTTAGTAAGAGGATTTCTCTTGTTTCTCTAAAGGACAAAGTGTGATGTGGTGCTAAATAGAGCAGTCAAGATGGGCCAGGTCATAAAAGATTTTGTATCTCAAAAAACTTCTTTCTGGGGTGGCATAGAAGAACATGGGGAGGTTTTTCAATGGATGCGATTTGGAGCCATATAGGCCCCTCTGATAGTTGAGCTCAGGGTGAAATGAAGAGGGTGAGACTGGCAGCTGGGTGACTCAAGTTAAGTAGTTTTGTAGTATTTCAGAGTAAGGACAATGAGTGTCTGAGCAAAATAAAGCTTATAAAGATGAGACACATTCAAGATACTCGGTAGATGAAAGTAAAATAACTTGGTAATTGATTAGATGAGAGAGTTGGGAGCTTGAAGGAAGGATTCTAGGAGAACCCCCTTCCCCAGATTTCTGGCTTGGAGAATTGGCCGAATGGAGTGCTGTTAGTTATGAGAGGAAATACAAGGGGCCGTATGCAGATGGAAAGAAGGCAAATCAGACATAAAGACATCAACTTGGGATATGATAGCTTTGAGGGGCCTGTGGAACAATTAAAACAAGGTAGTCAGAAAACATGCATTTGGATGTGCAAGGCTGAAGGCACTGAGCCTTTTTCTTCTCAGTGAAGCCATGGTAGCAATCCCCAGTCAACTAACCGCTTCTCAATGAGATCCCTTTCTCATTTCATTTACTCACTAGCTGGTAAACAAAAGAGAGTTCCCAGAGTACGTATTAACCAATAAACACTGCTGTGGAGAAAGGGTTCAGGTGTTAGGAAGCTACTGTGGCAGATGAATACTAGTGGTGACTGACTGACTGAAGTAAAACCTGTGATCTCTATGGGGTCACAGACTACCACCCGTAACTCACAAATCAGAAGCGCTGGTAGACAAAATATGGGAGACAGACCAGGAGAACATATTCATCACAACATACAAAAAAATAAGCTCAAAGTTCTCATCCTACTAATCGCAGATCAGAAATGGCCTCTGTGTATGTTTGGGACACCCTGGTGAAAGCGAGGTTGTCTACAGCATATTTAAAGCATGGATACAGCATTCAATGAAATGCAGATGGTCAATACAGAGGAAGCTAGAGAGCCTATAACATGAGAAATAAGCACAAAGCAAAGCATGCCCCATAAGACTCCATACTTGGAGTCCTGTAAATGCACTCTCCCTTTAAGGTTATTGGTGTCTAAAATCTGTCTGTTGTTGTCTGTCTGACTCAACAGCAGCTCCACCTGGATCCCACCATTTTCTTAAAACAGACCAAAAGGCATTTTGCATTCTTTCCATTTTCCTTGTTGCTGAGGAAACTTGAAATGACTACCTTCAAAGCCTGTCCTATGAGACATATTTCACATAATGAGCAATCATTTCCGAAGTGCTTTTTATGTTAGAATTACAAGCCATCATACCACTAAAAAGAAACACAATATTCACAGGTCAGTAGACCATCTTTGTGCACAAAGGAAAACCTGGACTAGAGATAAAAATGTGTTGATCACTTCATTGATTACTTCCTTGGATTTAATATAATTGTAGGATGCCTTAGATATGTGTGCTAGTCTATTCTCATGTTCCCTTTAATAAATCTCGTCTTTTTTAGTAATTCTGAACTGGCGTAGTTTGGCCATTAATATATATCTAAAGTTATCATAATTTGCTTTTTTCCATATAGATTAAATGAAAATATGTTTTTCTCTTTTTATCCACTGATAAATATGTTTTTAAAAACCTTTTCTAAAATGGAAAACACCATACGTGTGTGAGCTGCTAATCTAATAATTTTTCACTTCGTTATACATTCACCAGTATAATAATATCTCCTCATTTTCAGAAGACCTTATCTCTTAGTTCACAGGAACCTTGTTCAATTAATTATTCTCTCTCCCCTGTATGCACACAAGCATAAGTGTATCTTCATCCTTTCTCTACTGGCTTCCTACCCTTGACCAAGTAAGTGTATTTAGCTCCCAGATTAAAAATAAATTACCAACACTCCTTTCTTAATGTGCTCCACTGTACTTGTCAGGGTTTTTAGCTCTGAATAACAGAATCCAGTTCTCTTTAATGTAAGCAGAAATTGACTTTATGAGAAGGATAAAGACCTGCTCCTATTCCCATATAGAAGGATAGAACATCGGCTCAAAAATGGGCAGAAACCGAGGGAGACGCTCAGCTCTAGGAACAACAGTCCAAATCATACCCTGTGTCTGCATGCTGCCATGGATCACTCCACCACTACAGATGGGGTGACAAATGCCACTGCTGATGGAAAGAATTCTAAATGGTCCCTTGAAATTTTCTGTCATTAATTTCCAGATTCAAAAACTGAACTTCCTCCTTCAGATTCCACACTGATCTTAGGAAATCCCACCATGTATGCAGGGTGTTCAGATTCTAGGCAGCCAAAATTGTGAAAGGTCTCTTACTTCCTCGTCCTAGTAGTTATTCCCATTTGAATCCTTCTCTTCCTAGTCACTAATACTTAAAATCACATATTCTCTTTTATCTCATCTCTCTTTTTTTGCTCTTGGTCCCCACCACTGCTCTGATACAATCTTTGCCAAGGCCATCAATGATCTCCTGTAGTTAAATCCACTGGACATATCTCAGTCCCACTGAGGCCTCAAAATCAATGTATCCAACACTTAAATATATTCTATTCCTCCACAGAAGGTACTCTGAGTGGCATCACTATCTATTCACCTGTCAAGTCTAGAAACTTGGAAGTAACAGAGTTAATATTGACACTAAATTTTGTGTCAATCCAATGAATGGTCTTTGTCAAGAGTTTTACAAATGTTTCCCTGTGTAATCTTCACAGCAACTCAGTTTTAAAGATCTTTCATGTCCACCCTCTCTCCTGACTGTGAGACGGTAATCAGAGGATGGCAGTATTCCTTTGTCCGTTTTACAAATTATCAAATTGCAGCTCAAAAAGATTAAGATACTGTGCCAAGGCTAATCAGAATTATAGAAGGATCAAGGACTAAAAGTCAGTGATGCTGACCCCAAATCTGTGCCTTTTCTGTTGTCCTATGATCATATTTACCTATGTGAACAAAACAGCTAATAAGGATAACAGCGACAAGACAAATTAACAATGAGTGTTGGACTTCCCTGGTGGCGCTGTGGGTAAGAATGTGCCTGCCAATGCTGGAGACACGGGTTTGATCCCTGGTCTGGAAAGATCCCACATGCCGCGGAGCAGCTGGGCCCGTGCGCCACAACTACTGAGCCTGCGTTCCAGAGCCTGCGAGCCACAACTACTGAGCCCATGTGCTGCAACTACTGAAGCTTGCACACACAGAGCCCATGCTCCACAACAAGAGAAGCCACTGCAATGAGAAGCCTGCGTACCACAACAAGGAGTAGCCCCCACTCGCCGCAACTAGAGAAAAGCCCGTGCACAGCAACTAAGACCCAACGCAGCCAAAAATAAATAATTTTTTTTTAAATTTAAAAAAACCCGAGTGTTCCCTCCATCTTTACTAACCATTTAGAAAGACTCAAGGCTGTCTCTTCTCATATTTGTGCTTCCTCCAATATCTAAGGGTAATACTATCTTTGGTAGTATTAAATGATGTGGAATTTGGATAATAAGTAAAGAAGGCTGAGTAAAGGGCAATTACATAGCTGGAGGGGGAAAGCTGATCTACAAAATAAAGAGAACAAGAGCATACTTGAATATGGGTCTAGTTTGTGGAGCGTTTCAGAAATTGAAAGATTCTGAAGCAGTTGATGGATATGAAAGAAAGGAGGAGAAGTGGAATTTCTGGAATCTTCTGTAACTTCTGAATTCGTACCCTTTTTTGACCCAGAAATGTGGATTAAAATTAGGATTATTTTCCAGTGATCTTTTGTTTTTAGACTGGGTTTTTGTGCATGTAACTCTCTGAAAAGTTAGAGTCATGAGGGTCCCTGTATTTTATTAGGATTATATGTGAGAACAAAACTCTACTTTATGAACCAATATAATATATTTTTTAAAGTCATCAGGGTGTATCCATGACAAAAATAGCTTGTTTCTCCTACTGATTTATTTGGTATTTTCTTGCCAATTAACTTTTCCATGGGACAGTGGAAGCTAAGAGTAATTGGTGTTGGGGTTGGCCAATAAAATAAAACTGCTAACTAAATGCTGGAGAATAACCACCTATGTTCCCACTTGTATTTATTACCCTTGGAAGTAAATAGCAGGCTACTTTTTTTGTTTATATTTTTATTTTGCTTTTTTGTTTGGCAATTTACTTAAATTATGAGTCTTATTTTACTCATTAGAAAAATAAGGATAATAATACATCTCTTGTAGGGTTGCTGTAAGGGTTAGAGATAATGTAACTAAATTGACTAGTCCTGTGCCTGGCACATAAGGAGGGCTTAGAAATTACTCTCTGGAAACAGGTCTTCTGGGATAGCAAAATGAGTAGGTCAACAGATCTACTCAAAAACCTGCAAAAGCTGTACAAAATATTTTACGATTCTGGAAGTCAACCAAAAGCATATACCTAATTGAAAAGTGATTATATAAGGAAAACTATTGAACTTTGAATAAGAATAGTGGTAGTCTTTGGTGTTTTTTGCCTGGGACTGCTCCCAGTCTCCACCCACCAGCTTGGTCAGCATAGTTCTTAGACCAGGGTGTTATAACACATGAAAACCAGCAGCTTCACTGCCAGAGGGTTTGACTTTTATTTGGAGCCAAGCGTATAAAACCCCATGCCCAGAAGCATCAGTATCAGTAGAGAACTAGGTGGCAAATAAATGGGCTGACAAATAAATGGGCAATTTCAGCTGGCCTAAAATTGCTGTTTTGCTTGGGGCAAACAATTGACTGGAAGACTAGCCAGAAATTTGATTTATCAGGAATATATGAGAAATGAGACAGCCATAAAGAGCTTGGACAAGTTGTCCGTATATCTGCTGTAAGATGACTTTAAAACTGCCTAAAATTTGAATACATTCCCTTACATAAATACAGATCCATTGACAAAAGTTGGAAATTTTACTGACTCAAGGTGTTTGAACACAACTGCTGACCAATCATTGCCTAATGACAGCTAAGCTATGCTGACCTCTAGTAAGCTAAACATTTTAAAAAAAAAAAAAACAGAGAAAGGTTGTTAACAGTCATACACTATGGGGAAACATTCCACAGATATTGTCCAGATAAGTTATTAAAACTTCAATAATAACAACCCTGGGGGTGTGGAAGGAAATCAGAATCTGGAGCTGCTTCAATATATTAATTAAAATGTTGAATTTTGTAGACAAACTATGATACATCCAAAGAAACAGGGAACTGTGGCCCATAGTCAGGGAAAAAAGCACACAACAGAATTTGTCTCTGAGTTGGCCCAGATAGAGACTTCAAAGTTCCTATTATATTGATAAATACCTTCAAGAAGGAAAAAAAAACTGTGTTTAAATAATTAAAGGAAAGTATGATGACAATGACAATAAATAAAGAATATCAACAGATGTACATTATAAAAAAGAAAGTACCATAACTAAAGTGAAAACTTCACTAAAGTAGTTCAAGAGATTTCAGATGGCAGAAGTATCAGTAAACTTGAAGATAAATATAAACTGTTCAGTCTGAAGAGCAGAGAAAAAAAAAGAATGAAAAACAAATGACCAGAGATTCAGAGACCTGTGGGAAAACATTGAGTGTATCAATGTAGGTATTATGAGAGTACCAAAAAGCAAAGAAAGAGATAGGGACAGAAAAATTATTTGAAGAAATCACGGTCAAAACTTTACAAATACAATAAGTCCCCTACATACGAACCTTCAAGTTGCGAACTTTCCAAGATGCAAACTGCGTTCGCATGTCCAATCATGTAAGTTAGTTCACGTGCCTGGCATATATTGTCATGTGCGTGCATCCTCTACAGGTGGTTGTGCTTTTGTGTACTTTACAGTACTGTATAGAGTACAGTAGTACAGTATCTTTATTTCAAGCCCAGGATGTCTGGAAGCAAGTGTAAAAGCAGCGGTGATGTAGCTGGTACTGTTGAGACGCGCCAAGCCATAACGATGGAACTTGCTGGGCAACATGAGGAACCTACTAATGAAGACCTGATGGAACTGGAAGCCCAGAGAAAGGACGAAGAGAGACAAGAAGAAGAAGTAACTGAAGAACAGAAGAGATTCACGATGCAGGAAATGGCAAGGGGATTTTCTTTATTTGAGGAGGCACTGTTAGTTTTTGAGGCACAGGACCCAAGCATAGAATGGTACACGAAGGTTGCAGCAGCCATTCAGAATGCAATCCAGTGCTATCATGTCATCTATGACAACAAAAAAAGAGCTGCTACCCAGACATCACTGGATTGTTTTTTCAAGAGGGTAGATAGTATTGAATCCTGCAAGGAACCAGAACCTGTGCCATCAATGTCAGGCGTGCGTGACATTGCAGCTTGCCCTCCGTCTCCTATTGCTGATGATCCTTTAGCTCTACCATCTCCCGCCTCCTCTCCCTCTTCCAGTCAGTAACTCTTCTTGCCTGTTCACTCAGTGCCAGACCCATTATGCCAGCTGTTGTGCTGTACTACTGTACTTTTCAAGGTACTGTACTGTAAGATTAAAAATGTTTTCCGTATTTTTTGTGTTTTATGTATTATTTGTGTGGAAATTATTATAAACCTATTACAGTACAGTACTATATAGCCAGCTGTGTTAGTTGGGTACCTAGGCTAACTTTCTTGGACTTGTGAACAAATTGGACTTATGAATGTGCTCTTGGAATGGAACTCGTTCATATGTAAGGGAGCTACTGTATGATGAGGTTCAATAAACCCCAAACAAAATAAACCCAAGAACACCTGAAAACATCACAGTCAAACTATTGAAATACAACCACAAGTGGAAAAATCTTGAAAAAAGCCACAGAAAAATGACTCATCTTGTACAGGGAAACATAAAATGATTAGCAGCTAGCTTCTCATCATAAACAATGGAGGTCAGATACAGTGGAACAGCATATTCAGAATTCTGAAAGAAAAAAAACTGTCAACCAAGAGTTCTAGATAAAGTAAATGTATCCTTTAAAAATGAAGGTGAACAAAGACTTTCTCAAACAAACAATAAGAATATTTCTTGGTAGCTGGCCTGACGTACATGCAAAAACTAAAGGAACTCCTTCAGGCTGAAAGAAATGATATTCAGTAACTCATATCTACAAGAATAAATGAAGAGCAACACAGTTGGTAAATATGTAGATAAATATTAAAAAACTGTACAAATACAGGTATGTATTTCTCTTTTCTTCTCCTATCCCCTTTAATACATGTTATTGCTTAAAAACAATAATTATAATACTGAATTTTTGTGTTATATATGGGTGAAATAAATATGATGGCAGCACAAAGGCAGAGGGAAAATGGAGCTTATCAGAGCAAAGTTTCTATATTTTAGTGGAATTAGGTTTTTTTTCTAGCTTTATTAAGGTATGATGAACAAATACATTGTACATATGTAAGATGTACAATGTGGTATTTTTATGTAAGTATACCTTGTATAATCATTACTACAATCAAGCTAATTAACATATTCATCACTTTACATAGGTATTATTTGTGTACATGTGGTCAGAATATTTAAGATCTACTCTCTTAGCAAATTTCAAGTATATAATGCAATGTCATTAACTGTAGTCACCATGCTCTGCATTAGATCTCTAAGACTTATTCATCTTACAGTTGAAAGTTTGTACCCTATGACCAACATCTCATTTTTCTCACCCTTAACCCCTGGCAACCATCATTCTACTCTGTTTCTCTGAGTTCAAGTATTTTTTCAATCTCACGTGTAAGTGAGATCATACACTATTTGTCTTTCTGTGTCTGGCTTATTTCACTTACTACAAGTCCTCTAAATTTATCCACATTACCACAAGTGGCAGGATTTCTCTCTTAAGGCTGAATAGCATTCCATTGTGTGTGTGTGTGTGTGTGTGTGTGTGTGTGTGTGTGTGTGTGTGTGTATCTCACGTTGTCCATTCATCTGTTGATGGGCACTTAGGTTGCTTCCATGTTTTGACTATTGGGATTAATGCTACAATGAACTTCGGAGTGCAGTTATTGCTTCAAGAGTGTGATTTCATTTCCTTTTGATATATGCCCAGAAGTGGTTCTGCTGAATCATATGATAGTTCTAATTTTACCTTTTTGAGAAACTGCCATACTGTTTTCCAAAATGACTATACCAGTTTACATTCCCACAACAGTTTATAAGCGTCCCCTTTTCTCCACACCCTTGCCAATACTTGTAATCTCTTGTTTTTTCGATAATAGCCATCGTAATAGGAGTGAGTTAAATTAGTTTTCATCTGAGTAGACTATAATAAATTAAGATGCATATGTAATCTTTTTTTATTTTTTTGCTTGGGTTTTTAAAATTTATTTTTTATATCAGAGTATATTTGATTTACAATATTTGTTAGTTTCAGGTGTACAGCAAAGTGATTTAGTTATACATATACTCTGAGTATATATACTCATATATATATCTATTCTTTTTCAGATTCTTTTCCCATATAGGTTATTACAGAGTATTGAGTAAAGTTCCCTGGGTTGTACAGTAGGTCCTTGTTGACTATCTATTTTATATATAGTAGTGTGTATATGTTAATCCCAACCTCCTAATTTATCCCTCCCCCACGCCTTTCCTCTTGGTAACCATAAGTTTGTTTGCTAAGTCTGTGAGTTTGTTTCTATATTGTAAATAAGTTCATTTGTATCATATTTTAGATTCCACATTTAAGTGATATCATGCAGTATTTGTCTTTCTCTGAGTTACTTTGCTTAGTATGATAATCTCTAGGTCCATCCATGTTGCTGCAAATGGCATTATTTCATTCTTTTTATAGCTGAGTAATATTCCATTCTATATACGTACCACATCTTCTTTATCCATTCATACATTGATGGACATTTAAGTTGCTTCCACGTCTTGGCTATTGTAAGTAGTGCTGCAGTGAACATTGGGGTACATGTATCTTTTCAAAGTATGGTTTTCTCCAGATATATGCCCAGGAGAGGGATTGCTGGATCATTTAGTAGCTTTATTTTTAATTTTTTAAGGAACCTCCATACTGTTCTCCATAGTAATTTTACCAGTTTACATTCCCACCAACAGTGTAGGAGGGTTCCCTTTTCTCCACACCCTCTCCAGCATTTATTGCTTGTAGATTTTTTGATGATGGTCATTCTGACTGGTGTGAGGTGGTACCTCATTGTAGTTTTGATTTGCATTTCTCTAATAATTAGCGATGTTGAGAATCCTTTCATGTGCCTCTTGGCCATCTGTATGTCTTCTTTGGAGAAATGTCTATTTAGGTCTTCTGCCCATTTTTTGATTGAGTTGTTTTTTCTTTTTGATATTGAGCTGCATGAGATGTTTGCACAATTTGGATATTAATCCTTTGTCAGTTGCATCGTTTGCAAATATTTTCTCTCATTCTATGGGTTGTCTTTTTATTTGTTTATGGTTTCCTTTGCTGTGCAAAAGCTTTTAAGTTTAATTAGGTCCCATTTGTTTATTTTTGTTTTTATTTTCATTATTCTAGGAGATGGATCCAAAAAGATATTGCTGCAATTTATGTCATAGAGTGTTCTGCCTATGTTTTCCTCTAAGAGTTTTATAGTATCTGGTCTTACATTTAGGTCTTTAATCCATTTTGAGTTTATTTTTGTGTATGGTGTTAGAGAATGTTCTAATTTCATTCTTTTACATGTAACTGTTCAGTTTCCCCAGCACCACTTATTGAAGACACTGTCTTTTCTCCCTTGCATATATCTTGCCTCCTTTGTCGTAGATGAATTGACCATAGGTGCGTGGGTTTATTTCTGGGTTTTCTATGCTGTTCTATTGATCTATAAGTCCATCCTTTTGCCAGTACCATACTGCTTTGATGACTGTAGCTTTGTAGTATAGTCTGAAGTCAGGGAGCCTGAAACCCCCATTTCCATTTTTCTTTCTCAAGATTGCTTTGGCTATTTGGGGTCTTTGTGTTTCCATACAAATTTTAAGATTTTTGTTCTATATCTGCAAAAAATGCTATTGGTAATTTGATAGGGATTGCATTGAATCTGTAGATTACCTTGGGTAGTATAGTTGTTTTGACTATATTGATTCTTCTAATCCAGGAACGTGGTATATCTTTACATTGGTACACTAAAAATGTGTATTTAACAAAAGAAGACATTAAAGGATATACAGAGGAACAAAGAAAAGTGAGACAAAAAATATCAAAATGGCAGTTTTAAATTCCAGTATATCAATAGTTATAATAAATGTGAGTGCATTAAGCATTCCAATTAAAAGATATTTCAAGCTGGATTTTAAAAATGACCCAATTATATTCTGTGTAAAAGACAATACTTGAGAACCAAAGACACACAGTTAGAAAGTTAAAAAAACAAAAACAAAAAATGGAGAAATACCATGCAAATTGTATCCATAAGAAAAATGAAATGGTGATACTAATATCAGACAAAACAGAATTTAAGATAAAACATGTTACTAGTGACAAGGACATTTATAATTATAAAAGGGTAAATTCATCAGAAGATAAAACAACTATAAATATAAATATAATTACAACCAAGCCCCACATTTCATGATGCAGAAATTAACAGAATTCAAAGGAGAAACAGGCAATTCAGCAATAATTGTTAGACTTCATACCCCACTCTCAGTATTTGATAGACCAATTGGATATAAAATTAGCAATGATATAGAAGACTTGACCAACACTCTCAACAAATTTGACCTGACATTTATAGAATATTCCACCAATGGACAGCAGAGTACAAATTCTTTTAAAGTGCCCATGGAATATTTTCAAGGATATGTTAGGTCATAAAACAAATCTCAATTAATTTAAAAGGATTCAATTCATAAAAATCATGTTCTCTTAGCACATCAAAACTAAATTAGAATTTAACAACAGAGATAAATTTGGAAGATGCCAAAATATTTGGAAATTAAATAAAACCTAAACATTCAACATTGTACTGGAGTTTAAACCAATGAAAGAAGGAGAAACTGAAGAATATGAGGTGATAATGCACACAACTCTATACATTTACTAAGAACCATTAAATTATACACCTACCATAGGTGAATTATATGGTATGCAAATTATGCCTCAATAAAGTTGGAAAGAAAAGCACAAATGGTAGAAAATGGGAAGTATAGATGAAGCTGATTTGGCAATATATTAGTAATTGTTTAACCTTGATGGTGGGTAATGGAAACTGATTATACTATTATACTTTGTGTATGCTTGAATTTTCTTTAAAGTTTTTTAAAAATTGGTATCAGTATGTCCCTCATTACTCCATGTAATTCAGGTATGGCTATTTTTGCTTATTTGGGGGAAGGATAATCTTATTTTTCTTCATATTAATTGTACTACATATATTTATATATGCAGTATTTGCTACCTAATGGCCTTTCATTCTGGTCACTTTTGCATTATACTTTGCTTTTTGAGTCATAGTAAAGAAATGATGTGACAGTTTCTTAGAAACCATCAGTTCTCTCTAGAGAATAGAAACACAGTTCTCTCCTATATTCAGCATGAAAGTAATGGTAGTCACCTCCCAGTGAAGAGAGAGAAATTACCTTCAATCTTCATAAACCTACAGATGATTTTTTTTCTCAATGCTTTGTCAGTCTGCTGTCTTTTCTGTTGGTCTAAGGACCAGGAACTATATATTTCAGTTTACAATGCATTGATTCTGTCATATGTGACTTAGTCTTTTTTAAAAAAATCCATTATCACTTGGATTCCACTGTTTTTAAAAGTACACTAAGTGAAGTAGTCTACTTTGTGGGTCAAAACTAATCTTGAGTAATCTGTTAGGTAGACTTCCTAAGTTCCTCTGTACCCTGTACCCAGTGCTTAATGAATTTAATCATTAATGTGGAAGGTAGAATGGATAATTCACTAATGAAATCATCCATGATCAAATTTTAATACCCGGGGATAATTCAGTAAAAGTTATTACATTTACACAATCAATTTAATTAAGTACTTTTATTATATAGCCTTAATGACTAATAAATATATTGTTTAGAATACAAAGAGAAGCATGTTTTACCTCTGCTTATAAACCTTTAATGGTTCTCTGCCACTTCAGAGGGGATGTATAACCTTAGCAAGCCTGTAGAGCTCTTCAAAATCTGACCCAAACCTACCTTTCTAGTACTTTCTCTTGCTAATCCCCTTCTGCATGCCTTCACTATGTAAACATTAAATAGGCCGTGAAGTTTTACATTGTCATGCCTTTGTCCATGCTGTTCCTCTTTCTACAGAGTTTTTACTGCCTTTTTCATCTAATAAATATATTCCCTAGGCTCCTGAGAGGTCATTCCTCCATTTGAGTTCCTAGGACCCTTAGTAGATGGTTTACCATGGCGCTTAAGAAAAAATCTGAGTCCTACCATGGCCTCCTGGCCTCTGCCTATCCCTCTAGCCTTATCTCCTGCCACTCTCCACCTTGTTCACCACACTTTAAGCACACTGGTCTACTTTCAGTTCTTCTGAATCTCGGTGTATTTTCTGCCTCGCAAGAAGTTGATTCCTCTGTGTGGAACCTATCCACTTAATGCTTCATCTAGTCATACATATTTCAGGGTTCAGCTTCAATGTCACTTACTCAGAGGGACTCACTCTTACAACCACCACATCCCCCTGACTCTAGATAATAAGATCCACGCCTGTTCTCCTTAGGAACAGATTACATTCCAAACTACTGTTTCCAAGTACAGTTGTTCTTAGACCACATGCCTCCATTCTAAAAGCCAGTAGATGTTCACTTAGGTTTTCTGAGAAAATTCTAAGTGTTAAGGGTCTTGGAGGAGAAGGAGGAGGTGGAGGAGAATGATTATGATGATAATTACTTCTTTTCTATGTTTTCCCAGAACTTTGACCAGTTTCTCTCTGCTTTTACACTCATCACCTGTAATAAAGTTAATAATGTTTATAAAATCCTTCAAAAATATTTACATACAAACAGAAGAAACATATCTTACTCTAAAATAAGACATGTTATCCAAAAGTGAAATAACTGTGACCACTGACACTGTCTCCTTGTGGGAAGTAGAATTTGATGTGCCTTTGCCTTTAGGTGCAGCATATCTATGAAAGTTCTTAATTGAAAGTTCATAAATAAAAGAATAGTCTCATAATTTAAAGTTTTTTCTTCATACTTGTATCATGGTTTTCATTGATATACTTTTGTATGATCATTGGCTTAAGTCTATATTACCCATCATACTATGAGCTCCATATGGGTAAGGACTGGGTCTATGTTGTTTACCACTGAATATCCACCACCTAGTACAGTGTCCAGCACTTAGTAGACACATAATACATATTTGCTGAAGTCATAGCTACACTTCAATGCTTATCACATTTAAAAAAACACATGTACATGTCTACATCTCCTATTAGCCTGTCAACATTTTGTAACCACCCCATCATGTAGGACAAACAACGTCTGGTATGTTGTAGACACTCAAATATTTCTTGATGAAAAAACATTAAAGTAATGACAGGCCAACTTGCCTGAGTGCATTATAATCTCAAAGTGAGCAATATATATGTATTTACTTAGGCAGTTCATTAATTCTAAAAGTTGGCCCTCATGGTGCTTGGCCTACATTATTCACCTTCCTCTGTCTCTTATAAATTCACTGGCAGATTTCTAGACTCTGACCACAGTGGTTGGTGGTAAAGTTCTTCATACATAATGGATTGTTTTAATTTTCATTTCATATTGTGTTATTTACCTATCTGAGGTCTTTTTTATGATGGTGAACTCTTGGTATGCGTGATAAGCTGTCATTATTTATCCCCAGTGACAGGAGATATTTCTTTTCTCCAGAAAATAATCTCATCACTTATCTTGTATGGTACTTAAACTTTGGTTATTCAGTTCTTCTACAGCAATGGTTGTCAAACTTGTTGGTCTTGGGACCCCTTTATACCCTTAGAAATAATCAAGACTACAAAACACTTTTGTTTATGTGGGTTACCATGTTTGACATTAAAACTGAGAAATGTTTAAAGTATTCATTTATTAATTCAGTTAAAATATCAATAACCCCACTTTATGTTAATATAAATGTTTTATGAAAGATAACTATTTTCCACAGCAAAAGATTGTGAGAATGATGACATTGTTTTACATTCTTAAAAATCTCTTTAATATTTAGCTGAAGAGAAGATAGCTGATTCTTATATCTATTTCTGCATTCAATTTGTTACCATGTCACCCATGACATAGCCTCTGGAAAACTCATAAGAGAATGAGAGAGAAAATGGCAAATAGTATCATTATGAAATAGTTTTGACCTCACAAACCCCCTGAAAGTATCTCAAGGATCCCCAGGGGTGACCAGACCACACTTCAGGAACTGCTATTTGAGGAAATAAAACTATTCTTGTACCTCCTGTGGCTGTATTTTTTAAAGAATAGTAATCTGCATTTCTGAAGAATTTACCTGGAGTTGTGTGCAGATTTTAAATAAATCAAATGGAAATACCATTTGCCCTTTCTTTTCCAGCATGAAAGTAGGGAGCAAAATATATCCTTTCTCTCTCAGAGGAACTTTGGTTTTCTTTATGTGTATAATGTATTTATATTCCAGTGGAAATGTACATAGTACGGACAATAGATGACATTTTGCTGGGGGTGCAAATTACGAGTACCCTGAGGAATTCAAAATACAGCCACAGAAATACAAGTCAGCATAAAACCTACTGAAAAAGACTGAGTAACAAAAAAAGATATGAAATTACAAAAGAAGTGAGAAAGTTAGATTAGGAAGAAAGAAAAATAAGGAAAGAAACTTGAGTAACATAAAAGCAAAGAAGAAGAGAAAGAGGCAAAAACCTCAGTCTTTTTTTTTTTACTAAGTATTTTCCATGTTTGATTCAAAGCTAAGTAAACATAGCTTGTCATACTGGGAAACTTTAAATTTTAAACAGAATAAATATTTATAATTAGGTGCAATGCCTAGTTTTCCTATTAGCCATTCTCATGTTGTATCCTGTGAAATAATAACTGTGTAAGGTGTTAATAATTATTTCAAAGGGTGAAGGAGTTTAAATGGTTTAAATCGTCATACAGATTTTCATGATCCACATATAACTAGGTTAAAAAGATTATACAGATTTTTCTTATGTCAGAATTTTCATATCTTTAATTCCCTAGTATGTGTCTAATAAAGGGATTTAATATATAGCAGATATCATCAAACTTCAGTAAAGTGCCAGATAGTAAATGCTTTTGGCTTTGTCAACCATTCAGTCTCTGTTGCAGCTACTCAACTCTGCTGTCATAGTACAAGTGCAGTCATAGACAATATGTAAATGAATGGGCGTGGCTATGTTCCAATAAAACTTTATTTTCAAAAACCAATGACAGGCAGGATTTGGCTCATGGTCCATAGTTTTGAAACCCCTTGTATGTATCTTCCTCCAATTTAATTTAGTAAATTTTACACAGAACTTGCCTTCCATAGCACACACTTTGTTTTTCATGTAAAATCTCCCAAGAATAATGGGAATAATGTTACCTCTCTCACACACACAATTGAGATGGTATCATTCTGAGACTGTGAATTTAAGAATTGAACAAATACTATATAGTAGGTAATGAGAATAGAGTGTGATCACAATAGAGTACCTGTCCTTATGGTACTTGCTGTATATTGACAAACATAGGAGATTATATTATACCCTGTGCTAGAAAAATTATGAGGAGCTATGGGACTACATAACAGGGCCCATAACTTAGGCTTGATTAGGAATAGGTTGCTAATTAATTGAGGAAAGCTTCATAGAGGAGGTGATGGCTAACCTGAGATTGAAGAGGTAACTAGAAGCTACATAGATCAAGACAATGGGAAGGGTATCCGAGAAAGATGGGACAGTGTGTGCTGAGTCCTGACATGGATGTGGTACTAGATTGCAAAGAAGAGTAAGTTGTTCAGTGGATTGTGCAATGGAAAGAAAGATGAAGAAAGAGAAGTAAGTAGAGATCAGATCATAAAGAGGTTTTTGATCCACATTAAAAAAGTTGGATTTTATCCCATTGGCACTAGGGAGTTATTGAAGGTGTGAGAGTATGATCAGAGACATATTTTAGAAGTATTATTCATTCTGAAGTGTTAAGAATGGATAAGACGACAAGGTAGGAGGCAGAAACCAATTAGGAAATAGCCACAGTAACCAGTGAGAGAGGATGGGAGGAGGAGACAGTAGCAGGGATTATGGAGGAAAGTGGGAATACTCAAGAGAGACATCTCAAGTGGAATTATGAGGACAATTATTGATACACTATGGGTGTGAGGGAGAGGAAAGAATCAAGGATGCCTCTCATTTCTAGTTTGAGAGACTGGGAGCTGGCAGAGCCATCCATGGACGTTGACAGAGGAGCCAGCTTGGGAGGGAAGATGATGGTGTTTTGAATGTCTGGGAAGGGGAGAACCTAGCCATGACTGAAAGCAGAAAAACTGAGGTCATTCACTCTTCATTGCATCTTCCATCAGATGGTAATGGCTTTGTTACAGGTTTTACTGATAAATTGTGTCACTCTGCCTCTGATAGATGACGGTCCAAAGCATCCTCGGTGTTTTCAGAAATCTATTCCAGCACCTCTGTAGACAGTACACAACAAAAATATGGAAGAAGTGCTGTGATTCAGTTAGTCAATTGGACCTATTAAAGTAGGATTGGAGAAGGGTTCAACCTGAGATCCCCAAAAAGATTATTCTAGAACTTCTTTTTATCTGAGAACTGAATTTGATAGAGAATATGAATTATGAAAGCCTTGGGATTCTAGGTAGAATCTCTTAAGATTTGGCTTGTTTTACTTCATCTCCTACTAGTCTCCCCTCTGTCATTCCATTCCAAACATTTTTTCCTACTTCTTTGTTGTTTTTGGAACATTCTAACCACACTCCTGCCTCAGGACCTTTGTACTTGTTTTCCTTTGCTTAGAGTGTTTTCTCCCCAATACTTGAATGGATTGCTCCCTCACCTCCTTTATTACCTAACTTTATTCAAGCTGATGTTAAAGTAGAAGCCCCACATTTCAGTGGCTTACCACTATAGAAACTTCTCACTCATGCAAAATTCAAAAAGTTGCTTCTGATCAGCAAGCAGGCAACTCCCCTCTAAATTGTGAATCAGGGACCCAGTCTACCTTGATTTTGTAGCTCTGACATTTTTAACATGTGGCTTTCAAAATCCCTATGCTTTTCTACATTAGAAA
Organism: Balaenoptera acutorostrata; assembly: GCF_949987535.1. Classification (NCBI taxonomy): domain Eukaryota; kingdom Metazoa; phylum Chordata; class Mammalia; order Artiodactyla; family Balaenopteridae; genus Balaenoptera; species Balaenoptera acutorostrata. The sequence continues at coordinate 28,363,265 of NC_080085.1, read as the reverse complement.
GAGAAAGAACAAGGAATATCATCTATGTGGGGGTGAGGTTAAGAGCCAGGCCTGGAATCGGTGAGAATCACTTTTGTGTATATTCCACTGGCTAGAATTCAGTTATGTAGTCACACCTAATGGCCAGAGAGAATGTGACATGACAACTAGCTTCGTAGTTAAAAGAAGAGAATAAAGTTTTTTGATGAGCAGCCAGCCAGTCTCTACCATTACGATTTTACTCAAATACCCCTTCTCAGTGAAGCCTTCTCTGATCACCCTTTACAAAACTGCAACCACCCTCCAGCTCCACTCAATATTCCCTTTCTTCCAGCTTCATTTTTTTCCCCTCTGTAGCACTTACCACTTTGCCACAATCGATATTTTTCACTTCTTTATCTTGTTTATTGTCTGGAATGTAAGCTTCATGAGGGCAAAGATTGTTACCTACAGTCACCGCCATATCATTGGACACTAGTAGACCTTCGAAAGGTGTTGCATTGTAACCATACGTTTACTTTGCCTAGAAGTAGTCTCATCTGGTGGCACATTTACTCGTAGACTAGCATTTTGACTCTAATTGTCTTTCCCCAAAAAAATTTGTCAAGGAAGCTTGTCAGAAGAAAGAAATGGAGCTGTCAACTGGCTCATCAAAAAGCTCAGTTTCACATAGTCCCCCTGTGTACTCGTACATGCTTTATGAATACTTTTATGTATATAAGTATGTTGCCTTAGGCAAAATTCTGAGATAGAAATAGCAGTTCAGTATCCAGAGTCTCCCTTTTTTTAAAAAAAAAACAAAACTCTTTTTATATTTTCTCTACCATTTGTTGAATGCCATTAGTGAAAGCAGTAGGCTAAAACTGGAGTTTCTGAAAGCAAATTTAATCCAAACAACCACAATATGAAGTGTTTATTGTCCCCATTTTAAGATGAGGAAATTGAGGCCTGTAGAGGTTAAGTAACTTGCCCAGGTTCACATACTCAACTAATAACTTTCAGGGCTTAGGTTTGAACTTTTTTTTTTTCCTTTCAGGAACTCTCACTGCTAAGCTCCATGATTTCCCTTCTCATTCTTCACATCTACCCACAAGTTGCTAATGTTTTCCTTAATATTGAGGAGTAAATGCCTGAGGAACCTTGATATGTTATGCCTCTCAGTTGCACTTCATTTTTATAAAGGACAAACTAGGCAAAATGAATGAATGTCTGATTGTGTGACTTGAGTACTAACCAGATTTGGGAGGTATGTTGGTTGGTTTAAAAATCGAGTTGATGCCTGGGTTCTGAGGCTAGCAATGCCCTCTAGACAGTATGACTTGGAGAAGTTACTATGTTTTTTTTTTTCCTTAAGAGACACCTTTATATTTGAATCTTTCTAGAGTTTCTCAAATTATAAGACACTCACTTGTTTTATTTTGCGCAAAACAACAAAGTACTGTCTGGGAAAGACATTGGCTTAATCTCAGTTTATGCTTATTTTGGTTGCTTGTAGCAGTCACTTGATACAGGAAGAAAACAAGTTTAACAGAAGTAGTGATTAACTTTGGTGGTATGACATCACAATTTCATGAGTTGAATGCCATTGTAAACAAACTCTGGAAAGATTATTTTAAAAGCAACTCAGTAAGTGGTTGCATCATGTAGCTCATGGACATATGGCAGAGAGAAAAGAAGAACTGTCTTTACATAACGTAAAACTGTCTTCTGTACGTAAATGTGTGTTTGTGGCTTGGAATAAAATTTCCAGTAGAACATCACACGTGGCAGTACTGTACCTCAAGCCACATGGGTGGAAGAGAAGATGACACTGTTTAGAAAACTGAATTAGATAACTCAAAAGTGCATCCATCAGAATGACAGATCCAGTGTTGAAGATGTGTGTGAAGAACGTTGCCACAATTGTTGTATAAACTATGAATGGGGAAGTGTGATCTTTCTAATGTTATATAATTTTAAATTAGTGGTCTTTCTAATGTAATACGTTATATGATTTTAAATTAGTATGCACCATCAAATTATTGAATTAGGCATTATATGTAGATGGGTGATGGATGATTCTATCTACATTTCCCAAAGTTTCTATGTTACATTTGATCAGAAACTTAGAGAGGAACTTCTCATTTGGAAAATAGGATAGAGAGTCACCTTATACTTGGATATATATGGTATATAAATCTCTGGGGCTTCAATTTCTTCATTGGGAATATTAGGGAGACAATACACATGATGTATTGAGTGTTAAAAGAGATTCAAATGTGAAAATACCTAGCATTTGGCCTGGAACACTAGGTAGACCCTCCTCTTCTAAAATCATGTCACGTGATTTGGCAGTCTTTACCTCTTACCGTAAGAGCAGCCCAACAGAAAATGTTCATTTAGAATTAATGTTAAATTCATTGAATTTAGCAACACATCAGTAACTCTTCCTTTCTGAGTATGCAAATCTCTCCCCATCATAATATGTGCTTCCTTCAATTGCATTAAGAGCATTTATAATGTAAACGGCTACAGAGCCAATATTTCAAACAGAAGCCATTCTTTAAAAAAAAAAAAAAGTAGCTAAATGTGTTGAAATGCCTCTAACAGTAAAATATTTAGCACTTAATTGCAGATGGGTGATGTTAAATATCCCATTCATTATTATTACTACCACATGCCTGAATAAATCCTACCATAAGCATTAAGCGAGTAGGTAAACAAAGAAATAACACTTCATGTGATGAATGCCAATATAAAGCACGTTTAAACTGTTCTGTCAAGAGACAAGCCTGGAAATGCTAACTGCGTTCCTTAGCTTTTCTGCAATCATCTGAATACATAAATTCAAATTGCAGCTTTTAAAACTTCAAACCAAGGCTTTTGAAATTTCAGAAACACATGCACTTGAAAGAGCAGATTATAACAGGGTCCCGGTGGGATTTGGGCGCCATCTTTTTTTATATTTCAAAGTATAAAAAACAAACCTAGACAAGAAATGACTACCAAATGTTTTCATATTTAAAAAGAAGATGCTGTACTCTTTAAGAAATTAAATCATCAACAAAAAGTTTTCTACAAACATTGTGTGACAAGAAAGATGATAGCAAATAGCTTAGCCGAAGCTTTTACTTTTTAAGTGATGATTTATTCTATCTGGGAGTTCTTAAGACTTTTCCAAATTAGTATACAGTTAATATCCATAAAATCATATGCAAGTCACTGCCTTTCAAACTGATGCTGAAGGTTAATTAGAAAACGTACTTAATTATTTATAGTGCACAGATGAGTCCCAGATACTCTCAGTGTCCAAATACACTGTAAACATAGAAAATTTAGCAGATTTATGCTGGAAAGACAGTAGTTCTATGCAAATTAATTTATTGATTTAATGGAATCCCTACCAAAGTCCCCAATGAGATTTATTTTGTAATTTGACCAAATGATACTTCGTAGTACATAAATTAGAATAGCTAAGGTAAGAGAGGGGTTTAACCTACCAGGAATTAGACATACTTTCAAGCTGCAGTGGTTGAAGTAGTGTATTGCTGTCACAAAAATCTGTGGTGTATCTGCAAAAAGAACCTTATTGAATGTAAAACACAAAATATAATGAAGAAATCACCACAAATCAATAGAGAATAGATTGTGCTGGGGAAAAAAATATCAATTTCTGAAAAACCCTTCAAGGTCAGAAACTCAACTATATAAATTTAAAATGGATTAAGCAGTTAGTTTTTTTAATATTTATGTATTTATTTATGGCTGCATTGGATCTTCATTGCTGCACATGGGCTTTTTCTAGTTGCAGCGAGAGGGGGCTACTCTTCGTTGTGGTGCACGGGCTTGTCATTGTGGTGGCTTCTCTTGTTGCAGAGCACGGACTCTAGGCACACAGGCTTCAGTCGTTGCAGCACGTGGGCTCAGCAGTTTTGGCACGTGGGCTCTAGAGCACAGGCTCAGTAGTTGTGGCGCACGGGCTTAGTTGCTCTGCGGCATGTGGGATCCTCTCGGACCAGGGATGGAACCCATGCCCCTGCACTGGCAGGTGGATTCTTAACCACTGCACCACCAGGGGAGTACCCAGTTAGGTTTTTTTGTTTGTTTGGTTTTTGTTTTTTTTAATGAACATATAAGGATCCAGAATAAAGGCAAATATCTAAACAATTGTAGGGTGGTCACAATTTTCAGAGTAGTATCAATGAAAGAAATAACAAAGAAATTGATAAAATTTTATTTAGAAAGAAGCAAAAATATTTTTAGAAAACGTAAAAGGGAAGCTATAAAAATATTCTCAATAAATATATTTTTAAGATAATGTGAAAAGAGCCCTTACAAACAAATAAGAAAACACTGAGGCAAAATGGGCAACAGACACAGCAGACGACTGACAGTAGAAACAAATGAAAAATATACACATGTATACAAAATTGTTTAATTTTTCTATTAATAAAAAATGTAACAAAATCCATGACAAACTATTTTTCTTTTATCAAGTATATAAATTTTAATGCTCAGTAGTGATAAATCTGTTGACTTTCATATTTTATAACTCTTTTTAAATTTATACTTTATAATTGTTGGTGGAAGTGTACATGTATTCTTAGTACCAGCATTGCAAAGAAATTTAGCAATGTGTATCTAAATTCTTAGTATTCTCATTGTTAACTTTTCTTCCTTATTCTAAGGAAATTAGCAGATAGATGAGCCAAAGCACATAAACAAATGTATTTGTTATAGGGTTATTTATTATAATGAAAAATTGGAACCAAACTAAATGCCAAATAACAGAACAATGGTAAAATATGGTGTACTTATATATGGCTTATTACTCAGATCTTAAAAATCAATTTTTCAAGTAATAAATAATGACCTAAGGAAATACAGTAGCATATTAAATGAATAGGTGTACAATGTTTGTATAGAGTTTGATCCAAATTAAATATATAAATCTTAATTACAATGAAAAGTATATCTCCACTCTTATTCTTTTTTTTTTAAAACACACACACGCTGTATTTTATTTTTACAAGAGATAAATAGACTGACAAGCATTGTACATGGATGACCACAACAAAAGCAACAATGACTGCAATTACCAAACATGAAACACACTCATACTATGTCATAATATTGACATTCAGTCCAGTAATCCTCCACTGTAACAGCTCCTTTACTTTGCAGTGAAAATTGATTTGTATATTCTTTGCCTCTGAGTCCTTGTGGGATTTTTTTTTTAAATTCAAACAGAAAGTCACAAAAATTATACTCATCCTCATCAGTTCACTTAGTCCCATGTAATTAATTTTTTTTTCATCTTGATCTTTTGTTACCACTTTTATGAGTTCATCAGTTTTTCATTAGAGTTCTGAAAATGCTTATTCATTCAGTTCAGCAGTACAGTCAGTTACCAGAAACCTGTACTTGTCAGAGTCTTTTCCATGAATTTCTTGAAGATGAAACCCTTTTATAGGAACATATTTGCAAAAGCATCAGAGTACACCCAGAACTGTCTGTAAATGACAAAAGACTTAAAAATGACCACGGTTAAAGATTTGATGAAAGTTCATAATACTGCAGTTGACAAGAAAATTAGTTATTTCTGAGATACACATTTTAAAGTAATAACTAGGATTATGACTTATAACATTATACCAGAACATATAAGATTTTTAGAAATTTCATGTAATGTCTGAAACATTTATACTAACATATTTCCATACAAATAACCCAATGAAAGTTTAGTATTAGTTGTTTTGTTTGTTTGTTTTTTTATACTGCAGATTCTTATTAGTCATCAACTTTATGCACATCAGTGTATACATGTCAATTCCAATCGCCCAATACAGCACACCACCATCCCCACCCCACCGCAGTTTTCCCCCCTTGGTGTCCATATGTCCGTTCTCTATATCTGTGTCTCAACTTCTGCCCTGCAAACCGGCTCATCTGTACCATTTTTCTAGGTTCCACATACATGCGTTGATATACGATATTTTTTTTCTCTTTCTGACTTACTTCACTCTGTATGACAGTCTCTAGATCCATCCACGTCTCAACAAATGACTCAATTTCGTTCCTTTTTATGGCTGAGTAATATTCCATTGTATATATGTACCACATCTTCTTTACCCATTCGTCTGTTGATGGGCATTTAGGTTGCTTCCATGACCTGGCTATTGTAAATAGTGCTGCAATGAACATTTGGGTGCATGTGTCTTTTTGAATTATGGTTTTCTCTGGTTATATGCCCAGTAGTGGGATTGCTGGGTCATATGGTAATTCCATTTTTAGTTTTTTAAGGAACCTCCCTATTGTTCTCCATAGTGGCTGTATCAATTTACATTCCCACCAACAGTGCAAGAGGGTTCCCTTTTCTCCACACCCTCTCCAGCATTTGTTGTTTGTAGATTTTCTGATGATGCCCATTCTAACTGGTGTGAGGTGATACCTCATTGTAGTTTTGATTTGCATTTCTCTAATAATTAGTGATGTTGAGCATCTTTTCATGTGCTTCTTGGCCATCTGTATGTCTTCTTTGGAGAAATGTCTATTTAGGTCTTCTGCCCATTTTTGGATTGGGGTGTTTGTTTCTTTAATATTGAGCTGAATGAGCTGTTTATATATTTTAGAGATTAATCCTTTGTCCGTTGATTCATTTGCAAATATTTTCTCCCATTCTGAGGGTTGTCTTTTCGTCTTGTTTATGGTTTCCTTTGCTGTGCAAAACCTTTTAAGTTTCATTAGGTCCCATTTGTTTATTTTTGTTTTTATTTCCATTACTCTAGGAGGTGGATCCAAAAAGATCTTGCTGTGATTTATGTCAAAGAGTGTTCTTCCTAGGATTTCCTCTAAGAGTTTTATAGTGTCCAGTCTTACATTTAGGTCTCTAATCCATTTTGAGTTTATCTTTGTGTATGGTGTTAGGGAGTATTCTAATTTCATTCTTTTACATGTAGCTGTCCAGTTTTCCCAGCACCACTTATTGAAGAGACTGTCTTTTCTCCATTGTATATCTTTGCCTCCTTTGTCATAGACTAGTTGACCATAGGCGCGTGGGTTTATCTCTGGGCTTTCTATCTTGTTCCATTGATCTATGTTTCTGTTTTTGTGCCAGTACCATATTGTCTTGATTACTGTAGCTTTGTAGTATAGTCTGAAGTCAGGGAGTCTGATTCCTCCAGCTCCGTTTTTTTCCCTCAACACTGTTTTGGCTATTCGGGGTCTTTTGTGTCTCCATACAAATTTTAAGATGATTTGTTCTAGCTCCGTAAAAAATGCCATTGGTAATTTGATAGGGATTGCATTGAATCTGTAGATTGCTTTGGGTAGTATAGTCATTTTCACAATGTTGATTCTTCCAATCCAAGAACATGGTATATCTCTCCATCTGTTGGTATCATCTTTAATTTCTTTCAGCAGTGTCTTATAGTTTTCTGCATACAGGTCTTTTGTCTCCCTAGGTAGGTTTATTCCTAGGTATTTTATTCTTTTTGTTGCAATGGTAAATGGGAGTGTTTCCATAATTTCTCTTTCAGATTTTTCATCCTTAGTGTATAGGAATGCAAGAGCTTTCTGTGCATCAATTTTGTATCCTGCAACTTTACCATATTCATTAATTAGCTCTAGCAGTTTTCTGGTGGCAGTTTTAGGATTCTCTATGTATAGTATCATGTCATCTGCAAACAGTGACAGTTTTACTTCTTCTTTTCCAATTTGTATTCCTTTTATTTCTTTCTCTTCTCTGATTGCTGTGGCTAGGACTTCCAGAACTATGTTGAATAATAGTGGTGAGAGTGGACATCCTTGTCTCGTTCCTGATCTTAGAGGAAATGCTTTCAGTTTTTCACCATTGAGAATGATGTTTGCTGTGGGTTTGTCATATATGGCCTTTATTATGTTGAGGTAGGTTCCCTCTATGCCCACTTTCTGGAGAGTTTTTATCATAAATGGGTGTTGAAGTTTGTCAAAAGCTTCTTCTGCATCTATTGAGATGATCATATGGTTTTTATTCTTCAATTTGTTAATACGGTGTATCACATTGATTGATTTGCGTATATTGAAGAATCCTTGCATTCGTGGGATAAATCCCACTTGATCGTGGTATATGATCCTTTTAATGTGGTGTTGGATTCTGTTTGCTAGTATTTTGTTGAGGATTTTTGCATCTATGTTCATCAGTGATATTGGTCTGTAATTTTCTTTTTTTGTAGTGTCTTTGTCTGGTTTTGGTATCAGGGTGATGGTGGCCTCATAGAATGAGTTTGGGAGTGTTCCTTCCTCTGCAATTTTTTGGAAGAGTTTGAGAATGATGGGTGTTAGCTCTTCTCTAAATGTTTGATAGAATTCACCTGTGAAGCCATCTGGTCCTGGACTTTTGTTTGTTGGAAGATTTTTAATCACAGTTTCAATTTCATTACTTGTGATTGGTCTGTTCATATTTTCTGTTTCTTCCTGGTTCAGTCTTGGAAGGTTATACCTTTCTAAGAATGTGTCCATTTCTTCCAGGTTGTCCATTTTATTGGCATAGATTTGCTTGTAGTAGTCTCTTAGGATGCTTTGTATTTCTGTGGTATCTGTTGTAACTTCTCCTTTTTCATTTCTGATTTTATTGATTTGAGTCCTCTCCCTCTTTTTCTTGATGAGTCTGGCTAATGGCTTATCAATTTTGTTTATCTTCTCAAAGAACCAGCTTTTAGTTTTATTGATCTTTGCTATTGTTTTCTTTGTTTCTATTTCATTTATTTCTGCTCTGATCTTTATGATTTCTTTCCTTCTGCTAACTTTGGGTTTTGTTTGTTCTTCTTCCTCTAGTTGCTTTAGGTGTAAGGTTAGATTGTTTACTCGAGATTTTTCTTGTTTCTTGAGGTAGGCTTGTATAGCTATAAACTTCCCTCTTAGAACTGCTTTTGCTGCATCCCATAGGTTTTGGATCATTGTGTTTTTGTTGTAATTTGTCTCTAGGTATTTTTTGATTTCCTCTTTGATTTCTTCAGTGATCTCTTGGTTATTTAGTAACGTATTGTTTAACCTCCATGTGTTTGTGTTTTTTTACGTTTTTTTCCTGGTAATTGATTTCTAATCTCATAGCATTGTGGTCAGAAAAGATGCTTTATATGATTTCAATTTTCTTAAATTTACTGAGGCTTTATTGTGACCCAGGATGTGATCTATCCTGGAGAATGTTACGTACGCACTTGAGAAGAATGTGTAATCTGCTGTTTTTGGATGGAATGTCCTATAAATATCAATGAAATCTATCTGGTCTATTGTGTCATTTAAAGCTTGTGTTTCCTTATTTATTTTCATTTTGGATGATCTGTCCATTGGTGTAAGTGAGGTGTTAACGTCCCCCACTATTATTGTGTTACTGTCAATTTCCTCTTTTATAGCTGTTAGCAGTTGGCTTATGTATTGAGATGCTCCTATGTTGGGTGCATATATATTTATAATTGTTATATCTCTTCTTGGATTGATCCCTTGATCATTATGTAGTGTCCTTCCTTGTCTCTTGTAACATTCTTTATTTTAAAGTCTATTTTATGTGATATGAGTATTGCTACTCCAGCTTTCTTTCAATTTCCATTTGCATGGAATATCTTTTTTCATCCTCTCACTCTCAGTCTGTATGTGTCCCTAGGTCTGAAGTGGGTCTCTTGTAGACAGCATATATGTGGGTCTTGTTTTTGTATCCATTCAGCAAGGCTGTGTGTTTTGGTTGGAGCATTTAATCCATTCACGTTTAAGGTAATTATTGATATGTTTGTTCCTATGACCATTTTCTTAATTGTTTTGGGTTTGTTTTTGTAGGTCCTTTTCTTCTCTTGTGTTTCCCACTTAGAGAAGTTCCTTTAGCATTTGTTGTAGAGCTGGTTTGATGGTGCTGAATTCTCTTAGCTTTTGCTTGTCTGTAAATCTTTTGATTTCTCCATCGAATCTGAGTGAGATCCTTGCTGGGTAGAGTAATCTTGGTTGTAGGTTCTTCCCTTTCATCACTTTAAATATGTCATGCCACTCCCTTCTTGCTTGTAGAGTTTCTGCTGAGAAATCAGCTGTTAACCTTATGGGAGTTCCCTTGTATATTATTTGCCTTTTTTCCCTTGCTGCTGTCCATAATTTTTCTTTGTCTTTAATTTTTGCCAGTTTGATTACTCTGTGTCTCAGCGTGTTTCTCCTTGGGTTTATCCTGTATGGGACTCTCTGCCCTTCCTGGACTCCGGTGGCTGTTTCCTTTCCCATGTTAGGGAAGTTTTCGACTATAATCTCTTCAAATATTTTCTCAGGTCCTTTCTCTTTCTCTTCTCCATCTGGGACCCCTATAATACGAATGTTGTTGCGTTTAATGTTGTCCCAGAGGTCTCTTAGGCTGTCTTCATTTCTTTTCATTGTTTTTTCTTTATTCTGTTTCACAGCAGTGAATTCTACCATTCTGTCTTCCAGGTCACTTATCCGTTCTTCTGCCTCAGTTATTCTGCTATTGATTCCTTCTAGTGTCTTTTTCATTTCAGTTATTGTATTGTTCATCTCTGTTTGTTTGTACTTTAATTCTTCTAGGTCTTTGTTAAACATTTCTTGCATCTTCTAGATCTTTGCCTCCATTCTTTTTCTGAGGTCCTGGATCATCTTCACTATCATTATTTTGAATTCTTTTTCTGGAAAGTTGCCTATCTCCACTTCATTTAGTTGTTTTTCTGTGGTTTTATCTTGTTCCTTCATCTGGTACATAGCCCTCTGCCTTTTCATCTTATCTATCTTTCTGTGAATGTCTAAATTTTTTTTTTTTTACAGTAGGTCCTTGTTGGTTATCTGTTTTAAATATAGCAGTGTGTACATGTCAATCCCAAACTCCCAATCTACCCCTCCCCCCCACCCTTCCCCCTGGAATAGTTTTATTTTTTATAGCAGTTTTAGGTTCACAGCAAAACTGAGTAGAAGGTACAGAGATGATTTTTTTTGTACTAAGTCTTTGAAATCTCGTGTGCATTTTACACTTACAGCACACCCCAATTCCCCTTATATCATTTCAAGTGCTCAGTAGCCACATGTGAAGGTTTCTAGTATATTGAACAGAACAAATCTAGACCCTCATAGAGTGCTGTAATGACTTTGGCTTTTTATTTGAATGAATTGGGAAGCAATAGAAGAGTTTTGAGTGCAACGGTGATATAATATGAGTTGAGTTTTCATAGGAGCCCATAATATGACTTGAGTTTTTATAGGATCTACTGTTTTGAGAATAGACAGAGAAGAGAATATCTTCTCATGTGCCTCAGGTAGACTTTGGACAAGCTCCCATCAAAGAACTAAACTGAGGATAGATGAGTACAAATCCAATAACTGGATCTGGTTTGGGGAATTAGTGTAACTGTAGTTATCTCAATGCTCTGTCTTTGCACAGGCTGTGAATAAGATCTCTTTTCATGCTTCAGCACCCAGGTAGACCATTATCTTCTCTGGGACATCTCCTATGTCCTGCCCCGGAAATAACTTATCCTCTACAATATTCCATCATAGTCCTAGATTTACATGCTTCTTCCCTCTCATGGACTGTGAGATCCTCAAGGCAAGGTACATAATACATTAATCTTTGATTCTAATGCCCAGTTGAGTCACTGGAAGTAAATGAGCCCTCAATAAATACGTTTTAACTTGAAGCAAAAAAAAAATTAGCTGAACAGCCCCCAAATGGAAACAACTCATATGTCCACCAACAGAGATATATTATATATTTATACAGTTTAGTACTATACAGTGAGGAAGATAACTACACACAACCCAGATGATGATTGTAAACATTATATTGAGTGAAAGACAATGTATATGATTCCATATACGTAATGTTCATACAGGCAAAGTAATCAAAGTTGACTGGTTACTGTACACTTGGAGGAGGTGACTGCAAGGGTCAAGAGGGGGCCTCTGAGCTTCTGATAACATTCTATTTGTTTTCTGGTTATTTGGTGTATCCATTTTTTAAAACTATATTGAGCTATATAATTATATGTACGCTTTCCTATATGTGTATTATACTTCAATTAAAAACTTATATACCAGAGATATATAGTTCCCAAAAGACAACAAAACAAAAAAATGTAAATTATTTTAAGCGCAGCTCATTTTGCTCAGCTGTGTTATGATTCAATATGTAAGAATAAATTTATGGCTAATTGAGTAACATACAGTATATGTGTTTTTATAATTAAAAACTTCCACTAGTACAACATATGTTAAGTATTTTAAATCAGTTTCCCTCTTTCCTCCAAAAGGATTATGAGTCATAATTTGGAAAACATTTTAACATGCAGTAATTTAGTGGATTCAGTTAATTCTCTTGTTTTTACTTTTACCTTACAATTTTCCATAAAGATGTATTTTATTTAAACATTTTAAAACATGCAGCTTCATTTTAGATACTTACTCTAGTGAAGTTGTTCTCAACCAGGGGCAGTTTTGCCCCCAGGGTGATACTTGACAATGCCGCAAGACATTTTTGGTTGTCAAAACTGGGGGGATGCTACTGGCATACAGTGGGGAAAGGCCAAGGATACTGCTAAACTTCCTGCAGTGCCCAGAGCAGCCCATTCACAACTAAGGATTATTTAATCCTAAATGTCTGTAGTGCTGAGGTTGAGAAACACTGCTCTAGTTTCACAACGTAATGTTGGAATTTTTTAATTAGAATTTTCTTCTTAACTAATTTTAATCTCACCTTTTAGAGATTTTTGAGATATTGAAATTGCTCTGTGAATAAATTTTCTTTCAAAATATTATATTGTTAACATCTTAAAAATGACTTATTTTATTGAAAGTTTGTGCAATTTTTTTTAAGTTTTCTTAAATAAAAAAAGAAAGTTTGAGAAATATGTTGTTGATAACAATTTTATTCTTCTTTCTCCAGGCTAGAAGAACAAAAGGATATCTTGTCAGAATTTCAAAGAGATTTAAATGAATTTGTTTTATGGTTGGAAGAAGCAAATAACATTACTAGTATTCCACTTGAACCTGGAAATGAGCAGCAACTAAAAGAAAAACTTGAGGAAGTCAAGGTAATTTTATTTTCTAAAATCTCCCAGGACCTACTTGTATTAAGAGTATATGAATCTAGGGGCAGTTCCCATGAGGCCCAGTTGTTAGGACTCTGCACTTTCACTATCGTGGTCCGGGTTCAAGCCCTGGTTAGGGAACTAAGATGCCACAAGCCACATGGTGGGGCGAAAAAAAAAAAAGAGTATATGAATCTATTTTTTTAAATGTATTTAATCATTGATTTCCTGTCCACTAGGATATTGATAGTTCCTTACTAGTTTTTTACTAGTTTTTCTCACAACTTTATTTTGTCTTAGCCCAGTGAGTATGTATTTTTTAAAAAGTGTGTATGGGATATATATGTGTGTGTGCTTGTGTGTGTAAAATACATGGTGATACTTTTTTAACTAATTTAAAATTAATTTTAGACTTAATGGAGAATTCCACAGCTCCAAATAATTTCAAAAACTGAGGAGAATCTTTATAGAAATGAATGTCATTTCTTAGGGAAGATCTTAATTGCCAAATCAGTCTCACTACTTCAGCCTTTAACTAAAGGCATTCAATTTGCCTGAAGCAATATTTTGTTTCGGTTTGTTTTGTCTGTGGTGTTGGGGAGGTGATGTTGGTTCACTTTCTATACTGGTTGAATAGACTTACAGTTTATTCAAGTGGTTTTTCATGCCTACCTACTGTGCTCTCTGCTTAATACTGATTACCTCTCCTGGCTGACTGAGATGCTTTGATTGTGCAGTTGGATGAACTTCCATGGTTTTAGTTTTAGGAAAGAAACTCTTTTGGATCTGTTTTACTTTAATTCTTGAAGGGAAGGTGAAAGGGAAAGGGAAATTAACATTTAATCATCCCCTATTTTATACTAAGTATTAGGTGTGTTTACATCTGCTATTTTATTTAATCTTATCAAACTTTGAAAATGGTTGTTATTATCCTCATTTTATGAGGTCACACAAAGGGAAATGGAACTGCTTCTTTATCAATGATTCGGATGGTTTGCACATGCAAATTAGACTCCACGTCAACTACTTATTTCTGTGAAATAAGAAATGTGTACCTGAACAGAGGATAAAGTATAAAAAGAAAAATATTGCTTAGTTCAATAAAGAAATATTGAACACCTACTATATGTCAGATAATGCACTAGGTATTTGAGAGTCAACAAATAAAAAGTTTTTGATCCATAATTCATTTGAAGATGGTTATGCCATGGAAAACTAAACTCAGTCTGTTCTTGAAAATTCATCTTTCCTAAATGTATTGAGTGTTATATATAGCAATCTAATTGATAACTCATTTAAGAGACATGTTTAGTGGTGTTCACTTATTAAGAAATATGCATTGATTTCCTTTTTTCCTTAGACAGTCTAGATCAGCACTATCTAGTAGAACTTTCTGTCATGATGGATTTGTTGTACATTATCAGTTTTAGTAGCCACTAGCTGTATGTGCCTTTTGAGGACTTGAAAGGTAGCTAATGTGACTGAGGAATTGAGTTTTTAATTTTAATGACTGTTAATTAATTTAAATTTAAATAGCCTCATGTGGCAAGTGGTACCGTATTGAACAGTGCAGCTATAGATGACACAAATAAATAAAACAGTTAATAAAACTATGGTAGTTTTGTAGGTCGTGGGAAAGGGCACTTTTAATGTGATGTTAAATGAGTAAGAGAAGTTCAGGGATGTGGAGGTGTCAAAATTAAGGGTTCTTGAATGAACCCGGCCAAGTTTGAATCACAGCTCTATTGCTTGCTTCTTTTGTGTCCTTGGACCTGCTATTTAACCTCTCTGTCTCAGTTTCATTCTATGTAAGATGAAGATAATAGGATATACCTCAGAATTATTATATAAAAGTTAACTGAGATAATATATGTGAAGAGCTTAGCATAGTGCCTGGTACCTGGTATGTTCTCAAAGTTAGTTATCTCTTAATATGATAATGCAATTTCTTACTCAGTGGTATGTTACAGTATGGAGACCTAATACCTGAGAGGATGATTAAATTTGTCCAGATTGTTTTGTTTCTGAGAGGTGTGTTTTTACACTCTTGACACTGTTTGGGGTATTGTTTTAGAGCTTATCATTACTACATAACATTTTTCTCTTGAAAAAGAAATCTCTGAGGGATAAGATATTCTGATCCTTTCTAGGATGGGCTGATTTACTTGGGAGTGGGCGTTTTAGTCCCCCAAGCTCCGTGCTCTGTAGAAAACTTGGTATTTGAGGAACCAGTGGGCCTCCAGCCTTGCTTCATTTTGATAGACTAATCAATAGAGGCAAAGACAAAGTAGTTGGCATTGTGCTGTAATTCATTTTAAACGTTGTTGCATTTGTCTGTTTCAGTTACTGGCAGAAGAGTTGCCCCTGCGCCAGGGAATTCTAAAACAATTAAATGAAACTGGAGGAACAGTGCTTGTAAGTGCTCCCATAAGCCCAGAAGAGCAAGATAAACTTGAAAATAAGCTCAAGCAGACAAATCTTCAGTGGATAAAGGTTAGCCATTAACCATCTGTCCTGTCACATGTGTTAAATGTTGCAAGCATTTGTTTTGTTTCATGGTGCTTAATTGGTGGGGGTGGGGGAGAGGGGCTGGTTTTGTGGATTGTTATTTGTGTTATATATTTTTTTAAACTTGGCCATTTGATTTGGCTGTATGATTTGTTGTGGATGGAAGGAATGGTGATGGTGAACGACGGTACGTTAATGACCAAATGCCAAGATATACACCACTATTACTTTATATGAACTATTCTAAAGAATTAGACTGGAAGGCGGATGAAGTGATTAATTTAGTGTTCAGGTATATACTGACAATATTAAAGCAAGATGGAGGTGGTCTAGCTCAACAAGTATCATAAATCAAAATTACTTATCCTTACCTATAATATAGACTTAACCAGTGATTAATGCATGATAAACTTCTCCAAAAGGTGTTTTATTTATTTATTACTATTTATTTACTTATTTACTTACTTGTGAGTCTTCATCTTTCTAACTTGGATACTTTTTAAATCTAATATTTTAAAATGCTTATCAAAGTAATGCATACTTATTCTTTAAAACCAAGTAGTGCATATGAATTTATAATGAAAAGCAACATCAGTTGATCCCTCACTATTTAGTGAAAGGCAGTCTTCTTCCCACTGTACTGCTGTGGCAACTTTATCATAAATCAAGTGAACATATATGCATGAATCTGTTCTGGATTCTCTATTCTCTTCCATTTGATTATCACTGTCCTTCAACTAGTACCACACTGGCTTTATAACAATCATCTTTCAACAGCTTTATTGAGATATAATTTATATACCATACAATCCACCCATTATAAAGTGTACAAATCAATGGTTTTGGTATATTTACTTTTTAAATTGTGGTAAAATATATATAACATAAAATCTGTCATTTTAACCATTTTAAGTGTATAATTCACTGTCATTTATTATATCCACAATGTGAAACCATTACCATTGTCTATTGCTAAAACATTTTCATTTTTCATTACCCCAAACAGAAATTCTGTAACCATTAAGTAATAACTCCCCATATCCCTACCCCCGATCCCCCCCAAAACAGTAACCTCTAATCTACTTTCTGTCTCTATGAATTTGCCTATTCTAGATATTTCATATAAGTGGAGTCACACTATATTTGTCCCTTTGTGTCTAGATTATTTTACTTGGCGTAAGGTTTTAAAGTTTCACCCATGTTGTAGCAGGTATCAGAACTTCATTCCTTTTTGTGACTGAACAAGATTATATTGTGTATGTGTGTATATATTCAATATATATACATATACGTATGTGTATATATACATGCATGTATACATACAATGTATATATGTATATATATACCTACAGATACATATAATATATACATACATACATGTATATGTGTGTGTGTGTGTGTGTATATATATACACACATACACACAAACCCAACATACTTGTTTTATAAAAAAAATTGGGGATCTGGTAGTGTAAATCCTCCAACCTTATTCTTCTTAGTCCAGAGTGTTTTTTGCTATTTTTGGTTCTTTGGTTTACCAAATAAATTTTAGAACCAACTTGTCATTTTTTACGAAAACCTGCCAGGATATTGATTTGAATTGTGTTGAATTTATAGATCAATTAACATTTTTACAATATTGAGTAATCGAATCCGTGAAAATGTTACATCCCTTCATTTATTTAGGTCTTCTTGAATGCCTTTTTAGAAATATTTTGCAGTTTTCAATCCAGAGGACCTGCACATGTTTTATTAGATTTAATCCCAGATATTTGATATTTTGATCCTTTTATAAATGGGATTCATTTCAAATTTTATTTTCTTTTTGTTGCTGGTATATAAAAATAGATTTTTTTTTACATTAAGCACACATCCAGTGTCCTCGCCAAATTCACTTACTAATATTAATGGTTTGTAAAACATTTTGGATTATTTTAATGTACACAATCGTGTCATCAAATAGAGGAAGTTGCTCTTTTCAATCCTTATGATTTTAATTGTTTTTGCATAAACTTGGACCCCTAAAACAGTGTTTAATAGAAGTGGTGATAATGGGTAACCTTGGTTCATTCCCTGTTTCAGGTGGAAAGCTTTCAGTAATTGATCATTAAATACAATGTTTCTTGTAGGACATTTTATAGATCCTCTTAATCAGATTAAGGAATTTTTCCTTGTTCCTTTTCTCA
Source organism: Balaenoptera acutorostrata (assembly GCF_949987535.1). Classification (NCBI taxonomy): domain Eukaryota; kingdom Metazoa; phylum Chordata; class Mammalia; order Artiodactyla; family Balaenopteridae; genus Balaenoptera; species Balaenoptera acutorostrata. The sequence continues at coordinate 28,345,570 of NC_080085.1, read as the reverse complement.
AGTTTTTATTATGAATATGTATTGAACATATTCATATACTTTCTCTGCATTTATTAAAATGATTCTATGATTTTTCTCCTCTGAATGTGATAAACAACAGCCATTGTTTTTGGAATGTGAAACTACTCTGGGATTCCAGAAATAAATTCTATTGGTCATGATGTCTTGTACTTTTTATAGATTGCTAGATTCAGTTTTCTAATATGCTGTTTATGATTTTTATCTTTGTTCATGGCAGGAAATGGTCTGTAATTTTTTTTGAATCCTTCTTGAGTGTTGATAGCATTGTTAGACTAGACTTATAAAACAAGTTGAGAGGTGCTCTCTTTCTTTGTTCTGAAATAACTTGAAGACTGGTATCATTGCTTCCTGAGATGTTTGGAAGAATTCACTTGTAAAGCCGTCAGTGCATGGGGTATTATGTTTTGTTTTGTTTTATTGTTATTGTTGGGTTTTTTTGGTGAGAAAGTTTTTGATAATTGATCCATTTTTTAAATAGATACAGGGATGGTTAGATTTTTATTTCTTTGTGTGTCAGCTTTTTTAAGTTGTGCCTTTCAAGGAATTTGTCCATTTCCATGCTATTTTCCCTTTTGGGGCTGAGGACTTTGTTCATACAGCTAGTGATCCTTTATATATTTATATTTAAGAATGAGAAAATAGAAAGACTGCAAGCTCTAAGTACCTGAATGGGTCTTGTTAACTGGGATATTTTACTCTATGTGCTAAGGTAGAGAGCTGAGTCTCTTGTTGAAAGAGAACTTCAAAGTCTATAATGCAGTGGGCTTTATTCTGAGGTATCCATACCAACTGCTGAGATTCCTTCCAGACACCAAGTTCAGTTTCTTTAGGTAAGAACTACACTTATTGTTTTGATTTATGTTTATTTTTGCCTGTAGGTAAGTGCTAAGGGAAGACCATTCATTGTGTGGTAGTTTTGATATTGACACAAATTTTCATCTACAAACTTTCAGTACCCAAATTTTACATGCTTCTTATTCCCAAATACCATGACGTCTTTAATCCAAATGCTCTCCAGGTTTTGCCAAGTTCAGATCCCCCTGTACCTAAGGCTTCTTCTCTCTTACTTTATATGTCCTCATATGTACTTTCTCCATATGTGCTTTTGACCTTCCAAGGATGTTTTGAAACCTCTCATCCACTTTTGACTACAGTTCTGCTACCTTATTGAGCATATTTAATACCTGTTAACTTTGTTCTATTCAAAATATAAAGCAAATTGTAATCCTTTAAATCAGGAGCAAAATCCTTGCCAAGAAAATATTGTAGAACTATAATTTTCATGTAATATAAAATGGCTTCTTTCAAAAATGGCACAGTTGCCTCTAAAGAATTGCTTGTTATTCATCAATACTCAACTAAATTGAGAGGTGTGAACAAGTTATACTGAGAGAAGTTTCCATATGTAGATGATTTGAAAATAAAATAATAGAGACTTAATTTTGAATTGTGTCAGGATATTCATTATATTTTTAAATTGATGGTGCTGAAGTTCCTGTAACAGATCTTTTACATGACTGATAAAATATTTATGAACTGAAATGAGTACCAATTATATGGCATTAAATTCAAAATGTGTGTTTTGATCTCTATAATTCAAGCAACTAGGTATTTGGGAAAAAATCTTTTATTTTTATCTATCAACACTATTTAAGTTTTTTGAGTTAATTTTTTTCCTACTGAAAAATGTAAAGTTTCTTCCTTTAATAGTTTCACAATAGCCACGTAAACATATAGACACTTGCATCTGGAGGGAATGTATTTTCCTAGTAATTAAATTTTGTAGCCACATAACAATACAAATAAAATCATTCCTCATAGGAAGAGAACAAGGAGGAAAGATGCCCCAAAATATTCCACAATATCTCAGTATATCTTGATATTACAAAAAGGAACACAAAAATTATAATTGTAGGAAATGTGAGAGAACTATCAAAAACGTACAATAGCAGCTTTGTGAATAGTGAAACGTGAGTCAAGCTTTTATCTTTTCTGCAACAGAATAAAAAGTCAATTTTTTATGATAGAAAATTAAAACTAAGACTATGAGTACCATCTTGTGTAGACTTACGTTACTATATCACTCATAATATCTGTCTTATCCCCAAATTATAATTTTCATACTATATCTTTGCCACCAAATGTCATAGAAGTTGGAATGTTATTCACTAGTCATATTAAAAATTATTTGTCACTTCTCAATCCCTATGCCACCCTATGCCTGTTGGCTTAAATTTAAGAATAGACAATGAATGATTAGTGCCAGATTTATGTCATTACACAGGTCAACAGTTTAAAAAGAATAAGATGGTCAAGATGATCAAGAGACAGTCTTGATCATCATTAAACCTCAGATTCTCAGTCATTAGAAGAGAGAAGAAATAATGGAGACCCCTTCCCTGTATTCTCCAGCACACTCCTTCATCTAAAGGCTAGAGTGAGTGTTATAATTGTAACTGGTAGGTCATGGTTGCGGGGGTACCAACATGCCAATTCCTTAACAGTTAGTATCTCTAAAACTGTCCTACTATCTCAGTATCTGGTGGCAGGTGCCCTTCTCCACAGCTAACTCTAATATGTTGTACCCTGTGTATTTAGCCAACTTACCAATTACTTTGGCACGTTTATGTTTTTATTACTGAAGAGAGGAAACAGCAATGGGAGGTAATATAGCTATTCCTTTAAGGGAGTGGTGGACTCTGTAATGGGTTTGTTGCAGAACTGTGTTAACTTGCCGTGGCCTGGGTAGCATCTCTTTATAGCAGAGATGGAAAATGTTGCTTTGAAGCTGAATCTAGGTCTTGGTTTAAATTGTGGCTTCCTCCAGATAAGGATCATGAAGTGATATCCTCATTTTTGCCTAATACATATTTTGAGCTTTACAGTCTAACAATAATATCCTTAAGATCTACAAAATGGGAATGTTATTAAAGCTAGCCTCTGTGTTTTTCTCCCTCTAAGTGTCTCACACATGATCTTCATACACATGTCTGATTCTGTGTTGATTGCAATATTTATCACTCATCATATTTCTTTGTATGTTCTCTGAACTTTGTGTGTGTGTATGCGTGTGTGTAAAGGGTTCTCCCTCCCTTCCAACCTCTCCCCATCACTATTACCCTCTTCCTTTTTACTCTGTTATATATGTCTTTGCCTATGAATTGATATCTTTCTATGTCTACCATGAATCTACTTTGCTAAATTCATATATGTCAGGTTTTTTTCTGCCTGGGTAGTGTATGCAACACATTCTCTCCTACTCTCTCTTTCTTTGACTCTACCTTTTAATCCTTCTTTCGTCTTCTCCTGTCCTTGTCACTTTGTGTCCCCTTTCTTCATTGTTCTTTTGGTGCATTATGTGTAGGTATTTTTTCAACTACCCATTATTTAGAACCAAAACATGTTTTATCAGCCTTAATTTTTGAATCATCTTATAAGCTTCCTATACTTGGTTGAAAAGGTGGAAAGAAGGAACATTTATTTTGTAGACTCATAGGATTATTCAGATGGAAGGAGCCTAACGAAACCCAGTTACTTTCACATCTTCTAGATTAGAACACTGAGTCCTAGAAAGGTTTTGTGACTTATTTGAGAACACATTATTTAAATGTAAAGGTTATTCCAAATTAAATGGGTTTTTTTTAACTTTTCAGTGAAACTCAAGTGGTTTTCCTGTGGATAATATGGTAGAAAGAAAGAAAAAACATGGTTTCCCATGTCATTCCATTGCTCATTTGAAGGAAAAAATTGAGATTTCTTTTCATTTAAAGAAACCGTATGAGTGTTTTTGCTTTGCTTTTTACCCTTTTTGGAAAACTGGATGCTGTGTTTTCAAATTATTTTCCAGAACCTTCTTTACTGTGGACCATTTGTAATTGTGGAATACAGGAACACATGTTTATGTTTCAGAATTAGTTATATGTCTATTTTTGATGTTAAATAACGTAACAGGTAGTATATATTATACATTCCTATTAGTCACAATAAATAAATTTCATTTTATTGAATACATTTAAAATTTTGCCTCATATTTTGCCATTTATTTGTAAATAGTAAATTACTATTTTAATTTGTTAAGGCCTAGGCATTATTAAATAGTGCATATAAAGACTTAAAATATTTTACAAACACAAATAAGAAATTTTGCTGGAAGGCGAATTTCAATTAAGTGCACCTTAACAAAAAAATATCATCCACTTTACCTAGACATAAATAAGGTTTAAAAATTAATATATGTAGCAAACTTTAATATAGGAATAACTTTTGTAATATTGATAATAGTACAAGGATTGTTTTCAAACTAAATCACAAAATAAATATTATGAAAGTAAAAATACATATGGTGAAACTCATAGGCCAGACGATCTACAATATACAAATGACTGTATCTAAATTTCCAGAAATCTGGTTCATTTTGTATTAACCCCTAATCATGTTACTTCTTAGTATCCATCCAAGCAGTAAACATTTTAGATTTGTTCTTTTTATTTGTGTCAGGTAAATAAACGTTTGGTCTTTTTCCAGGTATGTTTGTCATGTAATGCCAGCCGTTATTTGCCATTGCTATAAATCTGGAGACTAAAAAAGAGAAAGTTAAATCAAGCTAAAGCTCGGCATTTCCATTCCTTGCTCAAAAGTGGACATTTGCTCCGATGGATTATTTTCCTAGCAAAGACCATGATTAATAGATTGTTCTAGTAGTGACCATTCAATCCTGCCCTTAATGTGTGAACTACTTTTGTTAACTACAGAAAAGAATCTTTGCAAGAAATACAAAAAACTGGTATTTACCTATTTGCTATTAAGATACATAGCCTGATAATTCTTGAAAGTCCATCATCTTGGAAGTTTCTTTTATATAGTTAATAATTACATCGTAACATTTATTCATTCATTTAAATCATTCATTCAACAGACATCTAATGAGTGACCACTGTATGCCACATGCTCTCCTAAGGATATCATAATCAGTTCCCACCCTTGCCTTATTTAACGGACATTCAGAATTACATAGGGCTTGGCATTTTAACTACTCATATCTCTAATTTGTAGTTGCTAAATAGTTTGAAGCTGAGAGTTGAGTGGCAGAGTCGTAATTAAAAGTTTATAACATAAGCATCCTTGACTTTGCTTCCTATAATTTCACAGTAAGATAGGGGTCCTTACTAGGTTGTGTGTCATGAGTCATGATTTTGCCTGTTGTCCCATCATAATTTTGAATAGCTCCCTCTTTCACTCTCATGTGTGAGCTCCCACTTTGGAAGACTGAAAAAATATATAAGGTTTACCCCAGTTATGAGAACAAACATCAGGCTCTTAAAGGTGGGCCTGGCCCAGTACTCAATAAGTATTATTATCATCACTGCTAATGTTCTCTTGACACTTCTGTAAGTTGAGATGTTTGGCCTGTCCAAGAAACCTGTTTGCCATTACTACCAGATTAATCACAATTTAATAAGTTTATAATAATATGTGGTTTTTAACTTTCCAAATGATCGAAGTTTCAGGCAATGCCAAGAATATGGATCAGACATTTTACAAATGAAAAGTAAACGGGAGTTGTGAGGAGGCAGTTTATCGTGGTGATTAATAGTGAGGTTTATGGATTATAGATTCTACCCTTCAGTTATAACATCTGCAAAATTCAGGTAATCGTATAACATACTTTCCAGGTTGTGGTGAAAATTCAATGAGATAGTACATGGGAAATGCATAACACAGTAGCTGGTGCATTGTAATTGGTCAAAAATGTTAACTTTAATTTAAAAATTAGGTGTAATGTTAGAACAGAAAAACACAAAGACCAAGCATGAAACTCTTGCTCAGTCACCTTTTTTTCAAGTGTGGTAAGAGGACTTAACATGAGGTCTAATGTCTTAACACATTTTTAAGAGTACAATACAGTATTGTTAACTCTAGGCACTATATTTTATAACAGATCTCCAGAAGCTTTTCATCTTGCATCGCTGAAACTACATCCATTAAACAATTTCCATTTCCTTCCCTCCCTCCCTTGCCCCTGGTAACCATCATTCTACTCTCTGTTTCTATGAGTTTGACTATTTTAGATACCTCGTTTAAGTGGAATCATGCAGTATTTGTCCTTCTGTGACTGTTTATTGTTGTTGGGGTATTTTTGGTTTTTTTGGTTTTTGTTTTTTTTGTTTTTTTGGGTTTTTTTTTTTTTTGCTAAACATAATGTCCTCTAGGAAGATCCACATTCTTGTATGTGGGGGGGATTTCCTTCTTTTTTAAGGCTGAATAATATTCACCACCTTATTCAAGCAGTTATAAATATGGCTCTTAGGGAGAAAGCTAAAATATGTGCCACCATTATGAGTCCAAAAGCTGGACCAGAGGAGAGATAGAAGCGCCAAAACTAAGAAAGAACCCTAATGGAAGGCACAGAGAGTTTATAGACTGTGGTCTCCCTTTCCACTGATCTCATTATTCTCATTATCTGGGACTCGCTAGCGGTTCAGATTAAAAGTACTGAAAAATGATGGGGTTTTTTCTCCTCACATCGGCCATGAAGTAAGTCCAAGTAGTCCACCATTGTTTTCAAGCACCAACATTTTCACGCTTTAAGTATGAGCATAATTTAAGATGACTTTTTTTAACCCTGAGCATCTTTGTAATCTACTCACCTGACTTTAACTCAGAAATCCAGACAAAGTGTAATTGAGCATTCACACTGCTTCCCCGCCCGCTTCCCCTACCTTCATTCTGCATGTTGGTTTCCTCCATTTTGGTGGAGTGAGTGATGAGAAAGCATTTGTAGAAAGTTTCATTGGAGCCAGATAACATTCTATCAGGAAACTTCAACCTAATTCTAGATAATGTGTTCATTTCAATGCAGTGCTATTTTTAAAGATAAGAACAAAGAAAAATCCAGCATGCATTGTAAAGCACTGATACTTGTGTAGCAACTCATTTCCATATTAAAACTTTACTTTTCCACTCTACACATACAGAGAGTGTGCATGGAGTATGTAAATTTGTCATTTAAATATGCTGTGTACCAGACTTTATTAAAAAGGTAAACTAATTTCAGATGAAAACCAGATGTGACTATTCTTGGCAAACTTTCTCCCCTGTTCACAATGAATTTAAAATGAAGAGAAGTATAATGATGATTTAAAACAAAGGAAAAAATTTCATAACTCTGACCTTCAGTGTGACATTTTTGAAGTAAGTCCTTTATTAGCGCAAAGATGTTTGCCCTTTAGCAATGAATATTAGAAAGGAGAAGAAATGATATGATAAAAAGAGATTTCGCTAATATAAAAAGTTGCTCCTCTTGTTTCTACAATGCCTTTGCTTTGAGATGACTAGATTATATAGTGTCAACCCTGACACTAGAGGGGTCGCCTTTCTTTCTAATAATTTAATGATCTTGAAATGGCATTAAATGGAGGTTTTCATATGCCAACTCCTTAAACTGAGGTTGAATAACAAATGAAAATTAAAGATGTACTTAAGAGCACAAGATGGTAAATTCTAACCCAGTTTCATTTATTGCATCACGTGCAAAGCCAGTAAGTAATGCAAAAATAAAATAACAGTGCTATTTTTATAAAAGGTCAGTCATACCAGAAATGAACTTTTCTGTCTATCTTTTATACTTATACTGTGAGATGTGTGAGTCTTTTTATATACCTAAAAGAATTTAATACTAAATCCTGACTACATTATACATGTCAGCTGACCCCTAGTGCTTCAAACCCTAGAAAAGAGACACTGTATGCTGGATTGGTTGATGTATTCCATTTTTGTTGTAGACCACCTGCCAGGGCTTATAACAGATCTGTAATGGGTTTCTTACCTTTTATTGTGTAGAAAATAGATTGATAGATTAGGCCTGGGGCCAGTGAACCGTGGAACCCCAGGTCTGCAGGAAAGAGTTTATCACCCTTTGGTGTTATTTCTGTCTCATGTCAGCTGAGAAGGATGAGGTAGATTATCTGAGAGTAAGCTGGATGCCAAAATCAGCGTTCCACTCATTTATCCACCTTATAGTTCAGGGCAAGGCCACTGTATGGGTTATGAAGGGACTGATAAAGGCCTGATGGACATATTTTGTTTTGCTGCCTTTTAATTTATTTACTAATATTAGAACTAATTACAAGACATCAAAGAGACCATTTCATTGTTTGTTGCTGGAGAAAATCAATCTGTTTTGCTGTAGAAGTAAAAGTATTTGAACTGAATGGTGCAGTTATAATTTGTGAACATTTTCAGTTATCACTGGGAAAAGTATACACCATGTTTGGCACAGTTGGCCAAGTGTGGGTGAAAAGAGATGGACCAGGAAATGGGCCAGAAACCAAAGTCATTGCAAGGATATTTCATGAAAATTCCATTTGTCCTGATAGTTGCAATCTATAGGCAACCTGTGACTGATGATTATACCTTAAAGGCAGTCTAAAAATAAATTTCTTGGGAAGTTGACACATTCCGCCTGTTCATGATGTGGTGACATCAACAATTTTGAATAGGGCAATAATTCTTGGACTCATTTAGACATTTATAAAAGAATGAAATTCTGTAAAATGACCGTCGTGAAGATTGCTTTTGTTGCTTTTGCGGTTAGAAATCCTAGACCACTACGGTTATCTCCTTGAAGCTGCCTTATTGTTTTGTTTATATCAGTGATTTGCATCTTTCTGCTAGAATAATTGATTGATGCTGGTGAAGGGAGAGAGAAAAATTAGTGTTCAGGTGCTATATAGATACTCATGCATTGGTGACAAATACAAGATAACCCAGGAAACAGGAAAACTAATAGAAAAGACACTTGATGGTTAAGATTTTATAGGGCTTGAGAGCAGATAAAAACAATTTTTAAGTACTAAAATAATTAAGGAAGATGTTGACATTAACCTCTTCAATGGTTTATCCTGAAACTAGAATACAACATGATTAAATAATCACTTCTACTTTGAATGAAGAATCAGTTTTCTTAAGATACTGCTTTCCAATCTCTCACTGAGTTCTTATGTGGTTACTTCTGGACATGACCTCCAATTCTGTAATGGTTTGTTTAATGACTGTCCCTGCTACGTCTTCCCACCCTCCTCCAACCTCAACTCAGTACTGCAAAGATCACTAAACTTAGAGTTAATAATTTAATCCCAAAGCAGATTCACCTGTCACTAGCTCCTAACGATGGGCTGCTTATTTAAAATTTTCACCTCTCTTTCCTCATGTTTACAGTGGCGCTGCCTTGTGAGGCTTGTTTGCTCATCCCCAGGGTTCAGTGAGGAGCTAAGGGCACAATATATATTATAATGCTCTGTTATGTTTTCAATTATGGTTACTATTACAGGACGGGTATCATATAATTGTAATACCACTGGTAAGGAAGAGAGGGTCTGTGCGCCATCATGTAGAGCAACATTTCTCAAACTTTAACACATATGTGAATGACTTAGGGATTTTGTTAAAATGAGGTTTCTCATTCAGTGGATCTTGTGTAGGATTTGAGATTCTGTGTACCCCTCAGGCTTCCAGGTGATGCCAATGCTCTAGGCCTTGGTCTACACTTTACATAGTAAGGATATAAAAGATGGCTGTCAAGAATCTGTGCGTGAGTTGGCCACAAGTCCCATTCATTGGAAGATTCAGGCAGTGTATTCTGAGAGAGTGGTGAGGCTTTTTCTAAAATCATTTGTCTCTTGGTCAGTGTGAAGCACATCCATCCAACCCCGAGGACAAATATTCACCTTTGACAGAACGCATGAGCACATTCAACTTGTTTATACCTTTGAGGCACAGCCCTTTTGGGATTTATAACCCAGATATGCCCCCCTCGTATACCTTGTGCTCTCAGATCCATTCCAGGTCCTTCTCCTCCTATGTTGTATATTGCAAGAGTCTGACCTTGGCCCACCTTATTCCCCAGTTTATTCCTTGCTCACCAGCTTCTGGGCAGATGTAGCCAATTGGAGGCATTGGCAGGAGACTGGAGAGCAGAGGGAGGAGAAAAGTCAAGGTATTTTTTCCCCTCCTTCATTGCCTCGGGCAATGGCTGATAAAGAGTACGTAGCTACTATTAAATCTTCTAATAATGTTCTTAAAATCCCTTCTCCACTGGATACCTCCATTAGTTTGCTATGAATTATTGTACAGGTGTCTTTGCAAAGCATTGAGCCTGCCTTCAGTTACACTTTCAAAATTAGCATTTCTTTTAAGATTTGGGACTCTGGTATTATTTAAGAACTCTTAACCAAGGCTTACTCCCATTTCTGGCCTTCCCCTAGATATCAGTTATCCAATGCTCCAAAAGTGTTATGTAACAAACCCCATAAAACTAACTGACTTAAAATGCTAACCATTTATAATTGCACACAGTCTGTGGATCAACTGGGCTGATAAAGCCAAAGCTCAGATGATCTCACAAGGGCTCACTCATGCATTTTCAATCAGCTGATGGGTTGCTGGGGGCTTGCTTATCTAGGATTCACCACTGCTCCATTTAGTCTCTCATCCTCCAGCAAGCTAGCCTGGACTTTTTCTCACGCAGAAAATAGGATTCTAATAGAGAAAACAGAATTGAACACGTTCTCTTGAGGCCTGGGCTCGGAACTGACTTGCTGTCATTTCTAACACAGTCTGTTAACCAAGCAAGACACAAGGCCAGAGTCCAGATTCAAGGATTAGAAAAATAAGCTGTACTTCTTGATGGTAAGAACTTTAAAAGTCATCTTGCAAAGAGATGTGCATATAGGAAGGTCATCAAGGCAACAGGCTGACCATTGCCTTTAATCTGTCAGGTTTCTTACTCATCTCAAAAGAAAGATATTCAATTAGGATAGATTCCTATGTATTCAGGCTTCTAATCAACTAATTCTGACTCTCATATAATCTTAGTTCAGGGTCAACACTCTCAAAAGCTGGTAGTCTTGAGGGTCACAAAGATTTTCAAGGATACTTTATGCCACATCCTAGGAGGGTAGCAACAATCGTTTATTAATGCATTCAATATTTCTTGTCTGCAATATGGTAAGTATCATGCTAGCAGAGAAGGATGAGTTACGAACAAAATAGACACTTGTGTTTATGGATCTTACATTTGGTGAGAGGAGACAAACATTAAGACGAATTATATAATTATAAACGCAGCTGTTATTGTCTTTTTAGACCTGTTAGGTTGTAGGCTGAACTACTATAATAAAGAGACTCCAAAATTCAATGGCTCAAGCAATATAGACATTTGTTTCTTTTTCACAAATAAAACCCAGCCTGGCTACATAGTCTCTGCTCTAAGAATTATTCAGGGAACCCAGGGTACCAAAGTAGCTGTGCCATCCTCAGTACATTGCTACATTTCAGAATCTCCACAATGATCACCCAGATAGCCACGCCCTTTCTTTCCTATCATTAGTACACACTCCCTGCCTCCCCAGGACAGACCACCCATAGTTCCGTTCACTTACTAAATCCAGCTCAAAGTCCCTTGCCTCTGGGTTATATGATATCTGCATCATATTCAGATGTGACTCCTCATGGTACAGGGACCCATAAAGTGAACGTCATGCTATCTGCCCCCATGACAACCAAATCTTAATGGTGCAGCAAGAATAAGCCCCAAGATAATAAGTACTGGACCACCTCTGTGAGACTTACATTGTGAATCCTGTGCTTTCCCATCCCCCTCCCCATTCCCCTCACTGCAGACTGAGATTTCAGATGGAAGCTAGGAAGAATGATTTAATAGAACTTCTTTGAAGGCAGAGATGGAAAGAATAAGATTGCTTTCTGCATAACCCCACCGTCTAAGTAATAACTGCTTAGTTCAAACTGTGGTGACAGTGTGAGAATGTATAACACAGGGCAAGGCCTGACACAGTCCAGAGGAAGAAGGAATGGTTGTTTTGGATAACAATTAGAGAAATACATAATAGATACTATGATTTGGTTTGGAAAAAAAAAAGAAAAAAACTCCGTTGAGTTCCCTTGTTCTGGATACTTTTACCCAAACTGTGCAGGGTGAAGGGCAGCCTCTCCTTGGATGCACAAGAAGTTTATATTTCCTTTCTCTAATTCTACCTCTGACCTGGATGCTGACCTTGTCATTGACTTATCCTTCACTGGGACCCAGAGTCATTACATTAATCCTGGAGGAGACAGAGAGGCCACTACCACCACTAACAATTTACATAATGACTTTCCTACAATTTGGTGCTAATTAAAATGTGAAAAGAGTAGTGATGATATCTGGAAATGTAATAAGGTCACTCTTTGTTCCTGAGAGCAAAGATAATGTCACCAGAAAGGATTTCATGTATAATTTACATAAGAGCAGGAAGAGGGAAGAGAGATGGGATGAGATAAGTGAGACCAATAGTCGTCACATAGTCTGGCATAGGCAGTGCAGAATGTTTATTTCAAGGAATTTTTTTTTCAAGGAATTTTTAAAAATGGAATTCTGCTGGGCTTTGAATATTTGACTTATTTCTGCATAGTTCTACACGTTACTAGCTTGCTTGATTCAAATTTTGGTTTCAGTCTGTTCTAGTTAACATAGGCTATACAACAAACTACCCTAAAAGTGGCTTAAAACAACAAAATTTTATTAAATCTCATGATTCTGAGAGTTGACCACAACATTCTTCTGCTTCAAGTGGTGTCAACCAAGGCACTGGGAAAGCTGGAAAATCCAAAATGGCCTCACTCACATGAGTGGCAGTTGGTGCTGGCTGCCCGCTGAGAACTCATCTGGGGCTGTTGGCCAGGAGCCTCCATTTGTTTCTATTTGGTCTTCTCCATGTGGCTCGTTGGGCTTCCTCACAGCTTGGTGTTTGAGTTCCATGAAGAAGAGGTCCAAAAGAACACTAATGTTCAAGCACTCTTCAAGCTTCTATTTGCACCACACTTGTTAGTATCCCATTGGCCAAAGCTAAGGCATATGGCTAAGCTCAGTGAAAATGAGAGTGATCTATGCATAAACCTGAATTCTGGGAGGCATGATTCACTAGGGCTGCCCAGTAACAGCCTACCACACATTCCTTACTAGCTGTATGGTCTGTCTGTGTCTTGGTTTCCTCATCGGAATATAGGGACAAAAATGACATTACAAAAATGGACTAAATGACAGATATGACACACACAAGCTTAGAGCTGTGCCCGGTACAGAGGGAGATACCAATAAATATTAGCCATTGTTATTTTTTAGTATCATTCCTACAGAGATAAATAAAATTTTTCCAGAGAGTGACAAAGCCGTAAAATAGTAACAGATGATAAACTTCCACCTTATTCTGCCTTCCCTTCAAGCCCTTCAGATGTGCCAGTAGTATGAATGATAGCTGTGTTGTGAAACCACCAACACACTGTTCTGCAGTGTTTGGTTGATTCTGACAAAAGCCTGTACCAGTCACAAAATCCTAGGCAAACAAGCCTTATACCTATGGGGGTGGGGGGTGGATACTGAGGGCAAGGGCAAAAGTTCCTTGGTAAATTTCTCTTGTAGTCCAGCCCCTCTGTAATCCACCTCTGGCTATCTTCCGATATTTTCTCCCATTGGTCTTTCTCACTCAGTCTGCCATCCCTGTGAGACTGGCCAGTGTTCCTCCCTTTTGTCCTCTGTCCTTTGCCTGTCCTACTCTGCCTGGTCCACCTAAAAAGTCTACCTTCTTTCTTTCTCTCTTACATCACAAATCTCCAAGTCTGACCACTTCTTTATACCCTCATGAAGCCCAACAAGATCTATCTTGTCTTCCTGTTACCCTCAAACTCCCAGCAGTATTTCTCTTGCTGCTTTCATCACTTTCTGTCTCATGTGTATAAGACATTCAGTTTGTATGATTCCTTTATTTCTTTATACATCCATACATTTATACAATTTCCATACCAGTCTGCGCCAGAAAGAAACTTAATTTAATGCTGTTTTGGAGTCTTTCTCACTGCCTAAGAGAATTGAAGAGTTTTGGCAGTGTTAGGAATGATAGATAACATTTATTGATAGTTTACTGTGTGTTAGATATTCAATACTATTAGAAGTATTTCACTTTGTTAGAAGAAGAATAACCTAGGACTACCCAGTGGCAGTCTAGAACAAAGCTGAATTTCTTGCTAACCTGGCACATACTAAAGGATCAGTAAATATTCACTATTAAATTTATTGATGATTATTGATGTGGTGGTGTTGATTTTTATTGTGTGAGTAGAAAAATAAATTTTTCCAACACATGTGCATCCATAACTTTAGGAAAAAATAGAAATCCCATCCTAACTTATGTGCCTTTGAGAGGACACCCCTGGCACTAAACTCTCAGGCAAATGCCACCATCTGTGTGATTTCCTTCCATTTGCCAGTGTGGGCACAGCAGATACTATTAGGTTAACCTTTTCTTTCACCAGCATCCTCTCAAAATAGTAAACACTTGGGCTGTTGTAAAGCTCTAATCCAAAACTGCAAACTTAAATATCTCTTTCTTTCAGAACATAATGATTGAACTATTACTGGATCACATTATTTTGCATTATGGGAATACAAAATATGGCTTATAGGTATTAGGAAAGTGACAGAGAAGTATTATTTGCTAACATTAACCAAGAGATTTTATGATTTGAGTAAGATGATAAAATTAGTTCAAGTAGCATGAATTTTCACCTTCTGTGACACTTGATGGAGGATTAGTCCTAATACACTCATAGGTAACTGATTCAATGGATACGTTGGTTAGTACTCTTAATGCTGCAAGTGACAGAAAAACCTGTGTCTAAGTGATTTAAATAATAAATATCATCAGGGTTCTGGTTCCATTTTTTCACCATTTTATGGGTTCTGCCTTTCTGTGTCAACCTATCAGCTTCATCTGGCTACGCTTATGGTGGTAAAAGTTGCCTGCAACAGTTACAGGGCCCAACTTTCACAAAAAATCTTCTCTCCAGGGTCATTCTTTCTCAAAGCATCCTAGAACAATCTCCTTGAAACTCGTTGGCCTGAATTAGGTACATGCAGCTGCAGCACAATGAACGTAGGGAGGTAGGTAGAAAATTCCCCAAAGGAAAAAAAGGAAGGAAGGGAGGGAGGGAGATGGATGGATGGTTGGATGAATGGATGGATGGATGGATTGAAAAAAAGGTAACCAACTAATATCCATAACATTTTTTGGACCTGATATTTTGACCAATTAATGGAACTGAGTAGTGATTACAACATTATATTGATGCTTTCCAAATATAGGCAGGTTGTAGACATCATTTAAACAAAAAATGTATTTTGTGATAGCTCCCCCCCGACCCAAACATATTCCTTCAGTACGTATCATTCCTAAACATGTTGCCTGATTTCCAATTACCAGAACTTGCTTGTTTTTGCTTGGGGCTTTCTTTGCTTGTTCTTGGAGCAGGGCAGAAAAGTAGGAGATGTAAGGCCCTTTAAGGCAGCAGTTGGTGAATAAACCCCCCATTCTCCTTGCCCTTCAGATATGATAAATCCAAGGTTTACTTCCTACATCTTCTCCCAGAGCTCCCAGGTAATATTAAGCTTCAGGTGCCCACAGTGTTGACTTGCTTGATAACACACCCTTTATTGGCAGTTTTCCTTATTTCACTTTTCCACACCCCACTGGTGTGTCCTGGGACCATATCCCAAAATTACTTGAGTTCAGTTTCTTGCTATAGGGTCTACCTTTGGGGAGACCCAAATTAAAATAAATGCCTTTTGTATGCAAGTTCTTAGGAGGTGACCATGGATATCAGTTGAATCAGAATTCTATATCATTGCTTTTCACCTTTATGTTATGTTAGGATGAAAGGATGTTAATTCTCCCCTGACCTTTTCTGTTTCTGTATCTCTTGCATTCTGAGTTCTCAAATAAAATATGGCCACAACCAGGGAAAGAAATGGAATTCAGAGTAAATTCCCTGTTTTAGAAGGTCTAAGTTTAAGATATGGGCCTGAAATTGAGATTATAAACAGAAGTAGAAATGAGCATAAGGTAAAATGTGAGATCGGGGTTGGCAGGGGAGGATTGCTTGATTTTACTGCAAGCAGTAGAGCTGCTTAGTGAAGGAATTCCAATTAATTGTGTGCATGGAGAATAGACAACCGACATTACTCACGGAGACCTCTAGAGAAGTTCGCTGTAATGTTTTACTAAATTTGAATAAGAATGTGTTTATTCAATATTATCATGATGTCAAAACAATGATAGACTGGATATAGTCTTTAAAGACAATTTGAAATTAAATGTATCACATACTTCTACTCAGTTACCAAGGGCTGCATCATTCCTGGCATTTTAAGAGAATTCTACTCTTCCACTTTCAAAACTTTCCAGAGAGATGAAATTTCTCAATATCTGTCTTAGATGGAAGTACACAATTTGATGATGAAAAAAACCCCAGAAAAAACAGTAACTTTTTCAGAAAATTCATTTAGAACCATCGATAAGACCTGATATAAATCTTGGATGGTGTTTTATAGAATGGAGTTTAGACTGTGAAAAAAAAATAGGTTTAGTTTCAGAAAGTTAAGATCTTATGTATCATTTTAAGATTCATCTTATGATTTTTCATGCATTTTAACAGCTCAAACTCATCCCTTAAATGGGAAAGGCATAGAACTATTAGTTTTCACTTCTAAATTGTACATTTCAGAATTTAATTCCAACTTGTTTTCATTACCTCCATGTCATAAAGGAGTACATACACCTCAATTTCCATATTGTAATTTATTCTTTACTTCTTCCTCACTCTTCCATCTCATCTTCTCAAAACCTGTTAATCTCCTTCACCATTTTTCCATTACCTCCCTCTCTTGTTCCTTTTCTCCCTTCTCTCGCCCCATAATTTCTGTTCTCTTTTACCTGAAATCTCTCTCTCTTCCTCTTTTGCTTACAATTATGTTCTTACTTTTTGAGGCGAGCAAGGTTGGCAATTTTCCACTTTCCTTCCATCCTCTCACAGGGCTTATCTTTTATATGTGCTTAAATAGACAGTTCAAAATCAACCATGCTTCTACTTTAACATGTAAAATATAGAAAACAGATGAGAATACCCCCAAAGAACTGAGTTTAAAATTTTTCATGACTCTGAGGCAACATTTTACCTAAAAGCAGTCTTAACAGCTTTTGGCATTCATGGTTTCATGAAACTGTGGAGAATTTTTAAAAGGACCATTTGAAATAGCAACAACACAAAGATATCTGCTTCAGATGCAAAATGCTGAAATAAAACTGTATGATTGACAACGTTGTTCATCTTTATCATTGTTCTACTTAAAATTTGAGAATGAATTTTAGGAATGTGAGAGTGTGCATGAAACCCTAATGGTTTTATCATTTCATCCAATTGTGTATTTGATCTCTTATTTCTGAAATTGAAACTTTAAAAGTAGCCATCATTTCCCAGTAACTCATTAACATATGGTTCGTTCCTACATTTGCAATATTCCTATACTGAAAAACATTTAACATCACCACCATTTTATTTATAAAAGTATATTTGCCTCTTAACAAGTTTATAAGATTATGTATTAGCTATCTGCTGCTGCATAACAAATTACAACAAATGTAGTGGCTTAAAACACATTTTTAAAAATTTTCAAGATATCTATGGGTCAGACATTTGGGCTTGGTTTATTTGCATTCTCTGCTTCAGAGTCTCTCACAAGGTGTCAAGGCGTCAACCAGGGTTGATGCCTCATCTGAAAACTCAACTGGGTATGGATCTGCTTCCACGTTCACATCGTTGTTGGCAAGATTCAATTCCTTATGGGTTGCTGGACTGAAGTCCTCAGTTTCTTGTTGACTGAAGCCACCCTCAGTTCCTTGCCATATGTGACTCTCCAGTATGGTGGCATTTTGCTTTGTCAAAGCCAGCAAGAGAGAAAGGCTGCTAGCAAGACATGAGTCACAGTCTTATGTAGCCTAAAGTGTCACTCCATCTTTGACATATTCTATTTGTTAGAAGTAAGTCACAAGTCTTACCCACTCTCAAGGGGAGGAGATTATGCAGGGGAATCACTGGGTGTCATCTTAGTCTGCCACCATGGTTTCTTTTGCCCCACCTGTTGGCATTTGAAAATATAGCTTATCATTTACGTTTGTATATGCATCACTTTTAGCATTAGGGAAATGTTTGTCATAAACTTTTATATGCAATAATATTTCAAGAAATTGCACTTGATCCTTCCATGTTTTGAAATGTATATGGGATTAGGAGAAGCTAGGTGGTCATAAGCAAGATTTTTCATTGGATTATGACAGATTTTCTCTATGAGATACTATGGGGCTGAAACCAGTGAGGCTTCAAAGTTTCAGGTGATTCAAATTCATCTAGTTTTCATGCAAAATTCCTCATGCTAATCTAAACTTTCAGATTTAGTATATGATAGTTTTCTGCTTCTAAAATAAATATTCATGAAATGCCAGTTCTCCTTTTAAGGGTATTATGACAAATATTCCCTAGTGAAATTTAAGAATATTCTTGAAATAACTTTATGCTCTCATTTATGTTATGAACTCCATATTGAAGTAATTTTTCCTAGTAACTAAAATTCTTGTATCCATGAAGAGCTCTGTCTCTATTGATGAAGTTTTATTGCAAATAGAAATGTCAAAATATGACAAAGTTAGAACTATAATTTTTCATCTATAATGTAATTTTAAATATACATTTGACTTGTATAAGTTGAGATTTACACTCACATTTGTTTTCAGTATTCACAGAAGAATGTTCATATATATTTTTTGAATAACTAGATTAGCATTTCGGAGTGGGGATGGCATGAGGCAGTATTTATTGTGGCAATGACTCTCATCTTCTGTGTTTTTCAAATGAGAACTTCGATATGTTTAATATAGTTGGTTATATAATACTTCAAATGTTCTTGAGAGGAAAATAATCAAAATAGGAGACAAAGAAGAATAATAAATATCTGTTCACAATTTAATCCGTTTTTTATTTGAACAAAACATCCCATATGAGCACTAGAAATTGAGATGTGCTGCAAGCATAAAATACTCACCGGCTAGCAAAACCTTCATATAAAAAAGTAAAATATCTCATTAATAATTTTTATATTGAATATAGGTTGAAATTATAAGAGTTTGGCTATGTTAAGTTAAAGAAAGTATATTATTAAAATTAAGTTTACCTGTTTCTTTTTATGTTTTAATGTGTAGAAAATAGTAAATTACATGTACGGCTCACATTATATTTCTTCTGGACAGCATCGATCTAGGTAAACAATGGCATAAGCAGTGTTGAGAGAAGTAATAACCTGGGCATTTGTCTCTGTGGAGAAGAAATTAGATTAACCCTACAATACATATTAGCCCCTGAGTTACCTAGAATTGAGTTATTCTGTTTTGTTAGGAATAGGTTTTTATTCAAAACCTCTGCCTGATGTAACCACAACCAACTAATCAACAAGTAAACAAAAACTCTGAAAGAGAAAAATCACTTTTTGAGTCTATTTCACACACCTAGTATGGAAAAGAAAAACAACACAGATGCGGAACTAGAAGTATGAGGAATATAATTCTTGAATTTCTTTTGGACTTAGAGTGGAATGCTTGATACCTAGAAGATGCTCAACCAATTATTACTGAATAATTGTGGTATGAAAATCAGTTACATTTTCTAGCAGCACATTTATTAGTAGCAAAATATGTATTAACTGATTTTCTTCACCTAATCAGCAAATTAACACTGCCCTTATATTACTATGCCTGTGCTCACCTCACTGGTTTAATCAGCAATGGCATCAGCTGCACCATTGTCTCTAAAATTTTTAGAACTTCACAGTTTACAAACCAGCATATATTTAACAGCGCTTCCCACACATTAGCTCATTTGAGTCTCACAAAAGTTGTAGGAGGTGGATATTGTCTCCTTTGTTCAGAAAAAGAAATCCAGGTTCAGCAAGGTTAACTGACCTTGTTTAAGATCAGCATGTTGCTAAGTGACAGACAGTGGTCACTTTCTCACTGAACTTGGCATACCAAAAGAGGTTTAAAGAATTAACCTTGGAGATCAGGAGTTAAGGGGTGAATATTTTATCTTATTCCCAGTCTTAATAATCATCAATTTGATATTAAGGCTGCTAAGTCATTGCTGATGAAGGGAAGTTAGTTTGAGGTTGGTTGATTGATTGGTGATGGACAGAAATATTAGTTTTTCAGAATGACTTCATTAGAAAACTAAAACATTGGGATTATTCATTCAATAAATAATTGAACATTTTTTATGTGCACGATACCAGGCTAAATGGATACTTAAAAAGAGCATGGATTACAGTGAGGTAGAAGACAGAGTAACCTTTTTGCCCTCTGTAAGCCCTCTATAACCTTATAGCCTAGCTGAAAAGATAATCATGTGGATGGTGGAGATAGCAACAAAGGGCAGTAATACAGGAGATACCCAAGGACAGACATATTTTCTCAAATATACTATAAATGAAGCAAAATAACCTTGGCCCACGGTGTTAAGGGAAGCCCTCCTCTCATGCAGACATTGTTCCAATCCTAAGCAGGATTTGAAGCATTCAAGAAAAGAAGAAAAATTATTACAGGTGGAAAAACTGTAAACCTAATATTACAGCAGGGTTGCACCTGGATACAGTCAGGTGATTATGTTAGAACTTGGAAAGGCATGTTTGGGCAGAAGTTTGAAGATCTTTATCTGACAAGCTAAGGGACTTAGAATCATTCTTTTCTGAGTGAGAGACATAGTGGTCATTAATGATTGTTGAGCCCAACTCTGTTCCATCAAGGACAATCAACTCAACTGCTTAGAGCATCAGTCCACACCAGGGAGCTAAGTGATCTGCTGTAGTATTTTCCCCAATAAGTGGTTCATGAGGGAAGGCCTTGGCTCTGCTGGGTACGTGATACGTCTCCCCGGTAGAATATGTCCAAATCTCTAGAGGAGCATGGATAGTTTGACCTTTCCCTGTATGCGCCCATAGGCAACCCTGGTAAATCAATCTAAAGGGGAGGGACTTTTTGTTAAAAATTGAGTTTTATTTTAGAAAACTCAATCTGATGGCAATGGAGAGGTTGAATTATGTCAAGTAAAGACTGGAGGTCTACAAACCAGTTTGGATTTTTTCCAACAGCCCAAGTGGTAAGGGCTTGAACTAGCCTCCTGCTCTGGGAATGTGAAAGGCTAGGCTGGATGTAAGAGACATGATGCAAGATAAACAGACAATCCAGAGTGAAGTACCTATAGGAAAAGAGGAAGCAGGATGAAAGGGAACTGTGAAGTTCAGGTACTGCAAGAATTATGGGCTCCGTTCTACAAAAGAGAAAATTGGTTTAGGGAGATTACCCAACACAACTGAGACCAGATAGCTCCGAAGTGGTAAAGCAGATCATTAAACCTAGACCTTTCACCTCTTCAGTTATTTATTTTACTATACTACACTTGACTTCAGTTTCAGACTTAGTAAATTTGAGGTGAAAGCAGCATGAGACTAGGAACAAAATGTTAACAGAAATAGTTGAACGTACTTAACTACGAATAGACATTGCCGTTTGTATGGACAGTAGCAGGGATGTTTGTACTACTGGGATCTAGGCATCTATTTATAAATTATAAATATAAAAATTAGATTTAGATATCAGGACTCCATTACAGATTTACTGAATTAGATTATCTGGTGTGGAACTTAGACATACATATTAAAACAAAACAGAACAAGAGCCCCTACCCAATGGCTTCTGCTATGGGTTCTGATTAAGAATATAATGGTTAAGAAGGTAAACCGTTGTTCAATGAAATGTTTGTTCATGATTAAGATTAATTCACAATGATTTTGTAGGCCCTCCTGCCTTTTACCTCTTAGGAGCACAAAATCCAGATTTGAAAATCACTGTCATATTTCAGAAATATATTTATATCTACCCTTTATTTTTATATTATTACTTTCTTCAATTTTCATCACATATTTGTTCATCAGTTGGTTTTGATGGACTTTACTTACTTTCAGTCTTACAGATGAGATTGCTCCTTCTAAAAATCAATAGGAGCCTGCTGATTTTATTTATTCTAATATGAAGGCACATAAAATGAATATGGCCAAAAAAAGGTTGAAAAGTAAGCCTGTTTTTCAAAAGACTAGATTGTCAATTGAAGCAGAAAATTATATTCAGTGCATTGGATTTATGCATTGTTTTAGTCTTCTCCAACCAATTTAGAAATGCACTTTCTTATAAAATTGAGATTATTACAGATCCTGTGCTGAGCAGCTGAAATAATGTGTCTATGCCAAGGTCATATCTTAAAAGTTTGGAAGAATGTACTGCAATTGAATATAAGTTCATGAGTGTACTCTACATAATTTTCTGACATATTTCAGTAACTTTATTTTTTACCTAATATTGTCTTAATTTTTACTTTACCTTTGACAATGTTTCATACATATTCATTGCTTAAAAGAAATTAAGCAGACATTATTCTAAAGTCAGTATTGAGTCTGATAATGAAAATGGCTAAGTTAATTAAGTAAATGGCAACCCTCACTGAACTTATTCAAAGCTATTTCCCCTCCTGATGTGTTTTCCTGAATAAATGATGCATAAAAAGCATTTATTCTCGATTGTTCTATATCAGCCTCTAAATTGTTACTTTACATGTTACAACCTGTTGTATTATGAGAAATTCTGAGATCACCTCAGTTTAATGGCTGCAGATCAAAGAGAAAACCCTCAAGGATCATTTAAGCCATCATTCTTTAAGAAAAGATTTTTTCAATGTTCTATCAGAGTCAGTTTATTGTTGATATATAGTTGGTAACACTGTATTGTATAATTGAAATTTTCTGAGAGTGTAACATAAATGTTCGCACAAAAAAACAAGTAAGTATTTGAGGTAATGGCTATAGTAGTTAATACAACAGGGGAATCTTCACAATGCATACATGTATCAAACCATCACATTATACACTTTAAATATATTATGATTTTCTTTGTCAGTTATACCACAATAAAGCTGAAGAAGTTTTAGAGCAAAAATGAAACTAAACAAACTACAAAAGTAGTTTTAAGTCATAGATAGATAACCTCATATTTTGTCAATTTGTTTTTGTTTATGCATCCATAAGAAATAATAGAGTTTTCAAAATAAAAGGAAGAAAACATACTCATTTTAGCAGTACCTGTATCAAATAGATGTATTTAGGATTCTGAATAGAATTGTTTTCTATACTCAACAAGGATGAAAGTATAAGCAAAAGTATTAATAGATCCAGGTTTTGTGACACGTGAAGCATATTCTACTTGGGTGATCTTCTTTAAGTCAAAGAATACAACAGTACAAATACAAAATTAGGTATGAACATGAGTATTTAGTTTCACAAAGAAAAGTATTTAGTTGCACAAAGAAATCATGACAAATTTTAAGAGAAGCTGACAAATTACACATATATCACAGAATTGAGAAAAATAGCACAATATTTTTTAGCAGTTAACTGCTCTGTAATATATAATTCTCTGTCATACTTCTTTCTCTATCTCCCTGACTGTACCTTCTTTTAGCACCTCTTCACGTGAGAGAATCAAAAGATAATGTGGTCCTTCCTCTAGCATGGTTAATTAAAATTTGACCTTTATTGTTGAGAATTGAGAAAAGTTTCTTTCACATTCAGAATTCATTATTGGTGATGTCATGTATATTATTAGGATTATTGCCAACTTTAGGAAGACCCTATCAAGTTTCTTTCACCTAAGTACTATAAAAAGAGAGGGATCCTTTCAATTTATCTTGTACAGTGACTACTAAAGATTTTCATTCGAGCTGTACTGTACTCTGCTTCTAGGGAACACTCAAACTTCATCAAAGTGAACAGGTAGCTCGCAAATAAGTCAAGGACTATTTATCCCTGCTTTTTTCAAAGAAATGGAGAAGGATAATGTTAGTTTAGGTGAACTCAAGAACAGGACCTAAGACAAGAAATTGAAAGCTGGAATGTTGATACTCAGAAGTAGGAATGAAAGAATAGGGTCAGTGAAACAGAAAAGGGGGAAATCCCAGAAAAAGTGCTCCTACTTTTGGAGAATCCTCTGAGGTAAAGTAAGCAGAGAGATGCTGGCAACGTGCAAAGGAAATATCCATCGCACCCCAGCTATGTTAGAGGTGATGCCAGCCACCAAGTGTGTGTTACAGGTGAGATATTTGGAAAGCAAAATGGGCTCTGTTCATGCTATTACTAAGGCGTGGCTGCTTAATGGCTCCAGGTCCCCCTTTCACTCTTCTTCGGAAGCCTACTCTGTTGTAACTCTACTTAGAAGTATTTGTCCCTATGGAGTAACTTCAGTACTCCATATCATGGTGCACAAAACTCTTCAAACCCGGCCCATCTGCCACCATTTTATTACATACTCCCTTCATAACTAGGGTTGCAAGAATTAGCAAATGGGCAGAAGATCTGAACAGACATTTTTCCAAAGAAGACATACAGATGGCTAACAGGCATATGAAAAGATGCTCAACATCACTAATCACTAGAGAAATGCAAATCAAAACCACAATGAGATATCACCTCACACCTGTCAGAATGGCTATCATCAAAAAGTCTATACATCATAAGTGCTGGAGAGGGTGTGGAGAGAAGGAAACCCTCCTATACTGTTGGTGGGAATGTATATTGGTGCAGCCACAGTGGAAAACAGTATGAAGTTTTCTCAAAAAGACTAAAAATGGAACTACCATATGATCCTGCAATTCCACTCCTGGGTGTATATTTATAAAAATTAAAACCCTAATTCGAAAAGGTACATGCACCCCAATGTTCATAGCAGCACTATTTATAATAACCAAGACATGGAAGCAACTCAAGCGCCCATCAACAGGTGATTGGATTAAGAAGATGTGAGCTAAACACACACACACACACACACACACACACACACACACACACACACACGCACACAATGGAATATTAGCCTTTACAAAGAATGAAATTCTGCCATTTGCAGCAACTTAGATGGGCCTAGAGAATATTGTGCTTAGTGAAATAAGTTAGAGAACAACAAATACTGTATGATATCACTTATATGTGGAATCTAAAAAAAAAAAAAACGAATGTATATGCAAAACAGAAACAGACTCACAGATAGAAAACAAATGTGTGTTTACCAAAGGGGAGAGGGACAAATTAAGGGTATAGGATTAACAGATACAAACGACTATGCATAAAATATATAAGCAACAAGGATATCCTGTATAGCACAGGGAATTATAGGCATTATCTTGTAATAAACTGTAATGGAGTATAATCTACAAAATACTGAACCACTATGCTGTATACTTGAAACTGATTCAGTATTGTAAATTGACTATACTTCAACAACAAAAAAAAAACCTGGAATGGCCAAAAACTTCATTCGGGCTAAAAACTTTTCCAAAAGATGTTACGGAAAAACCCGAACGAACTTTCTGGCCACCCCATAGAATAAAATTATAGAAAGCCCAGATTTTTTAGTACAAGTATGTACCAAATGCTACCCCTAAATATCACTAAAAAGTCTTCATTGTTTATTTGAAATTCACATTTAAAAGGGCATTCTGTTTTTTATCTGGCAACCCAAGTCATAAGTAACTCTTTGCTGTTCCCTACATACTGTGAAGCTTGGGCCAACATCCCCCCTTTCATGGGCTGCCCAAAATGGCTTTTGCTACTTTAAGCATTGACACACAACTCAGATAAGGGCTCCTCCGTGAAATTATCCTTTCCCTCTCTGCCATTTGTCTCTCCATTCTCCTTCCAGGTGACATAGGCCCTCCAGACTCCATGCCTTCAGAGTGCTTTGTGTCGGTCTTCATTAAAGTACCCATCACCTGGTAATTTAATTATGTGCTTAAACGCCTGTCTCTTCTTCCTGAATAAGTGCTTATTGAAGGAGGGAATGATTTACCTAGCTCACAGTCTGGCATATAAAAGGCCCTAAATATTTTTTTATTTTAGCCATTAATCAATCCAACTGTTGTTTTGAATGACTGAAAACAATTTCAAAACTTTTTTTATTCATGATTCACCTGTGAAAAATATAGAGATTAATGCAATCTAGAATCCTGAGTAGCTATGTAAAAGTGATGATAAAGAGCGTGACTTCAAGTTTATAGTTCTAATTCTAGCTTCAGTTTGTACAGACACGTTAGAAAAAGTCACAGTGTCTTTTGTTTTAGGAGTCTCATCACAATGAAAAAATAAAGACATTCATCCAGTAGAGGTGCTCTAAGAGGCAGCTGTGTGTGTGTCTCAGAAGAGTTTCTATCTCACATGTAGCCTCTGGGGAATGAATTGGGAATACAGAAGCTAAGAGCAAGTTCTGCATTTGCCTGTCCAAGGAACATTTCTTTCCCTTTGAGTTCACAAACAGTGTCCTGATGCCCCAAGACTTTGGTTTCCTTCTGTATCTCAGGACTTGAGATACTCTGGATTTCCCTAACTCAGTCCTGAAAGTGGTAGCTTCTAAGGCCTGACAATGACTGTGTCTCAGATCTCTGTTGGAAACCAGTGCCTAAAATGTTGTCAAATCATCAGGAATGTAGCTGCAACCTTAGCCAGAGCCAGGAAATGCACCTCCTGCACCAGCAAAGCCCTTGGGCTGGACAAAATTGTTGGCCATTTGGTGTCGGTCATTGCACTAGATCCATTACACAGGTTTTCTGGCAGGAATCCCAGCTTTGGAGGAAAGAGGTTTAAATCCTGTAAATAAATGACTGATGCACCATAGCAGTTGATTGTGTTAAGCCTGTATCCAAAATTGCTTTGTTAGGCTCTATTATATTGCTCATTATCTTACTGTGAGGAAGATTAAGCTTACATCTGCCTCGGGTGACAAGGTATCCCATTGTCATGGGATTTTCCACATTTTAGGCCTATGTCACAGGCTTCTAATAAACCCTCAGAGAACATCTTTCGTATTTGTGTGCATCCAGGTGTCAGACCGACACAGTGTTTGTCTCCTTTAAAGTCAGCGACACACTCAGGGCTGTGTACATTTCTCTGTTCTCTGCCAGAGGTGAAATTTATTCATGGAACATTCAAGCTAGAGAAGGCACCTCAGAGCTAGTCTAATCCAATCTCTGCATTTTTCATTTGAGAAAATGGAGTTCCCAGGATTTTCATTGAACGACCCCAGATGATGTAAATAGAGGCAGAGGTGATATTAGGACCTGGGTCCCCTGACTTCCTTCTATTGTCCTCCCTCCTCCCCATGCAGCATTGATTCAAGCTCCCTGACTCACTTCCCTTTCCCAGTCACATGCCCCTCTCGCTCTTTCCTCCCCTGGGTTGTGCTGCTCAGCCCTACTGCACGGGAAGCCACCACCGTGCTTCCTCATGTGAGATCCAGGAATGGACCCCTAGTCTGTATCTCTCTCCCCTCTCCCTTTCCCTTTCTCTTACATGACAGTAACATTATCCATGTATAGCTGGTCCTTTGTTCAGTACCTTCGCCCTCAGGCAAGAAGTTGATGAAGAATAGAGTTGCATGGTATGCAGTCTGGGGACCAAAAAGTTAGGGCAACCAGTGATGTGCAAGTGAACCTGTACAGTTCTAGTTTCCAGGCACAACATGGTTAGAAGACAGTCCCCAGAGGCCTTAGCATGCGTGCTCAATTAAACATGGGGGCCAGAGAACAAGGAGATGGAATTAATACACTTGAGGTTGCTTCATCCCAATCAGTGTAGGAAATATACTGGGGACAGCTGGAGCCTACTGAGGCAAGCTAATGATTGAGTGCTCCTTCATACAGCTTGCTTAAAATATTTCTTCAGCCTTTATTTAGCGGAGGCAAGAAAAAATTAATTTTTTATTCATAAAAATACTTTACCTCTTATTTTTCTTAAAGTAAGGAATTTAGTAGATTTACTTAAAGTCACATGCCTTATTTTACATATATGGATTGTCTTTCATTTAATAGTTTTCTGCCATTTCTAGATGCATAACATTATTCTATGCCAGTGCTGTCCAACAGAAATATAATACAAGGCACATATGCGATTTTAAATGTTCTAGTAGTCACATTAAATAGTATAAATAAACAGGTGAAATTAATTTTAGTAATATATTTTATTTAGCTCAGTGTATGTAAAATGGTATCATTTTGACACTGTAATCAACATGAAAATATTACGATATTTTGCATTCTTTTGTTGCACTAAGTCTTTGAAATCCACTGTGTATTTTACACTTCCTCCCTATCTCTATTCCAAATAGCCACATTCCAGGTGCTCACTAGGCACATGTAGCTACTGGCAAGCATGTTGACCAGGGCAGTGCACTGCTCATCAAGGCTAAGAGTAACTTGCAGGATATAATAACAATATTTTTAAAATTTATTTTTCTGGCCTTTATGTTTGTATCTCATTTCCATTTTTTTAAGTTCTTTATTTCGTTTTCTTTTGCTTTTTTTCTGAATCACATAAGCAAATGAAAGGAATTTAAATAATAATATAGCTAATTCCATCTTGCTGAGCATTTACCACATGCACTGTTCAGGTTCCAAATTTCCGCTAACTGCCGTTGCAGGCTTCAGGTAGCTGTTCCCCGCTGGATGGCCAAGCCAAATCAGACATTTGCACATACTGACCACAGACTTCCTCAACAACAAGCCAGGAGGACTGTGGATTTTTAATCATTTCCAACGGAGGTTGCTGTCTTCATACATTTTCAAAGTTAGGTGAAGAGTTTGCCGAGGAGACGTGAATTAACGGATGCTACATCTTTAAAGTGTTTTTTTAATTTACATTGAACCGCAAGCACCTCCCTCACCAATGCACCCCTTGAAGCAGCTCTGGGAGACAGGCAGAGGAAAGTACTAGAGGTTAGAAGTACTGGAGGTTGAGCCACAACTCCTTGGTCATCTAGAGCAGGGGTTGGCAAACTCTGTAAAGGTGCAGAGAGTCAATATTTTAAGCTTTGTCGGCCATAAGGTCTCGGCAGCAACTATTCAGTGCTGCTTTTATAGTGCAAAAGCAGCCATAGGCAATATGGAAACAAATGGGTTTGGCCAGAGTCAATGAAAAATTAATCAATAGTCAATCTGAGAAAGAAATGAACATTTTTTTTCGAGCTAACCTGAGGATTATAGCTCAGGAGACAGTCTTTCAGAGAGTTCTGAGAATGGTTGCAAAGAGGTAAGGGGCAGGGGTTGGGCGGGGGGTGGTGAGCCAGTATATACGTGATTTTGATGAAGGGGTACACGCATTCAAGCACACATCTTGGTAGAAGGTTACTGCTATTCACAAGGAACAGATATCTTAGTTAATGGTTTTAGTGCTTTTCTAAGTATGGGAAGATGCAAGAAACTGGGCTCATAAAATTTTCTCCTGAAAGTATCTAACTATATAGGGGCCATTTCTGCCAGTTTTCCCCAAATGCCTCATCCTGATCGTCACCCTGAATTCCTTTCAGGGTACTGTAGGTCAGCGACTGCAGTGGCTAATGACCTGATTCTTGTAGAACTGGATGGTCGGCAACATTCTTTATTTTACAGTCCCCTCTCTTTGGGTCTTAATTTCAACCAAGTTTTGGGAGGCGTTTCGTGACCAGTTTATCCCACGGTGCCAGGAATGCTTTTTCCCAGGTCAGGCGAGCATTTCGTTGATAGGCCACTTAATGTGCTATTGCTGGACTAGGTCCTGTTAATAGTAGCCAACAGCCTCTGGACCGCCTGTTTTACTAGTCTGTCGTGGTCCAGGAAATGGTTTCCTCTTGTTGCTTCTTCCCATATCTAGAGTTACAGTATTGCAATGATTGATCTTCTAGAACTGTATATTGAGTCAGTCGTTTCAAGTCACTAAGTCATTATTGTTTTCATCTGAGGCTCAGTCACACATTTGGTAATACAAGAAACAGTAATCCTGTAAAATAGGCAGAATACAACTGCTCTAACTAGTAATAGTAATACGGTCATAAATAAGTATTTAAGCTAAGAACTTAATTAGGTGTAGCCCAGTATCTCCCCAGGTCATGTGACCCAGTCTGTTCTACACCAACTACTGTCTTTAAGGGAAATGAGATATTGGCTTTGTACATAAAGTTCAACAAAGATGTCTGTACATACAGGCAAGTGATGGCTCATCGTGACCCCTTACAGGATCGAGAAAGGAATGTTATCTTCTAAGGAGTTACATGGCTGGCACCAGAAAAAGGAAAATGGATCTTTATGGTTGAGCAGGTATTTCTGCCGTTGGGGGGGTCTGGTTAATGCATAATTCAGATGCACAGTGAACGCTAGAGAGGAGAGAGGAGGACCAAATGGGCAGGGAAAAATTTTATGTTTAAATTTTTCTTGTCTTGCCTTAAAATATGAATGTTATTTCATCATCAGGTCCCAATAATATTTTATTCATGAGCACAAATTTGAATTTTATTTAATTTCATTTAATTTTCATGTATCATGTGTCTTGATTTTTTCTCAGTTATTTAAAATGTATAAAACATTCTTAGCTCTCAGACTGTGCAAAAATAGGTGGGAGCTGGCTGTGAACCACGAGCCGTAGTTTGCTGCCCCCTGCCCTGGGCCCTTGTTGAAATGGGCTTAGAGCAAAAATCCTGGCAGAAAAGTTAATTGTTTTGGCCCTGACTTCTGCCCAGGTTTCTTGGTTTTTTCCAAAGAAATCAAATTTTCTTGTCTTCTTCAAACTCCTTTCTGTGCTCTGTTCTCTTCTGACTACACAAAGGGACCCATCCGCTTTCAAGTTTTATTCTCTTTCCTCATATTGTCTGCACACCTAGTAAAACTTCAACCTGCCATATGCCAGTGACACATCCTCCCATTTTTGTGTTCAAAACCAATAAACTCCCTCCTTTAGTATCACCATTTCCAGGAGTAACTATTCTATATCATATTATTATTTTATTTATCAGTAAGATTAAAACTCCCAGGGGCAATGATTTTCTTCATTGTCAGGCATGTTTTATTTCGTGGGTAATGCAACATGCATTGACTTCACAGTATAAATAACAACAATGCATCAATTTGCAACAATGAGAAAACATAACTGTGAGTTATGCAGATTATATCATTTGTTACAAAAATACTGTTTAATCTTGATATTTTTAAACATCATAATAAAATGAGTTCATTCAGAAGAGGGCAGAGATAGGACTCCTTTTCAACGTGCTGAATTTCTTTCTTTAAAGGAATGAGTTTTGGAAAACAACAAACATTCTAGCCAGAAAATGTTGAGATGAAAAACAGCAGTCCATTGTCATGTCAGCAAAACTATCAAACGTGTTTATGTATTCGAACACTCCTGGATTAATTATTTTCTAAAATATTTTGTTCTGCTTTAAAACCACGAGGATTAATAAGTCTTTTAGATGCATCAGTCCTGAAGCAAGTACTGCAGCATTGCTTGTAGCGCTGTCCAAAATAACTTTTTGCACTGATGGCTTTGTTCTCTATCTGTACTTTCCAATTCTTTGTGGATTTTGAGCACTGAAAGTGTGGCAGGTACAACTGAGGAACTGATTTTTAAATTGTATTTAACTTTAACTGATTTAAGTTTAAAGTTATATTTAAATAAAGTGGTTTTTATTTTTATTTTTTAATTTTTTTTTATAAATTCATTTATTTATTTATTTATTTTTGGCTGCATTGGGGCTTCGTTGCTGCATGCGGGCTTTCTCTAGTTGCGGCGAGCGGGGGCTACTCTTTGTTGCGGTACACAGGCTTCTCATTGTGGTGGCTTCTCTTGTTGCAGAGCATGGGCTCTAGGCGTACGGGCTTCAGTAGTTGTGGCACGTGGGCTTCAGTAGTTGTGGCTTACGGGCTCTAGAGCGCTGGCTCAGTAGTTGTGGCGCACGGGCTTAGTTGCTGTGTGGCATGTGGGATCTTCCCGGCTCAGGGCTCGAACCCGTGACCCCTGCACTGGCAGGCAGATTCTTATCCACTGCACCACCAGGGAAGCCCAATAAAGTGTTTTTTAAATGAAACTTCTAACTTCGAAAATTGAGGATAAGTGATTATGCAGTGTATTCCCCCCCCCCACTTTTTTTTCTCTGAAGTGCATATTCTGGAATACAGTGATTTATATAAAATTAATAAAAAAGAAGACTGATTTTTTAAATGCTATTATTAAAATAGCTAATTTTAACTGACACCTCAAGGACTATCTTTAAAATATTAAGCTATTATAATTTGCTATGATTCTTATTCCTTGGGTAAAATTACACAGATCCTGGCTTAATTTCCCATGAATTTTGGTCAAATGAAACTAAACTAATGAACAAAACAAACAAACACCAAATAAAAAGCAGTGTTTCCTAAGAATCCGAAGGACCTTTTTCTATATCAGCCAGGCTGCTGCTAAGGTCCTTTAAGCAAATCAGAGCAAAGACTGCTGATGTGAAAGACTGTGAAAATCAAATAGCTCTTCCCTTGTTTTAGAATGAATATGGGCTAGGAGAGACGGGGAAAGAAAAATATGGGGTTAATTTGTAAGAACACATTCTGTGGTGTGCATGTGTCATATTTACATTTTAACTTCTTTGTGAGTTTTATTGTCCTTAGGGTTTAAACAGTATATGATCAAAATCACATTATGTAGTAAAGAGTGGGTGGGTAGGTGGATAGTTACGTGTGTGTAAATCCCTATAAAATCCATTTAGAAGATAAATGATAGCTATTGAAGTTTGGACAAATCAATTTCACCAGTTCGCTTTACTTGTCTTATGCCATTATAGGGCTTGTTGCCTAACTTTAGGGGAGGTTCGAATCAAGGTGAACAGTCAAAAAATACTTTCCATGAACTATGTGTATTATTAAGGATTATTTTACCATGAAGTTAGTTGCTTTTACTGCAAACTAAGAAATTAATGAACAAGAATACTGCCTGTGAACACCAAGGTTTGTTTAAAAACCAATATGGGTTTAGTGTGGTAATAAGGGCAGCGTTCTCCAAGGACTGCAAACCTGTTTATTGTACGTCAAACTTTACTGACTTTGAAATCTCCCTAGAAATGTTCACTTACCTCATCATGTATTATGCATTTCAGATCTTCAGCAATAATAACAGAATTCAGGTCTGGTAATGGAGTGGTTATGCAATGAAACGAATATACACTGTGATTTGATACAGGAGACTTCACTGTTACTTTCACTTAAAACTAGAAGCAGTATAGGAAATATAGATCTTTAAACATTGTAAGTAATAGCCACATACTTTAAAAAGAAAATCCACTTACTTGTAAAGTAACATCCCAAGAGTTATGCCATTGGGAGGGCGACTGTCCTAAAAATGAATTGTAATTGGTCACTTTAAAATTGTGTATGGATTTATAATTTTAAAATGTCTGGTGGCATATAACCATAATGTATATTTTTGTTTTATATTCATTATTCTTTTATTAAATTTCCAGAGGGAAAGAAAATAAATGACCTCCTAGTGAGAGATATTTTACCATGAGACCACTTGTAAAATAATAATTGAGTTTTGTGCCTGAGAATATCTTTCCTAAGTTCTGGTTCTCTAGTAGCTTTAGTTTATTGAGATAGAAAGATATGCAGGGTGAAATGAGGTCTCCAAATATTTCATACCAAATGTATTTTATCCAAAGGAAGGTAATGTTCTACATGAATTATGTAATTGGTAGTACTAAATTTTGGAAGTTTAGAAAACTTCCAAGAGAGTAGTTTTTAAGATGCCTTCAGAATGCACTGTTACTTAGCTTTTTTCAAGGTGGATGAGTATTGGCAGTGAAGGTTTATACTTAGTCATACAGTGGATGACTTGAATCAACTAAAAAGGCAGTAGATTTATGGATAGTATATAGGGGAATGGCCTGAACAAAAGTAGTTACTAGGTATGTCATCACTGAATTAATTGAATGTTCCTGCGAGTGCTGTAATTAACGTAAATCTAGTCTTGTCTCTAGCTCC
The DNA here is from genome assembly GCF_949987535.1 of Balaenoptera acutorostrata. Taxonomy (NCBI): domain Eukaryota; kingdom Metazoa; phylum Chordata; class Mammalia; order Artiodactyla; family Balaenopteridae; genus Balaenoptera; species Balaenoptera acutorostrata. The sequence goes on along the minus strand of NC_080085.1, from coordinate 28,311,694 downwards.
AGAATCCATGACATCAGTATAGCTAACAAGAAAATATGTCAAGATTTGAGTCTTCTACGTGTGTTCCTTAATCCTCTTGACTTACCAGATCCTACCCTTTCATACTCCTGTGTTCCCCAAATCACATTTCACCAGAGCAGCTGCCAGGCAAGACCTGTTCTTGCTGTTCTAGTGAGCTTGGGCAATTCACACTTAGACTAGAACAAAAAGAAGAGTTAGAAATGTGACATATGTGAGAACATAAGTACTTTGAAGAGAGCTCTGCTTTTATTTGTCAGCTTTGCCTTCTCTCTTCTGTGCCCTATTAGCAAAAGATTGATTGGTTTGTGTGATTGTTCATTTAACAGACGTTATACCATGTAAGGGAAGGTGGTCAGGGTACACAAATATATAAATTCAGTTGTGGCTGTGTGTGTGTGTGTGTGTGTGTGTGTGTGTGTGTGTGTGTTGAGCTTTTTTGGAGAGGTAAAGGAGGAAGATACAAGTTGAAGGAGAAGAGTAAAGTAAAGAAAGAAAGCAATAACTGACTGGATCTGATGAAGTAGCACAGATAATAAATGCTACAGAATTTATTAGAAAGAATAATTATTTCCATCCAGAGGGATCAGGCAATCTTCTCTGAGGAGATGGCACTTTCATTACCCAAAACATGAAGGATGGAGAAGGGTTTTATATGTGTCAATTAGGAAAAGAGATAGTTTATTGAGGGAAAAGAAGACATTTTAATGGCAGAGTGGACGATGACCGGGAAAAGAAGACATTTTAATGGCAGAGTGGACGATGACCCGGAAACAGAAGGAAGAAAAGTCAAGGGGCGTAACAAGAACAATGAAGTCGTCATTTTCACCAAAATGGAGTTTTGTAATTAGAAAGATGTGAAGAATGGTAGATAAGGTCAAATTGTTGCAAGCTGTTTTTTCAAAAGGCAGGCTAAAGAATTTGGAGAAAATTGCGAATCAGTCCTGTGATTTAAGCAAGAAAATGAAACACAACGAGTGGCAATTTTGGAAGTTGAATTTGGTAGTTGCAAGGGCAATAGGACTTTATCATCCCACATATTTTCAAAGTTATGAAGAAATTGTAGTAAGATCCAATCAGTAACTAAAGGAATTTATTTCAGGAAATTCTATGAAAGAAAGTGGACTTTCTTTTGTACTCGTATCAGTCTGTTTTCTCAAAGTCATATAGTAAAGGGAAAGGGAGAGAAAATAGTACAGTGGTTAAGAGCATGTGCTTCTAAACTTCACTTTTTGGGTTCAAATCCTGGTTCAGTTACCTCTTATTGGCTGTGTGACCTTAGGCAAGTCACTCAGCCTCTCTGTGTCAGTTTTTCATGTGTAAAATGGGGACAGTAGTAGTACCTACATCATAGAGTTGTTATTACTAAATGTCGAGATATCAAAAACACTTAGAATAAAGCTGGGCACATTGTTAAGTACTGCACAAATATTCTGTTTCTGTAGAAGAAGTGTACATGTGTACTTATGTAAAACAGTCATTCTTATTAAAAAGCAGTACATATTCATTGCAGAAAAATTAAAAATGCAACTAAGAAAAGGCAATCTGTTAGCCAGAAATTGCAACTGTTAAACTTTTGGTACAGTGTACATTTTTCCATATCACTAAATATTTATCTACAGCACTGTTTAAATGGCTGCAGAGTATTTCACTGGATGGATGTCCCATAATTTTCAACCCATACCCTATTGGTGAGCATGTAAGCTATTTTAAATGTTTTGCATCTATATATGAGGCTATGGCAAACATTCTTATAGCTGAATATACGTACACATCATTGTCACCTTAAGATAAACTATTAGAAGTAGAAATTGTGGTCTAAGTGTAAGAGTGTGTTTATATTTGGATATGTACTGCAAAAGCTCTGCCCCATTCACTCCCAACCCCAACCCTCAGGGATATTCCAACGTGCTTGCTTACCAGCAGCGTATGAGAAGGGCCAATTCCCTGAACTATTGTTATTGTGTGATACCACCATTTAGTAATAAAAGATAAAATTTTTTAAATCGTTGCCAAATCAATCAATTGATTTGAAGCTCACTGTCTGAGTTTTGTTCCTGTAGTTCCTAGTGAAAGTAAACAGTTTAATAGACTTATAGGTACTGTTAAGCACAGGGAACTCTGCTCAATATTCTGTAATAACCTAAATGGGAAAAGAATTTGAAAAAGAATAGAAAAACATAGACTTATACGTCAGTTATAGTTCTTTCACGAATTGTCTGCTTCTGATCCTTGTTCATTTTTTTTTCATTTGAGCATTGGTCTTTTTCCTATTGATCTATGACAACGGTTTTATCTTAAGAGTGTCTGTGAAATTATATAAGATGTATTGTTTTTGGTTTTGATTTTTCTTTTGCTTATTTGATTTTTTATGTTAGAAAGTTTCATATTGTAAATTGAAGTTGATCTCTTTATGATTTTTAAATAAAAATTATAGCATTTACATCAAAAGTAAAAGAACATTTTTAAATGAATAACAAATCTACCAAAATATAGAAGTTACTTATTGCAGTTATATGCAGATCATTTAATCATGACTTTGGATTAATCATAATCTAACAATTTATTCAATACGCAATCTAATTTATCTTGTAGTCTCATATAATAGAGTCATGAATTAACAAATATCAAATAGTAGTTCTTTTGTTTTCAAAATATGTTTATATTTGAAATACATTTCATTTATATTGTTTTATATTAATGTTGACATCTGATTGTGTATCTCATTAGTGATAATGCGAATTAATGGTATAGACTGTTCTCACAAAAATGAAAACTTTTGAAAAGTGTGAATTTTAATACTCCATTTATCAAGTAATATGTTAGATTTGGAAAGATAGCAGAACATACGTTTTGGGAGGGAAGAGAAAAGGAAAGAGTAGAATTTGGAGTCAGGAAAACCCAAGTGCTTAAAGCCAAGTTTTTTTCACTTACTAGTAAACTTAGGAATATTATATATAGTTTTGAACCTTAATTTCCTCATGCGTTAATTTAAAGGAATGAATACTTTTAAGGCTTTAAAGATATTTTCATGAAATCTTTTAAATTGAAGGAAAAGAAACGCATAAATAAGAAGTGCACAAATAATAACAATAGAAGTTGATGGATTTTTTAAAAAGTTTTCATACCCATGCTCCTAGCACCCAGATCAAGAATTCAAACATTACCCTGGGAGTCTCCCTCATGTTTCTTCCCAGTTATTAACCCTTTCCCAGCTACCACCCTCACCCAAGGATAAGTACTTTTCTGATTTCTAACACCTCTATTAGTTTTGCCTGTCTTTGAATTAATATAAATGGAATCATACAGTACCTGTATATGCTCTTATGTTTGAATTCTGTTCATCATTATTTTTGTCAGATTCTTCTATGCTATTGCAGGTACCATAGTCTGTTTTCTTATTCTCTTTATAGTGTCCCATTGTGTGAATATACCACAGTTTATCCATTCTACTGTTGGTAGGCATTTGGGTTGTGTCTAGTATGAGGCTATTATGAATAATGCTGTTATGATGTACATGTCCTTTACTGCATGTATGTGCATTTTTCTTTAGGATATACTTGAAATAGAATGGCTGGGTCATAAGATATGTGTGTGTTTGGCTTTGGAAATACCACCAGTTTTCCAATGTAGTTTACCAATTCACTCTCACCAGCAGTGTATGAGAGTTCCAGTTGTTCCACATCCTCATCAAGAATATGTAGTTTCATTCTTTTTCCTTTTAACCATTCCAGTGAATGTGAACTGATACCTCATTGTGTTTTTATTTGTGAGCATCTGATAATTAGAGCCATTTTTATATCCACGTATGTGAAGTTCTTGTGCAAATCTTTTGCCCATTGGGGGGAAAAAATAGTTACCTGTCTTTTTCTCATAGATGTCAGAGTTCTTTGAATACAGCTTCTTTGTCAGATAGATGCATTGTGAATATCTTCTTCCAACTTAGGCCTTGCTTTTTTCTCCTAACAGTATCTCTTGATGAATGAAGTTCAGTATGTCAATCTTTTCCTTTATGGCTAGTGCTTTTTATATCTTCTTTAAGAAATAATCACTTACCCTAAAATCATCAAGATATTTTCCCATGTTTTCTTTCAGAAACTTTTATTGTTTACCTTTTACATTGAGGTCTACAGCAATCTAGAATTAATTTTTTGTGTACGGTATTGAGTAGGAGTCAAGATTCTATCCAATTAACCTGGAACCATTTATTGAAAAGATCATCCACAATCCACTTAACTAAAGTGGGCACCATTGTCATAAATTAAGTAAATATATGTAGTCTATTTGTTCTCACAGCCATACCACACATAATTAACTATAATAAATATTGATATCTGCTTGTAAACATTCTTAAACTTTGTTATTTTTCAAAATTGCCTTGGATATTTTTGGCCCTTTGCATTTCCATATAAATCTTAGAGTTGGCGTGTCAATTTTTATTAAAAACTAGCTGCTGCAATTTTGTTAAGGGTTGCACTGAATTTACGCACTATTTGAAGAGAACTGATATTCTTACAGTATTGGAACTTTTAATCGATTCCTTCAGTTGGCTCCTTCCAATAGAGGAACAAGGTATATTCCTCTTTTTGCTTAGGTTTTCCTTAATCTCTCAGTAATGTTTGTAGTTTTTAGGGTAGATGGCTTGCTTTTTGGTATGAATTACCAAATTACTCCCTACAAATGTAAGAATTTATCCTAAAATGTAAGAGTGCTTACTCTACAGAATTTTGACAAATAACCTTTTTAAAAAGCCAATATAATAGGCAAGTGATGGTATATCATTGCTGTTTTAATTTGCATTTGATTGATTACTTAGTGGTTGGACTTTTCTCTTGTTTATTGGTTGTTTGCATTTTTTGCCAAATTCCTGTTCATATTCTTTATCCAATTTTCCAGTAGATTTTCCATCTCCTTTCTTTGAAAGATCTTTTTTTTTTTTTTTTAATTTTTATTTATTTATTTATTTATTTATTTATTTTATTTTTGGCTGTGCTGGGTCTTTGGTTCGTGCGAGGGCTTTCTCCAGTTGCGGCAAGTGGGGGCCACTCTTCATCGCGGTGCGGGGACCGCTCTTCATCGCGGTGCGCGGGCCTTTCACTATCGCGGCCCCTCCCGTTGCGGGGCACAGGCTCCAGAAGCGCAGGCTCAGCAGCCGTGGCTCACGGGCCCAGCCGCTCCGCGGCATGTGGGATCCTCCCAGACCAGGGCTCGAACCCGTGTCTCCTGCATTAGCAGGCAGATTCTCAACCACTGCGCCACCAGGGAAGCCCTGAAAGATCTTTTTATATGTGATAATATTACCCTTTGTTTGATAAATGCTACAAATATTCCCAGTTGTTATTTGTTTTTAGTTCTGCTGCCTTAATTTCTAGATGAACAATGCAAATGTTATATTTAATACTTTATCCACATTCCTATCACTTCTAAAGGGCTTCCCCATACCAATATTTCATTCTAGTTCTGCTCTTATTAATTTTTTTTACACCTAACACTTTAATTTCTCTAGAATATTTTTGGTGTAAGATATGAAGTTAGTATTTAGTATCTGTTTATTTCTAAAACAGTCACCTCTATTTATATTAATGCTAAAACTTCTACACATTTGAAATTAAAATTGAAAAACTGAAAGTAAAGGAAACCTAATCTTGTGTGAAATTAGGTCAAGATTTGGTTAGATACTAAATTAACACATAAGGGAACTGAATGTGTTTAAGTGTCTTCTTTCACCACAGGGCACATGTTGTATGAAGAGCATGGTTTTTTAATACTTAAAAAGATTATTAGGAAAAATGACACATTTTACTAGTAAAGTGTTTCTGTCCATATTTTGATAAGAATATGAAGTAGTAAATATAACAGTAAATTTCTTTAAAACACATAGAAACTGACACAGAACTTACTCTTATTTTACATCATAAATTATTTGTATCTGTTATCTTTTTCCATGAACTATGTAGAAGAAGCCATCAGTTCCTGAAGGCTGTTTTGAAGGGCAGAGAGGGAGCACAGAAATTATGTGCTAGAAGGTCTCAAATTGCACCCTATCATTAACTAAGTGATGTTGTCCTGGGAAAATAATCAGAAGATTTTTGACTGATGGCTTTAGACATGTTATATCCTATTAATCATGATTTGTTATTAAAATATATAAAGTATAATTTCTCCCCACTACTTTTTGGTGAGAAGAAAAGCTAGTAGTTTTCCTTTGTAAATTAACTTATATCTTTGCAAAGGTAATACATTTATATTTTCCAAAAATTAAAAAATTAGTGAAAAATCCCCCACCCCATCTACCATCTGCCCTACCATCCCCAAACGTTGATTTTAGTTCCAGAAATATACCTACAAGATGAATTCCTAGAAGTAAAAGTTCTGGGTCAAAGGTTATATGCATTTGATAGATATTGCCAAATTGCCATCCCATTGGCCATGTGTAAGAGTCTGAGTTTTCCACAGCCTTGTCAGCATAGTGTGTTTTTAGACTTGGATTTTGTTATCAGTACAATAGTTGAAAGTTTTAGATCTCTCATTGTGGCCAAAGCATAACTTCTTTTTGTATGTTTAAAATCCATTTGTGGTTTTTTTTTTTGAACTGCCCTTAAATTTTGTCCTATTTTCTTTTTGGTTGTTGGCCTTATTCATATTAATTTGCAGATGCTCTCTTATGGGTTAGGAAAATTAATACGTTATCTGAGATGTCTGTCACGAATATTTTCTTTCATAATTTGTCATTTGTCCTTTAACTTTGCTTTTAGTTTTCTTTACCATGCATAAGTTTCTGATTTTTATATAGTCCAATTTACTAATATTTTTGTTTTTTAATTAAAGCTGTTTAACCTGAGGATAAAATTACATTTTTTTTTATGTCGTTGACTACTCTGGACATGTATTGCTTCTTACATTGAGAAAAAAAGAAATTAATCCTGAATCTGGAAATTGTTTTTCTTTCATTCAACAGATATTTATTGAAGACCTATCATGTGTAGGAACCTAGTCCATCCAGAAATTAAATGTAAATAACAAATTAAATAGTATAAAGTAAATGCTATGATAGTGGGAAACACAAGGTCTGTGAGGCTGTATCTAATGTAGGTATCACAACTAAGCTGAAAACTACGTGTGTCATTTAATTATTCCAGATGTTAGTCAAATCTCACCCATTGTACTGTTTTCTGTCGGGGGTTGTTCTATCTCTATAACCAGGAAGGGATGAGTTAGGAGGATGAGAAGGAAACCAACAGGCTTCGCTAAAAGTTATCCAGATTTCTGCACTTATATATAAAGCCTAAATGAAACGTGAACTATTTTGTGATCAGATATAAAAATGAGTTTGCAACTCGATTTTAGAGATTTTAGGAATGTATGATGACTATTATTTCCAGTAGCTTCAGAATCTAGAGGCTCTTAGATGCTGTACATTGAAGCAATAAAATGCTTTTTACATTTACTTGTGAGTAGAAAATGACCCAATAAAAATAAACTGTTTAGGTCCCTCCTTATAAATGCTGAAAAAGATAAGTTGAGGGCATTATTAGATTATATGTTATATGCATGGAATTATATTTGTGATATCAGCTATAACACACTCACACACGCATATTGGATTGGCCAAAAATCCGTCTTACAGAAAAACCCGAACAAACTTTTTGGCCAATCCAATATGTGTATGTGAGAGTGCTACGGGAAAACCCAAACGAACTTTTTGGCCAACCCAATACATGTATAAATATAGTTCAGTGCTGTAGATGTCCTTATGGGTTAGAACTCATGAAATTCAAATAGGCCTTCATCTAATAGTATGTTTACTTGGCTTTATAGCAGGATACAAGTGAGACAACGCAGATACAGTATCATGATTCATTATTCATGGGCAGACATTCCATGCTACCCACACACATTGCTTCTTTTGACTCCTTATCCACACAGGGAAAAGCTGCCAGGGGTGAAAGCCAGAGTTTGTGCAGGTCACTTTAAATAGAAGCCACAGCCTCTATTTCCCTTCTGTCTTTTACTCCATTTTAGTCATATAGGCCCAAGGTCCTAATATCAACTCACAGCTTCTCCAATCCAGGAATAGTTCCATACAACAAGCAAGCCAGCCCCAGCATTTCCCATTCATCTTAAAGTTAGTGTCCCAAGGAAACATTGTTGTGGGAACCTAAGGTCAATCCCAGGCTGGCCTGCATCAGCGCAGGCTAGATGTTAACCCTTTACTCATGAATTTGCATGCACTTTACAAAATATATACAAATGTATTCACAATATATTTCAAAATACATGTTGTCCACATATAATAAGAGCTTATATAATGTTCTTTCCCCTATAAATTAATTGATTGGTTATTTTGTCCACTAATGTATCTCCTTTTCACCCCACAACTCTTGGGTCCAAATAAAGAATATAATGCTCACTAGTTAGCTCTTTTAGAAGTTTCTGAAATGATTGGTCCAAAGTATGGGGCATTATTTAGATGATGTGCTACTATATTAGTATGCTTATCTAGTTTACTTTTAAAATGTTTTCTATTATTACTCATGATATCATGATAATATATAATAGATGCATATTGTAACATTTGTGTTCATATTACAATGTAATATTATATTTATATTATTAGTAGAGTATAATTAATAATATCATAAAGAGTTGCCATTGCAAGTTCACACTCTTTATTCCTGCGTACCTGTTTTAGCCCTTGATAATCTGAAGAAAAAGGCTTTACTCTTGCTTATCTGTCTCTCTGCATACACTTGAGTTGGAGCAATAATCACTAACATTGAATGATTTTATTATCATTCACTATCATGCAGAATATTGCTGTAAACTATTTACATGGATTACTTTATTTAATCCTTACTCTGACTCTATGAAGCAGGTACTATCATTGTCCTCATTCTATAAGAGAAGGCATTGGGAGTTAAGGAAAACTTGGCTAAAATGTTAACAAAAGGGATGGAAACATGATTTTTTTTTTTTTTGGCCGCGGGGCATGCGGGATCTTACTTCCCAGACCAGCGATCGAACCCATGTCCCCTGCAGTGGAAGCACAGATTCCTAACCACTGGACTGCCAGGGTATTCCAGAACCCCAATTTAAAACCAAGCAGCGTAACTCTAGACCTCACAATGTTGAACAGCATACGACAGTGCTTCCCAAGTTATTTAGGGTTTTCAACCAGGGATAAAGTTATAGAAGGTTATAAAATTGGGATAATAGTATCTGTATAATAGAGTTGTTGGGCAGATTAAAGAAGACAATAAATGTGAAACTTCCAAACACGGTTGCTTGGCACATAGTAAGTCCTTAATAAAAATCACTTATAATCATTCCATGATAGTTTACTCTAATTCAGATGTTCTTTTTACTTTTCATTCCAATCATCTGATTCTGTTTTACTTGGTTATACTAGAGCTCGCAAACTACAGATCACAAAAATGCTTACCTCACCAGTCTTCTTTGTACATAAAAGAATTTCCTTGTACAATTTTCCTTAACATAAAAGAAAGTTAGAAACAAGTACAAAGGCAGAGAGTCTGGCATATAATACACAAGACATCATTATGTTTAATGAATGAGTGGGTAAGTGAAGAATACACTTCTTTACTTTTGTCGGTCGGAGTTGGGTGTGCATTTGTGTGGGTGTGTGTTTTGTATTTCAATAAAAGGCTTATTGTCTTCAAAGTATAGAATTTTGGAAAGACTATTAATCAATGATTTGTAAAACATGAATTAAATCCTAATGTGTAACACATGTATGTAATCAATATCATGCTGTTAAAATACCAAATTCCATAAATTTCTATAACATTTCATAACAAATAGCTTTTGAAAACATTTCTTTTTCCTTTTTTTTTCTAAATCATGAGACTCTTTTACATTGTTTTTCCCTATAGGTTTCTAGAGTTTTACCTGAGAAACAAGGAGAAATTGAGGCTCACATAAAAGACCTTGGACAGCTTGAAGAGCAATTAAATCATCTGCTTCTGTGGCTGTCTCCTATTAGGAATCAGTTGGAAATTTACAACCAACCAAATCAAACAGGACCATTTGACATTAAGGTAAAGACTTTTTGCTCTAAATATTATTTTTCAAGAGTGGCAATATCACTGAAATAAATTTCTCATTTGTTATCATCATCACCATCATCATTGTTGTTATAATGCTAATAATAATTATTATTACTTGAGTAGCATTTTTTGTTTTTTCTTCTGGCATTTACTAGCAATGATGTTTCATTGAACTCATATCACCAGAATGTCTTCATTATACTTGTTACTACGATCCATTTTCCATCCCTACTTGAATTGTACTTAATATGTTTGTAGACTCCTTATCTAAAACTGAAGTCATTTTGGAGACTAAGTGCCTACAAAGTGAAGTATAGACTCCTTAGTAGACATTATAAAACCCTCTCAGACTGACTCCAGTTTACCTTGGTATCCTCTTATTCTGCCAACAATCTCCTCTTGTATTCTAGATACAACAAATTATATAGTTATCTTTATATGCATGTGGTTTCATGCCATGTCTGTGTTCTTGATCTTCTCTCTTCTTTAAATGACTTCTGTCTCATTTTTTGGCATGATGAATTTTCCTCCATCCATTAAGACTGAATTCAATGTCATTGCTTCTTCAAAGCCTTCTTACATACCCCTAGTAGAGTGAAAAACCCTTTTAGGATTGCTTATAAACCTCTGTATCCATCTCCTATAGTCTTTGTACGTTGATTGACAAATTTTAGAGACCTGAGTACCTCATCACACTGTTCTTTGAACGCACAAGGCATCTTCTTACTTACCTGCCTGTCCCACTCATTTCTGAACACCCCCATCCCAGGGCTCAGTGTATGGTGGGTACTTGTAAGCATTTTTAAATCAATGAATAAAGATGTTAATGAGGCACCCAGAATGGTAATGAGATGCTATAGGTAAGCTTAGGGCTCCAGACAAACATGCCAATTGGACACCACCAGCTCCTCCTCTTAGTGTCCCTGTACGCACTGATTGTTCCTATCTTTTCTCCCTTCCCAGGAGCCCATTTCAAGGATTTGTCCCAATATAATTCCCTTTGTTTTGCATCTCCTATGGGCCAACAACATTAAGTGGCCAATCACATAAACCAATTCAATTGAAAGCACAGCCTATTAATTAATGTAATGATGGGTAACTTCAGACTAAATAAGTTAAATAATATCTTTGAGAAAAGTTTTTTCTTTTAATTCATTGACCCAAATTATTCAATTTATTTGCTTTCCAGGACTATAACAACCTAATGGTTTTATCACTATCTAGTTGGTGTTTTGCTAGGAGATAAGTATAAAAGCAAGTGTGAGGATCTTTTAGAGAAGAGTTAATGAACATTTAGGAAGGATGTACTTGAGTGAGGAAAGGAGAGAGATACAGAAAGGTTTGCCACACCTAAAAAGAGTTATATTTGCAAAGTGCACTACACTACTTTTACCTTACTTCTTCTTGGCATGTTTACATCTCCCATTCCGATAGCTACCCACCAGAGCTGATGATAAGTCACAAGTAGACATCATTTCACCAGTGCAAAACCCAGGCTACTCAACCAGTGGCATGGTCTTGGGTTCAGTTTGACAATTAAATTCAAGTCACAATAGGTTTTACCCAGAACAAATTTAGTTAACTTTAAGAAAGTATACAGGACAAGTGAAAACATATCCAGTGCAGTGATGACAGAGTGGAGGTCTTGACACCAAGGTGCAGCTTCTGATGGACCCGTCACCCTACATTTGAGTCATGTGTGGTCACAGGGACAAGACTGGGTGAGTGCAAAGCACATCATCATGCAGGGAAGCCATCAGTTCTGGTATCCTTTCAGTTTTTCCACCTAACTAGCACCTAGTGTCCTCAGAGGTATTTGACTAGCACCCCTTCTCCAGTGCAACTGCATCTCATCAATACTGATTTTTCATTACTCAATAAATAATCTCAACAAAGAAGGACAGTTACTTGGTCCAATGAACAATAACGTCAGCCAGATTCTCAATTATCTTGGATCGAGTATATTCTTAAATATCTCTTGATTTAGTGTGACGAGAGGAAAGGCCATAAACTCTTTATTCCCAACCAGAAATAGCTTTTTGGAACTCAGATATAAAAGCACTCAGATTTAAATACAATCTTCAGTTAGAATGTGCTTCTTCACTAAAATAATGAAAAATATATTCAATGTGAGCTTTCTCTCTACGTGGAATATATTTAAGAGAAAAGATAACAAAATCCTCTGATACAAATGGATGTTGTTGACTCAACCAAAGTAACTTTAGTCCCAATGTGTGTACCCCAGAATAGTGCTCAAATATTAAAAACTTTCATTGAGCCTTTGTCCATGGCCCATAGGTTCCTGCCAAATGGGTCCCTGCAGTTTAGCATGAAAGCTACTCTCAGCTGTGTTAATCACTTTCCTTTATTAAAGCTCCAAGACACCACTGTCACTGCTGTGTATAGTTTCAGGAGTCATGATATTTGCCCTCCTGCCGCTCAGTCTAAATCACTGAGGGGAGAGGCAGCTGCTTTTTCCCTGGCAGTAAAACTCCTTGGCTTCAGTCCTCTGTGCATATCCTGAGTTTTTCATCTCTGGAGTGTAGATTTCAAAAATATTCCTTTAGCCTTTTTCTTCTGCTTGTGGCTGTATCCAAGGCAAAAAAAAGATCATAAAATCATATATATGATGACTCAAAAAATTCTTCCTATAATTCTCAGACCCCTAACTTGTAATCAGGAAATAGTGACCTGTGTGAATAATTTACTAACCTACCTAGTTCTTTATCCTTCTTTGTCTAGCTTCTATCTATATTCACTGTCTAATGAATTATTTATTAAGATTGCACAGAGTTCTTCTGCTAAAAGATATGCGATTTTAATCTGTACAGCCTTCTATAGCCCTCTGCTTAGAGATTAAACTTCTTTTTCAGTTAAAGGAATATGGGAAAATGGACTTGGCTTAACTTCAAACTACTGGAAACCAAAAAGTTTGTATACAGCTTTGAGGACATGCCCATTTTTTAACACAGAGAGAGAAATACCTTTAAAAAAAATCTTAGGAATGAGTTAATGCAAAGAAAGTAGATGCCCAAGCAGCCTCTATTTCCTAAATTTAAAGAAATTGTCCTTGTCTGGCCATGGTGGCCATGACTTCCTCTGAAAAAAAGGGCCTAAGGCCTTGCCATCCAGGTGATTTGTTTTCTCTAGTCAAACTCTGAGCACCTGTTAGAAAAATATGTAATATGCTCTGTGAGCCTCGGTTTTGCCTGCTTCGCACTTCATGCTTATTGATGAAATGCAGCTAGCTGTGTAATGAAACCCAAATAAAAAAAGCCTTAAGGGCTCTGTTCTAATACATTGTTTATGCTGGAGTGAAAATTGACTGCACATCGCTTGGTTTGTGCAATTTACTCCCGAAATATTCTTATTCAGGAAATCCTGCAAATAGCAATATTCATCTTGAAAATCACCTCACAGAACCCTTGGCAAGCTGAGAAACATAATCAATGAGATCGTGATGTAGAGGGTGAAAATTAGGCATAATCACAGCCCTTTCCCATCAGTCAGCCCACTAGAAGGCATGCCTTTGAATTTTGATTTTCAAATGTACTCTCAATTTAGACACCAAATATGTTGATTTTAGATTAAAGAAATGATAATTGAATGCTAAGAACCAGGAACCAGTTAAATTTTCTATGAAGGGTCTTATGCTTTTAATCTTTAATGAATGCTTTCAATAATGACCTGGAGATATACTAGTTATCTGACATGAAACTGCCTAACTAATGCTTTCCAAACTTTTTAAAAATTAATTAATTAATTTATTTATTTATTTTGGCCATGCTATGTGGCATGTGGGATCTTTGTTCCCTGACCAGGGATCAAACACATGCCCCTTGCATTGGAAGCACAGTCTTAACCACTGGACTGCCAGGGAAGGCCCCCAAACCTTTCATTTAAATATGAGGTGGGGAGGGGGCATATAATTTTATGTTGTCTTACTGACTATATTATGCTCATATTGATGACAGGGAGGGTTTTTTCCTCCCCTCAAGAATGACTTTCCACCTGTGGTCCATTAAAAAGCATGACAGTGTTGTACTGACTCTTCCTTACCATGTAAGACACTTAATTGTCCATGATGTCAAATCCACACTGAAAAGTACCAAAGGACACAACTGTAGTGACTGAATGTTTAAGTATCTGAACACCAAAATCCTTCTCTGCACGTGTTCACATTGCTGTGAGTGTTGTCAAAGAAAAATTGCATGGGACAACTTAATACGCAAGTAAGACTTTATTCAAGACTATTGCAGTAGGGGAGAGAGATTGAACTCAACTCCATTGAAAGAAAAGGCAAGAAAGATTTTAAGCGTTGGGATGAGCTAGGGGAGAAGTACTCGAGGACATTAACAGGGAGGTTGGTTCTTGTGATTAGGCCATCTGTGTTTGCTAGCTGTCACTTATTGAAGGTAAACTACTGTCTTCCTACAGAGACTAGGAGATAGGGTACTATCCTTCTGGATGTTCACATTTCAAAAGGATGGCTCCCAGGTCCTTGAAAAAGCTATGCCTGGGTTGTAAAAGATTTACATCTCAAAAGGGCAGAGAAGAAATTTATAATAGAAAGTTTTCTAAAGTAAATGTGCTAAGAAAAGAGATGTCAGTCCCATAATCAGGAAGAAACCTATCTAAATTTTAATCAAGCTAAAGGAGAATGTTACAGCCATCTTTGTCAGTCCCTTTTTTGTTCAAGGGAAACTAGGTTTCTGATTGAACAACTTAGGAAAGCTACTCCATGTAGTTCATTTTAGAAGCTTTCTGTTGTTGAAAGACTAGTTGAACTGACTCTGAGACTTGGGTGTAGAGGGTATTTGCTGGATGGTGTGAGCAATCAGGTATTTAATGAGGGAGCTTTTTATGCAGGTAAGAAGAAGAAAGATTAATTGTTAGAGCAGACTATAAACCCAGTTTCTGAGGCCAGAGGGTAGCCACTTAAGAAAATTCCTAGATGTTGTGCTGGAAGCATTTTTAGATAATGGAGTGAGGATGGCAGTGGCCATTTGATGGATTTCTTGGTTTGCAGCTTGAATGTTTTTGGTGATGGCACAGACATCAGAGAGGTTTTAGTAAGATTGTCCACAGTCATGGTTATTTCCTGGGGCAGAGCATGAAAGATGTGGGAGTTCTGGTGAACTTCCTGAGTAGCCCACACAGCAGCAGCTCCAGGCATGAAGATTGTCCATACATAATCTACTGTGCTGATGAGTCTTTTGAAGTATATATCAAGTTATTCAGCTTCAGCTATCAGGGCTTCTTTAGAGCCTAGGGCGAAAAGTTTAGCTCCAAGACGATGTAGACTCTCAATAAGGATCTGGACAGTCAGCTTTTAGTTCTCAGTCATGCCAAGACAGGAGAGTGGGAGAAAAATTGGAAACATTAATTTGGAGAGCTGTGGCCAGATATTGAAGGAAATGAGAATAATTGAAAATCTGGTAATAGCTGTAAGACAGCAGGATCCAGTCCAATTTACGGGTAGGTAACAAAATCATGTACTCTACAAAGAAAAGTAAAATAGCTCAATGGCAATGAACAGGACCAGAATCTGATAACCCACAAAGGTATGCTATAGTTTTCTATTGAAACATAAAAATTTTCCATACAGTAACCTCCCATTTGATCAAAGATACTCAAAGTAAGTTTATTCTTGTTTACAAAATAAGGCTGAGCTCTTTATTTATACAGATGCAGCAGGAATAATAATTTACCACATAGGCCTTTTAAAGTTTGTTTTGCTGAAAATTTTCATAATGAATTTCAGTTTTGACTTTTAAAAGCCTCATGAGATTAAGAAGCCAAGCCAAGAACTTGAAATCAGATTTTACCTGACATGCCTATAGATTTGGGTGAATTCTTCTATTCTTGAAATCCTTAAAATATCCTAAGTTTTCCTGGGCCTGCCAGGAAGTGACCTTCCTTATTCACCTATAAGGCTGGGCATCCTGTAAGCCAGGTCCTAGGCCAGTTTTCCCAAGAGGGCTTTGTAAGTATTGTCTCCGTAAAATTAACTGTGGTTTTCTAAAACTGTCTGGTCATATCTGATTCTATGCACATCATTCTTAAATATGACATTCCAGTCAAAGCCTTGGTTATATAATCAATTTTCTCAATTATGTCCTGTTACATAAAGGACAGATTCTTACTGAACCTATGCAAATAAATATATTGCCATGAAAATAAGAATACTTGATAAGAGTTTCTGAGTTCTGGAGGGATCAGGCAGGGAGAAAAGATAAATGTTTCATTTCTCTCCACAGAAATGTAATCTACTAAATTACTATGAGTTATAGATAGCGTAAGTAAAAAGAAAAAGGAGTTCTTAATGTTAAGAAAATGGAACATTAAAGCATCAACCATATTCCCAAAAAAACCCTAATCAAATCATCCTTCATCAGTTCATTCAGTTCTATGTAATTGATTCTTGTTTTACTTGATCTCAGGTTAGCAGTTTCCTAAAACCCATTAGCTTCTCCACTAGAGTTCTGGAAATCCTGAGTCAGTCCAGTGGTATGGTCACAAAGTCATTTAAACAAAGCTCTCAGAAGCCTGTGCCCTAGAATACCTGGTGTAGTCCTTTCCAAGAGTTTAGGAGATAGTCCCTTTTTCTTGAAGATAAGCATTTTGGCCTGTAACTGACAAGAAGCACTTTCTGGGAAGCCTCCGAATAAAACAACAGATATCTGTAAATGACAAAAGGCTTCAAATAATCATGGTTAAAGATCTGATGGAAGTTCATTTGACAAGGGAATGTTGTTATTTTTGTGGCACACACCATTTTAATGTAATAACTGAAGTTACTACTGATAACATTATACTGTCATTGTCTAATATTAGGCAGAGCAGCACCAGGTTATGCCATGAACAGCAAGGGCATTGACAAATTTCTAGGAACTTCATATAAGTACTGAAATATTTATATTAATAACATTTGACCCATACAAATATAACCTAGGGATACATTACATGCAACTCAGCATATCACATAAACCTAATTATTCTTAATCTATTTTTAGAAGGTGAGAGAACAAATCCTTTGAGATTTTCAAGGCAGCTTGAGATCAAGATTTCATTTAGGATTTGATTTGTGGAAGGCAAAATATCAAAGGTTGTCAAATATGTGAAAAGGTTTGAATACTTGGTGAAATAGGATCATGGGTCACTGAAACGATGCTTGACTACCTATTTAACCAAACTGACAATAAAAGATTTCAGAAATAAATATAGGAGGTGATATGATTGTACAAGACTTTGGCTCTTTCAAAAGTGCGATGCCTCGATTCTCTTAAATAACCAAGGACATGATAAAATCTACACAAAGCACCGGAAATTATTCTCATAAGACACAGAATCATTGTTGCCTAGGTGGATTACTCAAAAGGTAAAGAAAAACCTTTTACAATCTCTTATTAGGAACAGACCAATAATCCAAGAAAACTTTGGCATTTTAATAAAGAGACGATTAAATTCTAGTTTTGCATTAGTATACTGTTGATACTAAAAATCATCTTTTAAAAGCTTTAAAGATATATCCATCCAATCATAGCCAGCTTTGACCACATAACATAAAATTCCTTTTCCACAAAACTACAACTTTCTGTGTCCAGATTTTGTCCTGCATTTCTTCTCTTCTTCCTTCTGGAACAAGCAGTCATTTTACCTTAGGACATTACTCCCTTCTTGCTTAACAAAAACGCATGCTACATACCTGGCGTACAAAGTTGTTTATATTGGACATTGTTGTTTCTAGAGATTTTATTTATGTATACTGATTAATAGTTTTTAACCATTAGTACATTTTATTTTACAGAGAAAACCAGGAAGCAAATAAATTTGAACTGTCACATACTAGCATTTTGTAGCAGACTAGCAAATGTTATGAAAATAAAATGAGGTTACCTGCTCAATAGGAGGGCTAAACCTTCCCACCAGTAATTGTGGGAGGAGACTTTTTAAGATTTTCTTTGGACTTAATATGTAATCTTGTGGGAGCTGTGGACTAAAATTTGGGCAAGTGACTGAAGTATGCCAAGGGGCTATCTGGGTATCTCCAGAGCCCATCTGAGTGTATCAAATATCTAGTTTGTTTCTAAGTAGACTTTTCAGCTTCAGGTAGTTACTTTTGGGGTTCCTACATCCCTTGAGAGCCGCCTGTGGGGACAGGGAGCATAAAGCTTAAGTGACTGTAGGGAGTTGGGGAGATGGAGTGGCAAGTGAAAAGCCTGACAGGGGTGGACAGAGGGATGGACAATTCAAGGGAGCTGAAGGGAAGATTGAAGGTGGTGAAAGGAGAACAGAATAGTGGAGATGATGGGAAGGGAGAGGTCTTAGATGAGCCAGTTTAGGGAGATCCTAAGTTTCCCAAAGAGGCCAATTGAAAATTCCAGATTAACTTTGGTAAAATCACGCCAACAAGGAGAGAAGCGGACAGCTCCGTAGTAGTAGTCTTCAGAGAAGGAGAATCAGAAGACTGAGAATTTCCCCTGGAGAAGGGAGGAACCACACAGTAATGGCAACAAAGAAAGAAAACCCAAACGAGATCTCTACAGAGAAAGACTACTCTAAGTACCAAAGAACTGAAGCTCAACCGAATGAGATCTCATTGAGAATTTTCCATGTTCTAAGCCAATGGTAGCTTTCACACAAACAAGCCTGGGACTCTAACCCAGCCTCAAGAGTATACCCAGAATCCTAAGAACCACAGTGTGTCCTTACCATGCTTCCAAATATTATCAGCTTTGGAAGCACTGCATTTTGAGTTGGACTGATCAATGGATCCCCAGTAAATCAGTCAGGAGTGTGGATTGTTCACAAAATTAGCTTTTCAGACGTTAATGTCATCTAGTTCATTGTTTGGAGTGAGATAATTCAAGTTCAAGTAGTTACTCCCTTAGATAGACGTGTACTAGCTCACGTTAAATTGAATAATATATCTGATTTAGTTTACTTTTATTTTTTAAGGACTAGTGTTGGGAAGGTGAGAAACAGGGAAGAGGACACTGACCTCTTAGCCTAATAATCCTCTAATCCTCTTTCTTAGGAAAAAAAAGGTATCAGTGTTTTCTGTTAGGTATGAAAATATTTCTATGGAATGTGTATTGAAAAACAGTGGGTGAAAGCTATTTGACAGAAAGACACAATATTCTCATTCACTCTGCAGCTAGACAGAGGTTTTTTGAAAATTTAAAACTCCTCTGAGCTTAGGTTGGTTCTGGGCAAAAGTATAATTCTGACTCTGATAAACTCTTTAAGATTGTTGAGGTTTGTGGGTACCATATTTGAGTGAAATTAGGCATCAACTTTTCTCTTTGAACACTGGGCAATCAGAATTCTTCCTCTTACTTTCCACCCCCTCTACTCAGCTCCAAAATCCATTGCTGAGTTGAAGTAGCATGATAATGGGGAGAGAAACAAAAGACCCAAGTTCAAATCCCAGCTCGGACACTTACTGGCTTTATGACATTGTTTAACTCAGTTACCCTTTTTAACCTGACTTTCCTGTTCATTAAAAAATGAAAAACACGAGCCAATTTCCCTGGGACACTATTGGATTAAGGTAACACTGAGGTGGGAACACATTTTCCTAAGGCAATAGAAAAAAGACAGTGAATGGGAACTCTCCTTTTGTAGCTGGAATTTTGACAAGAGCCCTTAAAAAGAAAAATCAGGCTTGCAAAATACCCCCTCTTTCAAAAGAAATCAGCAAATTGCTACCAGAAAACCACTCCAAAAAAGACTGTAGATAGTCATGAGAGTTTCATCATTCACCAAACCAAATTGCCTGTATAAGGAGAAGAATATAAACTTGAAGAGTTTCTTGAATTGAGAATTTCTGGAATGGAGAATTCAAGTAAGACTAACAATTTATTGGCCAAGAAGAAGAAGGTGTGGCTTTTACTGTTCTCTTCCTTATAAGGGAGGGGAGGAGGTCAAACCTCCCTGCGAAGGCAAGGAGGAGGGCTCCAACCAGACCTCTATTACAGTGGTATTCAGACTATTCTGCTTATAAACCTCTAAAAATAGTTTAGAAAACTGAGTATCTGCTAGCACGTTTTAAAGTTGACATCCATTTCCTCCCTTGGCATATTGTAAATATTGACACTTAAAAAGTGTTGCATTACTCTTTTGAATGGATCCAGTGGAATCCAAATACCATAGCAATATGATATCTACCATCACCCACTTTAAAAAAAAATACACAAAACAAGTTCATCATTAATAATTAGAAGTTTCATATCAGTCCTCTTTCTTCTTTAAATCATATTTCCAGTCCACTTCCCCAAAGAGTTGTATCCTAATGTAATACATATTTATGGTATGAAGTCTTTTATTAACCAATCTGTCATACTTCTATATGACAAATACACCCAAGTGGTTTTAAATTCAATTTTTAAAACAATTTTCTGTGACTATAAGGTTCTCAGTATTTTTTTAAATCCTTTAGATTGAGTTATAGCTACAATCATTAATAATAAAGATACCTAGTAATAACCAAATTGCTTAAATATATGTAACTTTTGATAAATAATTATTAAACATACCCAGTAGATTTTTGGAAATGAATCTATGAATGAGATGGCTGAGTAAGTGCATGATGGTACCTTGATTAAAGGAGGATTTCAGTCATTCATATTTTGAATTCTGTTTCGATTTGGCATAAATGTGTCTTAGGTAAAATACACTATTGAGATACATCAGTTTGTAAAGTTGGAGGACTATCATTAACTAAAAAGTAGGAATGATAATTGGAATGATGTGTGTACCACAGGAACAAACCCAAACAAATTCCTTGTAGAAGCTGAGAATCTGGAAACTGCTTCCACGAACACCATCTATGCCCATATATCCCTAGGAAAGTCTTTGTATCCCTCCAGGGGCACACCCCAGTTTGAAGATTGCCACTCTAGGAGAGGTTGACATTCTGTGAGAAGGGGAGAAGGGCAACATAGACCCTGGCTGGACACTTGTTAAACTGTCAAAACACCACCAAGTTTATCTTTTTTTTTTTCTTCCACCAAGTTCATCTTACCACAGTCCGTGGCCTTCTGTAACTTCATCTACATTGTGAAAACAAATTTCTCAACTAGACTGAATCCTAAGACAGAGCCCTTCAACACATCAGTAGAAACCTCCCTCTACTTTGTCGTCAATTCAACCGTCAATTTCCTTTGGCAATTGTTCAGTTAGTTACCAAACTCTAATTGTTTTATTTCCTACCCAGTTCATATTGCCCCATTTTGTCCAAAAATGGTCATTTGGAGATTTTATCAAATATATTGCTGAAATGCACATGAACTTTATTTTCCTATATCCCTGATCAGCCTCTCTAAGGACAGAAAAATATGAGACTAAGCTAATGAAATTTTCATTCAGCTAACTAACCATTTATTGATTAACTACAATGTCCTCCTATGTTAAGGTGGCCCTCATTCTCAATTTGCTTAGAGATCAGTTGGTATATAAATATACCTCAGTGTACTAAATGCAATCAATGCAGAAGCATTTACAATGCAGTGTAGTGAGTACACTTATAGGATGTTGTGATAGCCCAGAAGAATGATACCTAACCCAGTGGGGGTATTATTTAGAGCACAGCTACAAAGTGTGGTTCCCTAGACCAGCAGCAGCAGCACCTAGAAGCTTATTAGAAATGTAAATCCTTGGGCCTCTCCATAGACCTCTTGAATCAAAATAGATGTGAGTGAAGATCAAGAAACTGTTTTAACAAGCCCTCCAAAAGATGCTTTCACTTACTAAAGTTTGGGAAGCTCTGGTCCCAAGACAGCCTCCTGGAGGATGTAATGTCTGAACTGGATCTTTAAAAGATGAGTAGGAATTGATAAAGTGAAATGTGTGTGGGGGAAAGGAACAGGGTTCCAGAGAGAAGAGGCAATAAGAACCAAGATATGAAGTGATTAATGGCATGAAGTATGGGAAGAAAAATAAATACAACGAGGTTGTAAGCCCAGTTTGGGTGAGGCTTGTATGCCACTAAGGAGCTTAGACATTATCTTCGAGAGATGTGGGAGCTATTACAGAGAGGTGACTGGCAAACTCTCAAATTTGAGGAGTGTCCGACCAAAAAAGGAAGCGCAGTCAGGAGATGATTGAGGTAGTTGAGGAGCACCATGGTCCTGGATGAGGACTTTGGTAGTAGGGATGAAGAGGAGGAGATAATTTAAAGAACTGTATTTTAAATTATTGCTGGTGACCCATTGCTAAGTCATGAAATCAACGTAATAAACAAGGTAGTGTGTGGCACAATAGAATATAATCACATTATCGTATTGTATTTATTGCATGTGGTATGGGTAAGTATTTTGTAAAACTGTTATTTTTGTTTACATATTTCATTTTTGTTTCTAATTTTGAGAGAATCTGCATGGTCCTTTTATACAAAATGACTTAGTACTCTGTCAGTAACTTCATACTGGGTTATTTATTATAAGGTTGAAAATGAATTCATCCTTCAAGACAAACTTTAAAAGAGTAAATCATTTTCTTTATGGAAAAAATAATACTTTCTTGTGGTACAAAATTCAAATCCTCCCTTGAATCTCCATCTTTCAGCCACTCAGTTTCTCTCCCCATAGTTGCCAAGGTTATCAGTTTCTTCAATAGCACTCCAAGGATAGGACATGAGTGTGTGTTTGTGTATATATTCTTTCCTTTTCCTGTCTTCTTTAAAAAAGAAAGACACACAAACAAAAAAACCAAACAGTTGATACTATAAACACTGTTTCTGAATAGTGTTTTTTCCCACTTAATGATATATACTGACAATTATTTTCCATATTAGCACTTTAAGAATGTTCTCATTTTTGCAGTTGAATACTATTGTATTCTAAGGATGTACCACAACTCATTTGACCAACGTTCCAATTAATGAACATTTAGTTGGTGTTCAAGCTTTGCTCCTGCAACAATATGACAATGTATAACTTTATGCTCATGTCATTTCTCACATTGAAAATATCCCCATAGGTTGAGTTCCTAGCAGTAAAATGACTAGGTCAAAAGGGCATTTGTTATTTTAGTAAACATGGCCAAATTGCTCTTCATAGAGCGCTCCCATCAGTAATAGGAAGGAGTTTTTTCCCAGACACCTTTGCCAACTCGTTGTCATCAACCTTTTTGATCTTTGCTAAGCAAGAAAAAATGACATCTCATTGTCATTTTAATTTGCATTCTTTTGAGTGAGGATGAACTTTTTTCAAAATCACAGAATGTTTCAGAGTCATTTGTAATTTCCTTTTCTGTGCACTGTTTGTTACATTCATTTCCAATTTTTTTCCCTATAGGTTATTGGTCTTGTTCTTATTAAGACAAATACAGTTTACAACTTGAAGTAAAAAAAAAAAAACAAAAAAAAACGTTTCTTTAACAAGGATTTTAATGAATGTTCCTTATGACAAATAGATTCTAGTCTGGAGGTTATAACCTGAAAATATTAAAACAAACCTTTGAATTGCATAGGAATGGGTCTTTGCCCTTTTTGGCAAACAATCCTGTACAGAATCTCAACGTGATGACAAATTATAGAGTAAGTGCAGATTTAATTTTCTCAAAAAATTTGGAACGGTGTGTAAATATTTGCCTTCTCTGTGTATCAGTCTAACTATACGTAATGGCTATGACAGGGTTTGTCTTTTTAAAGCACTTGTGTCAACTGGCTCCCATTCTTTCAAAATATTTCATTAACCGAAGAAGGCTTGTAGGTTCTTCCTGCGTTGCATTTTCTAACTAAGTCTTAAATAACTATTTAGAAGCTTAAAATTTTATTCCCACACCTTATTTTTCCTCTAGAAAATAAAAACTGCACTTTTCCAATCTTCCACATCACCCATCGTGGTTTGCCGTTTGACTTGCCGGTCTCATTAGTGTCCTGAGATGTAGTTCATCTAGATCAAGAGAGTCAGTTCTGAGCAGCTGGGGACTTTCTAATCTCTTTACCCATCTTGGGCACCAGTTCCCTCTCATTGCTGTTTGTTTTATTCTTTGCAGTCAGAATATCATCCCTCTTGACATACAGAAACAAACCCAATAGGAATTCAAGGGTTCCCACTTCTATTTTCCATTCACTAATATTATACCATCTCCTCCAAAAGCAGACCTATCCTTTCCTTGATCATTCTATTGGTCAAATATACCTTTAAAAGCCATTTAGTCACCCTCAACCATTTTTATACTTTGTTAAAATCATGCTTTTATTGCATTACAGTTTTAATTTTTTACTTACCAGTCTTCCATTCTCCGTTAAGAGCAAGTTTACATAATGATACATTGGAGTAGGTTATGTGAGAACATTTGAAACAGTGTTAGCATTAGTTTTTTAATTTCCCTCAAAAGAAAGCTCTTCCATGCACACGGATACCATCCCTTTCTCAGTATGTATGAAGGAGAAATATGGGAACACTTCTAATAATTTTCAAACAACTTCTGTTTAAGTGAATGAATGAACCACCTGGTTTACCAACTATATTGCCCAAGGGATGGCTTTGATTGGCAGACAGAATGCAGGGTGGAAACAATGGATGTTAAATGAGGAAGGTTTTGAACTTGCAAGTTACCACCTTTGGTGGCAGTGAGTGTTTGTAGAAAATAACAGGCTGGGTTTTCAGATACTTCTAGAAATGCTGTGCACTTGCCTTTTGCAGTACTCAAAAAGTACCATTTTTCTGATCATAGCTTTAAAAAAAAAATACAACCGCCTTTCTTGCTTCTCTGTCTCAAAAAAGCTATATCGGACTTCCCTGGTGGCACAATGGTTAAGAATCCGCCTGCCAATGCAGGGGACACGGGTTCGAGCCCTGGTCCAGGAAGATCCCACATGCCATGGAGCAACTAAGCCCGTGCGCCACAATTATTGAGCCTACGCTCTAGAGCCCACGAGCCACAACTACTGAGCCCGTGTGCTGCAACTACAGAAGCCCACATGCCCAGAGCCCGTGCTCTGCAACAAGAGAAGCCACCGCAATGAGAAGCCCGCACACCACAACAAAGAGTAGCCCCCGCTCGCTGCAACTAGAGAAAGCCCGCGCGCAGCAACAAAGACCCAATGCAGCCAAAAATAAATAAATGAATATATTTTTTAAAAAAGCTATATCCATGAAGGTGTTTATTCATAAAGCTGTATCACTGAAAGATAAATGTTATATCCATAAGTATAGAAATGAATTAAAATTCTAGGCTTAACACCCATTCCCAATTCTAGTATACACCATGTAGAGCCATGTTTCTCAAACTTTAATGTAGGCGGAGTAACCTGAGAATCTTTGTCAGATGCAGTTCCTTGGTGATACTGATGCCACTGGTCTGGGAACTACACTTTGAGAAACATCGTGATGGATTCTTAAGTAGGCACATAGTCATAAACATAATAAATATGCAGGAGGAGACATATAGATATGTCTTGGGGGTCAGATACTGACTCACACAGATGCAACTTCTTTATTTATTCCTCACTGACCTGCATAAGCTTCCCCTATGTTGGGTAGTGAGAAAAAAGGATCTCACTCTGAAACAAATTTACCGGTCTCTTTATATGAGTTGGTATCACTTGGATAAATCGCCAGTCTTTCAGATTCCTTTACCCTCCTCCTGCTCCTCTCTAAGATGACACGTGGATTGACAGGTGAGAGAAAATTACATGGCATACATGACCTACAGTCCTCAATGCCGGTCTCTGTACTCTCCTTGACCCTCCGATCTCTGTACCAGTGCCCCTTGTGTGCCTGGTGAGTGTGTCTACCCTACTGACTTCATGGCTGGAAACTTGTATTTTCATCAGGAAATGCCACGCTCTGCTTATTTAACTCTATTGGTTGCTAAAGGAATCCTTAAATCTGTGAGTTACCACAGAAGAATACTTAAAATTCTAAATACGTAATTATGACACCTCTAAAAGCAAGTATGACTATCGTTATGGGTAAGGATGACTGCCAAGAAGTTACAGCAACGTAAAGCCACTCATTATACTTTTTTGAGGGGGGAGGGTGTGGACTTGGTGTTTACAGATAGAATATTGTATCACGTGCTGTGGGGGAAAACAAAAGCAAGAGAAGCTATGGCCATAATCTTTGTGAGTTTATTTTAAAAGGGGAGGAAAAAGACAAATACACAGAAAAATCATTTAACACTAACGAGAACACTTTAAGAAATACTTATTTTAAGTAAAGCTATTTTACTGTTCATTTACCATCTCATAAACTTATACCAATTTAAACTTCCACTCATATTTAAGAGTTTAAAAAGCTACTGAAATGATTGATGGAAATTAATTTAAAGATGAATACCTCTAATGAAATTCTATAGCATTCTAAAAATAGTGCTTTAAGGAATGCCATGGCAATATTTCCTCTTGAATATACAGTTCTGTATCCTGAGATTTCACTTATTATATTAATTTCTGTGTCATCGAGAATAGGTATAAATTATAAATCTAATTAACAAATACAATTCTAGGTTGTATATTAAAAGTACTCCTTTTATCTAAGAGACAAAATTAGCTGATGTTACTACATTCTTTAGTCAGTTATACATGACTTAGCAATCACCTTCATATTCCAAATACTTCCAAATTACCACCTATCTGCTGTTCTCCTTTTCATGTATTTCTCTCATTCTTCCTGGCTATCCTTCAAGAAGTAGCATTATTATAACTAGACGTATTCATTTACGTGTTGGAAAAGAAATATGTGTATATATTATGTATGGCGTTACACATATTATGGAGGATAACAAATACTTCAATATATATCTGATATACATATTTTGAAAAAGAAACGCCTTAGTTGTAAATTAACTACTTAAATTATCACCCAGTGTAAATGCATTTAATTTGCTCTGTAGTTTCAAAACAATATATATTAGAAACTGAGAGTTTGCATTCCCAATACTTCTGATGCCGCGGCTTCCAATTTCTGAATACTTCATCGCCTCCTCTGGAAATAATGAATATTTAGCAGTTACTCATCATAAGAAGGCACAATGTGTATAGTTAATAAAAGCAGCCATAATTATTTAACTTGGACTATTTTAATAATAGTTTTAATTTTAAGATTAAAAAACTCAAGATGCATTTATAATAATAACTGATTATATAACATGCTAGTCATTCAAATGAAATTGATTTTCTTGAAATTAATAATTCTCTCAAGCGTTCAAAAGGCAAAATATGGAAGCACTCACAAGAAAGTATAGGATATAACTAAAATTCTACTTATTGACCCATGAAATTACAAAGCCACGTGTGCATACTTTTAATTTTCAGGACTTTCTGAGAGAACTTTTGTGAATAGCAGGTAGAGAAAATATGGATAGATAAGTATCTCTGTCTTTTACATTATTTGTAGTAGATGATAAGAAACACAAAATTAATAATTCATGGTAACATTGATTACAATATATCGTCTAGTATTAGCATAGTAATAGGTATTAGTGATTTATATAATTGGAGAGATAACACAAATACAAAATTAGGCACACATACATATACATTCCTATGCTTCACTCAAAACTAAATAAATGTTATCTGAGATTATATCATGCGTATGACATTATAGCTGAAGTCAGATTTATTAGAGACAGCATTATTCTTTTATTGTCTTTAATATCTTCAATGAGTCAGTTATGAATAGAAACATTAAGTTTAACTTATGACTAAGTTAAATAGAATTTTGGACACCATATAAAATAAGAACAATGATTTAAAGTGCCTTTAGGATAGAGAAGTAATCTGTTAAAAAGTATTTCTGATTTGAATAGGAACAAAACAATCAATAGGGTTATGAGATTCCATATGAGTAATCATTAGGTTGTTTCCAATTTTTCACTAATGTGAACAGTGCTGAAAGAACATTCTTTGTAGGTCTCCTCATAAACCAGGTGACAATACCTAGAAGTAGAACTGCTGGCTCATCAGAATATTCATATCTTTATTATATATCATAAATTGTTTACCACAGCAACAGGAAATGATATGAATGTATTACATTAATTTGCATATTGGTGGTTGAACAGTTTTTCATGTTTCTTGGCCATTCAGATTTTTCTATCCATGAGTTGACTCTTCACATTCTTGGCCCAATTTTCTATTAGATTGTTTGGTTTCTCTTACAGATGATGTGAGTTCTCTGTATATTCTGGATTCTAGAAGTTATATGAATCTAAAATACAGGTCCATAGTTCGTTACCCAAAACCTTATCATTGACCTTACAGGAGACCAATGAAATATGCGCACCTTGCTGGAATGGTAGAAATCATAGAAAGTTGCAAGAGTATAAAAACTAAGTACGGCAGAGTAGTTGAAGACCTAGGACCCAAGATGAAAGCTAACATGTTGTGTGAACCAAAGAAGGGGCTTCAGTCCATCATGTGTTATTTTCCTTCTTTTCAGAAACCTTCATGTTTGCTTTGTTTTCTATACATGTTTAAGGAAAAGCTATTTAGAAGAGAAATCTCAGATGTTTTTGTTGCTGTTTTTTTTAAATACAAGCTTAATTCAGCAACTCATTTGATTCTTTGAGTTTACAAGTTATTGAAGAATTTAGAAAGAGTTGTTTTATATAATGACTATAATTTTGGTACAACACTTAACAGTAAAAACAAAGCATCTTTAATTTTTTGTGAAGTGTATGTCAATCATGAAGTCAGAATTGAATTGCTCTTTGCTTTCAATGAAAATTTCCCTAACTGCTGTTTTATATTTTAAAAAGAAACTTCTAGTGTTTAATACTACTTACTTTTTTAAGGACTGTGTCCATTTACCATATGGATGATAATTTAGGGTTGTGCCATATCGGTTAGAAATAATGCAAATACCGTTAGCCAAGGTGAATGTACAAAGCAAGAAAAAGATGATGCAGAGACCTGGAAAAATTACTTTGTCATATATGTCTCTCTATTCTGAAGAATCCACTGTGTTCCTTAATCCCTTTGGGTTATTTAAAACAATGATTTTAGGAACAATTCAGCTGGAAGGGAAACATGCGATTATGTTTCGAGTTCATCAGAACCGCATTCAAATGTGGTTGAAGAGTCACAGTGTGCATAGTAGTGCATCTGAAAAAAAATACGTAAACATCTGGCGTTGCAGACAGTGCTCCATACAAGAAAAAGGAAAAAGGAAAGAAAGGTGTTCATCTGAAATCATACTATTTCATGTATACTGGAAATGTAGACCATGAGTAGGTAGACATTCTTTCACTTGTTCATTCACACATTCAATAATTCCGTGGTTCTCAATTAGTGGTGATTTATTCTCCAGGGGAATTGATCCATGTCTGAAGATATTTTTGGTTGGCACATCCGGGGAAGGAGGAAGTGCCACTGGCGTCTTGTGAATAGTAACCAAGGGTGCTGTAAAATATCCCACAATACACCGGGCAGCTGCCTGCAACAAATAATTACCCAAACCAAAATGTCAGTAGTGCTGAGGTTGAGAAACCCTGATTTAAACTAAAATTACACATTAATCAAAACTACTTTATTCTGGTTCTAACCCCTGTGATTCATCAAATAAAATCTTGTATATTTGTATCATACTTAAATTAGTATAACCTATAGTATAGTAAGTAAGTATGCAGGATATGCATCCGACAGACCAGGGTTCAAATCTCACATCCACCATTTGTTAGCTTGTACCTTAAGCAAGTTTCTTAACCTCTCATGACTGTAGTTTTCTAATCTGAAAAGTGATAATAATGTCTGCTGAAAGGCTCTGCAGTGGAGATTGAATGAGATTACTTAAAATGATTAATGTTAAGTGCATAGCAGAGTGTTTGTACTTAGTAAGTTCTCAATAAATGGTAGCAGTTAGTATTACCTTTGCATATACTAAATCATTTGATCCTGACCTACTATGAATATCCTGCTCACATACCATATTTCATTGTTTCTAAGACACCATTGATTAGAATATGCATCGTTATTTTATCTGTCACTAAGAAAAAAGTGCTGCCAATTAGACTATGGCATACCATCATTTGTAAAATGTATCCCAATTCAGAGCAGTATATTTGTGGAAATAAAATGTGGGTCTTAGAAATGATTCTTGTCAAGCCCGTCAGCGAGTCTTCTTATGTGCAACTGAACAAGGCTACCATTAACCACTTGCAGCTTTAAATTCACTTAGAAGGCTACAGGAACAGAAGCACAGCTTCCCAGGAAGGCGGGATCAGGCATCTCTCTTCAGTGGGCTTAGAATACACAGCAGTTTGTACAACATTCACCGAGCCATCCAAGAGCTACTCTCTTTGCAGCACCTGCACACTCTCAGATGATAGTTCAGGTAAAAAGAAAGCAGACTCACACAGTGGTGCTGGGTCAACCCTGGCCTAGAAGCTTCATGGGTCCCAGGAGCTAATGTCTTATAACATAGAGTTTCCAAGATCCTTGAAAGGTACATGCTCAATTACAAGAGATACTGCACTCAGGGGATCCCCAAAACTATGACTTTCCCTTACACATTTGTAGTTCAAATGTAGAACTCCTAAGCCAGGTGTAATTTACCAGTCTTTTTTTTTTTTTTTTTTTTTTTGCAGAAGCAATGCTGCCGACTAACACATTTGACATTCCAATTTTATCAGGTTTCCAGGGAAAATACAGCTAGAAAGTTCTTTGAAGGTCAAAGTCTGATGCAGAGGGGAAAAAGCTGTTTTTAACTCTTATCCACAATAATCTCTCTCACTTTCATCCATTTTGTAATTAAAGATACTGAAATTAGAGAATTTAAGTAACTTGCCCCAGCTCAGGAATTAATAAGCCTAGAACTCACATGTTCTTATCCCTAGTCTGATTACTTCCAAGAACACTGTAATACATCAAAGCAGGAGTCAGCAAACTATAGTCCAAAGGCCAAATTCAGTCCACTCTGTGTTTTTGTAAATAGTTATTGAAACACAGCCACGCTCATTTGTTTACATATTGTCTATGGTTGCTTTTACATGATAGTGCCAGACTCCAGGTATGACAGGAACCGTATGACCCACAACGCCTAAAATATTTGTTGAGCCCTCTCTAAAGTATAACTATAAATTGTTTGACTATGTCTATGTGTCTATATAAGGATGTAAAAGGCAAAATGTTGCTTGTGTTTTATCTTTAAAAATATAATTTTTCTGTGTACCTGAAGGTTTTTAGTCACAAATGCCAATCCTAACCATTTCTCTAGATCTGCCGTTGGCTAACTTTTTCTGCAAATGGCCAAATAGCAAAGGTTTTAGAATATGTTTTAGGATTTATGGGCCATGTGGTCTTTATTGCAATTAGTCAATTCATGCCAGGGTTGGAATTTAGATAACCAGGCTGAAGAGCCCACACTCTTCACCACTAAGGACTTAGGAACATAGTAAAACCTGGAGAGCACCAGCTTCAGTGAATGAGACTGCTTCAAGCAGTGTCCTGTGTTGCTATTAAACCAGATCAGAGATTTAGTCCTCATTGAAGAACTGTATGTATAAAGATTTTTGGAGTAAGTGCATTGGGTTTCAGCAAGCAAGTACTTCCCTCCAAGCAATGTAGATTTAACAAACCCTCTTGGGAGTCTGCTCATAATTACTGTCTATTCTCTGCGTTCTTTCAGTCTAATCTTAACACAGCAGCCAGAATGATCTGTTAAAAAATAAGTCAGATCATATCACTCCTGTGCTGAAAACCCTCCTATGCTTCCTAATATCACTCAGAATAACAGCCCAAGTCCTCACATAATTGCCCTGCAGGACCTACCCTCCCCCATCTCTCTGGCTTGCTTCCTGCTACCCTCCCCTTGCTCGGTAGACTCCTCTTACACTGGCTTCCTTATACTTGTATTGATTATGCCAGACACACACCTGCCGCAGGGCCTTTGCACTTGCTGTTTCCCTTGCATGGATTGTTCTTCCCTGAAATACTGCTTGATTCATTCCCTCACTTCCTCCTAATGTTTACTCAAATGTCACCTTCTCAGTGAGGCTTTTCCCCTGGAGGCACTTTCTGAAATGTCCGCCTCCCATGTTCCCTTAGCTCACACGTACACCTCCTATCCCCACTTGATGCTTTGTTTGTTTTGTTTTGTTTTTTTCACTTTAGCACTTTTCATCCTTGGATGTGCTGTAATTTATATTTTATCGTCCATGGTTCCCATTAGAATGTAAACTTCACAAGAACAGAAAAATTTTGTCTGTTTTATTGACTCATATATCCAGTATCAAAATAGTATTTAGAACATAATAGATGCTCTTATATTCAGTATATATTTACTGAATGAATTGATTAGTATGCTGGGGAGGGTTGGGTAAGATTTTGTTTGCCAAAGGCATTCTACTGCCAAAAGGACTTTGAAACCCCATCTTTATGAATGGATGACTTCTACAAGTGGCTTCTGGATATGTCTCATTACCTGATGATCACACCTATGTCCACTCTTTGGTTGGCCTTGAATATTCCGAGTGTGTACCTTAATAGATTCTATCTTCTTGACTTCAAAACACTTGCCACTTTAAAAATCAATATGGCATTATATTTTGTATATTTGGACAGATTATTTTTGAAATCCATAAATCTCTAAATCAGAAGAAAACCTCCCTTTGATGGGCTGCCCTTGATTAGCTCAGAATGGAAAGAAAGAACCTGTCATTCTTTGTCAATCAGCTTGGCACGTACTTGACAGGCTGCAGTTACAGTGAAGGAGAGCCGTGTTGCTGTGGTCTAGCAAACCTAATTGTAGATAAATAAAAGAATAGTCACCCAGCATGAGGGAAAAGAGAAAGAAACTCAGCTGCACAATGTTGTGTTTTTCCATCCATCAGCCTTCATTTGTCAGAGTCTGCCTGACAATCTAAGCCAGAGAAGTCAGGCTCTAACACAATATTGATTACGTTTCATTTTTCATTTCTTGCCACCCTTTTTAGCAAACAGTTTGTATATGGAATGAGAGACAGTGCAGTCAACATATGTGACTAGAGCCCATTTATTTTAAAGGCTTACTTTGTTTTTTCTTCCCAGAAAGCCATATATTTGTTTGCTTGTTTCACTATAACATTGTAATTGTCAGCTCTTGCTGCAGTAACAAATGACCCCCAAATCCCAGTGACTTGCAAGAACAAACATTGATCACTCATTCATGTGTCTGCAGATCAGCGGCAGCTTTACTCTACACTATGGGTCAAGTTCAGATTTTCTCATCCTAGGCTGTGGATCTGCTCCAAATGTCTTCTCATTCCAGAACCCAGGCTGAAAGAGCAGCTTCTTTATGATACATTATTCTCTCATGGTGGAAGGCAGGAACTAGAGGTACTAGCGAATCCTGAATTGCCTTTAAAAACCTAGCTCAGAGCTGTCATGCAGTCATGTCTGCCCACAGTCCATTGATCCAAGTGAGGCATGTGGTAAAGCCCAAAGTCAATGGGGAAGAGAGTGTATTCACCCACCCTTTTTATGTTGTGATATATATATATTTTTTATGTATATATACACATATATATACATACATATTGATATATTCTAAGGTTAGCAATAAGTAAAATGATAGAAATATAAATAAATTTAAAATAATAAAGGAAAACAAGGCAAAATGTATCTCATATTATCCTTAGCAGCACCAAATTTCTAGTTTAAAAAAAAAAGTGTGCAATCAGTTTAATATTGAATTAGAAATACAGTAGTCAATGAATAAATTCTTAGAGAATGTAAGTGTACGTTAATTTGCATATGAATTGCTACTTTCATCCTCAAAGGGGTTGTTCAGTCTTTTTTTTTACCACTAACCTTTGGTTAGCTGCTCGTCAGACCAACACCACCAGCAATATTAGTAATGCTGTCTAATAAATAAGACTGAAGGTGCTTAGAGAGTTACTCCATTTTGAAAACCTATCAAGGCTGGATTTTTAAAAAGTACACTGCAGTATTCTCCTAGTATTAATGAAGGGTTATTCCTATTACCTATTTAATAAAAATTAAATACTTAAAATTATGCATGAGATTTTAGTGAACTGTCAATACTATGTTGAAAAAAAAAAAAACTCTAGTTACATCATAAGGGTCTTAACTCCTGGTGCGCAATCTTACATTACAGGTGATATATTAAGAATAAAGGAGAGGGAAAAACTTAAATGGAAATGTTCTATTATTAGAAGTGAGATTTTTTTGGTTGAAATCCCATGAAGACTTTCTTGTCTGAATGTTCTTTGAAGTTGAACACTTTCTACTTACAAAAAACTGGCCACTATAATTAGCTGTGTTTCCATTTTAGTGGTGACCTCCTTCACCTTATCTTAAATCATATAAAGATGGGAGGCCATTTGTGAGATAAAAGATTTACTCAAACCAATTCTCTGACCTGGATATCATCAGTTTGGCAATTGTAAAGCCACAAAGAGACACCCTTGGAGCTTTTTAAAAGCTATGTAAGAATTTATTTTCCGGTGGGAAGAGACAGGATTTTCTCTCATTTACACACTGGAAGGATACTATAGAATGTATTGGAGTTAAAGAAGAGGAAAAAAATTAACATGATAGTAAGAGATGTGGCTGCCAGTTTTAGCATGTGCATACACACACACACACACACACACACACACACACGCTATACTCAACAAAGGAGGGATAAAGTGGGGGTTTAGTGATACACACTTCCTGGTAATAATATCAACTCTGCCATTTGCAAGCTACATGACCTTGGACAGTTGACTTACTCTCCCTCAGTTTTAGCATCTGCAAAATTAGATAATACCCTTTCTTTTTTTATAAATTTATTTATTTTTGGCTGTGTTGGGTCTTCGTTGCTGTGCGTGGGCTTTCTCTAGTTGCAGCGAGTGGGGGCCACTCTTCGGTGCGGTGCGCGGGCTTCTCATTGCAGTGCCTTCTCGTTGTGGAGCACGGGCTCTAGGCACGCGGGCTTCAGTAGTTGTGGCACGTGGGCTCTAGAGCGCAGGCTCAGTAGTTGTGGCACACGGGCTTAGTTGCTCCGCGGCATGTGGGATCTTTCCAGACCAGGGATGGAACCCGTGTCTCCTGCATTGGCAGGTGGATTCTTAACCACTGCGCCACCAGGGAAGTCCCAGATAATACCCTTTTTGTAGGAGTGTAAGTATGAGGAAAAAATGTATGAAACATACAGTGTTTTGACACATGGTAAAGTTTTAGCAACTCTGGTTTGTTAATATTATTACAGTGACATAATCACTATAGCAGTCACTATAGCAGTTTGTTGATATTTTCAGCACAGCTAATGATTTCAGCAGCTTTTTCTTATCTTTGCATAGTCATGTGATTTGGCTGGGCTTTCTTGTTTGTTTGCTTGCTTTTCAATTTTTCCATGTCAAGTTTTAATTGCATGGAGGGATATCAAAATTTTTAAATTTGTCTCACACATACTTCCATTTTTTTCATGGTGATGATCAGCTTCTCATAGTGTATTTTTTCACACTAACCTAAGAAAACTATACTAAGGGACATTTTAAGGGAATTTAATTGTATTTACTACAGTTGACCCTTTAAGCAATAAAATTCAACCCTCAATAAGTAACCTATCTTTTAACTAATAAATTCACACTACAAGTAAATGTAGTGAGGTAAATTGTAGAAATTTATCTTCAAAATGGTCTTTCTAAAGTAGTTTATCAAAGGTGCATATCATTAGATATCTAGTTCTCCAAAAAATTGCGAAGGGAAAGTACCCACAAAGAATTAAGAGCTGAACGCGATTTCTCTCACCCATTGCTCTATTTCTGTTAGACCAGGTGTAAATCTTATCCAGGTACTTAAACTCTCCATTATTTCATTAAAGGACAAAGAGATGGCAATAGTGTTGATGAAAGGACATGCTACTAGGAAACATTTCTATAAACGGAAGTGATGTGACTTTGCAATGCTCATTCATCAGAGGACTAAATCTAGGGCAAATTCAGTGGCCTGAAGAGGGAATATTTTACTTTCTGCAGGTGCAAAACATAGACATTTCACATGGCATGCCACCTTTTCCACAGTGCATCTAATAAGCACCACCTTAGAACTTGGAGCTCTAAGTAATATCGGGGCTGCTCTCATGTCAGCCTTGCCGCTGCTTCTGTTCATTTGCCAGTGAAACTTTCATGAATTAAAATTTGTGTGTTTATTTCCTGAGGGACTTCCTTGTCATATCAAATGCAGTCTTTTAATCCTGGTTATTTGCCAGTGCCTTCTCAATAGTGGCATCGATTCTTTGTCATCTTTGGAACTATTTATTTGCGATTGAAGACTAGGGGCAGGGAGAGAAGGGTGTTCGTGCTCGTCATTTGCTGCATACCTGAAACAGTGGTAAAATTATAGATTATTTGTGCTCATTTTCTGAAGGTATAGAATTTACACTGGGTATACTTATAAATCATTTTTAAAGGAAGAAGGAATTACCCAACCCTCACAAAGTACACTCCGATTTTGAACTTGTTACAATTTTGCAACTTTTTTTAAAAAAATCACGTTCATACAGTGTGTGTGTGTGGAAAAAAAAAAAATCACGTTCAGAACTTTTTATCATAAAGAGTGAATTGATACTTACAATTTTAGGTTTGTTTCTTCCAGAATTATTGTCTCTAAAGGTGATGTGTGTGTGTGTGTGTGTGTGTGTGTTGCACACGTCCCCATTTAACACATGGAGTTAGTCTTCATGTTATGGACCCTTTTAACCAAAGTGCCTACCTCCCATTGCTATTTATTGTAAGAACTGAAGAAATAATCCTTCTCAAGAGCATGTGATGAGGACTCACAAGTTACAGGGCATCCTACTGTGCCATGTAAGATTGCAGTCATTTGGGTTCAGAGGACACACCCTGCTCAGATGAGCTGAGAGAGGACAGGTACAAACACAGTGGATAAAGGAAGCAGTGGCATGAAGACACGTACATGTGGCAGTGCTGGGAGGCTACAGGGTAGGAGAGGGAGGAAGAGGGATGTGTGTTAATCAGGAGTTGCTCTCTGGGGAAGACTGCCCAGGCCCTGACTGACGCCTGACATTGATTAATCGATACTCCTTCCTAGTGTTTAACAAGTGTTACATCCAAAAAGTCTTCTGTAATATTTAACTTCACTTCCTTCAGCTTCAATTTATGCACGTTTCTTTTGTCCTCTCTTCAGGAGAGCTAGACAGCAGCACCCAGTAGCAAAGCACTTTATGTTCATATATCTGAAGGGGATGTTTTTTTCTTGTGTTGTGTTTTGTTTCGTTTTTTGGTCATACGGTCATGCTTCAATCTTCTCCAGACTAAGGGAAAACACATTTTTAAAGATAATTTAATCATTCCTCAAAAAGCCTATTTAATTTGACTGCTTAATAACTAATAAGCCTTGATACTGTGCTTTAAGTGTTTACTTTTTGGAAAGAAAGTTAATAATTTTGACAATGATGTGGAAAGATTTATTTGGTTTCTATTTCAAAACAAAATTTTGGAACCAGAGTCCCGAGAAGAATCCTGTTAAAATAAGAGGTTTGTGGAGTAAAATGGACATTAGGATTACTGAGATTATTGAAGCTAACAATAATATTTATCCACATTAATCATATTCATAGATCATACTTCTCGCTATTGCATTCTACTTTTTGGAAAAATATAAAGTGTCTCTGTTTCTATATAATAGTATTATGACATAAGAAGATTTGGGATAAATTTTTTAAACTTCGGTGTGTTTCACAAAGACCTCCGTTTCTTTTCTCTGCACTGAAAACTACTTTGTGCCCCTATGTACTGTGCAGAAATTGACCTGCAATACATGTGGAGTCTCCAAGGGTATATTTAAATTTAGTAATTTTATTGCTAACTGTGAAGTTAATCTGCACTGTATGTGCTCTTTTCCCCAGGAAACTGAAGTAGCAGTTCAAGCTAAACAGCCGGATGTGGAAGGGATTTTGTCTAAAGGGCAGCATTTGTACAAGGAAAAACCAGCCACTCAGCCCGTGAAGGTAATGAAGCAACCTCTAGCAATATCCATTACCTCATAATGGGTTATGCTTCCCCTGTTGTACATTTGCCATTGACATGGTCTATTTATTATCGATGAAATAACTTGTAAAGAAATATTGGCCATCCTGCAATAGCAGAGGCAGAGCTATCTTTTTGATCAACATATCCTATTTATGTATTGTGATCTTAAGGCTATTAACGAGTCATTGCATTAAAGGACTCATTTCTGTCCTGGTGCGCTGCCATCAATACAAAAAATAGTCCCACCTTCAAGGTAGATTAAATTCTTTGAGGCTCTGTTGCTTTGCTTGCCAGCCTTGATGCTTTTCATATCGTTTGGCTTAATTCAAATCAAGCTACTGCATCATACTGTCTGTCTCCAGCAGCTGTAAAGAATCACAATATGGTCCATGACCTTTCTTTTCTCTGTTGCTCTTTCTTATGAAAGAGGAAAATCGGCATTCGGGCTTCAGTACTTTATTGGGTCAAGAATTTTTAGTGGAATGTCATGTAATTGCTTCTCTCTTCAGTAAAAAGCTGGCCAGGGAGAAAGCTTTCTACTTCTTTCCTTTCCCCATGTGCATTTTGAAGTCTAGGACACATTTATTCACAGGGCTATTACATGAGGAGAGAAATGGAAAACCAGTTCAGTTTTCAAAAAATAGCTAATCAATGGCTTCCACTTGCTAATGAGAGTCCAGTGATAAATAGACGTTAGGTATAGGTCACCTTATTTTCTGTACCTGACCAAAATTATAATGGCTCCCATTATGATGAAGGTTCCCAAGAGCCTGTAATGGTGGCTGTTTATTGATCAGTCCTGGTTTCTCTAGCTGCTGTTGCAGGCTGAGATTTAGTGGGCCTCACCCTCATGTTTAAAACTGCTCTAAAACAGTGCAGGTCAATAACCTCATTATACAGAACTAGTTTGTCCTTGCAAATAACATTACCATGACTTACACTGTGTCGCTTCATTTCTAGAAGCTTGTTTGTTTTCCTTACCGTTTACAAGGGGCTTTTTCTTAGGTAAATTTAAAGTTTTAGCCTAAACGCAATGTCCAAACACCAGGTGGCGAAAGGCACAGATTTCCTCTGTAGGTATCGATAGACATTTATACAGGAATACATTGTCCCCACTCCTAACATCCCCCCAAAATAATTTGCATCCAGTCTAGGCCTGGTATGATAATTTTCATAAAGTAGCAATGTGTACAGTATTTAGATTGGAGAGCTAGAAAAGGTCCTGAAAGCAGCAAATTTCAGGGTTTCTTTTGATGCTCTAGAGAAAGCCAGTCCCCAAGCAGACACCTTTCTTGATTAACAGAGTGACTTTCATAGCAAGCAATGAGACGGACCAATGGACCATTTTGTAGGTCTGCTCTGCCTACTCTTGTTTGATCCTCAAAGACTTTATGCAGGATTTGGCATAATCGTTACAGATTACAGACATGCATTTCAATTGGCTTTTGCTCTAGTGCCTTTATAAAAAAAACAGAGGGAAAGCCTTAATTGAAAGTCAACGAGAAGATTTTTGTTTTCATTGTATGTAAACAATCCAAGCAGTTGAAGCTAGTTTATCATACCCTCAACTCCTGGGCCACTGTGAGATCGGAGCTGAGATCCCCCATGTCCGAGCCTATCTAATTTCTATTGTAGCATTAGTGACATAAGAGGGGAATTACCTTTCTCAAATGAAAGCGAGAGCAAGGAGGTGTTCACGTCCTTCACTTTCATATCCCTTGAAACCACTGTGTAGAGACAGCCCTCTTCTTTCTTTTCTCTTTCCCTCCTTCCCCATGTCCTCTCAAATCAGTTCATGGGGGAGAAGCACAGCTTAAGTGAAAACTCATTCCTGCTCTACCATTTACCCCTCAAGTTTGGAGAGGAATCACCATATGAGGTTCACAGTGGCAAAAGGGCAAGGTTGATTTGGGAGATCAGAAGTGTGGAGAAATAGATTATTCACGTGCAGCTTTTTTTTTTTTTTTAAATGCCCTTTCTCTACCTTCACCATCTGCCAGTTCTACTTTTTTTTTTAATTAATTAATTAATTAATTTATTTAATTTATTTATTTTTGGTTGTGTTGGGTCTTCGTTTCTGCGCGAGGGCCACTCCCCACCGCGGTGCGCGGGCCTCTCACCACCGCGGCCCCTCCTGTTGCGGAGCACAAGCTCCAGACGCGCAGGCTCAGCAATTGCGGCCCACAGGCCCAGCCGCTCCGCGTCACGTGCAGCTTTTGATAAGGGCCATGACCTTGGAAACACTTGAAGATTAGCCAGGGCTTGTGGTGGCCTAAAACTCTAGAGGCTCAAAGACTACCTCATCGTTCAAAACGTGGAACCCAGCAATACAAGGTAGCAAGCTGTGGGGACTGTTTAAACCTCTGCATGGATCAAAGACTTCTTTTTAAAGATTAGGGATGATTTTTCTAAAGGGTGAGCCATTGCTCTGATAGTACATAAACAAAGCCTGTTTTAAACTTTGACTTCATATAACAAAATTTTAAAATTTTGCCCTTCCTAATGCCTTTCCTCCTTAACTTTGAGGTTTCTCACTCCTTAATAGAAGGGAAAAGGGTACAAGTAGCCTGCAGTACATTTTCATGATAGAAGTTTGGGTTTTGTTTTTGGGAGGAGGTACATTTAGAAACTGTAACAATTATAAAGAAGATGGTGATAGTCTTTAAAAAGAAAATGAAAATCGCTCATGGTGTATATATAAGATCCAGTATCTAAATGGATAATTAGTATGTCCACCACTTGCAGAGATTCTAGTTAAGGACACATCAGAAAATGATTCTGTTTCTTAGAAAATTGACTGTCTATTGGCACCTCCACATTCCGCATCAGACAAGCTGTCTGCTTACCTCCTACGCTCATCTCCCAAGCTGAGTCCTGTTTGGGAGCTGGGCTCATCCCTGTTCAGTTTTTTTCCCTTTTTCTTAACTTTATCAACTTCTCTAGGATTTCTTTAATTTTCAAAGATGGTAAATTTTTAGTTTCTTTTTTTGTCATCCCTAACTAAACGTCTTCCTTATTTTCTTTGAGGACTTCCTGATAAAGATCAAACGTTTATTACGAGACAGGTCTACTCATGGCATAAATATAGCACTAGATCTCTAATGCAAAATTACTGGAAAAATCTTAGAATAATATGATTGAAGAAATAAGCATCTTTGTTTTGCTTTCTATCTCTTATCTCTCTCTCTCTCTCTCCCCCCTACACACGCGCACGCACACATACTTTTATTTCATTTGATTTGTACATTGTTCCTTCATCTTAACTTCAGAAGTTGTTGAAGATTGGTTGGATAAGTTCAATAAATTGTTTAACATTTTGCTTAAGTTATACTTTTGGTAATAATATTTTATGATAATACTGTTAATCATTTTAATGTGTTCCATTTTCCACAGAGTAATGAGTAGGTCCCTCAATAGCACCAAATTTAGCAGTTACAAAGCAACAAAAACAACTTCCATCAGTAGCAACAATATCGACAGCTACCAAAAAAAGCCATTTGTTATTTGATTTAAAAAAATGTTAACTCTCTTTTGGACTTAAGCATTTAGATAACATTTTCTTCTATTTGTACTTATTCTTTAACTTAATTTGGAACACTACTCTTTCTGTTAAAAATTTTAAAATGTGTGTATATATTTTGAAATACTTATATCACCTTCCATTATTAGAACTGAGAACATTAACAGAATTTAAAATGTCTTAGTAACTTGGTAAAGTGATAAGATCACACCAGCTGGTTTGCTTTGCTAACTTTTTAGATTATCCAAAAAAAATCTTAACATGAATCTAATAATATATTTTATTACTGCTCTTGATTTTTTTTAAATATAAGAAAAAAAATAAGGTGTTTAGAGCTTTCTATATTTGGCTAAAGGGTTCCACCCCAACCTTTAACACAAAAATAATTACTGTAAACAAATGGTCAAGAGGCCAATTATGATCTTCCAGGCATCATTTCCTCCAATATAAGCTGAAAAATGACAGCATCATTAGTCATTTTCAATTAT
The DNA here is from genome assembly GCF_949987535.1 of Balaenoptera acutorostrata. Lineage (NCBI taxonomy): Eukaryota > Metazoa > Chordata > Mammalia > Artiodactyla > Balaenopteridae > Balaenoptera > Balaenoptera acutorostrata. Next base: position 28,269,665 of record NC_080085.1, on the reverse strand, counting down.
AGTCAGTCAAAACCAGGGGTGTTTCATTTTCCCAGCTGTTTTGTTGTTAATTAACTAGATTAAGCTGTTTTTTTTTTTCTCCTGAGTTTGTTCTACTGCCAACATCAACATCTTAACATTTCTAAAAACTTCTTTGGGTTTATTTATTTATTTTTTTGCCTGATAATTTGAAATATATCACTCACAACAGATGTGCATCTCAAAATTTGTGTATGGTATAGCAGGTCAAGTGGTATCTTGTTGGTCACATGTTGCCCAATTAGATATTACGGTTATAACAATATTTGGATTTTACAAATCATCTATCAGGCATATGGTCTCAGTTACCTGGTGCAACTTTTTTTTTGATAACATCAGAATCAATAGCAAGATAACAGATATGAGTTTGTCCCCCCAAATGAACAGATCCATTTTGACTGACTTATTTGATAAACACAATTTCCATGTCAATGATAATAGAAGCAGTTCAGAGAAGAATTATAGAGCGTAACAGTATTAGAGAAATTTTATAATTTATTAATACATAAGTAGGAGAATTTCATTTTTTAATGCAAATTAGCTTCACAATTGAGTAAAAAGTCTTGACTATGAGAGGTTGAATAAATGGTTATCACTTATGCTTGAATATAAGGAGAGCCCCACTTTCCCACTGAGAAGATAAAATTTATAATAAATTTTTGAGCAACTGATAGAACCATTTAGGAATGTGGATGAGATTGTCAAATGCCTAATTATATTTAATTTCTTAATTGATTAGCACTTCCATATTTGAAATCTCACATTTTATAAAATAACATACTAATTAGGAACGTTGCTTTTGCCACATTTGTATTTTATGGAAAGAGTTCATTCATAGATATATATTCCAGAACTCTAGAGCTTACTGTCTTTCTTCTAAGTGATTTGCAGTATGGCAGTGTTTGGATCCCCATATGGTGCTGTTAAACCTCTGTCCAAAGACAACTAGGAAGATAACTATAATAAACAAAATTAGGATTATTTAGCTTACTGTAGCAAAGGAGAAAGCCCTCAAGAGAGACTGTGGGGCATCTCAGTTAGAGGGCATTGGCAAGAGCTGGCTGAATGATTCTAAAGAGGAATTAGGAAGGAGGAAGCCATTTTGGATTAGATGCTTTCAAGAAATGGAGTCAATGTGGTGATCAGGTATCTAACAATTTTTATCTAGAAGGTGAAAGGATTAAAGCAGGGCAGAGCTGTCACTGTTAAAGAAGTAGCAGTGCCTCATATTCATCACTTTTGTGGTGGCAGAGTGGCCTTGTCTCTGTCTAGTTTATTTTCTGTGACTGTTTTTTTATGTTCACTTGGGACCATCACACCTAGCTAGCTGCCAGTTACCAGAAGGACCGTTTTTCACTTCCTCAATGTTATCACTGGAATATTTATCCCTAACTTCGGTGCCCATTCCCAAAGTATTAGGAGAGATAATCTTTTCATTTTTCTTAGATGTGAATTATTTACACCCCATCAGAATAACTTATTGTTTTGCTTTTTAAAACTATCTTTAAAAGACATGTTTACAATGACCTTCACCACTGCTGTGAGGTTATACCCTAGGAATAATTGCTACTGGTTTATCAATTTTTTCACTTCCTTTTTTTTTTTAATTAACCAGTTCTGGCAGATGACTAATATAAGCATCCCAAATTCATATTTCTTGAGATTATTTCAGGCTACTGTGCAACTTTGTTGTTCAAAATAAAACAATTGAAACCCAAAAGACATTATAAGCTAATATGAACTGACTCTTTTGTGAGGAACTATTTTGGGGAAAAGTCAATTTAGACTTACTCAGTAGTTCATGCTGGAACTGGACAAGCATTTTAGAGTTTTGAATTTCACCCCTGGTCCTCAGTTGTATTAATTGCATTTATAGAGACATACATGGAGACATAGATGTTTCAATTACAATATTCACATGCACGTCTGTGTATATAAAGCCACAGGTGGATTCATTTATTTATGTAGCAGATATTAATATCATGCCAAACATTGACACAAGAGAAAAATATAAGATTTTAAAATTTTGAAATCCCAAATTCACATAGTTTAGAATTATATTACATTTTAAATTTAAAAGGGAAACCTATATTCAGAAATAATTTTTCTTGTAATTTCTGCTCTTCATAAAAAAGAAACTTCACATTGTTTGATATAAGAGTCTTAACATTTAACGACTAACTCCAAGTAAATTATATACAACGGAAAGCAATGCTCAGGTGCAAATGCCCGCTATAATGAAATTAGTTTTGCCCTTTTAAAAAATGATCTCAGAGTTTCTCCTTTTCGGTAAAACGAATCCACTATGACTGTTGAGTTTTGAGCTCTTGTGAAGAAAGCCTGGGATCTGCAGTTTGCTTAGCTTATTCAAAGTTTGAAAACTCGAGAAATCTAATCAAGAGTAGGACTTGCTAACTATTATTCCACTAATTTTATATTTAAAGATGTTGGAATTTAGATATACATTTGATTCCCTTAAATTTGGTTAAAGGTTATTAACATGATTAGCAAATTACATTTTACAGATTTTTATGAGCACAGCTTAAAGTTTATTATGTGAAGAATGCTGCATTAGCTGCTGCAGCCAAACATTTTTTGCTACCCAAAGGAACTTTACAGCCTAATAGAAAAGATGAGAGAATAAAAAATCAGGGCACATGCCAGAGAACCAAAAAGCAAAACAAAACCAAACAAAAAAGAACTTCCATAATATATAAATAATCAATTTCAACTCTAAAGTACACCAGGTACTTGAAGAAGTTGTAAGGGTGTTTTTGTGACCAGCTGAATCAAAATCTATAGCCATTTTATGTGATGTTGTTTGCTAATAATTATGAAAGATTGGGAAACATACACTTCTGAGCTTCTTGCATTTTTGACACTTTGCAGTATCCTCAGATGTTTGTGGTACATTGGGGGTTACTACTTAATTTTTAAAAGCTCTACATCTGAAATTATATGGATATCTCATTTAACCATCTGGAAGTAACAATGGGCAAGATAACATTCTAATAAATGAATAGACCATTCTGAGTTTTATGTATTAATAAAAGGGAATTGAATATATAAACATGTTATTTTCAGGATAGCCTAAACCAAATCTTTTAAGTGTTGAAATATTTTCATTTTAACTATTTTAATGAAAACTTTCATTGATTGTCTTCTGTTTTGCTTCATTAAGCGGTGCATAATAGCTAACCAACAATTTTACAGTACTTTACAGTTTGCAGAGTTCTTTTCATGTAAAATATCTCATTTAGTTTCTCCAGCAAAACTATGGGTTAGGTGGTAGTGTTATATCCACATTTCAAGGATAATGAATTTGAGTGACCTACCTGATTTGCCAGTGATCACACAACCAGTAGTAATGAGTTAGGACTGGAATCCAGGATTTCTGATTCTAAAACACAGTGTAATTTAAATTTTTCTTAATTTTCAGGGTCATCATTGTAGGCATCGATTATTGTTCTATTTCATTGTACAGTTATTGATGCCAAAAACTTGGCCTCTATGCACTGGTGCCTCCTAATTGAATCGCAGAGACAGAGTTTGGGGTGAAGTAGAAAAGATTAGCTTTATTGCTTTGCCAGGCAAAGGGGGGGATACAGTGGGCTCATGCCCTTCAAAACTGTGTGTCCCAACCTGGGAGAATTTGGTGAGGAGTTTTATAGCAGTGGCTCAAGGGCAGGGTTGCTGATAAGGATCTGGGTGTGTGCAGGGCCTGCATTCCTTTAATCTGGCCTCAGGGGGTCTCCTGATGAGCTCCTGTGGTTCTTGAGGTTATCAAACTGTGACCTTCTCTCTGGAGTGAACAGTGCTTCATCAAGTACTTAACATCTTCCATTTGTTAGGGGTTTTAGTTCTGCAAAAGAGCTCAAAGATATTGTTATGTGTATCCCTTGAGGTGGAACCAGGATCCTGCCCCAAGGCTGCACTATTGTTCCTTGACTGCTCCTCCTTTGTCTCCACATCCCCTCCCTTCCCTGATTAGCAACTGTTCCAACCTGCCCTTTGGAACTCAGGGAAGGTCACGAAGGCTGAATGAAGCCTATTTCTTACAAACAAGAAATGGGGGGGCTTCCCTGGTGGCGCAGTGGTTGAGAATCTGCCTGCCAATGCAGGGGACACGGGTTCGAGCCCTGGTCTGGGAAGATCCCACATACCGCGGAGCAACTAGGCCTGTGAGCCACAATTACTGAGCCTGCGTGTCTGGAGCCTGTGCTCCGCAACAAGAGAGGCCGCGACACTGAGAGGCCCGCGCACCGTGATGAAGAGTGGCCCCCACTCGCCGCAACTGGAGAAAGCCCTCACACAGAAACGAAGACCCAACACAGCCAAAAATAAATAAATAAATAAATAAATAAACCCAAAAGTTAAAAAAAAAAATTATAAAAAAAAAAAAGAAATGGGGGACACAGAAAGACTTTTGTGTCCAGGAGCCCCGCAGGGTCCTGCTCAATTTCATTATGTGCATGGAAAATGAAGTTCAGTACTGATCACTGTTGGTTCAGCTGAGACCCAGATGAAGTAATTTTCTTTCAGAAGCCAGGTTGTAAGATAAATGCTTTAAATATTAGAATCTAACTCGATGCAGTGAGATGCTTACACCATGAGAAGAAAGTGAAACCTAAGCCAACTGTAGAAACAGCAAATTCCCATCTCTCCTCACCCACTCACTATGGGACCATATGTTTATTGAGTGGAAGAGTGGGCAGATCTCAGCAGTATGTAAATCAGTCTCTAATCTCTTTCTCCCTCTCCCTCTCCTGGCATATATAGGTGACTTCCTATAGGTTAAATGATATATGATGAGACTTCACTATCTGCTGCACTCTTATCCCTTCAATAAGTGACCAAGATCATGACATTTTCTAGTTATCTACTTTTACATTTATTGTCTCTTCCCTATTATCTATTGCTATTTTGTTGCTTTTTTTGTTTTAAACTTCTAGTTCCTCTTAATATTCTGTCCCTGTGAACTCACTGCAACTTTGCAGGGGAATCAAAAGACCGAATATATATAGATATTAATTCAGTAATCTTTGATAATATTTAATTCTCAGTGTTTAGCTTGATGTCAGAATGGAAAAATATCTTCTGCATGTCATGACTTTCAGTGGTGGTTTTCCTCACTGATCAGAGGCATTTTTTGTTTACTTTTGGATTCAAGGCTTATGTTTTAATAAATGAAAAGAGTTATATTCATTGATGTGATAGTAAATGTTTAACAGCATGCACTCTGGGAGAAGAAATTAAAAGCCCTGATTTGACATGATCTCAGACACAATAGAATAAATAACCTTAAGAGCATAGATGATAGTTAAAATAGGAAGTGATGACTTTTTAGTATTTATTCCCGTGGCAGCTTTTCTTAAGTGGGATTCCTCAAGAAAATTAAGTCCTATAGAAAATGATTTAAGGACCTATTTTCTTATTTTTGTCAAGGATGGTGCATATCTAGTCCATTGTAGATGCTTAGGTAACTTATTACTTATAATGGATACCTTAGGCCTTGGTCCTGGGCAATCAGCATCAGCACCAGCTGTACAATTGTTAGGAATGTAAATTCTTGGGCCCCACTCAAGACCTCTTCAATCTAGAGCTCTGGGGCTGAGAGCCAGCAATCAGTGTTTTAACAAGACTTCCAGGTGATTCTGATGGTCCCAAAGTATGCGAACCACTGCTCTGGGGTATTAGGATAAACTCCCCCCCGAATCCATTGAGAAAGTTTGCCCTACGACCTCTGAGTCCTCTGCTTCCAGCTAATGGAAAAGGAAAGAATGGGTGCAGAAACCTCACTCATTTTTTAAAAGGGTCAGCCTAGAACTGACAGATATTACCTCTGCTCCCATTCTACTGGCAATAAGTAATCTTATGGTTACCCAGTGGTGCGCTGGAAGCAGCGTGTATCTGCTCATGAGGGTCTATTAGCAAATTTTCAGGCATTTTGTGAGCTACTTGACATTCTCATGGTAAAATTGGCTATAGTGGGAGTATTTACACCACAGAAATTAGAAAACACTAAAATTAGTTTTTTCCCCCAGAGAGCCAATTGTTAACATATACCAACACATCACGGACCATATACGGGCTTGGCTGACTCTACTGGGAGCTCTGCAGCTATAATGACCCTCAAAATGGTCCTGCTTTGAACCAGATTGGCTGAGCCTTTATACTCTCACCTTGATCAGTCCTTGAATGAGGGCTACCCTGGGAAGGGCATGCCCTGGGGCAAGGCAGATCTCTGCAGCTGAGACAGTCCCTAAAGGGACTGACAACTGAAGGGTGTCTACTGAAATCTTCTTCACCATTTGGGACAAGAGTCCTTCCTTAAAGTAGACTCTGAGAGGCTTATCCCCATGTGTACCACAGCCCCTCCCTCCAAGACTTGCTAATAGGATTGATCTGGGGTGAGTGGGGGCAGTAAGATATTCTTAATGTTCTCTGGAAAATTCTTGTATGCAGCCACATTAGATACTTTTTAAAAGCGTAAAGCCAGTTGCTTAGATGACACTGTTTTTTTGTTTATTTGTTTTGCTTTCAGTAATGTTTGCGCTCTACTTCCTTTCAGTGAAATTGCGTCTGGAGCAGCAGCCTGTATGCAGCAAACAATTGATAAAAATTTGTAGTGTGGTGGTTGGCTAAAATAATTAAAATACCTTTGAAAGGAATTCCACCCAGAAAAGTTACTTTAGAAATAAAATACTATAGACATACAGTAATGTATTCACAAAATAAATTAATAACTTCATGAATTAAGTTACTTCAAGATGTTAATCAAATAAATAACACGTGTGCTTTTCTATTAAAGAGGAAGTTAGAAGACCTGAGCTCAGAGTGGAAGGCGGTAACCCATTTACTTCAAGAGCTGAGGACAAAGTGGCCTGGCCCTACCCCTGGACTCACCACTGCTGGAGCTTGTAAGTACGCTGGATCACATTCTCTGTGGCTGTAAACACTTGCTCAAAAGCACAACAGTGAGATGATCCCTGGGTAAAAGGGAAAATGTGTGGCAATTCTGAAAATAGGAATAAACTTGTATTGTTTACTCTGCAAAATATCTTAGAGTAGGTTCCTTAGAAATAGACTGATTCAGAGTATGGAATGACAAAAGTATATTGGGGTGTGTTCTCCAGAGATGCACCTACAATGAAGAAAGGTCCATGGCAGCGACAGCAGAAGAGGCTGAAGGGTGATTTGACTGCAGCAGAGGCCTCAGCCAACTCCACAGGAGCCTTAGAGCTGGGCTGGCTCTGCAGAGCTGTCCTGGATTGCAGGAGAGGGCCTGGCCTTTGTATTCCTGAACTAGGCAGTCATTGCCCAGGGGCTGCCCGCTGGGAGGAAAGGGAGATCTTAGAAGATTCTTCTGGGGCCAAAGGCAATTCCAAGTAAGGAATACCATCAACAACCAGTACTCCCAGTAGCAGGGATGGGTGTGTTGTCCCTGAAGAAGGAATCAGGGTAGAGCTCCAGAGTAGCCTCCAAGACTAAATATGTGAGGATTCCATCTCAACAAATCCTATATCCTTTAGATAATCTTCTTCAAATATGCCTACACAAATTCCTGAAGCCACAGAAACACACACAGTCCTCCTAGCACTTCCCCCTTGTCCCATTTACAAGCAATCTTAAGAGCGCTTCCATTTTTAGTTTAAGAAAAAGAAAAATGGACCGTGGCTACCACAGTAGACTTGGGAGAGGAATGTTTCTTCATTTAGCTATAGTCTTAACTTTTGTTTTTATTGCGTATTTTCAGTCTATTTTATTTCACTTTCTATTCATTTGTTAGTAGAAGGTATGCATAAAATCTCATGGCAATGTTAAGGCTGGCTTTGAATCTCATGGGCAAGGAGCTAGAAAACTTCTCTGCTGTACCAATTCTATAATTAAGCAGAACTAAAAAAAACATCTTTGGTTGTTTTTTTCTGTTACTGTTTTTTGCTTCCGTTTTTTTTTTTTTTTTTTTTTTTTGGTCAATCTGGGACACCACAATTGCTATATCAGGGTTTATATTCAACTAATTATATCAGGTTTATTTCTTTTTACAACCTGTAATTTTTGGTTCCCTCAGCACATATGCATAGTTTGTCCCTATATAATCATTTATTGGTATTTGTTCTCTAGCTTTCTCCTGTATGTTCAGCCTCAGACTCTCTAACTCTGTTAACGAGATTGGGTTCCGATGATTTGTTTGTAAGTTTGTTGAACTCTGAACATAATTATAGGTTTATGCCCCTATTTAAGCTACTATCATGTGGTTGGAAGGTTCCAAAGGCAGGGCACAGAAATCTGTTTAACCTGTAAAGTACCTAGATGTGACAATAATATTTCTAATGCAGAATAGATTCAAAGTTCCAGTTTCGGTTTCCAGAAACATATTTAATTCATCCAGTTAATAAATATTTATTGAGTAACTTCTATGTATTGAACGTCATACTAGGTGCTGAGGATGCAGCATAGAATAAGTTAAGGTCCCTCCCTTCATGAAACACATATAGTTGACCCTTGAACAACATGGGTTTGAACTGTGTGGGTCCACTTATGTGCAGAATTTTTTCAATAGTAAATACTACAGCACTACATGATCCACAGTTCGTTGAATCTGTGCATGTGGACATGGATACAGAGAGCAGACTGTAAGTTATCCATGGATTTTCGACTGCAGTAAGTTGGCGGCGCTAACCTCGGTGTTGATCAAGGGTCAACTGTACTCTGGTTGGAAGAGAAAGATGATGAGCTAATAAAGAAGAAAACAGATACTGTCTCGATATTGTTCAGAGTTATATAGTCCACAGATTGATATCAAATGGACACTTGTTAGAAATGCAGAATCTCAGGCCTCACCTCAGACCCAGTGCATCAGAATCTGCATTTTAATAAGATCCCTAGGTGATTCGTTTGCACACTGAAGTTTGAGAAGCACAGTTATGGAGAACAAGAAAGCAGGGTAAGAGGAAAAGTGAGTGGGAATGAAGACATGATTGTCTGTAGTTGGGTCAGTGAAGCTTTTCTATTAAGAGAATGCTTAACATGAGAGAGTTGATGGAAGTCAGGAAGTAAGCCTGGATGTATATATCCAGGGGAGACTATTCCAGGCAGAGAGAGAACAACCAGAGCAAAGGCCTTGAAGTGGAGCAAGATGCAGGAATAGCAAGGAGACCAGTGAGGCCAGAGCAGAGGGCGAGGGGACACATGGCCAAAGCAGAGGGAAACTACATCTTTCATCTCTCCTGCCCTACTTCCTTCTCCCCCGGCTAAGAGTCTCATCTGCCTTACTACTCCTTCCCTTCCCCCACTTCCTCCACATTGCCACCAGTGGGGAGAGTCTGAGAATGCCCTCAGCTCCAAGCCACTGGTGATAGCTGGTGGAGTTGGGGCCAGAGCTGGAGAAGAACTGAGGGAAAGAGGAATTTTCTCAAAAGCAAGGCCTTTCATTCCTTATAGCAGACTGACACAGAGCTGGGCATAAAGTAAAAATGTTAAATGCACAAATGTTAAATACAAGTGAGTCAGGTCCAGAGCTGGGCACCAAAATGTTACTAAACTCAGGTCCAGCTGTTCGCCACTTGAAAATCAATACCCGAAAGGCAGTTGTTGGTGGAAAGGAAAGTTGCTTTTAATCAGAAAGCCAGTAATCTGGGGAGAAGGTGGACTCATGTCCCCAAAAAGCAACTCCGAAGATTCTGCTCGGCCATGAAAGTTTTAAAGGGAAAAGGGGAAGTAATCTCAGTTAATAATTGGGATGGGGGTCAGAATCATTGCCATCCCCCACTGCATGCAGGCTTGTCGACTTCTTGTGATCTTTCTTTAGATATTATCTTGTTCACACAGTTTGTTCAGGAGATTGCTGAAAGGGAAGCTAGGGAAGAGATCTGGTCATCTGTTAATTACTTATTCTTCATTTCTACTTCTTTGATCTATGGAGAGAACGAACAGGTTAGGCAAGGTAGTGTGTGATCAAAAGATTTGAAAGGTGTGCTAGGGCCAGAGGTGAGTAGAGCATGACGGTGCCTGGTTTAAAGTTAGTGACAAGACACAAGGCACCTCCTGCAGAGAACTCTTTCCTACAAAGTGCTGTTTCCTGCCAAAAGCTGCTTATAAAATCAAACATTCTTTTTTTCTTTAACATGGTGGTTTAAACATCAGAATTGAATTAAGAATGTTTAACTTTCTGGAAGTCAGGAATATAATCTGAAATAAATACAATATAAAAAGGGAAAATATAATTTGTAATACAGTTCTGATATATGATTATTATTTCATACACTATATTGTGATACAATATAACTTATCATTCATTGTAGTAAGTTTTTTCCGTTGCACTCCTACTGTTGTACGAGCTGCTTTTACATATATGTCTTTATCCAAGTATATTTGCCAAGTATATATGGTTATACACAGTATTTTTAAGGTAAGGATCTCAAGGCTTGGAGGGAAAATAGTTAGATGAAGGCCACACAGCTGGGAGGAAACAGAGCCAGGATTATAATCCAAGTGTGTCAGGCTCCAAAGCCTGTGTTTTGTTTTGTTTTGCTGTGCCTTGCACTATCTCTCTGTCCAAGAACCTAATGGAAATTCTAGATATGAAGGCAGCTAGCCAACAGTTAATGTTATTTAACTCAGTCTTAGATGTATGGGGAGTAAAAGTGAAATATGTTTCTCTGTCTTTTTCACTTAAGGAGTAGAAAAAATCAGTTTATTTGAATTTCTTAGAACCATAGAACTCTGAACCTAGAATAATCATTGAAAGTATCTAGTTGAATATATTTCTTCTGTATGTGTGGAAACTGAGGCCCAAGGGGCCTTTTTAAAAATACTAAACCAAGCTCCTTTATGACTGCTTACTTACATTATGTAATGTGACGAGGTGGTTCTGCCTGAGTTGTAAATTGTTTCAATTAGCAGGACAAATAGGCATGCTGGAAAAAAAACTTTTTTGCAGTTGTTGCTTAGATACCTAAGTGTATCAGTTTTCTATCTCTGCATAAAAACACCCCAAATGTAATGGCTTAAAACAAGTGTTATTACTTGCTCATGATTTTGTGGGTCTGCAGTTGGCCTGTGATTAACTTAATAGGTATTCTGAAGGTCTTGCTAGGGGTCATTCATGTACATGCAGTTATCTGGCAACTCAACAGGAGCTAGATGGATTCACTCAAATATCTGACAGCTGGCTGTTGGCTGGAGAACCTTGGTACTTCACAAGGCCTATCATCCTCCAGTAGGCTGGACTGGGCTTCATTATATGGCATTCTCAGGGCAGTGTTTCAAGAGGATGAGGGTGAAAGCTACAAGATGTCTTGATGCCTAGACTCTGTAATTCATACATCACTTCTGCTACATTCTATTGGTCGAGGCAAGTTTTCAGTCCAGCCCACATTCAAGGGGCAGAGAAATAGATTTCCCCTTTTGAAGGGAGGAGCTGCAATGTCACCGCAAAGGGATGGGCATACAGGGATGGGAGGCTTTATTGTGGCCATCTTAACACCCAAACCACTACATTGAAGAAAAAGGGGGAAAGCAGAGATCAAAGTGTTGGTCTATATGCAATGTCCTATGTCAGTGGCTCTCAAACTTTACCATCATCAAAATCACCCATTTCTTATTAAAGCACAGATTGTGGGGCTTCGATTCCAAAGTTCCTGATTCAGTAGATCTGGGGTGACGCTTGAGAATCTGCATCTCTAAAAGGTCCCCAGATGGTGCTGTTGCCGCTGGTCCTGGGACTGCACTTTAAGAACCACTGCCATAGGCCTGTGGTGAGTGGGGAAGGAGTTCATCCCTGCTTCCTGCGAGCAACATAGTGCGGAACCTGAGTGAGAGCCAGTGCTGTGGATGCCAAAGGGACCTCCACGTTATTTCAGGACCACCCGCCCCAGGACTTTGTAGCTTGGGAGTTCGAGTAGATGTACGGCACGCCTAGGCAGTATTTGCCTAGCAGAGTAGCTTAGAGACCTGTGGGGAGAATAGCCATGCTTATACAGAGCTCCCCTGGAGATTCTCATAAACGTTTAGATAGGCAGGACTTTGAATCAGACTGAAGGCCTGCTTGGCAGATGGAGGCAAAGAGCCAACAAATCTGGTTGTAAATGTCAATGTGAATCCTTTCTTATCCACAAGCTGCTGGGTCTGGGAACATTCACATACCACAATACCCGATTTAGCATTTCCGAAAGAAATTGCATATAGAACATGCTTCATGTGAAGACTCCAAATCAGGATGTTGGAGTTCTTCAAATTTCCCAGGGTAATAACTATGAAATGAATGGCCATTGTATAAATAGACACATAGAAGTGCCAGTTAATAGAGGTTTCTAATTGATTAAACACTGGTAAAACCATCTCTTCCTGTAATTAATTTTGGAGAGAGCATGTCTCAAGTGTAATTAGGAAAATGCTGCACGGGAGGTCAAGAAGCCTAAATTCTAATCTCAGCTGTGCTGCCAACTAGATAAGGGATCAACACACTCTTTTTGTAAAGAGCCAGATAGTAAATATTTTCAGCTTTGTGGGTCATGGGATCAACTTTGTCAGTGTATACTAAAAGCAGGCAAACCGTAGACAATATGTAAATAAACAGGCATGGCTGGGTTCCAGTACCACTTTATTTACAGAAACCAGAAGGGGGCAGGTGGGAAAAAATTTGGCCCTTAATGGCCTACCCATATCCCCTCAGCACTAGCCCTTCTTGTAAACCCTGAAGCTTCTAAATGCAAGCACCTGGGACTCTGCCCAGGCACTTTCTCTTGCCATAGGAGAAGCTCACCCACTTGCAGAGCAGGTTGGAAGTGCTGGGAAGGAGGCATCCCTAGAACAGTACTCACCCACCGATGGATAGAAGTTGATGCATAAATATTGTACCCTCTTTATTCCTTGGGTAGGACAACTCCAGGGCCTGGTTCACACCAGACGTCTCCAGGGGGTTGAACCACAGTTGACCACAGTGATAACCTGTTTATTAGCATGCCCTGTAGAGACTTCCTTCCCATTCCTATTCATCTCCTTACTCTTCCACCACAGCTTTCTGGTATCATCTACCAATTAAACTACTTGTAATTAAATCCTTGTCTTAGAGCCTACTTCTGGGTGAACCTAAATTAATACAAAAGGTCTTAGAATTACTGCCATGGTTTTACCTTTTAAATGAGTTTTGTTGTGATTCCCATTTTGTAGATGAGAAGACCAAGGGACAGAAAGAGTAAATAATTTGTCCAAAGTTACAGAGCTAGTAAGTGGCAGAGTGGGTATTCAAAGATTCACCTCTGTGATGCCAAAGCATATGCTGTTAATCGGAACACTATATCTCAAGCAGTGATTTATTTATCTCCATCTGAATTTTTGGAGGCTATACTTAAATACCAAACACGTATAACATTATTTATACATTTATTAGTCAAACTTCACTTGCCTCTCTAGAGTTGAATAAAGCTTCCCAAGGCTATTCCAGTAATACTTTAACTATCTAGGCAATTTGAGAAAAACGTGAGGTTAATTGGAGCTTAAATATAATCTTGGCATACTATTTATTTGTTTGATTTAAATTGTGAGAAAACAATTCATTTATTGTGAAAATGGCCTTCGTTTATCTGTAATGGTCATGAGAGAAGAAGGAAGGAAGCTGTCAATTAGTTCTCACATTCTTACTCCTCCTTTGGGTCCCCGTCCTTCTCAGAAACACCAGGAGGAGTGCCACCCCTACCCTTTCCTGTTTGGTTTCCAACTGTAGGATAAGGCACATCAGTTTCAGCCAAGTCAACAGCTGACTGCTTTACTGAAAACACCTAGAACAAGGCTATACCATCATTGGTTTTATAATTAAAACCTCTAAACCTTAAAAACTTCCTGAAAGTCTAAGACACTAGGAGTAAGATTTTATATCAAAAAATGAGGTCCCCTAATCAATTATGACAACAGGATAAGAAATGAATTTTTGACCCTCCCCAAGAGAGTTCAAAGCCCTGAGGAGCTACAGAGAGCCTCCAGCTCTTGGCAGCAATAAACTAACTAATTAATTAATTAATTAACTAACTCTTATTTGTATACATCAGTGAGGTGAGGGTGCTTCAAATATAATGAGATATGGTACACTATACAAAGGAAAGTGACAGCAGTAAACCCTGGCTGGGGAGGCCCCAGTATTGGTCACATTGATCAGAAGGAAGTCTTTGGATGTAGGCCATGGGAGTCTTTGGTCCCAGGCCAGGTTCTTCAACAATGTTCCCTGGTTCACAGGGAGGATATAACAGTGGTGTCATTGTTAATATCCAAGAAAGTGATAGACTGTGAAAACTAGAGTATTTAGATGTTAATACCCATTTTGTGATGATGAAGTTCCCTTTGTTCTTCCTCTCTTAACCTTTTGGCAGTTTTATTACTTGGTTACCACCTCCGTTTAGGGCTGAGCTTTGGGGTCTGAACTGGCAAAGGAAGAGAAGCTCTAATCCATCATTTCTAATGCTTGTTGGAAGCATTCCTGGAAGTTTCAGTGTGTGTGTGTGTGTGTGTGTGTGTGTGTCTGTGTGTGTGTGTGTGTGTGGAGGAGGAGGAGGAGGAGAATAACATCAGTGGTTGAATAAAGTATTCTGATCATTGGAGATTTTTCAATTACCCATACCCTGCATTTTAACAGAAATAAAGGGTTTATTACAGTAAAATTACCTTAGCCTTCTTATATTATTTAACTCCTTCTAAAAAAGGACGTTTGCTGGAAATCACTATAGAATATACCATAATGTTGAATTTCTTCTCAAGCTCTTCTCAAGGAGAAATTAGAACTATTTAAACATATTCACGAGAATAGGTACCCCACAGCCCACAAAAGTAAGGCTTCTCCATATATTCCTAATATTTTCCAAAATTTCACTTAATCATTTTGAAATTGAATATAACTTAACCCTCAAAGAAAGAAGATTCCAAAAGGGAATTGTAGCAGTTTGCACTTAAATTGTAGATTCTACGATTGTGATCTGAAAGGCCTTTGAGAGGTCATTCATTCTTCTCCACTATCTTCAGGAAAAGCTCTTTCTCTCTCTCAGAAGCAATCTTAAGGTTAACTGCATACTCCTTTTAAAAATCAAGAGTCGGTGGCGTTCCACCACTGCTGATATACTTGAAACCATTTTCAACTGCCTAACCCAAGTTCCAGTTCCTGTCTAAATTACTTTTTGAGTAGGAAAAGTACATTTAGACATACTCTGAAGTCTGTTACTTAATCTCCCTTCAAACTTTCCTTTTCTGGCACAGATCAGGTGAGTGCCCATGGCCTATGAATAAAAAAGCTGTCTCAAATGTTTAAAACATCTCTGTTTCTCCAGTGTTTAAACATCTCTGTGCCCCCGCTTCTAACCTCCCAGGTGTGTTTTCCATACTCTTCTCTGTTGTGGGCTTCAGAATTGGACCCAGTTCCATAATTACCATTCTACTCATGACTCAGTCACATCACAAAGTCTGCATACCCTTTTCCTACTTTATACGATACTATTGTTCTGCCTGCAGTAATGTTCTACTGGCTCGTACTAAATTTGACAACTATTTCAGGACCTGGTATTTTTTTTTGCCACATTTTAGCTTAGCCAGTCATGTCCTTCTGTATTGGAACATCCAGAAAAGGTTTTCTTTGTGGTACAAAGTATCTTTAAATTGACTCACATGATTTATCATCAGCATTTATACATACTCATGTTTTCCTCATCCTAGAACTATTCTACTTCAACCATACATACTCCTCCAGGTACTGCCAAACCTCTCTCCTCTCATTCATGGCCACTCCTCTAGAAAGAGTCAGCCACATTCCTCCCTCTGTTTTTCCCCCCACTGCAGCCTGGCTGTGTTACCAACCGGACTCGGGTCCACTCGGCCAACATGCCCCAAAGCCAGTCTACTGACACTGGGTTGTGGTGAAGGAAAGTACAGTGTTTATTGCAGGGTGCCAAGCAATGCTCACAAGACCCAAACTCCCTGATGGCTTTTAGGCAAGGGTTTTTAAACACACTGTTAGAGGAATAGCGTCATATGCCTCATCAACTCATGGACCTTCTTCTGATTGTTTGGTGGTGAGGTAACAAGGTGATGTTTTGAGAATCTCAGTCATCAACTTTCTAGTTCCAACCAGTCTGGGGTCTACGTGCTTGTGGTCAGCATGGAGTCGCCATCCTCCACCGGCGGGGGTCTTAGTTTCTGCAGAACAACTCAAAGATACTCATCACATTGTTATGTATGTTCCTTCAGGAGGAACTAGGAGTCCTGTGACTCTATTGTTTTTTTTAATCATCAACTGCTTGCGTCTGCTCTTTGCAACTTGGGAAGGCCTAGGAGACTAAAGCCTTTTTCCTGCAAACAGGCAACGGAGGACACAGAGAGGCTTTTGTATCTGGGAAGGCCTCGCTGGGTCCTGCTTGGTTTCATTCCCCTCTTTTCTTTGCTGCTCCTCAATCTTGAGGGGAACAGGGGTGGGACAAGAAAGGGAATAAAGTTTTGGATAGAAGAGTTAATCGTCAACTCGGTAGAGGAACTCTGTTTCAGGGGGACTCGGTTTCAGCTGTGTCCCTCCATCAGCCCACTGAAAGTGTCCTAAGGCCAGAAGTGACCTCTATGTTAAAATACCATTTCAATCCTCATCTTTCTTAATCTCTTAGCAGCATTTAATGCAGTTGGCCCTTCCTAGTTTGAAACATTTCTTCTATCCCTTCACATACGTAACACCACCCTCTTTTTCCTCTCACCTCCCTGGCCGCTCTTTCTCAGCTTCCTGGCTGGCTCAGCCTTCTCTCTTTGGATTTCAAATGTCTAAAGTAAGGTAGGCATGCTTTTTTTTTTTCACATTCTTTAATCTCTTGGGTAATCTCATCCACTTGCATGGTTTCAAGTACCAACGATATACTGAAGTTTCCCACATTGTTACTTTAGATCTACACCTCTCTTTTGAGTTCTAGATCTGTATACTAATTCAGAAATTATAGCAGTGGAAAAAAAAACAGATAAATATTCCTGTCCTCATGGAGCTAATGTTTTTGTGGGAATAGACAATAAAGAAAATAAATACATACAATGTATTTGCATGTTATGAGGTGATACTGCCAAGGGAAATAAAACAGGGAAGAGTAGGGAGTATGAGTATGGAGTATAAGGGTGGAACTTACAGAGACTTCATTAAAAAGGTGAAATTTATGTGAAGACCGGAATGTGCTCAGAATGTGAGCTAAGTGGATATCTAGGGGAAGAACCTTCTAGGCTGCAGCATTCCAGGAACGGCATTCTAACAAAGGCCATGACGTGGGAGGATGACTAGAATTGGAAGAATTTCCAATGGGGCTGGAGCACAGTGAGTGAAGGGGGGAACAGTTAAGAGATGAGATTACATCAGGGAGAGCTTTAGAGGCCATGGGGATGACTTTGACTTTGTGTAAGACGAAGACATAAGAGAGGCTTTCGAGCCCAGCAGTGAGATGGTCTGACATATGTTTTGGCAAAAACTTTCTGGATGTGTTAAGAATAAACTGTAGGGAGAAGAGGAAGGTGGAAACAAGAGAAGACCAGGTAGGGGATTAATGCAATAATTTAGGTGAGAAATGAGGATAGTTTCATCTAGAGTAGGGGCAGTGGAAGTGATGAGAGGTGGACAGATTCAGGGTGGGTCTTAAAGCTAGAGCCAACAGGATGTGTTGACAGATTTGATATGGGGAATGAGAAAATGTGATGAGGTTTTTCACCTGAGCAAATTGTAAGACTGATGTTGTCATTTACGGAATTGGGGAAAGTGGTAGGAAGTACAGGATGGTGGGAGGCAACATAAAAATCTCTGGTTTGTACAAACTAAGTTACATATGCCTACTAGTTAACCAAATGGAGGTGTAGTGTAAGTAGAGAGATGTATGACCTGGAGGTTAGGAGAGAGATCCAACCTGGAGATGTAAATATGCAATTGTTAGCATAGAGCTGAGCCATGAGATTGTGCTAATTAAAGCCAAACAGTGACTATAGATAGAAAAGAGAAGATATACAAAGATTGATCCCTGGAGGACTTCAGTGGTAAGAAGTAGGGATTATAGTAATAAGTTCTGAAGTAGGAGGAAAACCAGGACAGAGAAACCTAGAAGCCAAGTGAAGGAAATTAATTAAGAGGAAGGAACTGATAAACTGTGTCAAATGCTGCCTATAAGTCTAGCAAGAAGAAGCCTGAGGTTCACCCTTAGCTTTAGCAAACTTGCATAGAGTGGTAGGGGGACGAAATGTGCTGATCAGCATGAATTCAAGAGAACCCATACATCCAAGAACTCACTCAATGTCTGCACTTGGATGTCCCCCAGACTCTTCAAATACACCACATGCAAAACTGAGCTAGTGGATTTCCTCTTCCCTCTTCTCCTCTCTCAGGAAATAGCAACACCATCCACGCAAGCCGGTACCAATAAGTGATCCTGGATGGAGACCTCCTTCTACCTCACTTTCCTCATATAATCAACCACCGAATCCCACTGATTTTATTACTTAAATATCTTTCAAGTTATTTTATTATATCCATCACCATCCCTTCTGCCACCATCATATTTTACCTGGATGTTTGCCTCCTAACTGATTTCATTCACCTCCCTCTAATCCATTCCCCATATAAACATACTCCATAAAGAATAACCATGCAAAATGTAAACCTCATTCTATTATAATCCTGTAATGGTGCCCCATTGCTTTTAGAATAAATCTCCAAATCAATAACATAGGTCTTACACGATGGTACCCCTACCTGCCCTTCTTGTTCCACTGTCCACCTTTTTCTTCAAAGTCCAGCCCTTCTGGCTTTCTTCAGTTCCTTTAGCATGTCTGCTTCTTCCTGGGCTCAGGGTTTCCACATCTACTGCTCTCACCTGGATGATCTCTCCTCTCATTCATCCTGTAGATCTCAGCTGCACAGGGTCCTTCCTTGAGCGCCTATTATATAATCTCAAAGTATACCTTTTCTTTTTCATATCCTTACCATTATTTTGATTAATGATTTGTGTAATTATTTAACTTTCATTTGCTAATAGACTGTGAGTTCCAAAAGGATCCTATTTTATATCTTATTTATCAAAGTATGCCCTTTTGTGTATGCAGCTTTTATTCAATGACTAGCTTGTGGTAGATGTTAAACTCATATATTTTGACCAAATAAACAGTACATTTATTTTAGAGTTGGATCAAATAAAGTCGACCTCCCATGTAATTATAATACCAGAGAGATTAAGTGGTTATATGGTTGTCCAGCTGTTTAGTAGCAGAATCTGGACTCAAGCCCACATCTCCTGAGTTTGATCTCACTGCTTGTCAATATTCTTATATATCTCAACTTTTATTTTTCTGCTTAGACATAGCTGACAGGTACGTCTATCCACACATTCTCAGTGGTAAATCCAAAATTTTTTAAGACTGCTGTATTGATCAAACAGGGATGTGCTGTGGCTTTGATGCAAATCTTGCAGCCTAAATCTCAACCCCATCTCATTCCTTAACTCTCATTCTCGACTGTGTCTTGATATCCAATTTGAGCACCTCTATAGTCTAACATATGTTCTTCTTAAAATTTATACAGTTTATTTCTTCTCTCATCTTCGATATTTTAAAGAAAATATGTTTTCATCTCATTTTCCAAAGTACTTGCCAGCCTATGATGAGTTCATTAAACAGACATTCAATGTAGCTCTTCTAATATTTATGCAAGATTGCTAACAGCACTAACTATACCAGTGCCTAAATTGAATTATAACCTACCATAGGAAAAAAAGTCAGAATTATAATACCTTCAATTCTTGCTTCTGAGATAATTATCACAACTTCAAAAAAATTGTTGTCCCACATTAAAAAGCAGAAGCTAAATAGCATGAAACTAGAAAAGTGGGAGACACCATTAAAATAAAATAATCTCCCATGTCACTTCAGTTTCCCAGGACTATTCTTTCTTCTTGAAGAAATTTATGGATAAAAGATATAAATAAACTTCCTGTGTTTACTGTGGATTCTAAGAGGAGGAGGTAGTTTTCCTTCTCATGTTGAAATGAATAAGAATGCTGTTTCCTTGATTATTAATATTTTTATTGAGGTATAGTTGATTTACAATATCGTGTTATTTTCAGGTGTACAGCACAGCAATTCAGACATATATATATCTGAATATATATATTCTCAGATTCTTTTCCCTTATAGGTTATTACAAAATATTGAGTATAGTTTCCCATGCTATATTAATATATTTTTTAACCCTATGATTTGGTGATAAGCATTTTTGCTTACTAAGTCCAGCAAGACCGAAATAGGAGCCCTATTATTTTTCTTAATGATTCTTATTTGTTTAAGGTAAAATGTGCCTCTTTCTTTTGAACCTGCACTCCATGTTTAACAAATAGGGACATAATTCAGGACTGAATCATGCACTTTGATTTGAGATTTATTTTCAAGAAAGGACCCAGTTTCACAAGAAATTTTATGTTTTCCTGTACGGCTGACATCCACTCCCAGCAGCTGAAAGACAAACTTGTCTAATAAAGCTTTCAGATTCAATTTGCTCTCTGCATACAGCTTGAGGATCTCTGGAGGTCATTCACAGCATGTGCTGCAATCCCAACAGGGAGAAGTAATGAAAAGATTCTGGTTAAAAAGCTGACACTATCCTTTCTAACCTCCTTGAATGTGAATATAATAAGCAAGTTTACAGACACAAATCTCTGTGATTCTGGGGATTTCCATCTTGATCTCTGACTCCAAGGAAGAGTTGAATGCATGGATTTATATCTATTATCTGGGTGAATAAATGCTTCATATTGAGCATATTGAGGAAAATATGCTTTACAAGAAAGGTCTGATGTAAATCAGGGAAAACAACATTGTCACTTCATGTTTAACTCTGTTAGAGGGTCTCTAAGATCTCACAGTCTGGTTCTATTCCAGTAATACCTAGGTATATCAGAGCTTTGTTCAAAAATAATGCCTGCTTTCATTTCGATTATTCCCCCTGGCTTTTGCATTGACCTGAACACACCTAATATTTATCTTAGAGCCAACATGCATGAATGCCTTGCTCTGTACCAGGCATTTTGGTAAATATTCCTTGTGGATTGTTCCATTTAATCTTACAACAGCCTTATAAGATAGGTTCCACATTAATTCCTTTTTTACCATAGGAGGAAAGTAAAGCTTACAGAGAGTTGTTATCCCAAAGACAATCAGCTGCTAAGTAGGCACAGCATGGCCCTGTATCTCCCTAAACTTCACACCTGTCTTTAAATCTTTATGTCAAACGTACAGGTGATGCAATGGACTCCATAGACTGTAGAATCAACTCTACTATAGTGTTCATACTTTTGTAATATATCTTCCAAGTGCAATTCAATAGCAATAGTCCTGCTTCCCCTTTTTGTCTTCTCTTACATGCCATCCAAATCTTATATTAAAGCTATGTGGGTGGACTTAGGTCTTAAATAGCAGCACCCTTGATGCTTAGTACTAACCTTGTAGATATTGAAGTGATTTCAGTAAAAAGAAATATATAATAATTTCTACTCTTCTCTTCTCTTCTCTTCTCTTTCCTCTTTTCTTTTCTTTTCTCTTTTTCTCCCCTGGAAGATAGGGCCATGGGAATGAAAAAAGAAAAGCATTGAGATGATAAACCTGATTCTCCCACAGTGTTACTGTTTAGCTTTATTTATTCTCCCAGTTCTGTATCTGTCAGCCCAAGGTCAAACAACCAGTACAGTGGCAGAATTATAAAAAGTAGGTCTGAGAGAAGACCACAAGGCACTGTAGGTCTAATGCCCTGCTAGAGTTGGAAATCAATTAAAGAAATCTCTTTAAACAGTGCTTCATTTAATCTCCTCTTAAAGAATACCACAACCTTCTTGGTAAACTGTGTGTGTGTGTGTGTTCAGAACTGACTTTCCAAAAATATTGCGTAGTCTTTTCTTTGTTCGGTTGCTGTGGTGAACAAGTGGACCCCACTGTTTACTTTGGCATGAAATAATTGAGCATTGCCTTGGACTTCACCCAACCAAGCACACAAACCAGAAACCTAGGGTTCATCATCATCTTCTAGAGACACCCCCCTTCTGCCCTCAAAGTCACGGATGCCCCTCCGATATGTCCCCATACCTCTCTTTGCCTCCCATCTCCAATTTCAACCAGTCCACTGCCCTCCTCCTTGTTATGCGTCACATGGTAGGTCTTTTTAGATTTCATTTGAAAGGAGTTATATACTTAAGAAGCACTAAAAGCCACTGGACTAGATGATGTCGAAATTTCTCTGAAAATAAAAGAGGGTGAAGTTAACAGTCTTGTTAAGAACTCATCAAAATGGACATTGCTGACCCCTCTACTAGCCAGTGTCACACTTAAACATGCCCCTAGACCAGGGTATATTTTTCACAACTGGATAAATCTGAGGCATTATAGTAAAAGGCAATGTGAGAAAGGCAGTGGGTGCAAGTGGATTGAAATGAATGAGTGGGCAGACCTAAGTGGGCAGAAAAGATGAGGATGGTAATAAGCCGTACTAAGAGATGCACGCTTGAGGAATAAATTGGCAGTGGCAGAGGAACTAAAGGAATGATAAGGTGGGTCAGACTGCCACATGAAAATCAACTAAAACAAGTCACGACTACAGTGAGTGAAGCTGGAAATGGGAAAAAGAAAACATTCAAATCTGTATGATCATAGATAATAAAATTCTTTACAAGTTTATAATATCTACTTTGATCTTAAAAATATCTCTCAAGAATGAAGATTATCTTTTTGCTGTAGTTGGGGAAACCAAATAAGCGAAGACTCAAGACAGAAGCTTTAATATTCCTATTTCTAGTCCGTTGTTCCTCTAACTACACTGGGGAGAATAGGAATTTATTCGTGAAATCATAGCGCACTGCAATTAGGGGATGCCTTTTGAAGCTTGGAAGATGTAATTTGGGACAAATAAAAAAATCCTTATTTTTATAAAGTAAGTTATTAGTTTATAGAGTTGACTATTTCAGTGAGAGGTATAGGTTAATGACATAAACCACTTCAAGAAGGTTTTAGATCAGGGGTTGGCAATTTTCTTTTTTTTTTCCTGTGAAGAGGCAAATAGTAAATATTTTTGGCTTTGCAAGTCAGAAGGTCGACTACTGCTACTGAAATGCAAAAGCATTCATAATCAGTACATAGATGAATGAACATGATTTTGTTCCAATAAAACTTTATTTTCAAAAATGGGTGGTGGGTTGGATTTGGCCTGACAACTGTAGCTTACTGACCTCTCTTGTAGATAAATACTTGCAGATAGGTTCATAGTAGTTAATAAAGAGAATATGGGATTGTTGAATGTATTTCTCTAATCTTTTTAAGGCTTCTTCCATGGAGAAAAATATTTCTTATCAATAGTGTTTTTAATGCTTACTCAGAAATAAGAATACCGTTTGCCCAGCAAAGAATGGAAATTTGTAAAGCCCTCATGGTAAATAAAGAGATGGTGTGAAACACTTGGTACAACTATTAAGAATGTTCCACTATCATTTGAGAAACATTTAGACATTTATATAAGTTCCACTTATATAAATAGAATTAAACCTAAATCATCTTGTCTGCACTTTGGGAACATTTTCCCATTTTAGCAGCAAAAGCACCATAAAAAGGGGGGAAGGGATAACTAGATTTTAGATTTTTTTATTATTATAAACATGTATATTTAATTACTGAGGTACTCTTAGGTAGGTATTAGAGAAATCAATCACATTTTATTTGAAGGACCATTGAAAGCCCCTGGAGCATTTTAAAGAAGATATTTACATGATGTACTTGGGTTTTAGAGAACTTCTGCAAAAGTGTAGAGAATGGATTAGATAAAAGTAACACTGGAGGCTGTTCCAGTAGTCCAGGTAAGAGATAATGATGACTTGAACTAGGGAAGTGAGAAAGGGAATGAAGACAAAAAGGAGACTAAGGAGATACTGGCATGTAGAAACAACAAGACCTGGTAACTGATTGGACATAGAAGCAAGAGATACGGAGAATTCATATAGAATACCCAAACTTCTAGCTTGACAAACTGGGTGGATGGTGGTGGAAATTACTAAACTGTGGACTATTTTAGGGTTCAGGGGGGATGATGAGTTCAATTTTGGACATTGCAGTTTGAGGTGCTTGGAAGACCACTAAGTAAACTAGCCATATGAGTCAAGAGAGAGGTTTAGGCCAAAAATACAGATACCAGAGTTGTCAGCATGTACAATAAAACATAGCTGAAGTCTCAAGAATGAAGATCACCTAGGAAGTATGTGTAGAATGAGAAGAGGACATGGGACAGAATCCTAAGAAATTTCTACATTTGACATCCAGAGTAAAGTAAGCCATCGAAGGAGACTGAGGAGTGGCCAAAATCAGAAATAGAAAACCAGGGGGAGTGAAGCTAGACTTTCAAGAAGTTTCTCTTGAAAATGGGTAGAGAAAAGATTAAGGTGGTACTAAGATTCATCCATGGTTGTTTTGCCAGTCAGGTGCTATGAAAGTATATTGGAGCAAGGGAATTAATAATAACTAGAAAGTGTAGTCAGTAATGGCTCCAGGATTGGCTGAGGTGTGATGAACCGTGGAATCTAAGCTGGACAGGACAGCAGGTGAAAAGTAAAGAGGGAAAAGTCAGGAGAATGGTTATCTCTAGGAGGATGGGAGAGGTTGTGCTACGGGGACACAAGGGTGGGTTCCTAGGTTTTGGCAATATCTGGTTTCTTGATCAGGGTAGAAGTTACATTATATTGTTGCTTTGTAATTGTTGACTGTCAACTCTGTGTGTATGTTCTATATAATCATCTACAGTAAGGAAAATATCACTGTAAAAGAAAAAAACAGTGCTTCCAAAATATTGTCATCATAAATGTAGTACCTCTGGCACCTGGAGTCACGTGTCTTTGACCCGCCTGCGGCTGCGGCTGCAGTGGACAGTCCCGTGTGAGCTCAGACTTACCTTTAGCTGGCAGCATGACTTTCAGCTGATAGTCAAGGGAATGACTCCCATTTCCCCACTTCCGGCCCAGGGGATTTCTCTGACATGCTGGGATCCCACACATCCTGTGAGCTAATCCAGCCTAGAAGTTGTGATGGGTGAGCAGTTCTCAACCAATCGGAGATGGGAGCCCGTGGATACATTTTTAACCCCTGTTCCTTCAAGAAGACAATTCAGGGAGGCTTCCTCAGTGCTTCTCGGGGACATGGAAAGGTTCTGGCAGAATTCAACCCCCGTGGTCCATAGTAGTGACCTCAGTAATACACATGATACTGTCACTTCCTCCTTCTTTGTCTCACTTTCCTGGTCCTTCATTTCTACTTGCCAGGAATCAGCTTCCAGATAAACTACCTGCACCCAAGTCCTTGTCCCAGCCCTGTTTTCAGGGAATCCAAAGACAATAATAAGAAAAATGGAAGGGACTGAGAGGGGAGAAAACTGTGGGAGATGAAGACATTTCCTCTATATGCCAGACAGTGTATTTAACTGCCTGCTTAGCAGTTCCACTTAGATGTCTCAAAAATAACCTCATGATCTTCTGTAATCAAATTCATGATCCTCCCCTGTAATACTCACCACCCACTATGGGTTTTGTAGTACCCTTCATCCAGTGGCAAAACCTTGGGAGTCATTCCTGACACCTTCCCACTTCACTCCTCCTGGACATCCATCCCTAAGTCTAGTTGATTTTCCTTCCTAAATACTTCTTGGATCAGCTTTCTTCTCTGGATTTATCCTGTACTACCCCTCCCCAGTCTTTCATTATCTCTTTTATGGACTGTTACAATAGCCTTATATTAGAATGACCACGGTCCTGGTTCGCCCTGGGCAGACATGGTTTATGTCCATTACCTCAGTGTAAGTAATAGCGCCCCTTTCACTCTTAACACTCTCCAGGTTTTTGTGATAAATACATGGTCATCCTAACCTAAACTAACCTCCCCTCATTCATTCCTTCTCCCTTACATGGTGTAGCCATGTGATCCTTTCAAAGTATAAATTTGGTAGAACGCTCCTGAAAGCACTTTAATGGCTTCCAGCTGTTCTCAAATAAAAATGAAAATGTTTAATAGCTTACAGGACCTTGTGTAGTATCACCCTTCCCATTTCATCACACTCATGCCAGATACCATGTACTGTTTGCTCTCCTATCTCCATATTGTCCTGCTTTTTTTTTAATTGTTTTGTTTTGTTTTTTAAGTGGCTGCTTTTTCCTGCTATAAGCCATTGCACATACTGCCCCCTCTGCTTAAGACACTCTCCCCTTGCTTTTCCCACCTGATGCCTACTTACTTTTCAAGTCTCAGCTCAAATGTTGTGCTCAGGGAAGACTCCCCTAACCTCCCAGACTAGGTTAAATCCTCCATTGGTAGTATAAATAGCATCATTCATACTTCTCTTCCAGAATACGTATCAAATCTTCTATTTATTTCTGAGATAATTTGAAATTATATTGGTTCCCTTACTTGACTGTGAGCTGCTTGCAGACAGACTCTGATCTTTTTTACTTGTCATTGAATCCCCAGTACCTGAGAATGAATGAGGAAGTCAGAAATAGAAAGCAGGTTTCTATTTCTACGGAAGATTCTGAGATTACACAGGATAATTGCAAGCAGGACTAGGTACAAAGAGGGAGCCCTTGAGCTAGGGGCCAGAGTCTTCTGGAAGCGAGAGCGAGTATCAAAGAGGAATAGCAAAGAGAAGTGGGGAAATGAATGGTGGTGGGAAGAGGGGAGATATACAAAGAAATGGAAATAAACATGTAATGAACCGTTTTCTAGTTCCAGACACAGAGCTAGCTGGAGGAGCTAAGGAAACTTATAGGGGGTTAAAGGTCTTGCCCAAACCTTCATAGTGAGCTAATGGCTATTTTTCAATAGCTCCGGGCCCCAACTTGCATCCCTCTTACTCTCATGCTTGACCTGGCTCTGTTTTTCTTTATTGCCTTTACCATTCTTGAAAAGGATTTTAAATATTTATTTGTTTCTTATTTCTTTTCTCTATCAAAATGTATACTCCGTTAGACCACTGGTTGTATCGCGTTTCCCTCTGTATCCTCAGTGTCTAGAATGGCGCTCAGGGCCCATCAGGCTTGCAGAAAACGTGTTGTCAAATGATCCTTAGTCCAGTGATGTCT
This sequence comes from Balaenoptera acutorostrata, assembly GCF_949987535.1. Lineage (NCBI taxonomy): Eukaryota > Metazoa > Chordata > Mammalia > Artiodactyla > Balaenopteridae > Balaenoptera > Balaenoptera acutorostrata. Next base: position 28,242,516 of record NC_080085.1, on the reverse strand, counting down.
GCGTTCCTCCCGTACGGAATCTGGATCACTTTACCAGCATCAGGTTTTGTAACCTGCTTTTTGCACCCCCCCACCACCCCCTCTTTGCTGCGTTATCTGTCTACTAGTTTTTCTCAAGTGTCTTCTCCTCACAGTTTTCCTTAACTTCCTCTCCACTGCAAATTATACTCAGAACAAGACTAGAGCCACTTTTCATTGATTTTGATGTCAGGGCTTTTAGTGACAACTCCATGTGGAGAACTTTGAACCTCCTGCTGACTCATTGTTTGCTTTAAAAAAAATACTCATCTTCTTCCTGAATCCACTGGGTAAATTTATGCTCACAAAATAGGCAAAACCTCTAGAACAAAAACTGTATGAACATCAGAAGTATTGGTCTTGCCTTGATTTCTAGACTCAAAAGTATCATAGTAGTTTTAGAAAGGAAAAGAGAGGCGCTTTTGAAGTATTTTAGTCATTCAATCCAATTTTTAACCAGTTTATTTTGTAGTTTAAATGTAAGAACCATAAATTGCCTTTCCAGTTTATTATCATCCTCAATATTTCTACCTGTAAGAGAAGAACAGAGATACTGTTTGAGAACAGAAAATATTGCAGGGATAGAAAAAATCAGTTTAAAGTGTTTCTTTGGAAGTTGTCACACAACCCCTGTCTCCACCTCTGCTCACTGAAGAGTCATTGTTGCCTTGAAACAAATTAGTCATGTCCATTTCTTCTCACCTATATGTCTTTTCAGTTCTTTATATTTCATTCAAACATGTCTCTTGTCTCTTTTTTTTTTTTTTTCAAACATCTTTATTGAAGTATAATTGCCTTACAATAGTGTGTTAGCATCTGCTTTATAACAAAGTGAATCTGTTATACATATACAATATGTTCCCATTTCTCTTCCCTCTTGCATCTCCCTCCCTCCCAACCTCCCCATCCCACCCCTCTAGGTGGTCACAAAGCACCGAGCTGATCTCCCTGTGCTATGCGGCTGCTTCCCACTAGCTATCTATTTTACATTTGGTAGTGTATATATGTCCATGACACTCTCTTACCCTGTCACATCTCACCCCACCCCCTCCCCATATCCTCAAGTCCATTCTCTAGTAGGTCTGTGTCTTTATTCCCGTCTTGCCACTAGGTTCTTCATGGCCTTTTTTTTTTTTTTTTCCCTTAGATTCCATATATATGTGTTAGCATGCTGTATTTGTTTTTCTCTTTCTGACTTACTTCACTCTGTATGACAGACTCTAACTCCATCCACCTCATTACAAATACCTCCATTTCATTTCTTTTTATGGCTGAGTAATATTCCATTGTATATATGTGCCACATCTTCTTTATCCATTCATCTCTCGATGGACATTTAGGTTGCTTCCATGTCCTGGCTATTGTAAATAGAGCTGCAATGAACATTTTGGTACATGACTCTTTTTGACCTATGGTTTTCTCAGGGTATATGCCCAGTAGTGGGATTGCTGGGTCGTATGGTAGTTCTATTTGTAGTTTTTTAAGGAACCTCCATACTGTTCTCCATAGTGGCTGTATCAATTTACATTCCCACCAACAGTGCAAGAGTGTTCCCTTTCCTCCACACCCTCTCCAGCATTTATTGTTTCTAGATTTTTTGATGATGGCCATTCTGACCGGTGTGAGATGATATCTCATTGTAGTTTTGATTTGCATTTCTCTAATGATTAATGATGTTGAGCATTCTTTCATGTGTCTGTAGGCCATCTGTATATCTTCTTTGGAGAAATGTCTATTTAGATCTTCTGCCCATTTTTGGATTGGGTTGTTTGTTTTTTTGTTATTGAGCTGCATGAGCTGCTTGTAAATCTTGGAGATTAATCCTTTGTCAGTTGCTTCATTTGCAAATATTTTCTCCCATTCTGAGGGTTGTCTTTTGGTCTTGTTTATGGTTTCCTTTGCTGTGCAAAAGCTTTTCAGTTTCATTAGGTCCCATTTGTTTATTTGTGTACTTATTTCCATTTCTCTGGGAGCTGGGTCAAAAAGAATCTTGCTGTGATGTATGTCATAGAGTGTTCTGCCTATGTTTTCCTCTAAGAGTTTGATAGTGTCTGCCCTTACACTTAGGTCTTTAATCCATTTTGAGTTTATTTTTGTGCATGGTGTCAGGGAGTGTTCTAATTTCATACTTTTACATGTTCCTGTCCAATTTTCCCAGCACCACTTATTGAAGAGGCTGTCTTTTCTCCACTGTATATGCTTGCCTCCTTTATCAAAGATAAGTTGACCATATGTGTGTGGGTTTATCTCTGGGCTTTCTATCCTGTTCCATTGATCTATATTTCTGTTTTTGTGCCAATACCAAACTGTCTTGATTACTGAAGCTTTGTAATATAGTCTGAAGTCAGGGAGCCTGATTCCCCCAGCTGCATTTTTCGTTCTCAAGATTGCTTTGGCTATTCGGGGTCTTTTGTGTTTCCATACAAATTGTGAAATTTTTTGTTCTAGTTCTGTGAAAAATGCCAGTGGTAGTTTGATAGGGATTGCATTGAATCTGTAGATTGCTTTGGGTAGTAGAGACATTTTCACAATGTTGATTCTTCCAATCCAGGAACATGGTATATCTCTCCATCTATTTGTATCATCTTTAATTTCTTTCATCAGTGTCTTATAATTTTCTGCATACAGGTCTTTTGTCTCCTTAGGTAGGTTTATTCCTAGATATTTTATTCTTTTTGTTGCAATGGTAAATGGGAGTGTTTTCTTAATTTCACTTTCAGATTTTTCGTCATTAGTGTATAGAAATGCAAGAGATTTCTGTGCATTAATTTTGTATCCTGCTACTTTACCAAATTCATTGATTAGCTCTAGGAGTTTTCTGGTAGCATCTTTAGGATTCTCTATGTATAGTATCATGTCGTCTGCAAATAGTGACAGCTTTACTTCTTCTTTTCCGATTTGGATTCCTTTTATTTCTTTGTCTTCTCTTATTGCTGTGGCTAGGACTTCCAGAACTATGTTGAATAATAGTGGTGAGAGTGGGCAACCTTGTCTTGTTCCTGATCTTAGTGGAAATGGTTTCAGTTTTTCACCATTGAGGACAATGTTGGCTGTGGGTTTGTCATATATGGCCTTTATTATGTTGAGGAAAGTTCCCTCTATGCCAACTTTCTGCAGGGCTTTTATCATAAATGGGTGTTGAATTTTGTCAAAAGCTTTCTCTGCATCTATTGAGATGATCATATGGTTTTTCTCCTTCAATTTGTTAATATGGTGTATCACATTGATTGATTTGCGTATATTGAAGAACCCTTGCATTCCTGGGATAAACCCCACTTGATCATGGTGTATGATCCTTTTAATGTGCTGTTGGATTCTGTTTGCTAGTATTTTGTTGAGGATTTTTGCATCTATGTTCATCAGTGATATTGGCCTGTAGTTTTCTTTCTTTGTGACATCTTTGTCTGGTTTTGGTATCAGGGTGATGGTGGCCTCGTAGAATGAGTTTGGGAGTGTTCCTCCCTCTGCAATATTTTGGAAGAGTTTGAGAAGGATAGGTGTTAGCTCTTCTCTAAATGTTTGATAGAATTCGCCTGTGAAGCCATCTGGTCCTGGGCTTTTGTTTGTTGGAAGGTTTTTAATCACAGTTTCAATTTCAGGGCTTGTGATTGGTCTGTTCATATTTTCTATTTCTTCCTGGTTCAGTCTCGGCAGTTTGTGCATTTCTAAGAATCTGTCCATTTCTTCCAGGGTGTCCATTTTATTGGCATATAGTTGCTTGTAGTAATCTCTCATGATCTTTTGTATTTCTGCAGTGTCAGTGGTTACTTCTCCTTTTTCATTTCTAATTCTATTGATCTGAGTCTTCTCCCTTTTTCTCTTGATGAGTCTGGCTAATGGTTTATCAATTTTGTTTATCTTCTCAAAGAACCAGCTTTTAGTTTCATTGATTTTTGCTATTGTTTCCTTCATTTCTTTTTCATTTATTTCTGACCTGATCTTAATAATTTCTTTCCTTCTGCTGGCTTTGGGGTTTTTTTGTTCTTCTTTCTCTAATTGCTTTAGGTGCAAGGTTAGGTTGTTTATTCGAGATGTTTCCTGTTTCTTGAGGTAGGCTTGTATTGCTATAAACTTCCCTCTTAGCACTGCTTTTGCTGTGTCCCATAGGTTTTGGGTCGTCGTGTCTCCATTGTCATTTGTTTCTAGGTATTTTTTGATTTCCCCTTTGATTTCTTCAGTAATCACTTCGTTATTAAGTAATGTATTGTGTAGCCTCCATGTGTTTGTATTTTTTACAGATCTTTTCCTGTAATTGATATCTAGTCTCATAGCGTTGTGGTCGGAAAAGATACTTGATACGATTTCAATTTTCTTAAATTTACCAAGGCTTGATTTGTGACCCAAGATATGATCTATCCTGGAGAATGTTCCATGAGCACTTGAGAAAAATGTGTATTCTGTTGTTTTTGGGTGGAATGTCCTATAAATATCAATTAAGTCCATATTGTTTAATGTATCATTTAAAGCTTGTGTTTCCTTATTTATTTTCATTTTGGATGATCTGTCCATTGGTGAAAGTGGGGTGTTAAAGTCCCCTACTATGATTGTGTTGCTGTCAATTTCCCCTTTCATGGCTGTTAGTATTTGCCTTATGTATTGAGGTGCTCCTATGTTGGGTGCATAAATATTTACAATTGTTATACCTTCCTCTTGGATCGATCCCTTGATCATTATATAGTGTCCTTCTTTGTCTCTTGTAATAGTCTTTATTTTAAAGTCTATTTTGTCTGATATGAGAATTGCTACTCCAGCTTTCTTTTGATTTCCATTTGCATGGAATATCTTTTTCCATCCCCTCACTTTCAGTCTGTATGTGTCCCTAGGTCTGAAGTGGGTCTCTTGTAGACAGCATATGTATGGGTCTTGTTTTTGTATCCATTCAGCCAGCCTGTGTCTTTTGGTGGGAGCATTTAATCCATTTACATTCAAGGTAATTATCGATATGTATGTTCCTATTCCCATTTTCTTAAATGTATTGGGTTTGTTATTGTAGGTGTTTTCCTTCTCTTGTGTTTCTTGCCTAGAGAAGTTCCTTTAGCATTTGTTGTAAAGCTGGTTTGGTGGTGCTGAACTCTCTCAGCTTTTGCTTGTCTGTAAAGGTTTTAATTTCTCCATCGAATCTGAATGAGATCCTTTCTGGGTAGAGTAATCTTGGTTGTAGGTTTTTCTCCTTCATGACTTTAAGTATATCCTGCCACTCCCTTCTGGCTTGCAGAGTTTCTGCTGAGAGATCAGATGTTAACCTTATGGGGATTCCCTTGTGTGTTATTTGTTTTTTTTCCCTTGCTGCCTTTAATATGTTTTCCTTATATTTAATTTTTGACAGTTTGATTAATATGTGTCTTGGCGTGTTCCTCCTTGGGTTTATCCTGTATGGGACTCTCTGTGCTTCCAGGACTTGATTAACTATTTCCTTTCCCATATTAGGGAAGTTTTCAACTATAATCTCTTCAAAAATTTTCTCAGTCCCTTTCTTTTTCTCTTCTTCTTCTGGTACCCCTATAATTCGAATGTTGGCACGTTTAATGTTGTCCCAGAGGTCCCTGAGACTGTCCTCAGTTCTTTTCATTCTTTTTTCTTTATCCTGCTCTGTAGTAGTTATTTCCACCATTTTATCTTCCAGGTCACTTATCCTTTCTTCTGCCTCAGTTATTCTACTATTGATCCCATCTAGAGTATTTTTAATTTCATTTATTGTGTTTTTCATCATTGCTTGGTTCCTCTTTAGTTCTTCTACATCCTTGTTAAATGTTTCTTGCATTTTGTCTATTCTGTTTCCAAGATTTTGGATCATCCTTACTATCATTATTCTGAATTCTTTTTCAGGTAGACTACCTATTTCCTCTTCATTTGTTAAGTCCAGTGTGTTTTGAGCCTGCTCCTTCATCTGCTGTGTGTTTTTCTGTCGTCTCATTTTGCCTATCTTACTGTGTTTGGGGTCTCCTTTTCACAGGCTGCAGGTTTGTAGTTCCCGTTGTTTTTGGTATCTGTCCCCAGCGGCTAAGGTTGGTTCAGTGGGTTGTGTAGGCTTCCTGGTGGAGGGAATTAGTGCCTGAGTTCTGGTGGATGAGGCTAGATCTTGTCTTTCCGGAGGGCACGTCCACGTCTGGTGGTGTATTTTGTGGTGTCTGTGGCCTTATTATGATTTTAGGCAGCCTCTCTGCCAATGGATGGGGTTGTGTTCCTGTCTAGCTAGTTGTTTGGCATAGGATGTCCAGCACTGTAGCTTGCTGGTCGTTGAGTGAAGCTGGGTCTTGATGTTGAGATGGAGATCTCTGGGAGATTTTTGCCGTTTGGTATTACGTGGAGCTGGGAGGTCTCTTGTGGACCAGTGTTCTGAAGTTGGCTCTCCCACCTCAGAGGCACGGCCCTGATGCCTGGCTGGAGCACCAAGAGCCTTTCGTCCACACGGCTCAGAGTAAAAGGGAGAAAAAATAGAAAGAAAGAAAGAAAGAGGCTATAATATAGTGAAGTAAAATAAAGCTATTGTAAAGCAAAGCTATACAGACAAAATCTCACCCAGAAGCATATACATATACACTCACTAAAAAAAGGAAAAGGGGAAAAATTAATATCTCCTGCTCCCAAAGTCCACCTCCTGAATTTGGGATGATTCGTTGTCTATTCAGGTATTCCACAGATGCAGGTACATCAAGTTGTCTGTGGAGCTTTAATCCGCTGCTCCCGAGGCTGCTGGGAGAGATTTCCCCTTCTCTTCCCTGTTCGCACAGCTCCTGGGGTTCAGCTTTGGATTTGGACCCGCCTCTGCGTGTAGGTCGCCTGAGGGCGTCTGTTCCCCGCCCAGACAGGACGGGGTTAAAGGAGCAGCTGCTTCGGGGGCTCTGGCTCACCCAGGCCGCGGGGAGGGAGGGGTACAGAGGAGGCGGGGCGAGCCTGCGGCGTCAGAGGCCGGCGTGACGTTGCACCAGCCTGAGGCGCGCAGTGCGTTCTCCCGGGGATGTTGTCCCCGGATCCCGGGACCCTGGCAGTGGCGGGCTGCACAGGCTCCCGGGAGGGTTGGTGTGGAGAGTGACCTGTGCTCGCACACAGGCTTTTTGGAGGCGGCAGCAGCAGCCCCAGCGTCTCACGCCCGTCTCTGGGGTCCGCGCTGATCGCCGTGGCTTGCGCCCTTCTCTGGAGTTCGTTTAGGCGGCGCTCTGAATCCCCTCTCCTTGCGCGCAGCGAAACAAAGAGGCAAGAAAAAGTCTCTTGCCTCTTCGGCAGCTGCAGACCTTTTCCCGGTCTCCCTCCCGGCTAGCTGTGGTGCGCCAACCCCTTCAGGCTGTGTTCACGCCGCCTCTTGTCTCCTTTGATTTTTGTTCTCGGTCCTTCATTTTTTGTATTTCCTTTGTCATCCTGTATGCCGTAAAAAATCTGCCACCCCAAATCCTTTAATATATTTGTCTTACCAGCACTTATTTTCTCAGTTTCTATACTGTCTTCCTTACTTTATGGTTTATTTGCTTCTTGAGATTAGATTAGATTATGAATACTGTATTAGATCAGTTCATTCCATTTTTATGTAGTTTTTACTTGACATTCTTGGCATAATATAAATATTTTTGAAATTACATGGTACCTTGAGGATTAAGACAATTTGTATTAATCCACAGGCACAATTTCATTAATTAATTATTATTCCCTTTACTATGGTTCTGAAACCTTACGTTCAGTGCCTTTGATAGTCTTAGCCAAGCATCACCCATGCTCCCTGCTTTTAAATTCTCTATTGTCTTGGTTTTTGAGGTTGCATGTTCTCTTGTTTTGTCTAGTTTTGCTTTTTATGACCTCTCTGGGCGCTTGTTGACATTCCTACTTAGTTGACAATTTTTCCCCCATCAGCCCCTTAACTGTTGCTATCACCCAGGACTTAACCCATGCCAAGGCTACATCCCTTTATGGCTGGCATCTGTTCCGACTGGTCATAGCCCATGCTGTACTTATTGTCAAATTTCTTTTGTATTTTTTTTTTAATTGCGGTTAAAAACTTGTAATATAAAATTTACCATCTTAACTCAAATAATTTTATACCAGTTCAGTGTATTAGAGAATGTAAGGTAAAGACTACTAAAGCTATGCCAATGATTATCTCTAGCTCAGACTTCTTTCCTAAACTCTTGACTTATATTTTCACTGGCTGGCCAGCTACCACCTAGATGTTTTACAGATATTTCAAACTCAGCATACCCAAATTTGATATTATCATTATCTTCTGAAAAATCTACTCCTCTTTCTATATTCCTGATTTTGGTGGATGGCACTAACTATCCACCAGGTTAGAAGTCAAGGAGTCATTCTGACACTTTCTTTATTCCTTAGTATTAAGCACCCATTCACCAATCTTATTGATTCTGTAAGCCAAATAACTCTGAACTTTCTAATTTATCTAATAAGGATAATTAATCTCACCCTAACTGGAAGTCCAGACATGGGGGCAGGCTCCAGACACAGTACAAACAGAGCTCTGGCTCTCTTTCTCTATGATTTTCTTTGTTCTCATTCTCCCTCTGGATCAGATCTGACCTCTTCACTAGTTTCCCTCCAGGTTTCAAGATGGCTGCCAGCAGCAAATGGGGCAACATGATTTTTTTGTTACAGCGAGAGAGAATCTCTTACCCCATGGATAGATTAACAGGTTTATCCATCACTCAGGTCAGCCAGTCTAGGTTATATATCTACTCCCATACTGATAATAGTCTTCAGAGTGATGCCATGGGCTGGTTGACTTAAACTTTAGGTTATTAAACCAAAGTTAAGAGGAAGGGATTTTCTTGATCGACTTAGAATCTAAGCCTTAGATGAATCTAAATCCACCTCTAGAACTGGGGAACAGAGTCCATGGAAGCCTGAAAAGAATTGAAATTCTCCTAGGTAGTAGAAACGCAGAGTGGGTGTAGGGGTATCCGTGAATGAATGTTGTTCAAGTCACCAAGAGCATTCATTCCGTTGGCATTGTGTTGGACCCAAAGCTATTTAGTTAATGTTTGTTCAGTGAACCTATGAAAGACAATCTTATCTGAAAGTAATGTATAAAGTAGGTGACAATGAGAAATATTTTTAGAAGAGTTAATCATATACAAGTTAACCATTCACATTGGGAGGCTCTTCCTAAATTTAGTGTCTTGTCCTTCCCTTGACCTTTGCCTGAATCTTATCTTGGCCTACATATGGAAGTTAGTTGGAGCCATTTTTAAGTTTTTAACAATTGGTTTAACAGCATTAATTGTAACGTATGTAACTCAGCTAAGGGGAAAAAAAAAACTAGCCCATCATAATACAGTATTGTCAAGGTAAATGATACTTTCATGCAGCTATTCTGCTTTTTAGTGTATTCTCAGTTTCTGCAGACCTAATAAAAAGGGATTATGTCAGCATCCTGTAAGTTTAATTTTGAAAAACAAGAAGCCATGAATAATGGAAATCATTTCAAAACATCTTCACTCACATCTAAAATATGAAACAGCTAAATCAGAAGTTCCTAATAATTTAATCAGTGAAGCATAACTGGAGGATTTAGAAAAAGTGCCTAAACTATTAAAAGATTCTTCAGCTGCTGCTTAATGTCAATATCAAGTTATTTCTCACACTGGCAAACAGCCAAGTCATTCCCTGGTCACATCCACTTTTCAGCATTTAGTGGTCCTCTCAATCATCCCTATCACAGCCCCAGGAATGTTTCACGGCAACTCCGCAATAAAAGTACATTACTGTTAGGTGTTGAATTTTGAGGTAGTTTATCTCCCAGAAAGGATATGAGTAGAGTAATAAGACCAAGTAGAGTGAGCTTTATTAATGATGCCCAAGATTTTAGATATATACTATAACCTTCAATCAATTTTAACACCACTTCCCATACCCTAGTTTTGCTCTAAACCAGTCCAACTGTGTTATAGTCTCAGATGTTAGAATTTTATTTTTTCAAAATATAGAGTTGTAATGAAAACTTATATGTAATAGCTTCCTTAGCATTTAACCCTAGAGAGAAAACCTTTTAGCATTTCCTGTGTAATAGTGTTAAGTTCTGTATTTATCTAGCATATAATTTTCCTGTGTTATGAAATATGTTCACAGTTTAATGAAAATAAGAATAACTTGATTATCTCTTTCTTACAAATGCCTTGGAAATAAATATATCATTCATCTACATGTGTATCTTACTAAAGAGGCACAGATCCTTCACCAAGTTGGTAATTATTTAATAATAATATTTGAATGAAAGACATTCTGCTAGACTAAATTCAGACTATCAAAGGCACAATAGAAAAGCTTTCTCATTTATGAACCCATTATTTCTTTCTGGAAAATATATTGAAATGAAATATCCATGGTGATTTCTAACAATAGAAAATATTTTGAAAACTCGTTTATATTTTGAAATTTTTGCTTTAGTGCCAATAATCAGAACGATTTTTGTAGACTAAAATAATTTTCAAAATAAGAGATGTGATTTGTTTATTATAATCTAAATAAGAAATCTTAAAATTTTGTCCTGAGCTAAATAATTCATATGAAGTGATAGAAAATTACCTTCTGAATATCCATGCTATGTAGACATTTCCAGTGGGGTTGGGTGTTTCAAATATGTAAAACTTCTACCACTAATCTCATATTTTAAGAAACTATTGGGCAGAGGTACATCCCATAAGTCCTAAGTAAGCCTAACTGATCACACACATTTGCTTTTTTTTTAAATTATTTTTTTTCACTTTATTAACCTTTTTATTTATTTATTTATTTTAACATCTTTATTGGAGTATAATTGCTTTACAATGGTGTCTTACTTTCTGCTTTATCACAAAGTGAATCAGCTATACATATACATATGTCCCCATATCTCCTCCCTCTTAAGTCTCCTTCCCACCTTCCCTATCCCACCCCTCTAGGTGGTCAAGAAGCACAGAGCTGATCTCCCTGTGCTATGCGGCTGCTTCCCACTAGATAGCTATTTTACATTTGGTAGTATATATAAGTCCATGCCACACTCTCACTTCGTCCCAGCTTACCCTACCCCCTCCCCATGTCCTCAGGTCCACTCTCTACATCTGCATCTTTATTCCTGTCCTGCCCCTAGGTTCTTCAGAACCATTTTTTTTTTTAGATTCCATATATATGTGTTAGCATACGGTATTTGTTTTTCTCTTTCTGACTTACTTCACTCTGTGTGACAGACTCTAGGTCCATCCACCTCACTACAAGTAATTCAATTTCGTTTCTTTTTATGGCTGAGTAATATTCCATTGTATATATGTGCCACATCTTCTTCATCCATTCATCTGTTGATGGACATTTAGGTTGCTTCCATGAACTGGCTATTGTAAACAGTGCTGCAGTGAACATTGTGGTACATGACTCTTTTTGAATTATGGTTTTCTCAGGGTATATGCCCAGTAGTGGAATTGCGGGGTCATATGGTAGTTCTATTTGTAGTTTTTTTAAGGAACCTCCATGCTATTCTCCATAGTGGCTGTATCAATTTACTTTCCCACCAACAGTGCAGAAGGGTTCCCTTGTCTCCACACCCTCTCCAGCATTTATTGTTTGTAGATTTTTTGATGATGGCCATTCGGACCAGTGTGAGGTGATACCTCATTGTAGTTTTGATTTGCATTTCTCTAATAATTAGTGATGTTGAGCATCCTTTCATGTGTTTGTTGCCAATCTGTATATCTTCTTTGGAGAAATGTCTATTTAGCTCTTCTGCCCATTTTTGGATTGGGTTGTTTGATTTTTTGATATTGAGCTGCATGAGCTGCGTGTGTATTTTGAAGATTAATCCTTTTATCAGTTGCTTTGTTTGCAAATGTTTTCTCCCATTCTGTGGGTTGTCTTTTGGTCTTGTTTATGGTTTCCTTTGCTGTGCAACAGCTTTTAAGTTTCATTAGGTCCCATTTGTTTATTTTTGTTTTTATTTCCATTTCTCCAGGAGGTGGGTCAAAAAGGATCTTGCTGTGATTTATGTCATAGAGTGTTCTGCCTGTTTTCCCCTAAGAGTCTTATAGTATCCGGCCTTACATTTAGGTCTTTAATCCATTTTGAGTTTATTTTGGTGTATAGTGTTAGGGAGTGTTCTGATTTCATTCTTTTACATGTAGCTGTCCAGTTTTCCCAGCACCACTTATTGAAGAGGCTGTCTTTTCTCCATTGTATATTCTTGCCTCCTTTATCAAAGATAAGGTGACCATATGTGTGTGGGTTTATCTCTGGGCTTTCTATCCTGTGCCACTGATTGATATTTCTGTTTTTGTGCCAGTACCATACTGTCTTGATTACTGTAGCTTTGTAGTATAGTCTGAAGTCAGAGAGCCTGATTCCTCTAGCTCCGTTTTTCTTTCTCAAGATTGCTTTGGCTATTCGGGGTCTTTTGTGTTTCCATACAAATTGTGAAATTTTTTGTTCTAGTTCTGTGAAAAATGCCAGTGGTAGTTTGATAGGGATTTCATTGAATCTGTAGATTGCTTTGGGTATTAGAGTCATTTTCACCATGTTGATTCTTCCAATCCAAGAACATGATATATCTCTCCATCTATTTGTAGCATCTTTAATTTATTTCATCAGTGTCTTATAATTTTCTGCATACAGGTCTTTTATCTCCTTAGGTAGGTTTGTTCCTAGATATTTTATTCTTTTTGTTGCAATGGTAAATGGGAGTGTTTTCTTAATTTCACTTTCAGATTTTTCATCATTAGTGTATAGGAATGGAAGAGATTTCTGTGCATTAATTTTGTATCCTGCTACTTTACCAAATTCATTGATTAGCTCTAGTAATTTTCTGGTGGCATCTTTAGGATTCTCTATGTATAGTATCATGTCATCTGCAAACAGTGACAGCTTTACTTCCTCTTTTCCAATTTGGATTCCTTTTATTTCTTTTTCTTCTCTGATTGCTGTGGCTAAAACTTCCAAAACTATGTTGAATAACAGTGGTGAGAGTGGGCAACCTTGTCTTGTTCCTGATCTTAGGGGAAATGGTTTCAGTTTTTCTCCATTGAGGACGATGTTGGCTGTGGGTTTGTCATATATGGCCTTTATTATGTTGAGGAAGGTTCCCTCTATGCCTACTTTCTGGAGGGTTTTTATCATAAATGGGTATTGAATTTTGTCAAAAGCTTTCTCCGCATCTATTGAGATGATCATATGGTTTTGCTCCTTCAATTTGTTAATATGGTGTATCACGTTGATTGATTTGCGTATATTGAAGTATCCTTGCATTCCTGGGATAAACCCCACTTGATCATAGTGTATGATCCTTTTAATGTGCTGTTGGATTCTGTTTGCTAGTATTTTGTTGAGGGGTTTTGCATCTACGTTCATCAGTGGTATTGCCCTGTAGTTTTCTTTCTTTGTGACATCTTTGTCTGATTTTGGTATCAGAGTGATGTTGGCCTCGTAGAATGAGTTTGGGAGTGTTCCTCCCTCTGCTATATTTTGGAAGAGTTTGAGAAGGATAGGTGTTAGCTCTTCTCTAAACGTTTGATAGAATTCGCCTGTGAAGCCATCTGGTCCTGGGCTTTTGTTTGTTGGAAGATTTTTAATCACAGTTTCAAATTCAGTGCTTGTGATTGGTCTGTTCATATTTTCTATTTCTTCCTGGTTCAGTCTCGGAAGGTTGGGCATTTGTAAGAATTTGTCCATTTCTTGTGGGTTGTCCATTTTATTGGCATATAGTTGCTTGTAGTAATCTCTCATGATCCTTTGTATCTCTGCAGTGTCAGTTGTTACTTCTCCTTTTTCATTTCTAATTCTGTTGATTTTGAGTCTTCTCCCTTTTTTTTTTCTTGATCTTCGTTTCTTTTTTATTTATTTCTGATCTGATCTTTATGATTTCTTTCCTTCTGCTAACTTTGAGGTTCTTTTGTTCTTTCTCTCATTGCTTTAGGTGTAAGTTTAGGTTGTTTATTTGAGATGTTTCTTGTTTCTTAAGGTAGGATTGTATTGCTATAAAGTTCCCTCTTAGAACTGCTTTTGCTGCATCCCATAGGTTTTGGGTCATTGTGTTTTCATTGTCATTTGTTTCTAGGTATATTTTGATTTCCTCTTTGATTTTTCAGTGATCTCTTGGTTATTTAGTAGCGTATAGTTTAGCCTCCATGTGTTTGTATTTTTAATGGTTTTTTTCCTGTAATTGATATCTAATCTCGTGGTGTTGTGGTCAGAAAAGATACGTGATACGATTTCAGTTGTCTTCAATTTACCAAGGCTTGATTTGTGACTCAGGGTATGATCTATCCTGGAGAATGTTACATGAGCACTTGAGAAGAAAGTGTATTCTGTTGTTTTTGGATGGAATGTCCTATAAATATCAGTTAAGTCCATCTTGTTTAATGTGTCATTTAAAGCTTGTGTTTCCTTATTTATTTTCATTTTGGATGATCTGTCCATTGGGGAAAGTGGGGTGTTAAAGTCCCCTAGTATGATTGTGTTACTGTCGATTTCCCCTTTTATGGCTGTTAGTATTTGCCTTATGTATTGAGGTGTTCCTATGTTGGGTGCATAAATATTTACAATTGTTATATCTTCTTCTTGGATCGATCCCTTGATCATTATATAGTGTCCTTCTTTGTCTCTTGTAATAGTCTTTGTTTTAAAGTCTATTTTGTCTGATATGAGAATTGCTACTCCAGCTTTCTTTTGATTTCCATTTGCATGGAATAACTTTTTCCATCCCCTCACTTTCAGTCTGTATGTGTCCCTAGGTCTGAAGTGGGTCTCTTCTAGACAGCATATATACAGATCTTGTTTTTGGATCCTTTCAGCCAGTCTATTTCTTTTGGTTGGAGAATTTAATCCATTTACATTTAAGGTGATTATCGATATGTATGTTCATATTGCCATTTTCTTAATTGTTTTGGGTTTGTTATTGTAGGTCTTTTCCTTCTCTTGTGTTTCCTGCCTAGAGAAGTTCCTTTAGCATTTGTTGTAAAGCTGGTTTGGTGGTGCTGAATTCTCTTAGCTTTTGCTTTGTCTATAAAGCTTTTGATTTCTCCGTCGAACCTGAATGAGATCCTTGCTGGGTAGAGTAATCTTGGTTGTGGGTTTTTCCCTTTCATTCACTTTCAATATGTCTTGCCACTCCCTCTGGCTTGCAGAGTTTCTGCTGAAAGATCAGCTTTTAACCTTATGGGGATTCCCTTGTATGTTATTTGTTGCTTTTCCCTTGCTGCTTTTAGTATTTTTTCTTTATATTTAATTTTTGATAGTTTGATTAATCTGTGTCTTGGCGTGTTTCTCCATGGATTTTTCCCATATGGGACTCTCTGTGCTTCCTGGACTTGATTAACTCTTTCTTTTCCCATCTTAGGGAAGTTTTCAATGATAATCTCTTCAAACATTTTCTCAGACCCTTTCTTTTTGTCTTCTTTTCTGAGACCCCTAAAATTCGAATGTTGGTGTATTTAATGTTGTCCCAGAGGTCTCTGAGACTGTCCTCAATTCTTTTCATTCTTTTTTCTTTGTTCTCCTCTGCAGTAGTTATTTGCACTATTTTATCTTCCAGGTCACTTATCCGTTCTTCTGCCTCAGTTACTCTGCTATTGATTGCTTCTCGAGAATTTTTAATTTATTAAAAATTGTGTTGTTCATCACTGTTTGTTTGCTCTTTAGTTCTTCTAGGTCCTTGTTAAAAGTTTCTTGTATTTTCTCCATTCTATTTCCAAGATTGTGGATCATCTTTACTATCATTACTCTGAATTCTTTTTCAAGTAGACTGCCTATTTCCTCTTCATTTGTTTGTTCTGGTGGGTTTTTACCTTGCTCCTTCATGTGCTGCGTATTTCTCTGTCTTTTCATTTTGCTTAACATACTGTGTTTGGGGTCTCCTTTTTGCCAGCTGCAGGTTCGTAGTTTCCATTGTTTTTGGTGTCTGGTTTAGTGGGTTTTGTAGGCTTCCTGGTGGAGGGAACTGGTGCCTGTGTTCTGGTGGATGAGGCTGGATCTTGTCTTTCTGGTGGGCAGGACCACATCCGGTGGTGTGTTTTGGGGTGTCTGTGACCTCATTATGATTTTAGGCAGCCTCTCTGCTAATGGGTGGGGTTATGTTCCTGTTTTGCTAGTTGTTTGGCATGGGGTATCTAGCACTGGAGCTTGCTGGTCGTTGAGTGGAGCTGGGGCTTAGCGTTGAGATGGAGATCTCTGGGAGAGCTCTTGCCAATTTATATTATTTGTGGCCGGGAGGCCTCTGTTGGTCCATCGTCCTGAACTCAGCTCTCCCACCTCAGAGGCTCAGGCCTGACACCTGGCTGGAGCACCAAGACCCTGTCAGCCACATGGCATTTCCTCGCAAACCAGAAGGGAGGATCCTTGAGGACAGGGAATATCCTTGTTACTCTAGTGACTGTTACAGTGCCTGGTCCATCACAGAAACTCAGTGTATAATCAGGAAGAGCAAATCTGAGTCCATACTGGATCAGTTTCTTTTACTTTAACCTTTGTATTCGATTGCTTTTGCTTAGTTGTACTAGCTCAAGCAGGCATGAAACCAAGCAGGACCCTGTGGGGCCCTCCCAAGTCTGAAACTACTACATTCTTGTCTTCTACTTTCTCCTATAGGCTGTAATTTTAACAGTAGTAGAGGGGAATATATTTTACTTCTAGTTCTAACCAAAATATCTTGGGATAAAAGATACATCAATTTTAAAGATTACCTGTATGGCCAGGCAACTCAAGATGGCTGTTCTCTTGCTCTCTGTACATCCCCTGCCTGACCAGTGCCTGTTTCGCCTGTGTCTTACCCACATGAGTGACCTTCCTGAATACTTGCCCCAGGCCCCAGCTGGTGATTGCTCTTATCAAAGTGGTTTGAGGGGCTTGCCCCTCTGCTCTTTTCCCGGGTAACTAATGAGCCCACCTGATGTCATTTCCCCTATAACTGGCCATCTTCCCCCCCCCCCAAAACCGGGAGGGAAGACTGCTGCCATGTCCTGCCCGCTGTCCACTACACACGCTGGAGTGTCGCTCCAGGACCGTGCTTCAGACAGGTCAGCTCCCCCATCCATTAAACCATTGATGTCTCTGTTGCTGACTCCGGGCTCTTTCTTCAGCCTTGAAGCTGGGCAAGCACAGGCCTTGTATGCCTGCGGGGTGCAGCACAACATTACCTTTCTCCTAACAAAAAATAAAGCATGGTTTTCTATTGTGGACTGTTTAATTAACTTTACCTTAGACTATTTATTTGAATCTTAAATATAATTTCATTTCACTTAAAAGTTGATTTTCAACTACTGTTTTTAAACGCAAAATGTGGTATAATTCTATATTTTTTATATAAAACATTGACATCATGGAAAAAGCACCAGTGTTACTAGGGTTTAAATATGATTTACTGATTTTTTTAAAAGCAATGAACGTTAGCCCTGATCTGATAAAATTTCCTGTTCTTAAGAAGCAGAAATAAGAGGTTCAGAATGAACCAACTGTATAATACTACAGCTTAACAAATCTTTTTAAATGAACAAAGTAAGCTATGTTCCTATTTCAGAAACCATGAACTGTAGAGTCACAGCTTTCCCAAGCTCTCTTTACACTCTTAATTTGAGACCCATTCATCCAAAGGATTAGAACAATGAGATTCTGGTACGAAGCAATAGCAAGTATGTGCATGAAAACCATCACGCTAATGCTCCTGGGAGTGTAGCCATTTCAATAGCATGATTTAGAACCACTGAATAGTGTTTTTATTTATGATTACCTCTCCTACTTTCAAAAGGAATTTGAGATGGTTCAGTGGGCATGCTTTAAAGAAACAAACATAATCTTATTTTTGTGCTTGTAAGAAGCAATTTTCCCTTCATAATTGGTATTTGTTTTCTACCTTTGATTTTTGGTTCCTGTTGTATAGTTGGTAGTTACTGCACTTGTGGGCATGGTGTGCTTTTCTACAAGTTAAATGAAAACATGAATTGATTTTGATGTAGCTAGTTTCACTACTTCAGTTAGTGTGTTTGCCATACCTGCAGTTCATAACGTGTTTACTGACCCAGAACTTTAAAAGCTAAGTTTAGCCCAGCACAATCACTTCAAACCAACACAAGATAGCAGTTACATTTCCAATGTCATTATGGAGGCAGAGTTCAAGACTTTAGTATTTGTATTTGTGGTTTTAGTTATAGGATGTGTTCCAATTCCACTTATGAAACTGCAACTCGAATGATAAATTGCAAGTCAAGTATACCAGAATATAAAAACCTTTTATAAACCCTTAAGCAATAAATATTGCCACCCATCCTCTGCATGCTTTTTTGTCATTTTCAAGAGCATTCAGTTGAATATTGAATTATATAACATGTGATATCAATAAATAAATTTAAGTAATATTATTCCAGGATTGAATGACTGGAAACATCATGTTACCTTTATGTATTAGAAACAAACTCTTATGTATATAGGTGTCTAAGGTGTCAAAAGATGGTGTCTTAGATTGGATTCCCTGGAAGCATTCTCTGAGACAGAAAGTTGCATACATAAGGTTTATTGGGAATTAGTCTTGGTGGATCCACCTGCAAGGAAGCGAGGGTGGCATCATTGGGCAGAGGGAGAGGCTGATCCACAATGCAGTCGATACTGCAGCCTAAGCCAATCTGACAGGGAGTTTTGGAGCTGGGTTCATCCTTCAGAGTTGACGTAAATTGAGGCAGGTGAGCTGGGGCTTAATATCCTTGCACTGACCAATAGGAAGCCTCAGGGAGAGATGTAGCTGTGACCCATTAGCAGTCATTATTAATAGTATCTGGAGTGTGGGTCCATCAACTCCAGGAGAGAACTGGGATAGAGCACCACAATATCCGCTACAGAGAGGTATTGGCATATTCTTCTTACCCCACAAATGTTATAAAGAGGATACAATGAGAGGAAGATAAATTGGTCATTTTTCACTGGGCTTAATGTATCAGAACCACTGTTATTTATAGGATGGCCTTTATTTTGGTATTCAAAGATCTCTTTTAAATCTCCTAACCCAGAAGGGAAAGGAAAAAGTCCACACTTTGACTGGTCCATGGATTCCTTTTTTAAAAGTTGTGGTGAAAAACACATAACATAAAATTTGCTATCTTAACCATTTAAAGTATACAGTAGTGTTAACTATATGCACATCGTTGCACAACAGGTCTCTAGAAATTTTTTGTCTTGCAAAGCAAACTCTATAGCATATGACAGGATTTCCTTCTTTTTTAAGGCTAAATAATATTCCATTGTATGCATATACCATGTTTTGTTTATCCATTCATCTGTCAATGGACGTTTAGGTGAACATCAGTGTCCAAATATCTCTTTAGGGTCCTATTTTCAATTCTTTTGGATATACTATATATTCAGAGGTAGGATTGCTGGGTCATATGGTAGTTCTATTTTTAACTTTTTGAGGGAGCTCCATACTGTTTTCCACAGTGGCTGCACCATTTTACATTCCCACCAACAGTGCACAAGGGTTCCAGTTTCTCCACATCGTCACCAACACTTGTTATTCTTTCTATCATTTGTGATCTCTCTCTCTCTGATTTTGATTTGCATTTCCCTCATGACTAGTGATGTTGATCACCTTTCCATGAGTTTATTGACCATTCATATATCTTCCTTCAAGAATGTATTTTATTCAAATCCTTTGCACATTTTTTAATTGGGTTGTTTTTCATGAATCCCTCTTTCATCAGTCAGCTCAGAGCCTTCCTTTTCAAAATATAGATTGCTCAGGAATTTCCATCTACTTTACCAGATTTTGATCTTGGAGAAGTATTTTAATTTATCCAAATTGTAGTTTCCTCTCCTATAAATTGGTGGCAGTGATGCTCTCCCTGCCCACACTGGAGTGTTGTGGTGAGAAATCAGTGGAGAAAATTACTAAAAACGTATACTGTTTAAAGTTCTGTACAGATATAAGGTATTATTATGAATTCAGACCAGAAGAGTCTACATGTTAAAACTACTTAATACTGCTTCATTTACATTGCAGCTAATGGTTCCTCTGCCTTTGTTCTGCCTGATGAAACTCTAGATTGAAAGTGTAATGAATCAATCTCTCTCTCCACCTCCCTCCCTCTCTCTTATACGTCCCTTAAGGATTCTGCTTCATACATTGTGCTTCATTCTAATCTGGATAACAACAGCAGCAAATGTTATTTGAGACCCTACTCTGTATCAGACATTGCACTGGGTTGGTGAGGAAGAAAAAGATAAATTTGATACTTTAAGTAGCTTATCTCATCTCAAGGGTGAGGCTTGTGAGGGCCTGGCACATGTTTAACAACTTAAAAAACTCATTGCTAGTTATTTTGCTACTTAGGGCAAAGACGTAGCTTACCCAAACAAGTATGAGACTCATTTAGACTGAATTATGTAGAGAGTGCTGCTTACCTGGTTTTGCTCATGCTTTACTGAAGAATCTTATCTCTAGTATTCAGGTAGGAGCAATTCCGTTAAAAAACAAACAACACATTGGATCCTTTAATTCAAGAATTTTTCAAGGTGCTAAAAATTTTGGTAGGATAGCAGTGTATTTGCTGTAATGAGAACTGTACAGTGTTCTCTAGCTGGTTATACCCAAATGAATATATGGATTTTTATTCTGATGTCTGTTTTAGAATTGATGATCATCCTTCATCAATAGCATGGTCTTTATTATGGTCTGATCTGGCTTTTCTTCCCTTGTCTTCTGCACTGGGCTACCTACTTCATGGCTCTCATTATTGCATTCTGTACTCTTTTCATTTACATTGTTTTAAGTGTATTAACAGTGCATTTTACTAAAAGCTTTGCTTTTCAAATATCCTGTAAAATGTTGGCTGCCTGATTTACAGGCATCAGCATGATTATGTGCATCTTCAGTTCTCTGTCTTTCACACAATAACTTGAAGACTATTTCTTTTCTAAACTGTGTTCTCTTTGTTGGATCAGCATTTGTTTTATTTCTGTAGCAATGGGAGGGCCATTTTAAATCTTGTTTCAGATGCAAGTCTTTAATAGGTAAAAATGGATGTTGTATCAGATATTTATTGTTGTATAACAAGCTACCACCAAATGTATCAGTTATTTATTGTTGTATAACAGGCTACCCCCACATGTAGTGGCTTAAAATAAGAATCATTTATCTAGCTCATGATTTGGGGGGTCTGCTTTGGGCTGGGCATATCTAGATGGTTCTTTTGCTAGTCTCAGCTAGGCTCACTCATGTATTAATGGTCAGCTGGTAGTCAATGGCCTCATTCATGTGACTGGCACTTGGTTATTGGATGAGACAGTGGATGTGACAGGGCCACTTGTCTGTCATCATTCAGTAGGCTAGCATAGTTCACATAGTGGTGAAAGGTTTCCAAGCATAGCCCAATGGCCAAGGTTTTCTCAAACCTTTGCTTGTGTCATGTTTACTAATATCCCATTGGCCAGAACAAGTTACTTGGCCAATCCATATTCAGTGAATGGAGAAATATACTACAGCTCTCGATGGGAGCATCTGGAATATCTCATTATAAGGGTATGGATGCAGGAAGAAAAAGAATTTGTGGACATTTACTCTCTACCAGAGATGCTTTCCCTTTATCATCATGACATTTCCTGTGTAATATTATTTACTATTCCCTCATAGCTATAGCTTCAAGTATTTACTACTTCTTCAGTGCCTGCCCAATATCATGAGGTTAAGAGAAGCACTTAATTTCACTTAATCTGTAATTTGAGGTATAAGAGGGCACAAACTTGGATAGGCATAAAGGATGTCCACTACAAATGCTAAGCAAGTATATAAACCATATACACACCCATGCACACACATACCCACACACCCCCCCCCCAAAACACACACACAGGAAGGGGAGGGGAGGAGAGAGACTGAGAAAGAGAGAAATTAAAAACCCTTTCAATTAGTGATTCTCAACCAGAGGCAATTTCCCCGCCTTCAGAGGACATTTGATAATGTCTGAAAACATGTTTGGTTATCAAAAGTGGGATGGTGCTCTGACCAAGGATACTGATAAACATCCCACAATGCACAGGACAGCCACCCACAGCAAAGACTTATATGCGCCAAAATATCAACAGTGCTAAGGTTGAGAAACACTGCTTTTTATTGAGTGCATGTATGAAGAATTTATATAATGTGAGTTATGAATCCATATATGAGTAAGAATTCATATATGAAATTAGAAGATGCAAACTAAAAAGGGGGAAAGGCAAGGGTTATTTCTATCTTCAAATTAGTGAAGAAAGGATGCAAGTTTGCGTGAAGTCAGGTTGGAGATATTTCTCAAGAATAATATCTACCTTGTGGGAGGAAGCCAGATTCACTTGATTTTTATAATCTATATTTTTATGACTAGTTCAAGGTGATCTTCTCTCCCTAATTAGAATGGATATTAGATTATTTTGTGGATACTATATGTTATAAGCTATAGCTCTTGGAGTCAAAAGTATTTGAGTACTTAATAATTTTTTTATATTGAGTGGGACATGTAGGAGAAGTATCTGATGATCATATCAGTCTTAGAAATAGGTGTAATGGTTAAGCACACTGTCTTGGCATTGTCACTTGTTAATGTGAGATCCTGAGCAAAGTATTTTACCTTTTAGTAAAATGGGAATAATGCTAACCCTGAAAATCATTTGGTAAAAATTAAATAAAACAAGGCTTATAAGTAAACTTGCCTGGCATACAGAAAACCCTGAGTAAATGATTGTGGTGATAGTGTGGGTGGTAATCTCTCTTCCAAGTAGCAGCAAATATTTCTTATTTGGATTATATTCTTAGTAGCAGAAAAGAACCAATTAAAAAATGATAAAGTAGCATCACTAAGCTTTAAAAGTCTATGGCTCTTAAACCCAAAAAATTTGTTTCTAAAATCCAGAAATATAGTTGGTTATCATGAATCTTTGACTTCCAGTTCTCTAGGACTCGTCCATGTATAGCACAAGCCCTTATTGTGCTACAATGTAAATAATTGATGATAGTTGAATCATATATATTATTTCCTCTTTAGAATGATGAGAAAGAATATAGAGAAAAATAAATGTTTGTGGGTTCACAACATTTGTTTCTAATTTTCCACATGTACCTGCAGACTACAAATATTTAGAGAGAAGTGAGGTTCTTTTTGAGTCCATGCATGATTTCTAATTTTGGTAACATGTACTTTCTTGTACATGTTTCGTTAGGCTACATGCCATCCTTTTAAATATTCATAAAGAAAAATATTTTCCCGTGTTGCTTACATGGAGAATGGTTATTTTATCTATTGGTGATATGGATAAGTAGCTAAAACAATCTTTCCTATAACTCTAGTATTAGATAGTAATTCAATTTAACCACATATACAAAACGGTACTTTTTAGATATCTGTGTTAGTGTGGGTCCAATACTTTATCATTTCGTCAGTTGACTGATTTTTCAAATATCAAAGTAAATTAAAAAATTACCCACATTCATACAACAAAGCTAGAAATAGAATATGTGTTCCTTGCTTTCTTATCAACCAAAGGAGACCTGTCAATCACAGAAAAACCATGTGTGAATACTTCAAAGGAAGTACTCCAAACACATTGTGTGTTTTTTAAAAGATTTAGTAGTTCCTCTAAAGCTCTAAGTAAAGCTATTAGTCTCACTAATCATGTACCCTCGAAACCAATTAAAATTTTAGACTAGAGAAATATTCTTCAAACACTTTTGAAAAAATGAGAGTTCCCTCCTAAAGCCAACACCTTTTAATTAACAAAATACTCAGAGCAAAGCTGTGGTTTGCAATAGTATATTACACCTACTGTTACTCATGCTACTATTCTGGTGTGCCAAACTTGATTCCTTTCAGCAATTTTGAGTTTGACTTTTTGTATGCTTAACTGTGGAAGGAAAATACAATTTCTGGTAGAGTTATCTTAATTTTCTAATGAACACATGTGAAACACGTTTTGCTACAATCATTAGTTGTCAGACTCTACAGGCTCTGTGTGTGTGTGTGTGTGTGTGTGTCTGTGTGTGCGTGCACATATCTGTTCACATATACACATATATATGATGTGTGTATCTATCTACCTGGCTTAGTGATACACATTGTAATACATGTGGTTCTGACATGAATTGATTAACCAAGGACACTAGCCTCTGTTGCTGGAGGGACGGTTAATAGTGTGACACCTTAAGGACTGTTTTCCGCCTAACCCCATGCTGGAAGACATGCTTCCTCCATAGGACTTGAGAAGAATGACCTTGGTCTCGGTGACGGTTAAAGAAGCAGAGATTTGAAGCAGCCATTCCTAGGACCAACTCTTTGCGACCCTGGACAGTGGCCTGAGGCAAGATGCAGACATCCAGGCAAGCAGATCAAACTGTATGGGCGTTAAACGGGGCACGGAGGAAAGGATCCCTGCCGGCTGGAGGGGAAGCCATTTTCCATGCTCCTTAAGGAAGAGAACCTGGAAACCCATCCTAGAACTTCGTGCTTAAGATTCTGTGTAGTCGTTTATGTATCCTAACTCCTTCCCTGATTAGGGTTATGAGTTGAGAGAACTCTCAACAAATCCTCTTTCCATCTTTTAAATTATGGAGTTAACAGAAAACTCCCATGGAATGACTAACTATCCCTGCCTGACCCTTGGTGTCAAGATTCTGTGGCTCAGTCTGGACAAAACCACTTAAACTGCCTCCTTACAGATCCGACCAGCCCACACTTTATACCTAATGAGGTGATTTGCTTTTGTTTCTAGTAAAAGGACAGTGGAAAAGAAACAACCTAATTTTTTTTCTCTTTAGATAAAAGTAGAGGCATCTGAATATGCAGTATGAGTCAATATATGATATACATAATAAAATATGATAAATGTTCTCAGGACCTCGGGCTTCCCTGGTGGCAGAGTGGTTAAGAATCCACCTGCCAATGCAGGGGACACGGGTTTGAGCCCTGGTCTGGGAAGATCCCACATGCCACGGAGCAACTAGGCCCGTGAGCCACAGCTACTGAGCCTGTACTCTAGAGCCTGCGAGCCACAATTACTGAGCCCACGCACCTAGAGCCCGTGCTCCACAACAAGAGAAGCCACAGCAATGAGAAGCCCGCGCACTGCAACGAAGAGTAGCCTCCGCTCGCCGCAACTAGAGAAAGCTGTGCACAGCAACAAAGAACCAAAGTAACCAAAAATAATTTCTCCGTTGAAGCATCTTGCTTAATAAAAAAAAAAAATTAAAATATGTGCACATACATGGATCTAGAGACAAGTCTTTTTAGGAAGAATGAAATATTTCAAGTAGTGTTGTAGATAGAATTGACCTTAATAAAATGTGTGTAATAGATGGAGATTAGCCTCTTTCTACTTCATGTTATAGCACTTTTTTTCTCTAGGAGACCCAAAGTTTCTGGAATTTAGAACCCAGCTCTCAAGTACTATCAGCTACCCTCTAGCCATATTACAAATAAAATTAAAATTCCCCAGCCCTAATAATGGTGCAAGATTTTGTTCTTCCTCGTGATGATTAGATTTCAGTAATAAAATGTAAAAGATTCAAAGTGTTTAAGACCCAAAAGAATGGTGTAATTCTATGCCTCATAGAGATTTTTAGTTATAAACTTACCCTGGTCTTCCACAAAACATAGAAATCTAGAGTTGGTATTTGAAAAGGAATTGAGACTTTTGTCTGAGGAAGGGAGAGGAGTTTTCAAGAAGAATATAGAGCATATGGAAGGGCACGAAAGGGTGAGATGGTCTGTGCTGATGGGAGAATGCCATATAGAGACTGAGGTGTGGGGAAGCATGGGAAGAATGGAGGGAGATGAAGCTGGAGTATGAAGTCTGGTTCTAAGAGCACAGGACATGGAAAGCCATGCTAATTTAGAAAGTGAGCAGCCAATAAACATTGAGCAGCAAAAGGGAAAGGAGGAGGAAAAAACACACAAATACACACGCTAGGAGGTGACTTACACATATCAATTCATAAAATACTAATTAGAACAATTCCATGTGATTGGTACTGTTTTCCTCATTATGCGGGTAAATAATCTGAGGTTCAGAAAAGTTCAGTTTAGCAAGCGTGGTATAATCCCTTACCTCCAGATGCCTGTAATCTTGTCCAAGATTGTATATCTAGGAAATGGTAAGACCAGCTCTCTGTGAAGGAAGTACTATTATAATCTCCATTTTAAAGAGGAGTAAATGGAGATTCAGGGAGGTTAAGTAACCTGCCTAGGGTTACACAGCTAAAAAATGTCAGAGCAAGGGTTTAAATCCAACAGTCTAGCCTTGGATAGTCTGTTTTATACTCTGCTTCTTGATCCAGTGTTGTTTCCTGCTTTCCCCCCCCCCCTTGATAGAAAAGTAGGGAACATAAGAATTGATTGGTTCTTTTTTCTCCCTTTAATATTTGACTTTCCATTGCCTTCCCCAAGCAGTGGCTCATTATTTTCTTGTTCTTAAAATAGCTAAAATCACCTAAACAGCAAGAGCCTTGGCATGTTCTGTGTTCTAGGCTTCGAGAAACTGTCTTTAGATGTTCTCTTTTAGCACTCGCCTTGGATAGAAGGCCTCTAAGTTTACTGAAAATCTTGCTGTGCATAGACTTTGTTTGTTTGTTTGTTTGTTTCATTCATTTATTCAGAGGTCATCAATTGAGCACCTACTAGATTCTAGAACCTGTGGGAGGTGCAGGAGATAAAGCAGTGAGCAAAATGGAAAGTTCCTCCTCCCTTCCCCATTGGTATAAAGATGTTTTCAGGTGTTGAGAACTGGAGGAGACAAGACCAGCCATGGCCTGACTGACTGGTCCATAAATCAGATCCTTTGCCCATGACCAGGGCACAGATGGCAGCATTGCTGTACCTCTCAACTCTCCTCTGAATCTGTTTCAGCTGTCTTTCTACTTGGTGATACTTTTTCCTCATTGGAGAATTTTGTGATTTATCATACCAATATTAATTGTACTTTTTAGTCATCTTAAAACATTCTGTTTTTCGATCTCTGGTCCTAGCCTTTCTTTTTTTTTTTTTTCCACACACACACACTGTATTTTATTTTTACAAGAGATAGATAGACTGACACCAAGCATTGTACATGGATGACCACAACAAAAGCAACAATGATTGCAATTACCAAACATGAAACACACTTATACTATGTCATAATATTGACATTCAGTCCAGTAATCCTCCACTGTAACAGCTCCTTTACTTTGCAGTGAAAATTGATTTGTATATTCTTTTCCTCTGAGTCCTTGTGGGATTTTTTTTTTTAATTCAGACAGAAAGTCACAAAAATTATACTCATCCTCATCAGTTCACTCAGTCCCATGTAATTAATTTCTTTTTTTTCATCTTGATCTTTTGTTAGCAGTTTTATGAGTTCATCAGTTTTTCATTAGAGTTCTGAAAATGCTTATTCATTCAGTTCAGCAGTACAGTCAGTTACCAGAAACCTGTACTTGTCAGAGTCTTTTCCATGAATTTCTTGAAGATGAAACTCTTTTATAGGAACATATTTGCAAAATCATCAGAGTACACCCAGAACTGTCTGTAAATGACAAAAGACTTAAAAATGACCATGGTTAAAGATTTGATGAAAGTTCATAATAATGCAGTTGACAAGAAAATTAGTTATTTCTGAGATATACATTTTAAAGTAATAACTAGGATTATTACTTATAACATTATACCAGAACATATAAGATTTTTAGACGTTTCCTGTAATGTCTGAAACATTTATATTAACATATTTCCATACATATTTCCATACAAATACAAATATAAGATTTTTAGAAATTTCATGTAATGTCTGAAACATTTATATTAACATATTTCCATACATATTTCCATACAAATACAAGATTTTTAGAAATTTCATGTAATGTCTGAAACATTTATATTAACATATTTCCATACATATTTCCATACAAATACAAATATAAGATTTTTAGAAATTTCATGTAATGTCTGAAACATTTATATTAACATATTTCCATACATATTTCCATACAAATACAAATATAAGATTTTTAGAAATTTCATGTAATGTCTGAAACATTTATATTAACATATTTCCATACAAATAACCCAATGAAAGTTTAGTATTAGTTGTTTTGTTTGTTTTTTTATACTGCAGGTTCTTATTAGGCATCAGTTTTATACACATCAGTGTATACATGTCAATCCCAATCGCCCAATTCAGCACATCACCATCCCCACCTCATCGCAGTTTTCCCCCCTTGGTGTCCATATGTCCATTCTCTACATCTGTGTCTCAACTTCTGCCCTGCAAACTGGCTCATCTGTACCATTTTTCTACGTTCCACATACATGCATTAACATACGATATTTGTTTTTCTCTTTCTGACTTACTTCACTCTGTATGACAGTCTCTAGATCCATCCACTTCTCAACAAATGACTCAATTTCGTTCCTTTTTATGGCTGAATAATATTCCATCGTATATATGTACCACAACTTCTTTATCCATTCGTCTGTTGATGGGCATTTAGGTTGCTTCCATGACCTGGCTATTGTAAATAGTGCTGCAATGAACATTCGGGTGCACGTGTCTTTTTGAATTACGGTTTTCTCTGGGTATATGCCCAGTAGTGGGATTGCTGGGTCATATGGTAATTCTATTTTTAGTTTTTTAAGGAACCTCCATATTGTTCTCCATAGTGGCTGTATCAATTTACATTCCCACCAACAGTGCAAGAGGGTTCCCTTTTCTCCACACCCTCTCCAGCATTTGTTGTTTGTAGATTTTCTGATGATGCCCATTCTAACAGGAGTGAGGTGATACCTCATTGTAGTTTTGATTTGCATTTCTCTAATAATTAGTGATGTTGAGCATCTTTTCATGTGCTTCGTGGCCGTCTGTATGTCTTCTTTGGAGAAATGTCTATTTAGGTCTTCTGCCCATTTTTGGATTGGGGTGTTTGTTTCTTTGATATTGAGCTGAATGAGCTGTTTATATATTTTGGAGATTAATCCTTTGTCCGTTGATTCATTTGCAAATATTTTCTCCCATTCTGAGGGTTGTCTTTTCGTCTTGTTTATGGTTTCCTTTGCTGTGCAAAAGCTTTGAAGTTTCATTAGGTCCCACTTGTTTATTTTTGTTTTTATTTCCATTACTCTAGGAGGTGGATCGAAAAAGATCTTGCTGTGATTTATGTCAAAGAGTGTTCTTCCTATGTTTTCCTCTAAGAGTTTTATAGTGTCCAGTCTTATATTTAGGTCTCTAATCCATTTTGAGTTTATTTTTGTGTATGGTGTTAGGGAGTATTCTAATTTCATTCTTTTACATGTGGCTGTCCAGTTTTCCCAGCACCACTTATTGAAGAGACTGTCTTTTCTCCATTGTATATCTTTGCCTCCTTTGTCATAGATTAGTTGACCATAGGTGCGTGGGTTAATCTCTGGGCTTTCTATCTTGTTCCATTGATCTATGTTTCTGTTTTTGTGCCAGTACCATATTGTCTTGATTACTGTAGCTTTGTAGTATAGTCTGAAGTCAGGGAGTCTGATTCCTCCAGCTCCATTTTTTTGCCTCAAGACTGCTTTGGCTATTCGGGGTCTTTTGTGTCTCCATACAAATTTTAAGATGATTTGTTCTAGCTCCGTAAAAAATGCCATTGGTAATTTGATAGGGATTGCATTGAATCTGTAGATTGCTTTGGGTAGTATACTCATTTTCACAATGTTGATTCTTCCAATCCAAGAACATGGTATATCTCTCCATCTGTTGGTATCATCTTTAATTTCTTTCATCAGTGTCTTATAGTTTTCTGCATACAGGTCTTTTGTTTCCCTAGGTAGGTTTATTCCTAGGTATTTTATTCTTTTTGTTGCAATGGTAAATGGGAGTGTTTCCATAATTTCTCTTTCAGATTTTTCATCATTAGTGTATAGGAATGCAAGAGATTTCTGTGCATTCATTTTGTAACCTGCAACTTTACCATATTCATTAATTAGCTCTAGCAGTTTTCTGGTGGCAGTTTTAGGATTCTCTATGTATAGTATCATGTCATCCGCAAACAGTGACAGTTTTACTTCTTCTTTTCCAATTTGTATTCCTTTTATTTCTTTTTCTTCTCTGATTGCCGTGGCTAGGACTTCCAGAACTATGTTGAATAATAGTGGTGAGAGTGGACATCCTTGTCTCGTTCCTGATCTTAGAGGAAATGCTTTCAGTTTTTCACCATTGAGAATGATGTTTGCTGTGGGTTTGTCATATATGGCCTTTATTATGTTGAGGTAGGTTCCCTCTATGCCCACTTTCTGGAGAGTTTTTATCATAAATGGGTGTTGAATTTTGTCAAAAGCTTTTTCTGCATCTACTGAGATGATCATATGGTTTTTATTCTTCAATTTGTTAATATGGTGTATCACATTGATTGATTTGCGTATATTGAAGAATCCTTGCATCCCTGGGATAAATCCCACTTGATCGTGGTGTATGATCCTTTTAATGTGTTGTTGGATTCTGTTTGCTAGTATTTTGTTGAGGATTTTTGCATCTATATTCATCAGTGATATTGGTCTGTAATTTTCTTTTTTTGTAGTGTCTTTGTCTGGTTTTGGTATCAGGGTGATGGTGGCCTCATAGAATGAGTTTGGGAGAGTTCCTTCCTCTGCAATTTTTTGGAAGAGTTTGAGAAGGATGGGTGTTAGCTCTTCTCTAAATGTTTGATAGAATTCACCTGTGAAGCCATCTGGTCCTGGACTTTTGTTTGTTGGAAGATTTTTAATCACAGTTTCAATTTCATTACTTGTGATTGGTCTGTTGATATTTTCTGTTTCTTCCTGATTCAGTCTTGGAAGGTTATACCTTTCTAAGAATTTGTCCATTTCTTCCAGGTTGTCCATTTTATTGGCATAAAGTTGCTTGTAGTAGTCTCTTAGGATGTTTTGTATTTCTGCGGTGTCTGTTGTAACTTCTCCTTTTTCATTTCTGATTTTATTGATTTGAGTCCTCTCCCTCTTTTTCTTGATGAGTCTGGCTAATGGCTTATCAATTTTGTTTATCTTCTCAAAGAACCAACTTTTAGTTTTATTGATCTTTGCTATTGTTTTCTTTGTTTCTATTTCATTTATTTCTGCTCTGATCTTTATGATTTCTTTCCTTCTGCTAACTTTGGGTTTTGTTTGTTCTTCTTTCTCTAGTTTCTTTAGGTGTAAAGTTAGATTGTTTACTTGAGATTTTTCTTGTTTCTTTAGGTAGGCTTGTATAGCTATAAACTTCCCTCTTAGAACCGCTTTTGCTGCATCCCATAGGTTTTGGGTCGTCGTGTTTTCATTGTCATTTGTCTCTAGGTATTTTTTTATTTCCTGTTTGATTCCTTCAGTGATCTCTTGGTTATTTAGTAACGTATTGTTTAGCCTCCATGTGTTTGTCTTTTTTACGTTTTTTTCCCTGTAATTCATTTCTAATCTCATAGCGTTGTGGTCAGAAAAGATGCTTGATATGATTTCAATTTTCTTAAATTTACTGAGGCTTGATTTGTGACCCAAGATGTGATCTATCCTGGAGAATGTTCCGTGTGCACTTGAGAAGAACGTGTAATCTGCCGTTCTTGGATGGAATGTCCTATATATATCAATTAAATCTATCTGGTCTATTGTGTCATTTAAAGCTTCTGTTTCCTTATTTATTTTCATTTTGGATGATCTGTCCATTGGTGTAAGTGAGGTGTTAAAGTCCCCCACTATTATTGTGTTACTGTCGATTTCCTCTTTTATAGCTGTTAGCAGTTGCCTTATGTATTGAGGTGCTCCTATGTTGGGTGCATATATATTTATAATTGTTATATCTTCTTCTTGGATTGATCCCTGGATCATTATGTAGTGTCCTTCCTTGTCTCTTGTAACATTCTTTATTTTAAAGTCTATTTTATCTGATATGAGTATAGCTACTCCAGCTTTCTTTTGATTTCCATTTGCATGGAATATCTTTTTCCATCCCCTCACTTTCAGTCTGTATGTGTCCCTAGGTCTGAAGTGGGTCTCTTGTAGACAGCATATATATGGGTCTTGTTTTTGTATCCATTCAGCCAGTCTATGTCTTTTGGTTGGGGCATTTAATCCATTCACGTTTAAAGGTAATTATCGATATGTATGTTCCTATGACCATTTTCTTAATTGTTTTGGGTTTGTTTTTGTAGGTCCTTTTCTTCTCTTGTGTTTCCCACTTAGAGAAGTTCCTTTAGCATTTGTTGTAGAGCTGGTTTGGTGGTGCTGAATTCTCTTAGCTTTTGCTTGTCTGTAAAGCTTTTGATTTCTCCATCAAATCTAAATGAGATCCTTGCTGGATAGAGTAATCTTGGTTGTAGGTTCTTCCCTTTCATCACTTTAAGTATTTCATGCCACTCCCTTCTGGCTTGCAGAGTTTCTGCTGAGAAATCAGCTGTTAACCTTATGGGGGTTCCCTTGTATGTTATTTGTCGTTTTTCCCTTGCTGCTTTCAATAATTTTTCTTTGTCTTTAATTTTTGCCACTTTGATTACTATGTGTCTCGGCGTGTTTCTCCTTGGGTTTATTCTGTATGGGACTCTCTGCGCTTCCTGGACTTGGGTGGCTCTTTCCTTTCCCATGTTAGGGAAGTTTTCGATTATAATCTCTTCAAATATTTTCTCTGGTCCTTTCTCTCTCTCTTCTCCTTCTGGGACCCCTATAATGCGAATGTTGTTGCGTTTAATGTTGTCCCAGAGGTCTCTTAGGCTGTCTTCATTTCTTTTTATTCTTTTTTCTTTAGTCTGTTCCGCAGCAGTGAATTCCACCATTCTGTCTTCCAGGTCACTTATCCGTTCTTCTGCCTCAGTTATTCTGCTATTGATTCCTTCTAGTGTAGTTTTCATTTCAGTTATTGTATTGGTCATCTCTGTTTGTTTGTTCTTTAATTCTTCTAGGTCTTTGTTAATCATTTCTTGCATCTTCTCAATCTTTGCCTCCATTCTTATTCCGAGGTCCTGGATCATCTTCACTATCATTATTCTGAATTCTTTTTCTGGAAGGTTGCCTATCTCCACTTCATTTAGTTGTTTTTCTGGGGTTTTTTCTTGTTCCTTCATCTGGTACATAGCCCTCTGCCTTTTCATCTTCTCTGTCTTTCTGTAACTGTGGTTTTTGGTCCACAGGCTGCAGGATTGTAGTTTTTCTTGCTTCTGTTGTCTGCCCTCTGGTGGTTGAGGCTATCTAAGAGGCTTGATGGGAGGCTCTGGTGGTGGGTAGAGCTGACTGTTGCTGTGGCGGTCAGAGCTCAGTAAAACCTTAATCCACTTGACTGTTGATGGGTGGGGCTGGGTTCCCTCCCTGTTGCTGTGGCGATCAGAGCCCAGTAAAACCTTAATCCACTTGACTGTTGATGGGTGGGGCTGGGTTCCCTCCCTGTTGGTTGTTTTGCCTGAGGCAACCCAACACTGGAGCCTACCCGTGCTTTTTGGTGGGGTTAATGGCAGACTCTGGGAGGGCTCACGCCAAGGAGAACTTCCCAGGACCTCTGCTGCCAGTGTCCTTATCCCCACGGTGAAACAGAGCCACCACTCGCCTCTGCAGGAGACCCCCCAACACCAGCAGGTACGTCTGGTTCAGTCTCCCCCAGGGTCACTGCTCCTTCCCCTGGGTCCCGATGCACACATTACTTTGTGTGTGCCCTCCAAGAGTGGGGTCTCTGTTTCCCCCAGTCCTGTCACAGTCCTGCAATCAATTCCCACTAGACTTCAAAGTCTGATTCTCTAGGAATTCCTCCTCCCTTTGCCGGACCCCCAGGTTGGGAAGCCTGAGGTGGGGCTCAGAACCTTCACTCCAGTGGGTGGACTTCTGTGGTATAAGTGTTCGCCAGTCTGTGAGTCACCCACCCAGCAGTTATGGGATTTGATTTTACTCTGATTGCGCCCCTCCTACCGTCTCACTGCGGCTTCTCCTCTGTCCTTGGACGTGGGGTGTCCTCCTTGGTGAAGTCCAGGGTCTTCCTGTCAATGATTGTCCAGCAGCCAGTTGTGATTCTGGTGCTCTCGCAAGAGGGAGTGAGAGCACGTCCTTCTACTCCGCCATCTTGGTTAATCTCCTCCCTAGCCTTTCTTTTCAATAGACTTTTCCCTCCACGCCACCCCCGCCCCAATGTGTTTTCCAGAAAACAGTTGAAGTCTGATGATTCTCTGCATTCTGGTCCTTCATTGTAGAGAAATTTAAGATGACGTGATCATTTCCACTTCATTAAGCACTTCTTTGTTGGTCACAAGCAAGTCTAGAGAAAAAAATTGCATTCCTGCTTTCTTTTGAGGGTGAATTTTTCAATAAGTCAAGTTAAAAAAAACCAAAAAACCTTGTCTGACACTTCCCAGAACCTTGAAATCCTCCCAAAATACTGTATGTTGCCTGAGTATCTGTTGTTATCTATTTTCAGAACAATTTGTCCATATTTCCTAGTCAGCTAGACATTCCACAGTTAGCTCCTACAGTGATATTTTAATTTAGCTCTCTTTTCATCCTCACCCATGCATTCTCTCCAAGGATTCAGCTCCTCTCTTGGAATCCCTTTTAAGATTGCTAGATCCTATTGGCTCCCATGCTTTCTCCTACTAGACTGTTGGATCACAGGATGCTATTTCTGCTTCAGATTATGTTTCATTCTTTCTAGAAAAAGCCTCAGAGTAGTGAGATAGCTTCGGGAAACTATTTCTTCTCTGTCTCCTCAGTATCATTGTCCTGAAGTCATTACTTCTTGGCATTAGTTTTTTATTCCATCTGACACCTCACTTTTTTTCTTTCTACCTTGTTCAAGATTATTTCTTCCATCTGTAGGAACCTCTTGTTCTCCCCAAGAAGCTTGAGAGGCAAGAGACTTTCCTCCATTTCTTTCATCATCTTCTCTAACAAAAAGACAACCTTAAAAAGGCAGAAAGCAATATAACCATGAAAAGTAATTTATGGCCACCTCAGAATGGAATGCCAGTACGGCACACTTTCTTCATGTTTCTAGAACAGTTCTCTTGTCATCCATGCCTCTCAGGCTTCCCATTGAGATGTTGTGTTTTGCAGCTTTCCCTCAAAGCTTCCCTTCTGAACTATATAGGCCACTCTTTCTTTGCTACCAGTTACCTGGATATATTAGGCTCCAGAGGCCATTGCCTATAAACTAGACCTGACATTTTTTGCCCTTCTTCACTCACCTTCGATAATCCAGCTGTTGGTATTTAGTAGCAATTCACACCAGCAAATTCAGCCCCCTTCAGTACATATAGGGCCACACAAGACCTTTGACTGAGTTTTCCCCAAATATTTTACGGATTTTGACCCCTTATCTCTAACTTCTTTCCATATTTGTTTATCACTGTGCTTCTTATTTATCAGATATTTATAAAAATAGTAATACCTAACAGTATTACCTACTAGTGTCCAGAACTATGCTAATATTTTTCCTGTTATTTTTCTGGTATTGTTCTATGTACATTTCTTGTATTAGTCATTGAATCTGTACAACTGCCCCTTTGACATTTATCCTGTCATTATCCCTCCTTGCTGAAGAGAAAACCTGAAATTTAGAGAAGTTTAGTAACTTAACCAAGGTCACAGAGTTCCTAAGACAGAGAAGGATTCTCTCCCAGGTGTTTTCACTCCAGAACTTCAGATCTTAACTATTACCATGTGCTACCTTACACTACAGTGTTCATCACTATTCATATTAATTTAGTATTTCTTAATAACCTTGAAACAGTGTTTCATTATCCAAGTGGAAAAACTTTCCTAGCTCTCATTTTCCAAAAATAATGTAGCTTGGGTTTTCTTCACTGCTAGCTACTTTATTACCAGTCTGAAAGAAAAGGAAAAAACATATAAGCTGCTCCCAGTATAAAATACAGAGCAAAGACAAGAACATTTCATTGGCTTTGATTTCCCTAGAGTCCACCTCCAAACTAATTTACTTCCTATTCAAGGAAATCATAAGTTCTAAATAAGATCTTATCCAATCTTTACTTTTTTCTTCCCCTTGAATGAAAAAAATGAGTAAAACTTATTCACCTGGCAAAGCCTGAATACTTTATATTTTTCTTTACCAATTCCACAACCTGTATAATTGTTATTGAGAAGGAATTTTTGAATTAAATCAATTGCTCAGCTGTGAGGATAATCAAAATCATTTTGAAAGATTGTTAAATGTATATTAATGAAAAGTTGGAAACTTTGAATTTTTCTATCGTGGTACTATATAAAGTATCCACATTAGGATACTTTATAATTTATTCATAAATTCTACTTATAATTTACAAATTATATTTATAATGTCATAAATAATACTTTGGCTCAAATTGTTACCCTTAAATTAGTTTTATTATGATTGAAATCGGCTTCTTGTGTTTCTAATTTTTCTTTTTTTCTTTTTTCTTTTTTGAAAAAAAAAAATTTAGCTCCTAGTCAGACTGTTACTCTGGTGACACAACCTGTGGTTACCAAGGAAACTGCCGTCTCCAAACTAGAAATGCCATCTTCCTTGCTGTTGGAGGTACCTGCTCTGGCAGATTTCAACCGGGTTTGGACAGAACTTACCGACTGGCTGTCTCTGCTTGATCGTGTTATAAAATCACAGAGGGTGATGGTGGGTGATCTTGAAGACATCAACGAGATGATCATCAAGCAGAAGGTATGGGGGAAAAAAGAGAAAAGCTGGCAGAGGTTTATCTTTAAAGTGAAGATTTTCCACAAGTCATTTCCCACCAGTTTTTAGGTAGCTCTTCTCTGTTAGCCAACACACTACTCTCTCAACTCTGTTCAGTCTAAGTATGATCAAGGAAACAAATTAATGCAGTTGTCTAAAACAACCATAAATTACAAAGGAATAATACAAGTAAAAAAGCTTAGCCCTTAAAGTATAGTTGGCTTAATTAAATTCACTAAACAACTGGTATTTTTAAAACCTATTTTATATCAAATAAATAGCTCATTTGAGCTGTTTACATTTGAACTGTTTGTTTTGGCACTCTGCAGCCATAATATATTACAGAATCAAATATAATAATCTGGGAATTGGTTATTCACTCTTCTGAGTTGTCCGTGCCAATTCTCCTCCTCCAATGATAAGGATAATTGAAAATAAGCTACAAATAAAAAAAGAGAAAAGTAACAAAACATAATATATTTTTAAATACCTTAGATCTTAATATTCGTATTTATTTAATGCCATACTCAAATAAACATGTTTTTAATACAACGATTGCATTTCTCAGCCTCATTGGAATCCATTCTGCAAAATTATGACATCAGTGAGAGACATCAGAATACACTGACATAAATATGGTTTACTTAGCTAAAACAAATATACTATATATCTTTTATATTTCTGAATGAATAAGAAAAGTAGATTTGAAAGGTTTATATGCTATAGTTTTTTCACTTGTAAATGATGTTCAAGTCTTTTCTAAAGAAGTAATAAATTGTACTGAAGTTGTCTAGCTGTTATAGAACTACTTTTTGTAAAAACAGGGACTAGGGCAGACAGATTTCTTTTTAAAATGAACTTCAGCAATTCAGTAAGAATGAAAATAATTTAATAGTAAACAACCTGCATTTAAAGTGTCTTAATCTTAGACTCAGAGGACCTGAATTCAGTGGTAATTTTTTTCTCATTTGCAAATGGCATGATTGTAGTCAAATCATGCTCTGGATCTTGGTTTCCTCTTCTGGGTACAAGGCACAAAGGATTCACATACACCATATAGTGTTGGATATGTGTGAATATAAAGATATGTAAATATTATATAAATATATATGTATAGTTTGTTTTACTACTGCTTTATAACAAGTATTAGTAGCCAAATTTTTCCAAAAAAGCAACTGAAGCTCATAGATGTCACACTCCTAATAAGTAGCAGAGCAAAGATTCAAATCCAAGTCTGTTTGGTGCCTAAGCCTGTGTTCTTACTATGTATACTGCCTGCCAGTATTAACTGTAAATGTGGCTACCATTTGGTGATATATGTGTATTTGAATATATAGTGTATGTCAGACACAAAGCTAAGCATTTTACAATTGCAGTGTGCTGATACATAAAGAAACAAGAGGTACATTCTTTCACAATATCATATTGAGCTATTCCAGTACTTCCGGGACTATTCCTAACCAGAGGAGACAGTATGTTATAATGTTTAAAGCATGGGCTTTGAAATTAGATTCTATGGGTTTAAAGTTTGGCTCCTCTACTATAGCTGTGTGACCTTGGGTAAGTTATTCAACCTCCCTGAACCTGAGGTCATCTATCTATACAATGTGGATAATGATACTATCTTCCTTATAGGTGGTCATGAGGATTAAATTAGGTAGTACATGAAAATGCTTCCCATCTTGCCTTGATTACTGCAAGTATTCAACTAATGTTAGTAATTAATATTAGGTTCTAAGCAAACTATGTAAGTCTGCCTATTCATGGTATTTGTGTTGTGCAAACTGTATGCCATATAATAATATTACATGAAAATAAGAGCTCATTTCCACACCTGGACCCCATTCTGCTAATGACATTATGGCCTCCTGTAAAAGCCACTAGATACTAGAGTGGGAAAGATAATCCACACTCCTTTGTAAAACGTTTGATGCCTCTTCAAAGTGATAGTCTTTAACTACAGGTCCAAAAGTAATTCAGAGGAGAAGTTCAAGTGCCATGTCTAGGGTCACAGAAAGCCAGTACAGTTGTCAGTCCCCCAGGGGATTGGTTCTGGAATCCACCATGGATAACAAAATCTGCAGATGCTCAAGTCCCATAGTTGGCCCTCCATATCTGTGGATTCTGCATCTGTGGATTCTCCATCTGCAGATACGGGGGGCCGACTGTATTTTTATTGAAAAAAAAATCCCCATGTAATTGGACTTGCATAGTTCAAACCTGTGTTATTGAAGGGTCAACTGTATTATAAATGTTCACACACACACACACACACACACACACACACACACATACACATATACACCTGTAATCTCTCTTCTCTTGCTGAATAGTGGGGATGATTTTCCTGCTTCTTCCCCTTATATTAAAAAAAATTATAAAGATATTGTCAATTCCTGCCTTGTATAGCTACAGTCACTAACTGGTCAGTAAAATGACCCTAGATAAACATTAAACAAATGTGTGTGTGTGGAGGGGTATAAAAAAGAGAGGTGAGTTTGGGGAAGTATTGATTGTAATATCAGGAAAGAAATATTTCCTCTATATAGAGTTTTAAATAAAGCAATTCTAATTTTACTGTTTGAGGTGTGAGAAATGATGCAGTGTTCCACATGTGCTTTATAAACTGCAAAACACTATCAATGTCTATTTCCTCATATATTCTTTTAGTAAATTTTTATTGAGCGACTACTAAGTGCCTGGGAAATACAGAGTTAGATAAGATAGGAATGCACCGATTAAAGAAGATGATGGGAATAAAAAGCAATAATAGCACTGTGATAGAAATAAATTTCAGGATAATACCTAGCACATATTTAGCATTAATGATGCTAGTCACTGACCTAAATAATTTGTGTGTATCATTTAATGCTTACAACAACACTGTGAGATTTATACTAAAGCCCAGTCAGTGCTTGTGTAAGTAATGTTGTAAGTAACTTGCTCAATGTCAGGTAGTAAAAAGATAGCAATGAGATTTGAACCTAAGCAGTCTGGTTCCAGAATCCCCACCCTTAGACACTGTAGTTTTCCACTTCCCTGGGAATCCTTGGGCGATGGTCTAGGGACTTACTTCATGGAGAGGACATCTAACTAAGCCAAGGAGGAGAAGAGATGTCAGGAAAAGCTTCTTGAAGAAGACAAAACCTAAGCCAAGCATTAAAGAACAACTTGAAATTAACCAGGTAGATAAAATGACAAAGGCGATCCTGGCAGAAGGAACTGTGCTTTTCACTGAAGTAAACAGTGCAGTATGTGATAGAAATTGTGATTCCATCTGGCTGAAACTAAGGGGATGAGGAAGAAATTTATGAGGTTGCATAGAGAAGGGTAGGACTAAAAAATGGGGACCCTTCCTTGCCAGACTAAGGAGGGTTTTAAAAAAATTATAATTGACATACAATATTATAATAGTTTCAGGTGTATAACCTAGTGATTTGATATTTTTATCTGTTACAAATTTGTATGATTTAATGCGTTAATACGTTATAAAATAAGCCACCATGCAGAACTATTACAATACAGACTAAGGAGTTTTGATTATGGCCTGCAGGTGGTAACAACCTTGAAAGGATTTTAAACAGAGAAGTAAAATCATCAAATGTAGTGTAGTTGCACATTAGGTAGGTTTCTCTCCATGCAAGCAACAGAAAGCACCCTCTGATTAAATCAAGCAGAAAGTAAACACTGTAATTAGCTTGAAGGCAATGGAAAAAGACCTAGAAAAAGAAAACGGACGTGAGTATGCCTGGGCATTTAGTTAGCAGGTACTACTTGAGTCTCTTTGTGATCCTCTTTTGCTTTATACTGTGTAACTGTTCAAAATTTAAAGTCCTGGGAGGAGTCCAGTTGACCATGCTTGGGTCACACCCCCATCTCTTAGCTAGAGGAGAGCAGAGAACGTTGATTTAAAACCCTTTCCTTCCAAAGCTCCTTCCACTGGGGGAGAGATCATTTCCTCCCCACTCCTCCCAATGTAAGCAATATGTTTATCTATTTTAACTTTGCAATATGGAGACCTGAAATAAAACTATTTATGCCCCAGTACTCTAAATATAAGTTTGTTTGACACCTGCACATACAGTAGTTGGTTCTCAAAAAAATGTAGATTGCGAGGGAGCTTCAAGATGGCGGAATAGTAAGACGTGGAGATCACCTTCCTCCCCACAAATACATCAGAAATACATCTACATGTGGAAAAACTCCTAAAGAACACCTGCTGAAGGCTGG
The DNA here is from genome assembly GCF_949987535.1 of Balaenoptera acutorostrata. Taxonomy (NCBI): domain Eukaryota; kingdom Metazoa; phylum Chordata; class Mammalia; order Artiodactyla; family Balaenopteridae; genus Balaenoptera; species Balaenoptera acutorostrata. The sequence continues at coordinate 28,201,692 of NC_080085.1, read as the reverse complement.
CAGAAGACCTCAGACCTCCTAAAAGGCAAGAAACTCCCCTTGTACCTGGGTAGGGCAAAAGAAAAAAGAAAAAACAGAGACAAAAGAATAAGGATGGGACCTGCACCTGGGGGAGGGAGCTGTGAAGGAGGAAAGGTTTCCACACACTAGGAAGCCCCTTCGTGGGCGGAGACTGCAGGTGGCGGAGGGGGGAAGCTTCGGAGCCACGGAGGAGAGCGCAGCAACAGGGGTGCGGAGGGCAAAGCTCAGAGATTCCCGCACAGAGGATCGGTGCCGACCAGCACTCACCAGCCCGAGAGGCTTGTCTGCTCACCCGCTGGGGCGGGCGGGGGCTGGGAGCTGAGGCTCGGGCTTCGGAGGTCGGATCCCAGGGAGAGGACTGGGGTTGGCTGCGTGAACACAGGCTGAAGGGGGCTAATGCACCATGGCTAGCCGGGAGGGAGTCCGGGAAAAAGTCTGCACCTGCCTAAGAGGCAAGAGACCATTGTTTCAGGGTGTGCGAGGAGAGGGGATTCAGAGCACCACCTAAACGAGCTCCAGAGAATAAAATACAAGGGAATCCCCATAAGGTTAACAGCTGATCTTTCAGCAGAAACTCTCCAAGCCAGAAGGGAGTGGCAGGACATATTTAAAGTGATGAAGGAGAAAAAACTACAACCAAGATTACTCTACCCAGCAAGGATCTCATTCAGATTTGACGGAGAAATTAAAAGCTTTACAGACAAGCAAAAGCTAAGAGAATTCAGCACCACCAAACCAGCTTTACAACAAATGCTAAAGGAACTTCTCTAGGCAGGAAACACAAGACAAGGAAAAGACCTACAATAACAAACACAAAACAAAGAAAATGGTAATAGGAACATACACATTGATAATTACCTTAAATGTAAATTGATTAAATGCTCCAACCAAAAGACATAGATTGGCTGAATCGATACAAAATCAAGACCCATATATATGCTGTCTACAAGAGACCCACCTCAGACCTACGGACACATACAGACTGAAAGTGACGGGATGGAAAAAGATATTCCATGCAAATGGAAATCAAAAGAAAGCTGAAGTAGCAAGTCTCATATCAGACAAAATAGACTTTAAAAACAAAGACTATTACAAGAGAAAAAGAAGGACACTACGTAATGATCAAGATATCAATCCAAGAAGAAGATATAACAATTGTAAATATTTATGCACCCAACATAGGAGCACCTCAATACATAAGGCAAATACTAACAGTCATAAAAGGGCAAATCGACAGTAACACAATCATAGTAGGGGACTTTAACACCCCACTTTCACCAGTGGACAGATCATCCAAAATGAAAATAAGTAAGGAAACACAAGCTTTAAATGATACGTTAAACAAGATGGACTTAATTGATATTTATAAGACGTTCCATCCAAAAACAACAGAATACACATTCTTCTCAAGTGCTCATGGAACATTCTCCAAGATAGATCATATCTTGGGTCACAAATCAAGCCTTGGTAAATTTAAGAAAATTGAAATTGTATCAAGTATCTTTTCCGAACACAATGCTATGAGACTAGATATCAATTACAGGAAAAAAATCTGTAAAAAATACAAACACATGGAGGCTACAGAATACACTACTTAATAACCAAGAAATCACTGAAGAAATCAAAAAGGAAATCAAAAAATACCTAGCAACAAATGATAATGAAAAGACGATGACCCGAAACCTATGGGATGCAGCAAAAGCAGTTCTAAGAGGGAAGTTTATATCAATACAATCCTACCTTAAGAAACAAGAAACATCTCAGGTAAACAACCTAACCTTACACCTAGAGCAATTAGGGAAAGAAGAACAAAACAACACCAACATTAGCAGAAGGAAAGAAATCATAAAGATCAGATCAGAAATAAATGAAAAAGAAATTAAGGAAACGATAGCAAAGATCAATAAAACTAAAAACTGGTTCTTTGAGAAGATAAACAAAATTGATAAACCATTAGCCAGACTCATCAAGAGAAAAAGGGAGAAGACACAAATCAATAGAATTAGAAATGAAAAAGGAGAAGTAACAACTGACACTGCAGAAATACAAAGGATCATGAGAGATTACTACAAGCAACTATATGCCAATAAAATGGACAACCCTCAAGAAATGGACAAGTTCTTAGAAATGCCCAACCTTCCGAGACTGAACCAGGAAGAAATAGAAAATATGAACAGACCAATCACAAGCAGTGAAATTGAAACTGAGATTAAAAATCTTCCAACAAACAAAAGCCCAGGACCAGATGGCTTCACAGGCGAATTCTATCAAACATTTAGAGAAGAGCTAACACCTATCCTTCTCAACCTCTTCCAAAATATTGCAGAGGGAGGAACACTCCCTAACTCATTCTACGAGGCCAACATCACCCTGATACCAAAACCAGACAAAGATGTCACAAAGAAAGAAAACTACAGGGCAATACCACTGATGAACATAGATGCAAAAGCCCTCAACAAAATACTAGCAAACGGAATCCAACAGCACATTAAAAGGATCATACACCATGATCAAGTGGGGTTTATCCCAGGAATGCAAGGGTTCTTCAATATACACAAATCAATCAACGTGATACACCATATTAACAAACTGAAGGAGAAAAACCATATGATCATCTCAATAGATGCAGAAAAAGCTTTTGACAAAATTCAACACCCATTTATGTTAAAAACCCTCCAGAAAGCAGGCATAGAGGGAACTTTCCTCAACATAATAAAGGCCATATATGACAAACCCACAGCCAACATCGTCCTCAATGGAGAAAAACTGAAACCATTTCCACTAAGATCAGGATCAAGACAAGGTTGCCCACTCTCACCACTATTATTCAACATAGTTTTGGAAGTTTTAGACACAGCAATCAGAGAAGAAAAAGAAATAAAAGGAATCCAAATTGGAAAAGAGGAAGTAAAGCTGTCACTGTTTGCAGATGACATGATACTATACATAGAGAATCCTAAAGATGCCACCTGAAAATTACTAGAGCTAATCAATGAATTTGGTAAAGTAGCAGGATACAAAATTAATGCACAGAGAAATCTCTTGCATTCCTATACACTAATGATGAAAAATCTGAAAGTGAAATTAAGAAAACACTCCCATTTACCATTGCAACAAAAAGAATAAAATATCTAGGAACAAACCTACCTAAGGAGATAAAAGACCTGTATGCAGAAAATTATAAGACACTGATGAAAGAAATTAAAGATGCTACAAATAGATGGAGAGATATATCATGTTCTTGGATTGGAAGAATCAACATGGTGAAAATGACTCTAATACCCAAAGCAATCTACAGATTCAATGAAATCCCTATCAAACTACCACTGGCATTTTTCACAGAACTAGAACAAAAAATTTCACAATTTGTATGGAAACACAAAAGACCCCGAATAGCCAAGGCAATCTTGAGAAAGAAAAACGGAGCTGGAGGAATCAGGCTCTCTGACTTCAGACCATACTACAAAGCTACAGTAATCAAGACAGTATGGTACTGGCATAAAAACAGAAATATAAATCAATGGGACAGGATAGATAGCCCAGAGATAAACCCACACACATATGGTCACCTTATCTTTGATAAAGGAGGCAAGAATATACAGTGGAGAAAAGACAGCCTCTTCAATAAGTGGTGCTGGGAAAACTGGACAGCTACATGTAAAAGAATGAAATTAGAACACTCCCTAACACCATACACCAAAATAAACTCAGAATGGATTAAAGACCTAAGTGTAAGGCCAGAGACTATCAAACTCTTAGAGGAAAACATAGGCAGAACACTCTATGACATAAATGACAGCAAGATCCTTTTTCACCCACCTCATAGAGAAATGGAAATAAAAACAAAAATAAATAAATGGGACCTAATGAAGCTTGAAAGCTTTTGCACAGCAAAGGAAACCATAAACAAGACGAGAAGACAACCCTCAGAATGGGAGAAAATATTTGCAAATGAAGCAACTGACAGTGGATTAATCTCCAAAATTTACAAGCAGCTCATGCAGCTCAATATCAAAAAAAACAAACTCAATCCAGAAATGGGCAGAAGACCTAAATAGACATTTCTCCAAAGAAGATATACAGATTCCCAACAAACACATGAAAGTATGCTCAACATCATTAATCATTAGAGGAATGCAAATCAGAACTACAATGAGATGTCATCTCACACTTGTCAGAATGGCCATCATCAAAAAATGTACAAACAATAAATGCTGGAGAGGGTGTGGCGAAAAGGGAACCCTCTTGCACTGTTAGTGGGCATGTAAATTGATACAGCCACTATGGAGAATGGTATGGAGGTTCCTTAAAAAACTACAAATAGAACTACCATATGACCCAGCAATCCCACTACTGGGCATATACCCTGAGAAAACCATAATTCAGAAAGAGTCATGTACGACAATGTTCATTGCATCTCTGTTTACAATAGCCAGGACACAGAAGCAACCAAAGTGTCCATCAACAGATGAATGGATAAAGAAGATGTGGCACATTTATACAATGGAATATTACTTAGCCATAAAAAGAAACGAAATTGAGTTGTTTGTAGTGAGGTGGATGGACCTAGCGTCTGTCATACAGAGTGAAGTAAGTCAGAAAGAGAAAAACAAATACAGTATGCTAACACATATATATGGAATCTAAGGAAAAAAAAAAAAAAAGGCCATGAAGAACCTAGGGGCAAGACGGGAATAAAGACACAGACCTACTAGAGAATGGGCTTGAGGATACGGGGAGGGTGAAGGGTAAGCTGGGACAAAGTGAGAGAGTGGCATGGATATATATACCCTACCAAACGTAAAATACATAGGTAGTGGGAAGCAGCCGCATAGCACAGGGAGACCAGCTCCGTGCTTTGTGACCACCTAGAGGGGTGGGATAGGGAGGGTGGGAGGGAGGGAGACGCAAGAGGGAAGAGATATGGGGACATATGTATATGTATAACTGATTCACTTTGTTATAAAGCAAAAACTAACACACCATTGTAAAGCAATTATACTCCAATAAAGATGTTTACAAATAAATAAATAAATAAAATGATATCATGGAGATAAGTAATAAAAAAAAAGAGGATGCATTATAGTACAACAAAATGTTATTCTTTGTTAATAATTATTTTTCACATTTCATAATATTCTAATCAATTTTGCTCCAAATATTGCAATAATGACTCAGTCTTGAATATATTGTTAAATATTTAGAGCTTTATATTTACACATATTTCACAATAAAAAATTACAATATAAAAAATGTAGATTGCTTTATGGATAATGTGAATGAAATGTGATAAAGAAGCTTCATTTTTAACAGAGATTAGGGCTGGGGGATTTTAATTGTCACTGTGGAGCATCAGAAATTAGAGATGATGTAATAAAACATCTTATGACTCTGGGAAAACTTAGTTTCGAATTTATTAACTTCAGATCAAACTTTAGACATGCAGTGATTAAAATATAGTCCCCAGAAAGGGAATAAGGACACGGCATTTGAATAAGTTAGCTTTTCATAGTTCTAGACCTTGAATTGAAAAATCACACATTTGATACTAAGTTTCTGTTCTCCTTTAGCATAAGTTGTTTAATTAAATTCTTATTTTAGAAAACAGGGGGCTGCTACCATTTAGAAATGAAAATAATTTTTACTAAGTGAATTACATTAAGCAAAAAATGGAAGTTAAAATTACAGCTATAATTTTTAAAAGATTGTTAAATGTAGCCATTTAAAAAATTAAGCAGTTCGACTGCTTAATTTTAGAGTAAAAATTATACCACTGTATTGTAGAGGAATCGAGATGTGTGTGAAATATGCAAATTAAGCCTTTAAAAGTAAAACATACATGAAGCTCTAAGTTTATTTTCTAAAATTGTGAATTAATAGCAGAGGATGACTTGTAATTTATAGTGTCAGAGAAATCTGATAAAAAAATGCTTTTCCTATTTCATCACATGTTTAAGTAAAATAGCTCTGAAATAAAATTGTTGTGACAGTTATCCACAGTTTTCTTTTACTGACATAATCTATCCAATGAAGGAGAAAATATGTCTAGAGTTTTTCTCTGAAAGTTATGATTAAATATGACCCTTAGGGAAAGGAAAGAAGGAGAGACAGAGGAAGGGGAAGAGGGAACGAAAGGAAGAGGAGGGAAGGAAGGAGGGAAGAATAGGAAAAAAAAGAGAGGGAGGGAAGAATAGGGAAAATGGAAAGAGGGATGGAAGGTGAGAAGGAGAGAGAGAGTTTGGGGATAGAGAGTTGTGGCTGGCAGATCTGGGGACAGGTTGTGGCAATGGATAACTGTAACGTTATCAATAGGTAGGATTTAGGTGGCCATTTGATATTGTTATTTTTTCTACTACTGGTCTCTGATTGCCTGTGCTAAACAAATTATAGTCTTTTTTCAAGTCATCTTGGCCAGGTGTTCAGGGTAATTCACCACTAAATCTGAACCACAGGCACTTGTATTGAATAAAGAATCAGCAAAGAGTTTTAGCTCTTAATAAGACCTCTCCAGATTGGGGTTGAGACAAATTCGCCAATCTGGACAAGATGATAATAGCATTGTTCAAGATTCATTTTTAGCTGCACATTATACTGCTACCTGGGAGATTTCATTATCCAAAGATTGAACAAGCAGTCTTAGTGAGTACAGTATATATTTAAATGGGAAATAATTACTTGGATGTGCTTAATTTTTTTATTGTTAAGGTCAAAGTCTTTAATAAAAATTCTATGATTATTTTTTAAACTCTGGCTATATCTACACAGAGAGCAATTGAATGGCTCCAGAATCATTCTGATTATAACTTTTGCTGAATAAATTCAGCCACAATCTGATGACAAAATTTGTCTAGCGTGGACTTAGAAGGATTAGTGGAACAATGTGGGGGGAAAATGGCACTGACTGTTTAAACTAAAAACAAAACAATGTTTCTTGGTATTATTCTATTGCCATGAGCATAGCAGAAAAGTGGGTATTACAAATAGTTTTTCCCTCATTCAATCAATGAGAAAGGTTACAGACAATATAGTAACATGGTCTAAGGTCACTTAGTGAATGTAGATGCCCTAACGTAAATACAGACCTCGTGGGGAATAGACGTTTCTTCTTTTTCTTTTTCTGTGAGCCCCACCACGCCCCTTCTTAAACATCTCCTCATTTCTCCACCAAAGTTATAATAGAACAAACTAAAACTAAACAGTTTGTTTCCATTGGTATCCAACGGATTTCACAAGTTAGATGACAGTCATCTTAGTGTGAAGAGATTGATGATTCTGTTTTTCTCTTTTCTCAAACAACCATTCAGCCCTGATCATCTCATCTGTTCATTTCTGCACAACCTTGTTTAAGAAGCACCGTACCAGAGTTTGCTGTCTTTCCATATATGGAAGGTGTATGTTGCATTCTACAAAGAATAATGTTGTACTATGTTTGGCTGAAGATATTTGCAAATTTGTACTGCAGTTATCTTCTGACAAGTGTACATGTCCCCTGTAGAAGGCTCATAACTCTGGATCACTGTTCTACATGCGTGCAATTTTCTTTCCTTACCTTATGAGAGCCAAATTCACTGTTATCTTCACTGAAGATTGTTAAAATATGTCAGTGTCAGTAATATGATTTATACTCTCATAGATCATGGCAAAATTAACTCCCATAAATACAAAGCTCATAGTGTCGCAAACACAAACAGTTCCCATTTTCAAAATATTATAATAACCTTTTTACGGAAAATGGTATCATACACATTTTTTGCTTAAAGATAAACATAAGCTTTACCAAACCACATATCCCAATGTCTGTGAATGGAAATGCATATCTTACTACATTTCAGTTCAATTCACTGTAAAATTTTGTCAAAACCTTATCAGGTAAAACTGAACCATAATATTTACATGAATTCTGATAAAAGCCAGTATATTGTGTTTTCAATGAAATACCAGTGGGATTCTGATAAGGAAGTTTATGTTTGTTATTGTTTTTAAATAGTGAATTATATTTATAAATGTCCTTGCTTGGGTTTAGATAGAGATTCCTTTATATGAAATGGCTTTTATTTTTTTCATAAAAATACCTAAAATCTGGGATCTTCCTTCTTCTATAAGAAAGCAGTATAATTCAGTGTCTTTTAATCTTTTTTGAAAGCTGCATAATGTTATTATACCCTAAATATTATTACCTGCTTTGGGAGCTTTTATCATTTGGGGTCCTTGATGTCTATAATTGAAGTTACAGTGTGTTATAAAGTAAGTTCTTATTACCCTGAATGTTAGGGTAATGTTAGATAATGTTAATGTCAGGTGCGTGGTTCTTTGTTCATTCATTCCTTAATTCAACAAATAGTTTTTGAAAACCCATGTTACAAAGAACATTAGGAAATGACATTGGAAAGAGATAGTGGTATAAGAGTTTGGATTTAAATTTGATTTCCTGTGTATGTCAGCGAATAATTAAGAAAGAAATAAACCATTGATCACACATCACTATTAGTAAGTGTTTTTGTTCATTTATCCACAGTTTTCTGTATATGATTACTTGGGTTACAGTGATAAATATATATATATGTATACATAGTACTAAAATACCTATAAAGTGGTAGATGTTTTTAATAGTCTACTAATATTTTCTTTCCTCCCTCAAATGCCTACTTTGGAGACCCCTGACTTACAATGTCATGTAGATTCATTAGAAATATAATGACTACCTTTTAATGGCTTTTGATATAAGACTGTTTTCATTCATCTGTTATTTATTGAACACATGCTGGTGAAAGACATCAATGTTATCTGCTCTCGGGGATTAAAAATAAGAATAACTCAGGCTCCAGTTTTAGAGTGTATCTTCTGTGAAGGAAGCATAAAAAGCAGAGTGGTAATTGCCACAAGAGAAAAAAATGCTATGGTGTTTTCATTCATATACGTATTAGAATGAATGAATCATTTATTTTCTTCCTCTTAATATGTGCCTCCCTCCCTGATATAGAAGACAGTTAAACTAGACTTCTCTTTCCAGACGTCTTGTTAATTTTTATTTAATAACCTAGGGATGAAAATTTATTTTTGCATATGTTCTAATGTTTTAAAATTTCATAAACTAAGCTAGTTGGTAAATTTCCAAGGTGATCATAGCTTCACTGTTTTTGAGAGAGAGGCAGTAGCATGTTGGCTGTGTTTTGTGCACTTTTATCAATTTACTAAAAATAGTACCAGAGTTCCTAGAGTGAATTAATCACTAGAGTGATTAATTCTTTACTAGATTTATAAAAATGACTTTAAATATAGTTTTAGTAATTCATAAAACCTTCCAGATTTCCTTATCTTTATATTTTATATTCTGTGTAAACAAGTAGCATCATATTCAAGAATTACGTATTTCCTATGATTGATTCAAGGAAAAAATATCTTCTGTATTATTTATCTCAAGATAATGCTTTGAATTACCTGACATATTCTCCCTTCAATTATGGCAGCAGGGTAAACTTTGTAATGATAGACTTTACCCTCCCTCCACAAACTGATTTCATCTCTGTTAAGCTCTAGGATTATTTTGAAACCTTCCAAGTAGAAGTAAGAAAAAATAAAACCATGGAGAAGGGTTGGGGCAAAGAACATAGATCAATCTCTACTTAAGAAAGTGGAGAGAAGAGAATAATTTACACTTAACTCCTTCATGCTTTTTCCCCATAAAACTGAAAGGACTAGAGTGTGGTGAGAGGGAAAATAATCTGTAGCAACTCTGGTGAGCCTAAGCTTTTCTGTCATGTCATATTATATGAAAATTATAAAAAGCTGCCACTTTTAGAACCATGAATGCACTTTGAGAAATTTGACATAAAAATCAAACTGCCACTTTACCACACTACCTATGTTCGATTTTATTTTATTTTTTTTTTAGTTATTTGATAGGTGTTAGGTACTAAAAGGAGACAGTTATTGGGGGCAGATAATAGCAGTTGGAAAGAATGCAAGCAGGCAAGAAGCTATATATAATGAGATTTTACAATAAAATTGTACTCTAAATCAAAATGAGCATGTATTTTATTTTTAGCATTAGGAAACTTCTTAGATGAGAACTGTGCAGCCATTTCAAGGTATGAGTTCTAATCAAATCCAATTATCAAGTAACCACATCAATGACTTGGGGTTCCTTCACACTCCTTAAAGTTGATTACAATGATTAGAAATGTAGAGTTGACTGGTTTGTCAGAACATTGAAGCCTTTGAGGTCTTGCCCTGCCTTCTCAGTGAAATTTGTTTTGAAAGCGCCAATCTGTATTGGTCTTTTTAATCAGTGATTGACTACAAAATTATTTTGTCCTTTAACTGTATGTTTTCTTGTAAAGCTGCTTCTATTGTCTTGAACCTCCCTTTTTTTTTTTTCTTAAATCCTACCCACCCTTTTTACACTTTATTTTTTACTTTTTTTTTTTTTTCGCTGCATTGGGTCTTTGTTGCTGTGCGCGGGCTTTCTCTAGTTGCAGCGAGCGGGGGGCTACTCTGTTGTGGTGCACGGGCTTCTCACTGCAGTGGCTTCTCTTGTTGTGGAGCACGGGCTCTAGGCACATGGGCTTCAGTAGTTGTGGTACACGGGTTCTAGAGCACAGGCTCAGTAGTTGTGGCGCACAGGCTTAGTTGCTCCGCGGCATGTGGGATCTTCCCAGACCAGGGCTCAAACCCGTGTCCCCTGCATTGGCAGGCGGATTCTTAACCACTGCGCCACCAGGGAAGTCCCATGTCTTGAACCTGTCTTATAAACATTTATTGTCATTTGACTTTTTATATTTTTGTATTTTAGCCCTTGAAATGAATTTAAATTCCCTTAAAGACAGGCATACTATTCTATTTGCTGTAGCAGCTAAGGACATACTAGGTGTTTTACAAATATTGTTGACTTACTTTATCTTCATGGATGACTAGTTTTACTTAGCATTTGAGATTTAACAATGTTATAGAGCTGTTTGCATATTTATGTTTATTTTATTTTTTAAATGCAGCATTATTTATGTCTGTTTTTGGTCAGTGATGAATGAAAGACTCCTGGGAATTAAATTTGCCACATCAAGCAAAAACAATTATAATTTTAGACTCTAAGAATTTTAGGAATTAAAGGACCTTTTTTTCCCAGTTAATACAGTTAGGATTGTGTTTGGCTGCATATAACAAAATCCTCTTAACAGTAGCTTATCCAGATAGGAGTTTATTTTTCTCACAAAGCAAGACCTTCAGAATTATGTATTCCAGGGTAGGTCCATTAGCCACAAAATCATGTATCCCAACTCTTCCTTTAGCCATCCCCAGCCATCCTCAACATTTGGCTTTCATTCCTTCCTGTGGTCTCAAGATGGCTCCACTGCCACAAAGCACTATGTCTTTGTCTTAAAATGGAAAAGAAGGGGAAACGGGGAGAGTAAATGCATGTGCCCAGGTGTGTCAGCTCCTACTTAAAAGGAAAGCAAAAGCTTTTCTGGCAGCTCCACATAGAAGAGGTCTACTTACACCACAGAAATGTGTCACATGACCTCTCCTAGCTTTAAGAGATCCTGGGAGGGTAGAGTATTTTAAATAAGTAGTTGTGTTTCTTTATTTATAATTCAGAATAAAACTGGTGACCTAATCCTAAAACCCTGCTGTTCTGAACAAAATTTGGATTTTTTTAGTGAAGAAGGAAAGAATGGATATTGGGTAGGCTACTAGTTATGTCTGATAGTATACTCTTAACTAGAGCATATTTCTCTAGTTTAGACTTAAGTAGCTTTTAATTACCTAAAAATGATGTGATTGTTTTCCTGTCTTCTTAGTTCTCTCATTGCAGATGGCATGGAGGTGTGAATGTGAAAGAATAACCCTTGGATGAATGTTTAGTAGTAGACATCATTTATTTTACTTGACAATCAGACTGTACCAAGGTCACTGAAAACAATGTAAATTAAGTGGAAAATTAAAATGCATTGTGTTTATATTTCCTCTTCTGTTCTCAAGGAATCACTTCCTAATTAACCACAGGTGTTGTCTGTAATTCTCTAAATCTGCAGTGTCTAATACAGTAGCCACTAGTCATATGTAGCTATTTAAATTCCAGTTAATTAAAATTTTTAAATCATTTCTTTAGTTGCACTAGCCACATTTCAAATGCTCAATAGCCACATGTGACTAGTGACTACCATATTGGACAGCACAGATACAGAACGTTTCCATCTCTGCAGAAAGTACTATTGGACAGCGCTGTTCTAAATAGCTCTAACGCATTAAATTAAATTAAAGAAAAATTATATTATTCATTTCTATCTTCCTACCTCTGAATATTTTTTAAATTGGAGAAAGAGAAAGCGATCACTTTCATCATAGCTTCAGTAGCCTGACAAATTCTGAAGCGGTCCATTAGCATCAATATACATAGCATTAGGTCATCAGTTTTCATATTCTGAATAATTAAGACCCAAACACACTCGTGGAGTTCAAGCAAAAATGTAAGCAATTAAAAGATTACCTGTTCTAGCATGATGATCAAACAGGAAAACAAGTAATAGGGCCCATTTAATATAAATTTTTTTTTTTAAATCAAGTTTTTCCTCCTTGTCTGTGTTGCCCTTTTCATAACATCTTACAACTCCTTTACATGGTCTTCTTGAGCTTTCACTGCAAGCCCCAGTGTTTACTTGGCCACCCATGTTCGCTTCATTGCAGCGCTATCCCAAGACCCATGTACATAGATTTTTCCTTCTTCTTTCTCATCACATTCTCCAGCAAGAACAACCACTATTGCCTTTCATAATTAATTGAGATGCTGTAAAAAAAAGAAAAAAAAAAAAGGAAGATGATGAATGTTAAGATTTTGACTAGGGAATACACTATTTTTCCTAAGTGAGAGAATATCTTAACATTTCCCCGGATGTTTTCTGAAACACTAGATCCATCAGATGTCAATAGATATTTACCATGAAAAAGTCAAATAAGCTGAGAAATGTACATGGACTTTGCCTGTCATAAAGATCCACAATGTACATCCCCATAAGCAAAGTCACTGAAGAGTCCTGCAGGATTGTTAGCGTCATTTAGGTCAGCATTTCTCAGTCATTTCTCCATGGAAATCGTTTGTGTGGAATATCTGGAGGACCACAGTTCAGAGAATATTAATATATCTTAGTCACATGTGCATGTCTCTGTGAGTCACTTGATTTCTCTACATGCAATTGTTTTTACCAAATTAACCTTTCAGAAATCTTTCTTCTTGGCACCAAGTCTGTAATGTGGAAAGTTGTTGGTAGGATAGCAGTTTTGCCTCTCATTTTTATATACCTACCAGGGACCAAGTAGCTAGGCATTCTCCAGAATGAATATCTGAGGGAAAGAATTTAGCACAGCATTCTATAAAATTAGTGTTGTCTATAAAAATATATTTATACATTATAATAATTTATCGTTAAAATATTAGTTATTAAAATCCGCATGAAATTTTACAGAGAAGCACACAATATAGAGCAGCATTTAAAGGCATTAAAATGCCTATATATGTTTTAGCATTTTTCTGTATAAAACCTAAAAGACAAAAATCGCACACTTTCCACATTTTGTTTGAAATGGAAAGCTTTGTTGTCTCTTCCTTTGCATGTTCAGTTACAGAGATCTGCAATGGGAATATAAGAAGAACCAATTTCTATTGATATTTATTCTCATTCATATTTAATACTTCATGTTTTCTAAAATAGATAATATATTAGTAAAGTAGTACATGTATAAAATTTTGAATAAATATGGATTGGTACGTGTGGGCCAAAATTTTTTAAATGGTAGGTGTGCGCAGTCAAAGTTTGGTGACTACTATTCATCAATGTGTCAGATGTCAGCTGTCACTGGGCCTATTATTAGGTACCCTTGGTACTTCTGATTGTTTTACTAATTGTTCCTTCAAGAGAACCTATCATATGATATGAAAGATCTTACGTAGACTTAGCTGATATAAAGGTCTCTCTCATTTATTTTCTTTAACTCTTCTTTACTAAATAGAAAACTACTTTTTCGATATAAAGCAGAGAGATGGGAATCACAGATGTTCCCCAAGCCTTTGCCTCTTTAAATATGTTTTTTACAACCAGAAGGCATGTTCTGCCTTATTTCTCTTTTTTCTCTGACCCTTAAAGCTTAGGTTTCAAAGTAAAAGTTAATTTGTTTTAAATTGCTTAGAAATATCCTTTATTTGACCAACTTCCAAATTGCATCATATCTGCTTTTAACCTTTTGTGTTAAACTTCTTATCCAATTTTTTAAGACATAAAAAATGTCATATCTACTGAGCCTGTGCGTCTGGAGCCTGTGCTCTGCAACAAGAGAGGCCCGCGCACCGCGATGAAGAGTGGCCCCCGCTTGCCACAACTAGAGAAAGCCCTCGCACAGAAACGAAGACCCAACACAGCCAAAAATAAATAAAGAAATAATTTAAATTAAAAAAAAAAAAAAAAAAATGTCATATCTGTTTCTTTAAAAAGGAATATATATTAATTTCCTTACATTGGAAGATTCTTCAGATAATTTACTGGTTGTAATTTTAAGCATTTTGAAAGGTGGGGGAGGGATATTTTTTGATCATTTTGGTTTTTTTGATCTCCCAGTACATACCTGCTTACTTCAAATATCTATAATTATGTGGCAGTTCATTGTGTGCGATCATGATACTCACTGGTATTTTTCAACCTCCTGTTGTTGTTTTTTTTTTTTTTTTTTTTTAATTTTTATTTATTATTTATTTTTTGCCGTGTTGGGTCTTCGTTTCTGTGCGAGGGCTTTCTCTCTAGTTGCGGCAAGTGGGGGCCACTCTTCATCGCGGTGCGCGGGCCTCTCACCATCGCGGCCTCTCTTGTTGCGGAGCACAGGCTCCAGACGCGCAGGCTCAGTTGTTGTGGCTCACGGGCCCAGTTGCTCCGTGGCATGTGGGATCTTCCCAGACCAGGGCTCGAACCCGTGTCACCTGCATTGGCAGGCAGATTCTCAACCACTGCGCCACCAGGGAAGCCCCTCCTGTTGTTTTTTGTTCTTGTTTTTCTAAGGTATAATCCCAATGCTAGAGCCCTATTTTAGTTCTCTTTTTTTCTCAGTTTTATTTATATTTTGAAATCAGGATCAGGTGGCCTACAGTTCTCTCAAGGAATAGAATATATAACTGATCTGCAAATTCTCTAAAGCTGAGATGCAGTTTTTCTTTCTCATATTCAGAAAGTATGTAGTCAATTATAGCTTTCCTATTAGAAGAGCAATTCCTTGCCCCCAAATATTATGACTATCTAGTCATGCTATCACATTCTTAAATTCTACCTTTAAGAATGAATTTATTTGGCTTTGAGCATTGAATCTAATTATTCTCTGTTGACATGGAAATTTCCTAGAATAATCATTTATAACCTTACAGATAAAACTCAACTGAATTATTTCTCAACTCCAAACATGTAAGAAATGTTAGGTATCTTTGGTTTTTTTTCCTGAATCAAATAAAATTTGGCTCAGAGCCTTTCTTCTAGGGTAGTTGGGGAATCCAGCATCTTTGGTCATTTTTCAGGGTTCCCCCTTCCCTTTAGGATCCTTCAAAAGTCTTAGAGAGGCTTATGGGTATGCAGAAAAGAAATCTCCTAGTTGATATTACAATTTTACCTTTTTTTCTTGTTAGGAGTCTCAAATATTCTAGGTCATTTTCTAAAATCCAAGGTTGTCCAAAACAAAGAGCTCTTAACACATTTTGGAGGGAAGGAAATCCAGACTTCAGGGACACAGCCATGCCTGCCATCTAAAAGTGAAAAGGGAAATATACCTGTTTTTTTTACTTTTAAAGACAAAATACAGTTACTTTCTCAATCAAGTTATCTTACAACCCCGTTCATCAATTTTTAGCAGGCTGCTTGCTAAGAGATTCTGAAAGAAAGCAACAAAGGGAAGCTAAGGAATCCTATGAGGGGTGAGATCTATATGTTAGTTCCTACTGTCTATGGGGCTGTCACAGCTAGGGGGCTGCTTCAGGGCATTTGCCTGTCACTGAACTTACAAAGGGGAAAAATGGGGCTGATTTTAAAAATCACCTTATAGTCCAGTCTAGGATTTATTGACTAAATCATAATAAATTTAAGAAGGAAAATGAGTGTCATTATTAATAATGCCAGACAGTAAGTGTTGTCCCGGGTAAACTTGATATATAATCACCTCATCTATAGATGAAGAGAGAAAATTAAACAAATATCAACACTTTGCAAACTGAATTATTTGATGTATAGATTCTTTCTTGGAAAACCTTAAGTTAATGTTTTTTATAATCTATTTGAGAAAACCAAAAAGAAAATGGGCAATTGAGGCATGATGAAATAGATTCTATGATTGGGTAAAAAGAAGGTATTCCTTTAGATTAAATCTGGCCATAAATGAGAATATCTTCAATTGCAACTAATAGAAAATCCAATTCAAACTGGCTTTAATAAGAAAGGGGCTTTATTGACTTATGTAACAAAAATTGTGTGGGCTTCAGGCATGGCATGCTCAAGGCTCCAACTTCATTGCTCAGTTTTGCCCTTCAACATTTTCATAGCAGTTACAGTATACATTTCACATGTCACACTGTATTAAAAAGGAAAGAAAACTTTCTTGACCCTCAAATGAAAGTACTGAGCTTCTCCCTGATTGGACTAGTATATGGACTAACATAAATCCATCCTGAATAAATCATTGTGGCAAGGAGGATGGGAGTTCCTACCCTTATTCCTTGGTTTCACAGAATGAGATGATGTGAAGGTTACCAACACACCTACTGTAGTCACTACTTCATGTTAAAGGGAGCTGACAGTTGGTCAAGAAAGGTTTCCTAGAGGAGCCAATATTTAAACCAAATGTAATTACTTTACAACCAGACTAACAGTCTTATAAACATGGTTCATTTTGTGTTTCATTCTTTTTTCCTGTTTCTTGGTAGTGTTTCATAAGTAATTCTGAAATGAAAAAGCTAAAAAGAGAAAGAAGACACAGGATACTATCTCTTTTGTCATTTCAGAAAGAATACATATTCATTGTCTTTCATTACACATCAGGAGAAATGGAATGTATTATATAAATGTATAAACAAGGATTTCCAACTAATAAACAGGAAATATTTTGTCATTAAGTTATTTCATTCCTTTTTTCTTTTCCTGTTTTTCTTTGTCAACTCTTTGATGACATCTCCAAATATCGGCTTTTATTCATAACAAAAATTGAGTATCATAGTAAAGTACACTGTTGTTGTAATTTGGATACTCCACCCTCTCCTCAATAAGAGGAACATTAATACTAAGTGAGCATTTTTCTTTTTCTCATATTTGTAGAAATAGCATGAGCTTTCCTGGAGTCAGGCATCTAAAGCCTTGCTTTGTGTGTTATTGACAAGCGGTACAACCTCTCTGATCCTCAGTCTGAGCATCTGTAAAACTGGAATATAAAACTCTCTGTCAAAAAAAAAAAAACTCTCTGTCACATTGTAGTTATCAGGCACACTTTAAGATCTCTGTAAATAGATTTCAACTCTGCAGTTGCATTTGTTCTACCTGTGTGTTACTTCTCCTCACATTTTCATTTTGTTTTAATGTAGCAGTGGTATTTTACATTATCCATCAAGGTAAACAATGGAAGTCACTCTTTAAAACAAATATTAATTTTAGATGACTAAATAGGTTTGTATGGAGGGTTTTTCTTGCTAATCGTGGCAATTACCCTAGCTGAAAAATTATAGACACTTGAAAAACCAATTAATCATGAGTGATTTTTGCAGCACAAATAAATCAAACTTTCAAATCTGAGATGGAATCAAAAGGGCAATGGTAGTGTTTCAAAGCCCCTTGTCATTTGGTGCTACAAATTTTTAAAAAGAGGGAGATAGAGAATCTTGTTTCACACTAATTGTTTTCCAAGTGCTTCAGAAAATGTGTACTTTCCTAATAGATGAGAATTTATTTTATTTTATTTTTTTAATGATGATACTTCTTTGGGGGGGAGGGGGCGCACCAGCCACGTCCCATGCGGGATCCCTGACCAGGGATCAAACCCGTGCTCCCTGCAGTGGAAGCGTGTAGTCTTAACCACTGGACCGCCAGGGAGGTCCTCTAATAGATGAGAATTTTTAACTTGGATTAGACAGAAACTCTTGGAGTGTAGTAAGAAGGGCACCTTCTGTTGAAAGAGGTTTTCAGACAGCAGTCTGATGAGTGTGCCTCAGGTCAAAGGTGAGGTGGTTTTGAGAAACTCAGTGGCTAGAGACAGGTGTGTTTGAGCCCAGGGAGATACGCAGGGCGTCCAATCCACTTACTTTCTTCCAAATCATTCTTACCTTAAGTCCCCAAGTGCTTGATGAAGGAGGAATGGGAAGAAAATGTGCATGCCATATAGGAAAGTTTTGCCCCTATACTATGGAGATTTTGGAACAGAAGTGTTATAGAAATTAGTGCCAAATGCCTAGCATTTATGTGCTTAATGATAATGTCACTGCCTGGGTTCCTGGGACGCAGGCCCTAAGATGGCAGGTGAGCGTACAAAATGTTTATTTGGGAGTGTTCTTGGAGTCAACAGTAGGGCAGAAAGAGAAGTTGGGCTGTGATGCAGTTGCAGTGGAGGCCTCATCTGGCCCTTCAGGGAGTCCTGAAGCTGTGAAGTGATGCTTCAGAATCGTTGTGATTTGCGGGGAAAAGACTGGACTTGTATTGCTCCATGTGATGTCACTTACTGGATGTGGCCTTCTCAGGGACAGGAACCATTCTGTAAAAAAATATACCCAGGGAAGCGATAATAGGAAATCAGAATCTTGAGCAGAAAGGCAATGGAAAGCTTGTCAAAGAGCCAAGATAAAAACGTCAGAGAGGAGAATATTTTTGCAGCCCAGCTAGGCCCCCATAGGGTGAGAGGAAGTGGTCTCGCCACAGTCCTATATCTGAACGCCAGGTTTGCCTCTCCGTAACTAATTTCTTGTATTCAGTGATGATCAAGCTCATTCTTTCTCCATCCCCCCATATCTCTCTCACACACACACACACACACACACACACACACACTCTCCCTCAGAGGACAATTATATAAATACCAGTCTGTTTTCTTAACTAAATTACTAGACCTGGTAATTGTTTGGGCTGTGGGGAAGAAGGTAATGAGTTGATACTTCAAGGTGAAAGGCAAGGCAGGATTTTGTGAAATTATTCAAATGATCAAAATAGTACACAGAAATGGAATGAAAGCTCTAAAGATCTGGTTATTAAGCCACATTGGGCAAATATCACCATGAGGAATCAAAAGAGAAATTTAGTGTTATACTCTCAGAACAAAGGCAAATGTATTGTTGAACAGAATGAGGTAAGGGTTACAGGGAACAATTGTTTTTATATACTGGTTACACTTCCTGAAAGAATAGTGAGTTTTAAAGAGCGTGGGTTGCACAGTGTTGTGAATTTTTCTAGATCAATATTGTTAGGCACAGCTGACTTTTAGGTTATTTTGGGTATATAACAGTAGCAGAAGCCTAGTAAGTAGGGGTTAGTTACTCTCCCATACCCTCACTATCCTGTATTACAATCACAATCTATATAAAAGGTTCACTCAAGGCAGATGTGAGAATATTCTAGAGTCTAGGGGCAGGATTCAGTTAACCTTAGAGAGAATGTCAGGCAATCAGTATCTTTGGATTCAATGTGGAGACACAGAATAGTCTGGGCATCAAATCTTGGGTAATATTCCAAAAAGTACTGGCTCCGTAGCTCACTAGATTTTTATACCTGCTCCTTAATAAAGATGAAGAATGCCTCTAATATAGTTCAACCAAAACATGTATCTTGAATAACACTAATATTGTAAATGAAAGTCCAGTTCTAATATTCATTTTGCTCATTTGCAAGACTTCTGATGTTGACTGTGGTTAAAAATAGTTTAAATGCTTGTAGCGCCTGTCGGAGGAATCTGGCCTTTCTGATTAAAGGCTAACCCCGTTGCCCCTATGAATTTCTGATTGAGGTAACTGACTGGTAACACGTGCATACTATCACATATGTAATCTCTATGCTGAAGTATGTTAAAGTCAATTACAGACTTCATAACATAATTCATAATTTTTTGTTAATGAAAAATGGCTTTTGGGTTTTTTTTTTAATTTTACCACAGACATTTTAACATGCATCAAATCAAGTGTCCACTGATTCATAACCTTCAAGGTCAGATTTCTTATCCAATTTATCTTCCTTACAGTAATCATCATAGGTAGTTGAAACATATATATGTAGGTTTTTCTTGATTTAGGGTATTTAGCCTTAAGAATATATCTGGTAAACAAGCCAACTCTGGGTCAACAGTATATTTGCCAGGATTTTATCCTTGTTTATAAATATTTTAAGTGAGACATTTCTTTCATCTTTGTTTATGTCCTAACTACGTGAGAAATTTCATCATTTTTAATGGTCCAACTACAAAACAAAGCACACAGCCCCCAAATCAAAAATTCTTTGTATATATTAAGAAGAGACAACCATTTGGTGTCAATTCAATCACGAATGAAATGCTGTTATGTGAGAACATCTCCCTGGCTTGTGTAGGGGTAATGGGGCATGGGATTTACAGATTTGACAATAACTAAGAGCTTGAAAAGATATGTAGCTTTTTCCTACAACTTTGCTTAATGAAACCCTCAGTTTGTGCTGTGAAAAGAGCTTATTGTTTTCTTTTCATGCAAATCATCTTAGTTTTTATCTGTTTATTTAATAGTCTGTAATTTGGAGTAATATATTCTTTTTTTTTTTTTCTGGGACTGTTGTGAAGTGGCAAGCAGAAAATGCTAACAGGAAATGGATTAGCAAATATTGCATAAATCAGAGTTCTCTCCCTCTCCCCTCCCCCTCCCTCCCTCCCTCCCTTCCTTCCCTCCTTCCTTCCTACTTTCCCTCCTTTGTTTCCTTCCTTCCTTCTTTGTTTACTTCTTTCCTCTCTTTCTTTCTCTCTTCCTGTCTATCTGTATTTTCTGCTTTATCAATAAGAGAATTATTTATTGTAATCACGCCTGCTGATAGTGAATTTTCTCTGAATTCACGTGAGATTGTAGGTAGACTCTGGAGCTGCCCTGTGCTCTGTATTTGGGTCAGGGCTCTGGAGTGGTATCCTTATTTGATATTCTCCTTCTCCCAACTTCATGATTAATTCCAAGGTAGACAAAAGTTATAATCCTAAACTGTCTGTCCAAATTAATTTCTAGTAACATTGCTCTTTTAAAAATAAACATCTATCCAGTATAAAATTTTACATTAAAAAATTAAATCAAGTGAGTCAGTGACGTGCAGTGCCAGGTGAGTGTGTGTGGACAGGTACAGCCATGTCATAGACTTCAATTGTAACCTTATATTCTCTGTACCTTTTTGTGTATCTGTGCTATTAAAACAGTCTCATCGTGTTTTTAAAAGCTAGAGTGGGTAGTAAGGAAGGGAGAGAGGAACATAGAAAAAGCTGATCAACATGGTACCTCAACTCCACATTCTCGCTCTTAATGTCATTGCCACCAACATTTTAAGTTTATGTTTTTACTATTTTGCAGTTATTTTCTTTTGATTACTCTTGTTGATGCAAGCCTTTAGGCATAATATTTATGTACAGGATTTATGCAGGATTCTTCTACTAAAGATATGATCATTTATCTGTTGTAATTTGAGAAACATCATTTAAAAAAATTTCATAATTTGGTTTTGCTCAGAATGATCAGAAAAAATGAAACATGTATGATTCATCTCATGAAAATTAAATAAAAGGATTAATATTATTTCACGTATTTCTTAATATTGGCACATCTATAAATCAGCAACAGATTTTTTTCTAGTTTGAGGTATAAAATTCTAGACTTCATTAAAATCTCACTGATCTTTCACCACCTGATGATTCTATATTCGAATTTTCTTCCACTTTGTTTTCACCTTATAAAGAGAAGAGTGGAGAAAAGAAAACCAGGGGGCATTGGTAATTGCTCTTCTTCTCTCTGTCCCTATAGCACTCATTTTTTTAAACATATCATTGAGAAATATTTCACAGGTCTCTTCCCTCTACTTGCTTTGTGTATTTCTATTTCATCATTTTGGAGAAAATCCTCTGCCGCCATTCTGAAGGTCATTTACCTGAAAATGATAGAGAGCAGCATCTATTCAAACAACTGCATAGTAATTATCTATCACTTATCATTGTTCAGCATTGAGGGTCCCCTTCCCTACTTCCCTGACCCTCCCCAGCACATTATCCCAGAGCCTACTGATTCATTCACATCCTTGGGCTAAATTGGCCACCCACTGTGTTCCTGTTGTTTTGTGTATGGTAGTGAAAAGATTTAATTGGATATTGTTGAAAAGACACAGAGGCTAACTCTCAATTTTCATATGTGGTTCTTCCCTCTCCCTCTGCACCACCTCCTTTCCTTGATGAGAAAATTGTTCTCTCCATGGTAACAATAAAAAAAAAAAAGCTTTCAGATTTTTGGTAGTAGTTGTTACAGAGAAAAGAAGTCAAAAAGTAGAAGAGGTTTAAAAACGAAAAAGGGGAGGAAGACAGCTGGGAAGAAGGCTTAATGTTTATGAGTGGGTGTGAAGGGGAAAGAATAAAGCTGAATGAGCGAAGCTGAGCTAAGGGGAGCTGCTGTTTTTGTGTCCCAGAACGTAGGGCCACTTCTTTTCCTGCTGACTGTCACTCCCCAAAAGATAAGGACTTTATTCTGGAGTTCTTCCGGGATTTACTCCTGAAGAGTGGCTTGTTACAAAACAGCAACACCCTGATTTCCTCAGGGAGTCAGAGTTTATTAATTTTTTAAAAAAATGTAACGCTTCTGTGAGCTCCAGTTTCCAGTTCTTAATAAGGACATTGAAATGAACTTTTGGTAGCAGGGTGAAAGCAATGCAGCAATACGCCTGTCCCGCCTCCGGATGACTGCTTAAAACAGGTTGGCCATGCAGAGCAGGATTCTCACTGCTTTTTTGTCTCCTGTGCTTTCTAGATTGTGGAATTTTGTAACCCTTGTCACTAACTCTCACATAGTACTGAACCAGCCCAAAAAAGTATGCCGTACTGAGACAAGCAGTTGAATTCTAAGTGACTGCAGAACCATTGTGGTAGGCTGAATAATGGCTCCCCAAAGACGTCCATGTCCTAACCTCTAGAATGTGTAAATATGTTACCTTACATGGTGTAAGGGACTTTGCAGAGGGGTTAAGTTAAGGATTTTGACATCGGGACATCTTCACGGGTTATCCTTATAAGAGAGAAGGCAATGTGATAATGCAAGCAGAGTCAGAGAGAGAAATGAGAAGATGGAAGGCGGGGCCACAGGCCAAGGAATGCAGGCAGCTTCTAAAATCTGGAAAAGCCAAAGAAGTGAATTCTCCCCTAAAGACTCCAGAATGAATACAAGCTCTCCTGAAACCTTGATTTTAGCCCCTGAGACCCATTTTCAAACTTCTGACCTCCAGAACTGTAAAATAATAAATTTAGGTTGTTTTAAGCCACTAAGTTTGTGATAATTTATTACAACAGCCATAGGAAACAAATACAGCCATAAACATTTAATAATAACCAATTTTGCAAAATTTTAATTGAGTTTCTTTTTGGAGTTTATTTTTCTTAAATATAAGGAGTAAAACTAGGGTATAGAGAAAATGGCATGATCCCTGCATTTTAACCATAGAAATAAGTATTTCCAATATTTAAAAACTGACAAATTTGAATGTAACCACGTGGAACAATGACAATAAAGTAGACAAAAAGGAAAACGTGTCCATTTGGAAATGACGTTGAAAAAAAAAAAATGAGGAGTAACAAACCAATTGTGTAGTCTTCCCTCCTGATTGGTTTTTTTTTTTTTTTTCTGGATTTGTTTAACCCATTGCACCCATTTCTGGTTTAGAAACTGAACTGTAGTGAAGCATTGATGAATTCCATGGCATGGGAAGTACAATCACAGGAGCAGGAAAGTGAAGAATAAGTTTGAGAAGAGGAAGCAGAGTAGCTTGTAGAGAGGCCTTGTGGGCGTGTGGGCAGGGCTAGGCTTAGGAGTTAGGCAGACCGGGTACAAATGCTTTTCTACTTCTAACTGGCTGGTTCTCCTTGGGGGAAATTATTAATCTTCTCTGAGCCTGTTCGTCATGTGTGAAAATGGGTATAATATCCAGCTAGGTAAAGTTGTTGTGAGGATTAAAAAAGAATGTTTGTAAAACACGTAGCCCAGCTTCTGCTACATTGTAGCTACTTAAGAAGTTGTAGCTAAAATGTAATGGAGGAAAACATTGGAAAAGGAGGATCTAAATCATTTTATTCTACCTCCAGCACGGGTTAGCTTTGTGACCTCGTGTAAGTTATGTAATCTCTGTGTGCCTCATTTTCCTTGTCCGGAAAAGAGAGTAAAAGTACCTAGCTCAGACGGTTGCTGTAAATTACTGTATGTAAGGCGCTTAGGACAGTGGCACACAGGAGACACAATATCTAGTTGTTATTATTGTGTTGTAATTGTTATGCTGTGGGAGTTTGAATTGTAAGGCAGTGAACTTTCTGGGGAGTGGAGTGACAAGTTTTAGCAGATATTTTTAGTGAATACTGTATCTAAGTGGCTCAAGATTAGGGGCAGATAATTACTATTAAGATTATAAGATGGATATTTATTAAACCGAAATTGCTCAGTCAGTTGCATCCCTCAGATTCCTTTCTTATTTTTTAACCTTCCATTTGTGCTGCCCATTGTACAAATATTTAATGCTCTTGACTCCTCTCTAGTAACTCATGTAGTGGGCGTTACTTTTGTCATTACCTGTGTATAATAGCATCACTTTTGTGAACCAAAAGCTTGGAATTAGCTTTTGCCTTTAGCCTACCTAGCTTTGTGAAGTTTTAATTGAAGTATTGACCTCATTAACACCTGCTCTGGCCACTATCTTAGAGAAAACTTCCCCTAAAAATAAGGTAGATCATTAATATAACAGAGAGAGAGAGAGAGAGAGAGGGAGGAAGAGAGGGAGGGAGGGAGAGAGAATTAAGACTGAGGTATTAGAATTTGGAACCAACTAACAGTACTGATTTATTTATTATAGGTTTTGGTCGCTGCCTAGTCTCACGCCACTAAAGCGTCTGAGGCAGCGAAGGGTAAGCAATTTGGCTCACCTCATATAAATAAAACAGAGAAAAGTGGATAGTTGGAGAATTCTTACTGCAACCTTTCTCCAGGGATTACTGCCGCTTTTTTTTTTTTTTTTTAATATATATTTTTTAAATTTTATTTATTTATTTATTTGTTTGGCTGTGTTGGGTCTTCGTTTCTGTGGGAGGGCTTTCTCTAGTTGCGGCGAGTGGGGGCCACTCTTCATCGCGGTGCGTGGGCCTCTCACTGTCACGGCCTCTCTTGCTGCGGAGCACAGGCTCCAGACGCACAGGCTCAGTAGTTGTGGCTCACGGGCCTAGTTGCTCCGCGGCATGTGGGATCTTCCCAGACCAGGGCTCGAACCCGTGTCCCCTGCATTGGCAGGCAGATTCTCAACCACTGCGCCACGAGGGAAGCCCACTGCCGCTTTTTAAATTACTTAAAATTTATTGAAATGAGTGTTGATAATAAGCAACCATCCCAGTAAAACAGAATTAAACTTAACTCTTCCGAGTAATGTAAACAGCTTGGTTAGGTGTGCAGCATTGCAAAAACTATTCAAGGATTGATTACACTTGCCCTTGGAGCAGATCTAGAAGCTCCCAGTTGAGAAGCTGTGCATTTTCCTATCAAACAGAACATAAAGTTTCCATATTCCTTGGAATCAGCTTCACTTGAGCCATGTGTTTGCATGGAACTGCGCCACATAAAGCAATTCCCCCCAAGCTGGGCTCCTTTCATGCTGCAGTGCAAGTGTGTGATTTACTGGCACCGGGTGCTAATGTAGACCCATTTTTATAGGATGAGAACTAGTACAGTCCAGGGAATTGAAAAGGATATCTGAGCTTCTCCCCATAGAATATGTCCCCTCCTTTAAAAGCTATCACAGTGCAAGTTCCAGTTGAGTTAAAGGCTGTTGTGCTCCCACAGGGAAATATATTCTATTGTAATTTTTATATCTCCTAATAACAGTCTGTTCTTTGTTTACTGAAGAGAGCTTTTATGTCATAAAGTGGTATTTTTTGACAGAGAAGCAGAATCATTGTTTTATTATAGAAATTTTCCTCTTGCACCAGAAAAATAAATAGCTCATCTCTTAAGCTCCTGGTCAATGTCTAACACCTCCTACCCCCCAGCAACACTTCACTGCAAGTATATTAACACTCCATAATAGCAACTCTACTCACCTACCAAGAAATGATCTTCATAAATGATTTAAGCTAAGCCATGGCTTAAACACATAGCACCCGATCAAAGACAGATTTTTCTCTTCCCCAGTCATAAAATTTCTGAGAAGAAATAGATTAATGTCGGTCTCTGAGAATATGCAAAGTATGGTGTCTATTTTGAAACATGAGGCCCAATTGTTAAGCTTTTATTCCTTATATGTATGTCCAAATCGTACACATCACACCATTTGATGCGAAAGTTTGATATAGATTTGTGCATACCTCTCCTCTTTTTGGATCTTGCCTCTCCTGTGTGAGTACACACAGGTGCACTCTCTCTCTCTCTCTTTCTCACACACACACACACACACACACACACATTTTACACTTGCTTATAAAACTCAAAGAGGTTTGCAAACCATTAAGAGAGCATTCCTAGCACAAGCACATCATTGTTCACTATCCATGTGTCGTCTTCACTTCGTAACACTCAAAACATAATGAAGTCAGAAGGTTGAAACCTGGTGGATTAAATATACTCTACATAACGTATTTCCCAATTACTGTTCCTATAAAGAAACCTGGGCTAGCCATATTTGACTAATTTGTACCTAAGGTATTTGAATTCTTAGAAATATATTTATAGTTTTAATCGCCCCAAGACTGATTGATATAAATGTAATTATCCTTATTTTACAGACAAATAAACTGAGCCTGATTCTCTCCCTATATATGTAACATGAACAGCTGTGCCAATTATTTTGATAATTCAAATCTTAATATCTACCATTTGAAGATGGGAAAAATCATTTGGGTGCTTGAATTATACCAGTTGATTCTGTACATGAATTTAATCACCTCTAGATGATTGCTCATTTCTCCACTTCACTTGCCACGTACAGGTAGTATCACAGAGCAGCGACGTCTCTTGCTTTGCCTCAGTTTATTGGTGGCTGCAGTTGGCAACAAAAACTAAGGTTCTTGTTTCAGTACTTAAATAAGTGGCATCTCTAAAATGTTTTGAAGACATGAAGAGGCTGAATAATTTTTAGCACAACCTTTTGTTTGCTTTGACTTTTTAGTTTTGAGGGGATTAGTACAGTACTTGTTAAAGAACAGTCAGGCTCCTTCCCTAGAGACGAGAGTCTTCTCTGAAGACTCATTTCCCAAAGAAAGTATCATATGTCTAATGCAGCAATAGACTAAAGGATACTGAAAGGTTCACAAAATGTGACATCATAATATTATATTGATAATTCCTCTTACCCCTGATAGTAATCTTTGAAGTTATATTTCTGGAGAAATCCCAATTCTCATATTCTGAGAGTCTCTGTTTATTCTTTGGAGCAAGAATTTAAGATTTTAACAACATATTCTGAATGTTTACTTGTTTCTAAACTGAAACTACAGTCCCTCTCTACCCTCATCCTATTTAATGTAATATTACAAATGAGATAGAAAATCTGTTGAATAATTCTCTGAGATAGTTCTTTACAAGAGTGGGGTTGAATTTATTTTACTTATATGCAATGGAGTTATTTTCTCCTGGAATAAAGGGATGCCTGAAGCTAAATTGGAAATGTTTTGCATGTTTTCATGACAGGAAACTTAGTCAAAGAGGAGATAGATGAGATTTTTCTTAGATTGCTGCGACTGAGTTTTTCAGTCTTCTCTTCAAAAGGACTTTGGATGCAATGGTACAAGATTAATATTTCTAAAATGCCACTTTTATTTTGGCATTCCTCTGTTCTAAGACCTCCAAGGATTCCCCATTGCCTTCAACATAATGTCCTTACTCATTCACCTGGCATTCAGAGCCCCAGCCTCCCTTCCCAACTTGATCACACTCATCATAATTCTCTACTCACTACAGAGTTGCCCTCCCCACTTTTGCCCAATCACCCTAGCGTATTCAGACCTCCATACATTGGTTTGAACTCAGTTCTTGTCCTGGAATCCCCCTCTCTCTCATCACTAGGTCATTATCTATCGATCCTGTTCATCCTCCAAGTTATAGGCCAGGTTCCTGGTCCTCTGTGGCATTTCCCCTGCACGTGCTCATCTTAAAATCCCATTCTTCAGAATCTCGTTAGCATAGAGTCTGCAGTCTATGGACTATTGCGTTTGTCATTTACATATTATCTTCCATTATTGGCTAACTGCATGTGTGAGCATGCGTGCGTAGGCCTGAAGGTCATCTCCCTAATTGCATCGCAAGTTCATTGAATTCACTGGGGATGCTCTTTTATGCCATCCTCTATCACCCACAAGATACACGCCCTACTGTGGTGTATTGTGCATAGAATACTGTCAATAAATATTTCCTGCCCATTTGATTGACCGGTGCTCAATTATCTGTCAGCTCTAGCCTCCTTTATCTGGGGTTTATACAGGCTTTGGACAACATCTTCTGGATGCAAAGTCAGGAGGTTCTGTACAAGGCAAAATATTAGAAATAATGCCCTCAGATAGTTACATTTCACTATTCATGTTATGTAATTTATCCTCCATTTTATTAATTTGGTTCACTTATAATTCAATTTGCTGTATAGGGTACTCTGATTAGATAAAAGAAAATTTATCCTGACCAGTTGAAGTTAAAATGATTCAAAAATGGTGTTTCTCAAGCTAGAACAAGAAATGAATAATGAAAAGTTTGAGCAGGAATAATTCCAAAATATGTATATTGTAAAATGGTTTCGGTTTTCCATTTCTTCTAAAATATATGTAGGGGTAAAAAAGAAATTATATCACTTATTTTATTGGGTCAAAATATCAGAAAGCCACAAATGTGATACATGTGACAAAAACTTGTCTTAAAACTGCCCCAATTATCCTCTGTCAATATGCTAAATTTACAGAACAACAGGGTTTCAAGACATGTGAACAATGGAGAATAACTAATAGATCTAATGGTGAATAGCTAAAAATGTCAGCACCCTTTCTATCAGCTTAGAACTGTATTTGCAAATCATTATCAACAACTTGTAGCCTGAAATTCTTCTTTCTTCTTGACTTTCAGATTATATTTCAAGATCCCCAATTTAGACCACATTTACTTACTGGCTTGTATAACTGAAAGGAGTTTTCATTTTTTGCGTGTTAAGGGTTTTATGAAATGACAAGTAAATCAATCCTTTAAGTTTTCTGTGACAGAATAACTTGGAAATGATCATCATAATCTCTTTTTCAACAAAAGGAAAGAATTTATTTTAAAAAATAACATACTAATAGCAGATTAGTTTGTATTAGACCATTATAAGAAAGGCCTCAAATTTGGGAGGCTGAGGCACATTTCTTAGGTATCTATCACTTTTTTTGTTTTTAAAGTTGGCCAAATGATCAGTAATATTTATAATACTGATAAACACTGCCCGAAACAAGGATGTGTGTTCTAGTAATTCCCACACCCTTCCAGTGTGGAATTTATCTTGTAATTTTCTTTCTTGTATCACTGTTTCCCCTTATTGTGTCCAGTCAGTTGGTCAATCAACACTCTTATTTATGGTTTTCTGTTGACTGTATTCCCAGGAGAGGACTAAGAACCAAGGAAGGTATTCCAGCCAGAAAGAATAAGGTGTCCAAAGGATTACAAAAATCTTGGCTCCCATAGCTTCAGTTTTTCTAGTCTTCATTGTTTCCCATTTCCTCATGACAAAATCCAAACTGATTTTTAAAAAACCAACCATAAACTGCTTCCACTATACCTATCTAAGCTTATCTTCCATTATTTCCAATGAATCCTAGACACCAGCCAGCCCAGCTGAGGCTTTGTTTCATTTCCATGCCTTTGCTCCTGCTTTCCATTCCCTAATAATGCCCCCCACTCCATGACCTAGCCCAATCTCCCAAGGTTCAAGTGCAGCGCCATCTCTGCTATGAAGCCTTTCATGAGAATTCTCATATATGGTTACTCCCCTCACTGATTCCTTTTAGTGGTTGTTTTTATCTTTACCATTCACTTTGGTACTTTGGCTTCACAGTTTCTCAGATCCACTTTCTAACTTCCTGTTCTACCCTGGGAGGACGAATAACATGGGCAGCAGCAGTGGGCTTGCTGACCCATTGGTTGCGTCCTCCTAATGGGAGGCACCAGCGGAGCAGAGGGTGACAGGAGAGAGAGTCAGGGGACGACTAGGTTCCTTTACTGACAGCCACAGCTGCTATCGAGGTCCTCTCCCTGCAGCTACTTCTCAGCTTCTATTAAAGGCACCCTCTAGTTAGCCTTTCAGGCCTTGAGGAGGAAAGGCTTCCCATCCCGATTTTTTTTTTTTAATTTTTATTGGACTATAGTTGATTTACAAAGTGTGTTAGTTTCAGGTGTACAGCAAAGTGAATCAGTTACACATATCCATATATCCAGTCTTTTTTTAGATTCTTTTCCCATATAGGCCATTACAGAGTATTGAGTAGGGTTCCCTGTGCTATATAGTAGATCCTTATTAGTTATCTATTTTATATAGAGTAGTGTATATGAGCCATTTGCTTATTGCAGGAACCCTGACTGATTCAGTAGTTAATCAGTTAATCAGCTGAATAGATAATTTCCCCTTGCATGATCCCATTTCAATGCTCTTGTCCCATTTAATCACACCTGTATAATAATTATATCATACTATGTGATAACTATACTATATTATACTATAGCGTAGGTACTTTGTAACTATATCCTAATATCATAGCTTTTAAGTGTGTGAACCCTGGGGCCAAATTGCTTGTATTCGAAGTTCTACCACTTATTAACCTGTGATCCTGGACAAATTGCTTCCTTTACTTTCATTTTCCTTATCTGTAAACTAGGGATAATAAAAGAAGCAAATAGTACCTACCTCTTAGAGTATGATGAAGATGAAATTAATTAATTTTTTCTTTAGAACTTTGTTCTTATTATGCAACAAGAAATGTTCCAAGCATTTTATAAATATTAACCCGAGTAATTCTCATAACAAACTTAAGAGGTAGATACTCTTATTATTTTCATGTTAGTGGTAGAAGTAAAGAAGAGAGTAGTTAAGTAACTTGCTGAAAATAAGAAACCAAGTAGATGGCAGCCAGGATTCAAACCCAGGCAGCCTTACTCCAGAATCCATTCCCATAACCACTAACCTGTGATAGATTCTTCTGGTGCATAGTAAGTGCTCAATAGCAAGTATTGTTGTTGTTGTTAATATTATTTCCCACTGTATTAGTTCTTTATGAGTCTTTAGTTTTTGCTAGATTATGAGTTCCTTGAGAAAAGAGGCCAAGTTTTATCTTTCTATGTGTATTAGCCGAGTGCTTGGCACTTGCAGGTTAGTAACTGTGGGATTAGCTGTTTCCCAGGTATTTCCCAAGGCCACCCTAGCCTTAGGTAAAACTAATACTTAGCTAAAACGGGAAATGGAATTTGAGATCCCAGTGGCCATTATTGTTGCCGGAACCACAGGTTCCCCTTTTGGTCCCAAATTATTTTCTCAGACGATTCACCACTTTGGGGATAGGTCAAGTCCCCTGCTTCACTTCTCCTACAATCACAGTGACTTTGCTTCCCCAATAACCATTGGTAGTAAAAGGGTCCCATCTCAGAGGACTGCCAAGTGTCCTGTTCTGCTTTTCCTGACCAAAAGATATTTTTTTCTCAAATATGTATTTTTTAGCTTCATGATTGCTCCTTACAGAAATTTAGAACAAGTTCTCAGGAACTAAGCAAGAGGCATTTGATTGACATAATTTGCATTTAAATGTGTTCTTCGCCATCACTTCAGGCAAGATACACAACTATTATTCTCTGCTCACTTCAGGGTTAAGGTCAGGATTGGCTACATAATTTGTGAGCCCCCATGACAAATGAAAATGCAGGGCCCCTTGTTAAAAAATAATAAAGAATTTCAAGATAGCAACAGCAGCGTAAACCAAGTAAGGGGCCCTTCTATTTGCAGAGCCCAGTGCAGCCACTTTTAAGTTGCATGCCTGTGAAGCTGGCCCTGCTTGAGGTCTCTGCCTACCCAGGGCAATTCTGACTCAGAAAGACTTTACTTTTTTTTTTGTCTTAGCTTTGCTATCTTCCGTAGTCAGAAAACTTGCCCCAAAGTTCCTTTTGTCATGTCTTTCAGGATTCCTGGTGTCTTGCTTTGATATCCCAGTGTTCTTGAGCTACAGGCGTAGAACAGAACCATCCCCATCACCATGTAACACATATAAATAGTCTTGTTTTCCTTCAGTTAACGTCTAGGCTCATTGAAAATAATGGTCATGCCCTTTAAAAAAAAAAGTAGCAGTGGTTTTTAATACAGCTAATTTAAAAATACTAATTCACTTGAATCTTAAGAGTTATATTAATAATGTCCAGAAATTGTGAACTATACATCCAGGTGGTAATATCATGGAGTCGCCATATTATGTGGATCTGAAGAGCTGATGAGAGGTTTAGGGATTAGAAGGGCAAAAGTGGGTGTGTTAGTTGGGGCCTGAGTTTAAACGTCCCAAGACAGGATTAAACAGGAAATTATTTTATTAGAGAAAATATCAATGTGAAAGGAAATAGACAGGAAGCCAGGGAAGGTGGGACAGCCATTAGACCAAAATGCAAGTCTGACACGAAATGAAGGAAAAAGGGAGAGAAAATTGGGTAGAAGTACCCCAGTGTACAGTCTGAGGAAGGTTCAGCAAAGCTGTCGGGGAGACATGGAGCTGCAGTCAGCCAGAGGAGCCCCAGCTCTCCCAAGAAAGACTCTGCTTTAGTATCTTCATCACATTCAGTCATTGGTGGGGAGCAGTCTGTGGGAGGCTTGGCTTCTTCTCTCCAATGTAGTGATGGATTTCCAAATGCAGCAGCTAAAGTCCTCAGTCATTTAGATCTCAGTCATAAAAGGCTTGCACTTTCTCGGGGCCACCACAGTGGGTATTAGCAGCAATGGCACTTAAAGACGTGAAAGCGTAAAACTACTAGAAGAAAACAGGAAGAAAGCTTCTTGACATTAGCCTAGGCAATTATTTTTTGGATATGACACCAAAATCACAGGCAACAAAAGCAAAAATACACTAGTGGGATTGCATCAAACTAAAAATGCTTATGCACAACAAAGGAAAAAATCAACAGAATGAGAAGGCAACCTATGGAATGAGAGAAAGTATTTGCAAACCATGTATCTGATAAGGGTCTAAGATCCAAAATGTATAAGGAACTCATACAACTCAAGAGTAGAATAATAATAATAATCAGATTTAAAATTGGGCAGAGGACCTGAATAAACATTTTTCCAAAGAAGACATCCAAATGGCCAACGGGTCTATGAGAAGGTGCTCAACATCACTCATCATCAGGGAAATGCAAGTCAAAATCACGGTGGAAATTACCTCACACCTGTTAGAATGGCTATGATCAAAAAGACAAGAGATTACAACTGTTGGTGAGGGTATGGTGAAAAGGGAACCCTCGTACACTGTTGATAACGAGGTTCCTCAGAAGATTAAAAATAGAAATACCGGGCTTCCCTGGTGGCGCAGTGGTTGAGAGTCTGCCTGCTAATGCAGGGGACACGGGTTCGAGCCCTGGTCTGGGAGGATCCCACGTGCCGCGGAGCAGCTGGGCCCGTGAGCCACAATTGCTGAGCCTGCGCGTCTGGAGCCTGTGCCCCGCGACGGGAGGGGCCGCGATAGAGAGAGGCCCGCGCACCGCGATGAAGAGCGGTCCCCGCACCGCGATGAAGAGTGGCCCCCGCTTGCCGCAACTGGAGAAAGCCCTCGCACGAACCGAAGACCCAACACAGCCAAAAATAAAAATAAATAAGTAAATAATAAAAAATCAAGTAAAACTTTAAAAAAAAAAAAAAAAAAAATAGAAATACCATGTGATCCAGCAGTCTCACTTCCGGGTTTATATCTAAAGGAAATGGAGTCGGGATCCCAAAGAGATATCTGCACTCCCATGTTCACTGCAGCATTATTCACAATAGCCAAGATATGTAAACAACTTAAATGTCCATCAGTGGATGAATGGATAAAGAAATTGTGGTATAGGTGTATATACATTGGATATTATTAAGCCTTAAGAAGGGGGCGATCCTGCCATTTTTGACAACATGGATGAACTTGGAAGACATTATACTAAGTGAAATAAGCCAGACACAGAAAGACAAATACTGTAAAATCTTACTTATATGTGGAATCTAAAAACAGTTGAACTCTGAGAAACAGAGTAGAATGATGGTTGTCAAGAGCTGTGGGATAAGGGAAATGGGATGATGTTGGTCATAGGCTACAAACTTCCAGTTATAAGATGAATAAGTTCTAGACATCTAATGTAAAGCATGGTAACTATAGTTACTAATAGTGTACACTTGAAATTTGCTAAGAGCATAGCTCTTAAGTGTCCTCATCACACACACACACACACACACACACACACAAGGTAACTATATGAGACGATGGATATGTTAACTAGTTTGATTGTGGTGATCATTTCACAATGTATACATATATCAAAACAACTTGTATCCTTTTATATACAATTTCTATTTGTCAAATCTACCCAAATAAAGCTGAAAAAAAACTTTAAAAAATGGAGCTTAGGCACACAAGAAAATTGTGTAATTTAGATAAAGAAGACCGGAGAACCAGCTCCACTTCTTTCAGAAGACTCTCCTTGACACCCTAAATTTGGTTAGATATCTCTGCTGTATGCTTTGATAACTCCCTGTGCTACCCCTATTGTAATACTCACCTCAGTTTATTATAATTGCTTATTTACTGCCTCTCCTCACTACTAGTTCATTTTTCACTTGAGAATAATAATTTTCCCCCTTCACTGCTATATCTCCTATGACTAGCTCAATGACTGACATAACATAAATATATAAAAGTATTTGCTGAAACCCAAATTGGGGTACATTCTACAAAATACCTGGCTTGTATTCTTCAAAATAATCAGTGATATGAAGTTCAAAGAAAGGCAAAGAACTATTTCAGATTAAAGGTGACTAAAGAGATAGGACAACTAAATGCAATGCATGAGGCTGGACCAGTAAATGAAAGGCAATTAAAGGAGTAATTTTTATACTATGAATAAAGAATGTAGATTAGATTATAGTACTAAAGCCATGTTAAATTTCCTGAACTAGAAATTGAGCTGAGGTTGTGTAAGAGAATGCATTTGTTTTCAAAAAATAAACACTGAATATCTAGGAGTAAAGGGCATGCTATCTGCAGATTATTCTCAAATGGTTCAGAAGAGAATATATATAATATTACATACACAGATATTATGTGTATATGTAATGATAGAATGATAAATGTTAAAATGTGGCAAAATGTTAACAATTAGTGAATCTGGGTGAAGGGTATGTGTGAGTTCTTTGACCATTCTTACAAATTTTCTGTAACTTCTAGATTATATAAAAGTAAAATGCTTTTTTAAAAAGTATTTCTTGAGTGAATGAAGGACAAAAGGATAACCACAGTTAGAAGGTGCTTGTGAAGAAGTTGCCAACCGAGATGCTGGTAGAACATTCAGAGAAGTAGAAAAGTTATGCCCAGCAGGAAAATATCCAGGCCAGTTTAAAATGTAAATGAGAAGTGAGGAAGTGGAGGACAAAAAAGACAACTTTGGGTTTAGCCAATCTATTTGGAGAGGCAGCCGAATGCAAGAATAGAAGCCAGAATTAAGGCCCTCCGGGAGGCAGTTGAAAGCTAGACAGATGATTAGCATCAGCACGGGTAAATCTCTTTCAGTTACTAGAACGGCTACAATTTAGGACCTACCTGACTTAAATGCTTATTTTCTTCCATACATAAAGTAGTTCTGTAAACTCTCTCACCTTGTCAATCTTTAATGTTAATTTTTTAAATTGTAAATAAAAGTCTATAAGGTCTCCATTTTTACATTACATGTAAGTTGAATTCATGCTTATTTCCTGAAAATGGCAACAAGTGAAAATCACCATGGTCCTTTGTTCTAAAGTTAACTATGTGAAGATTGTTGATTTTTGTAGAAAAATACTAAAAATGTAACAAGTTTCTGGTTAAGGTCTAAGACATATAAATACTAAATATTCAACTACACATATAGAGTTTTCTATTTGAGTATTATTTAGGTAGTATTTCATTTTAACAAATAGCATTACGAAGTGTAATTCTTTCTAAGAGCCTAAAATGACCTACTTCTAGTACGCATGGCTCCATTGTTTAACTCCCTTTTTCATAGAATTGCTATTTATAACCATTTCTGTCAACCCTGGGGAGACTTGGTAGGATTAACGACTTTTGATTCACTTTGTATCTGAAGTTTTTTTTTTTCTCCATCTTTGCTCAGCTAGTGGAATCCATGATGAATTCTCATCTCCAAGGGGTAAGCTGTTTTTAGTAAAGCCCGGTAGCTGGCTTATGACGCCTTAGAAATAGCACTGATTCCTTTCTTCCCTTGTGTTTGTTTCTTCCAGAATGATAGATCCCTGTAGACGTGCTGAATTATCATGCTTAGGTACTGTTAAGCATGTAATAGTTCTAGTTTTGTTCACTTAAGTTATAAGTATGTGAGCTCATATCAGAAAAATAAGCATAATTAGCATTCTACTTGTTTAGTATGACAAATATAGACCACTAAACCTAGAATAAAGAAATTGAACAATAGAAGACAACTGGAGGTCATATGAGGATGAAGATTAGAGTAGAAACAGTGTTTCTGAGAGAGTAGCATCTGGTACGAGCACCACATTGGGGGCAGAGAACAGAATTTTGTAGATGGATATTTTGGAAGTGGGTAGTTTGAGTAATGATTAGATGTAAGGTATTCTCTCATCTGTGGGTGGCTCAATGGAATCGAGATGAAGGTCATTGTATTTGAGAAGTTATGGGATTATAAAATTAAAGAAATTGTAATAGCAAATAAATAGAGTACACTCAAAAGAAAACCAAATGAAAAGAAAAAATAATTGTTCCTCTCATTGCGTGCATGTGTCCTGTTTTTTAGCAAGAAGCTATTTCAGTCACTGTATAATATCTTAACAAAAAATATTAAATGAATGCCATATTCAGATCCTTCCCTTTATTTCTGGAAGGAAAATCGAAGAAGAAAATTCCCATTCTGGTCTACTGAGAAACCACTATTTAATTAGCATATTAGCATCTCATAAATTCCATATATATACATACACACATAATTATTATTATTGTACATTTTGTTTTTTGAAATGGACGTTTGTATGTGTTGACCAAAAAGTGAGATAAAGTTACAGTTTTGTTTTGAAATATTTTAGAAAGGCATAGTTTTATTGCAGTTGTGAATCTCCTTAGATTTTTAAGGAGGCTGCTTCCAAGGATGTCATTAATAATCTTCTCAGGTGCTTATAAAGCATGTCTCTGTCAGCAGAATTAGAGAATTACCCAACTAGAGAACAGGTTTCACAGTACCCTGAGACCTATTTTGTTCATTAGAGAGGAAAATGGCTGGTTTTAAGTCTAAATTGACATGCTTGCTAATTTCAGCAGTAAAAGCTGTTCATTGTGGTCAGGTTTAATTTAGGGCCTGGTAAGGTTCAGATTAAAGTCGATCAAGTTACTTCTACAACAGACTTCTTAAACAAACTTTATAATCCTAAAAGAATGGGAAAAGTATAGCCATCATTGGGTTATGTATCCAGAATTTAGAAGCAAAGAATGGCCTGGTTTTTTGAGGGTGTATTAATATTAAATCAAAGAAAACATGATGATAAAGATAATCTTTGCTATATAAAAATTTCCAAGTATCAAAAAACACAAAATTTTATTTAAATTGCATAAAACATACCTAATGTATTCATTCACTACTATATCCATAACACCTAAAACAGTGCCTACACTTGATATTTATAAAATGAAAAAGGTGAGTGAGTAAATGAATGAAATTGTGTACTTTGCTAGCTATGTGTATATAGAGGGGAAGATTTGACTTTATGGTTTCTGGGTAAGTCTGTTTTTTAAAAATGTATTATTGAATGTATTAAACATTTAAGAGTCAGGAATTCCAAAGTACCTTCTGAGCTTGCTGTGTCACAGGTGACCAGAGTGTAACATTCTAATCCTGGAAAACATCTTATTTCGTAAAATCTGTCTGCTACTATATGGTTCCTACTTTAGAATTTATTCAGTACTCTCCAGCTGACTTATGCCACTTACGTCAATAGCTGTCTTTGGCAATTTGTTCCATATTTCAAACACACTTTTGTGTAAAGAAACCATAAAAGTTAGAAACCTGAAAATTGGATTTTTCTTCTGAGCAATCACAGCTTACAAATGTGGAAAATTTGTTAAAAGTTAACCCCTCCAGTTTTTCAATAGAGAGGGGAAAACGCTCAAAATAGATGTGTGATGTTTGGATAAGTTCTTCCCATTATTTTAACACGACTAAAAGCAATTGAGCTCAAATCACGAGGCCTATCTCCCTACCTCTTCACAAAAAAAATACTACAGAATGATCAAAATTTGGCCTTTCTAAATACAAAAGTGTTTAGAAAATCAGCACCAGTCAAAGGGCATAGTAGATAACTGATTTTCATAAACATTACCATCTACCACATTTCACCTCTTCACTTTCATTGGCCTCATGTGGTAGTAGAAAGAGCATGAGATTTAAAACCATAAAGACTTGTGGCTTAGTTATTAGTGTGGTTATTAGGAGACTAAAAATGAGAAAACATGTGTAAAACATCTGTCACATAGTGGTTTTAAACTAATAACAACCAATAACATGTATTCAGTTTTAGTACAAGAACAAGGGAGGTACCTTACTTTTCCTGAAACTTCTTTGTAAATATCACTGGGATTTGTGCCCTTAGTGTAGAGAGAGTAGATGACAGAGTCAATAGATGGACACTTGAGGGAAGGAGGACGTTGCTGCCTATAATTAAATATATACTGTATGGTCAGACCACTCAAGATGGCTGTTCTCTTGCTCTCAGTACATCCCCTGCCCGACCAGTGCCTGCTTCACCTCTACCCTATGCACATGACTAACTTTCCTACTACTTGCCCTGGGCCGCAGCTGGTGGTTGTTCTTATCAAAGGGGCGGTGAGGGGCGTGCCCCTCTGCTGGTTTCCCTGGTAACTAATGAGCCCACCTGATGTCAATTCCCCTCTAACCGGTAATCTCCCCTTCCGCGGGGGAGAGTAGCTTGCCGCCTTGTCCTGCCCGCCGTCTGCTACACACGCTGGGGTGTCGCTCCAGGACCGTGCTTCAGACAGGTCAGCTCCCCCATCCATTAAACCATTGATGTCTCTGTTGCTGACTCCGGGCTCCTTCTTCAGTCTTGAAGCTGGGCAAACACAGGCCTTGTAGGCCTGCCGGGTGCAGCCCAACATATATATATTTGTTGGCTTCATTGTCTTTGGTACTTTTATTATAGCAGTATTAAAGTCAGTTGTAATACAGAATACAAGTATTAACTTCTAGCCTGATGCTTTCCAAACTTGCCTGATCATAAAAATTAAGCAGAGAATTTGTTAAAAATGCAGATTTCCAGCCCTCCTCCTGCCATCTAATTCATTCACTCTGAAGTG
The DNA here is from genome assembly GCF_949987535.1 of Balaenoptera acutorostrata. Taxonomy (NCBI): domain Eukaryota; kingdom Metazoa; phylum Chordata; class Mammalia; order Artiodactyla; family Balaenopteridae; genus Balaenoptera; species Balaenoptera acutorostrata. Next base: position 28,161,870 of record NC_080085.1, on the reverse strand, counting down.
AGGCAAAGGAATCACGTGATTCTTACTAGAGTCGATTTTGGGGAAAGACTAATTTAGCTCATCTACATCACCTCATTTTATAGGTGAGGAGTTTCAGGTACAAAGAAGTTAAGTAAGTTATATCTCTTAAGTCACTTCTCTGCTTTTTCTGTTTCTAAAATATACACCTTAATTTTGACACTGCACAGAATGAGATTACAGGTATAAATAGCTGTCTTTCTCTTAAATACATTGTCATAATTCAAAATTACATTTTTTTACTCATGGCACTCATATGTTGGTTTAAGTAAACCCAGGTACTCTGAAATGACTCTGTCTAATCTCTTAAATAGTAAAGCAAATCCATAATCAAGATTTTCACTTGAAATATTTTTGGTATCTAAAAATGAAACGCATTTCTTGTTAAATTGTTCTCTGTAAAGCCTTACACATTAGAGATTTATATCTAGTAACATCTTTTTTTATTTCTAAAAGTGCTTTGGTTGGTTTGAAAATTACACTTTACTTTGTGTTCCATAAAAGGAATGCACAGTGCTGGAGAACCTCAATATTGTTATATCTGTTCCTTCAGGCAACACTGCAGGATTTGGAACAGAGGCGCCCCCAGTTGGAAGAACTCATTACTGCTGCCCAGAATTTGAAAAACAAGACCAGCAATCAAGAGGCTAGGACAATCATTACTGATCGAAGTAAGTCTTTTCATTAACGGGCGCGTGAAACTTAAGGAAACAAGTACGAAAAGTTTCTATAATGACTTAAGTTCATAAACCTCCATCACGTTTGTAAAAATAGTCTAAACAGTTGTATATTAAAACTATTGTAACTAAGATTTTTGGTCCATAATGTTATCTTTCAATAACTGAATGTAATTCTGTGGAATAGAGAAAATATAATTTTCATCAGTCCAGACTTATGTAGTTGCAAAGCATGGCGGGGGGCTGCCATGGTGAGCATGGCTGTGGCAGAACATTTGCTCCTCACTGGTCAGTTATCTGGGCTGGCATCTGTGGAGATGCCATTCTCTTCCCTCATATTCTTGGTTGTTGGTTCAAGCAGGCAGTTGCTTCCTGGACCTTCTTTGTTTCCTGTCTGCAGTGGCACTTTCAGATTTAGATGTCTCTCTGCTGCTTGGATGCCCTCATTGTGTAATATCAGAGATTGTTGTACCATTCCTCATGCCATACTGGGGTGGGTGGGAACTTTGAGAGGCTGTTTAAGGCCCATCTGCCTAGACATTGCACCTACTCTTCTTTATACGGCATGATTCAGAGTGACTGTGCATGAGGTCAGGAAGAGGGATAGAGGGAAGGGTATGGGAAACTGCTTTCCATCCTGTTTTCCTCAGAGGCTCTCCTCAGAAATAAGGCCCAGGTCACCTCTGCTATCAGATTCTCTTGGATCTCCCTGGGTTTCCTCCCTTCCTTCCACCTCCTTTCCCTCCAGGGATACATATCAATATTAAATTTTCTTACTTCCCCTGCAATGCCCGCTCGTTTCCCCTCCCACATCCAGAGGAATCTTTTCTAGTGCAAGAGTAGGGAAAACCTTGGTTTAATTATCTTTTTTTTCCTTCCAAAGCTTTTGTCTTATACCAGGCCTAGGCTTTTGAAACTTAAAAACCAAGAGTCTATGTCTTCATAATATACATTCTGTTGTGTCAACACTTCCCTAAGGAAGTAGAAGCAGAATGTCTGGCTGCCAGTATGTTGGGGGAGGGGAAAGAGTAACCAGAATCGAAGGTTAATATTTGGAAAATATTATTAGTCATACTTAACATTTATTAGGTAAATAGTGATAATAGCTCTTATTTTTTTGAGTATCTCCCAGGTATCAGGCAGTACGTGTGTGTGTAAAACCTTTACAAGATCCTGTCAGCTAAATTTCATAATCCCCATTTTATAGATGAGGAAACAGTTTCTGAGAATGGTTAACTTGTTCAAGCTTACAAAATAAGCAAAGAACAGAGCTTAGAATTTGCAAATGTCTCTTTCTGGCTTAGAAGTGTGTGTTCCTTTCAGAATGTTTACCACGTCCCACCTTGTTTTGATGTTTTTGTTAATGACCTGAATCACTAGGACTAGGACTAAAGGCGGTTTCAGTCTGCAATTATGGACGTTTTGATTCACTTCCTGGAGACATTTCCCCTTTCAGTTGTAGTGAATATTAATTAAAATAGGCTCTTTTGATTTTGACTATTTTTAACTATTGTTAACTATTGTTGATTAAACAATGTATTTGGATATATGCTAATGTATTAGTTAGGTGGCAGTAGCCACTGTAACAGGTAAGCTCTCAAATCTTGGTAGTTTACCACGGTGTAAGTTCCCTTTTTATTCTGGTGTATTCCAAAGTAAGCAGCACTTAATGAAGTCATTCAGGAGCCCAAGCCGCTTCCAACATTTGTGTCCAGAACATCAAAGTGTTATGCATTTAATGGGCAGGCGAGGAACGAGTATTGACCATTGGAATTTATTATGAGCCAGGCCTGGAAGTCGTGCACATTACTTTGTTCATAATCTGTTGGCTGGAACTTGTCACATGGCCACATCTAACTGCAAGGGAATCTGGAAAATAATGTCCAATGTTGAGCCCAGGAAGAAGAGAAATTAATTTGGCAAGAAACTAGTCAGTCTCTTCCACAGCTAATTTGGACAAGAAGAATGCACTTAAGTTCTATAGTTCTGTGTAATGTATAGAATGCCATTTCTAAAACCAGCAATACAAGAGCAAAATTGCCTTGTAATGACCAACATAGATAGCTGTCCAACTGATAGAGTGGAGTGTTCCTCCCTCAAACTGGAAGCATGAGGCTTCCCCAACCAGGTTGATACACACAGGCCTAAAAGAGTGAGTGATTTATGAGACTGAATTCCCACTACACAGTTAAGTGCTCTGTTTCTTGCCTGAGAAATATAGAAATTGGGCTAAGATGTTTATACAAATCCAAATATACTATATAGAAAGTCATTTGTTATTTTACCAATGAAAAAACCTTCTTTTTTCCACCAAGAGGAAAATAACACTCATTTGTTTTACAGTATCCATTCAGCTTTGTCTAAACATTTTCCATTATCCCTTGCAATCCTTTTTAAATATTGTATTGACTTTTTTTCATGATGTAGAGTAAAATTGAGTGACTGGAGGGCAGGTTTGTATATCTCTGCTAATATCCAGTGATTTGAATAGTTCTGCTTTTCTAAGCTTTTGTCTTTTAGGAATGAATGCCTTTATGAATATTTGCAGCATAGTGGAAAGATTCCAACCCAAATTGTCCAAAAAAGCATTTTCTTAAAATCAAGTGTCTGTTGAGACATGTCATGTTTCTTATTTAGAGCCTAAGCCAGAATCTTAGTTCTAAATATGCCTGGAGCCTCTAATGCTGGTACCAGGATAATTCTGGCAAGATATGTTTATCTAAACAATGTCATTTGCAGCCCTGCTATACTTCAGTTTATCTCTCCATTTGAAATCAATAAAATGGGATGGAGATTCAGTACTCATAAAGTTTCAATTGTGTTCAAAATAGAATTTTTCTTAGTATAGATTTGGTTTTCAGGGAACGCATAGAAATAAGATACTTGCTCATAAAATTGTATTTTCTTATTTGAAGATTTCAGTATTCCTTTTTTATTGCCCTGAAACTTCTAGAAATACTTAAAAAGGAATCAGCTAAATAAAGAAAAATATTCAGTAAGTATATAGTACTATATTGAAACATGGTTCCCTCCTTGGTAAATCCCAGTTCATAACTTTGAACAGTTGGGGAAATCTGTACATAGTTATTATATTCTGTCAAGAGAAAAGGCCAGTAAAAAGCAATTCTTCTCTACTAGTAGCTGGGGCTGCAAAATACCAACCATGTATCACTGTATAAAACTGTTTCCATGGTATCTGTTGTTTTCAGGTGATTATATTGATGGAAATCATGTTGTAATAATCTAGGTGAAAGAATAAATTTCATTCTAAGAGCATTCAGGTAAAAAATTCTCCTCGCTGCTTCTGATGGTCAAACTGCTCATTTTCCTTCAGTTGCTGAATGTGTCAACCATTCCTGGTCATTTTCTTCTGTAAAAGGGCTAGGTCAGGAGATCAAAAACTGATAAGAAGGATTTAAAATTGCTTCCTTGGAGGTTTCTGAATTATGCAAAACTCGTGTTCATGTCCGTTACTACTGCAAATCTTAGTACCATAACACCTCTCATAGCAGTAAGGAGGATATGGAAAAAAAGAACTGCTCTCTTATTGTTCTGTTTATTCCTCAAATAATATTGGTGAACATGGCTCATCTGACATTTGTATTTGAGAACCTTGCTTCTGTAGCTTCTCCCTCCATAATCCCCACCATTACCATTTTAAAGATCTGTGGCAATAGCACATATAGGTTTTAAGGGCAAGCTGCCTGGGCTGGCCACTTAATACCTTTGTGACCCTGAACAAACAACTAATCTCAGTAAACTATCTGAGTTTGGTTGCCTGCTCTATAAAATAAGATTACTTCTGTCCACCTGAAGGTTGGGAGAATTAAATGAGTTATTACATGAAGAGCACTTAGCTCCTGGCCATAGTAAGAGTTCAATGAATGTTATCTCTTGTTGTTTTAATTATAATCTAATTGGGTTGTTTGAATGCTTAGTGGGAGAGCATTTAAAGCATTTAGTAAGCTCTTAAGTAACTATCTGATTTTTCCACTACCCACCACACGCCCCCCAAAAAAATGGAGAGAGAGTTTTAGAAGATCAAAAGGAGAAAGTTGCTTTGGAAAAGATGGAATAAGATATATAAATAGAATTAAACAAATATTTGGAAAAGCCTTCATGTGAGTGATACTACAAAAAGCAAGGCAATTGATGTAAGCTATTTCCTTTTCAGTATTTACTGTAACCTTAGGAGGTGGGCATTATTATAGAGACAGAAAACTGAAGCTCAGAGAGCTTAAATAACATGCCTGGGGTCCTAGTAAAATGTCATGCGAGGGACTAGGATTTAAACTGATGTCTATATAATTCTAAAGCCTGAGGCACATCAAATAGTAAGGGCCTGTTAGTCAAAAAATAGAAAGATTTATTTGAGAACTTAAAATATTAGGAGTAACCTCAGTTTACTATAATATGAATATAATGTTTTACTGCTCCCATTTATATTGTTGTCTTCTATGCATTTGCATGTCTAATTATAGGATTGTCTCTTACACGTGTTGGAAATGTGCAGGATAGTGGACCTCAGTAATCTACTAGCTGTTCAACCTTGACCAAGTAGATTCACTTCTCTAAGCCATGGTTCCGTCATCTGTCATTTGGGGATAATAATAATACTTAAGCTGGTAGGGTGATTATAAAAATAAAATTACATGATGTTTCTAAAGTGAAGATCTGGCACATATTAGATGCTCATTAAATGGTAGATACTATCAAGATGAGATGAATCTGGTACAGAGGAACTGGAGCTGGGAGAATATGAAGGGGAAATAATATAGGGCCTTTTATTATCTAACGCAAGCGTGGAACTTCTAAAACAAAATACTAAGTGTTAAGAGAGAGTTGTTTCTTTTAAAATTATTTTTTCAGCAAAGACTTTTTCAAACTAGTCCAAAATTCTTTGAGAAATTTGGTGACATCATATAAATTTTAAGAGAATGAATTTGTATCGTATTGCTTAAAGAGCTGGTGTACAGGGCTGTAGAGAAGAGAATGCTCTACTGTATGAGAATGAAAATACTCTCACAGGATTTCTGAATTAACTGACAGTTTTTTTAGCAGCTTTGTCAACCCATCATTCATTGCTGCAACCAAATGTAAGAAATACTTCATGGTGAAATAAAAAGACTGTTATTCTCCACATTTTTATGAAATCTCTATTGCTAATGAAATGCCAGCCAGTATCTTCCTCTCAGGTATTGTCTAGTAAAGAGTTGCTTATTTTAGAAGAAGTGGAGTCAACCATATAAATTTCCTTCTTTTGACATCTAGCACCTGCTGTCAACCTGTTATAACTACAAGCAGCTCTCAAAGTTTACATCCACCAGGATGCCGCTGGCAACCCAAGAGTTCAGTTCAGTAAATATTTGAATGCTTACTCTGTGCAAGTTAACATCAGAGGTGATGGAGGGGATACAGGGAGGAATGATTCAGCCTTTGTCTTAAAAGAGCTAACAATCAAATGTGGGTATTTGGACAAGTATATCCGGGCAAGGCAGTCTACGGTAAGTACTTCTGTAGAGAAGTATTACAAAATGTGGAGAGAGCGCGCAAGAGAAAGGGAGATTGGATCTGAATGAGGGGGTCCTAGAATGCTCCCAGGAGGTTAAATTTTGTCTAAAAATCCTAAATTTGATTAGTATTTTGAAAAGCAGAAAGAGGTTGGAGAGGGAAGGATATTTCAGGAAAGGATGACAGGAGAATACATAATTAGACTTAGGTTAGCAATGGTGCGACGGATGAATTTGTAGGAGTGTGTGTGTGTGTGTGTGTGTGTGTGTGTGTGTGAGTGTGAGCACATATGTTGTGGAGGATAAGACAGTAAATGAAGTCAGTGAGAGCATTAGCCACAAGAGCCCGAGCTAGAGCAGTGGCAGTGGAGTGAAAAGAAAGAACTGAATTAAGATATGCGGTGGAGCTAGCATTAACAGTATTTGGACATTGATTGGATGTGTGGAATTGAAGATCTAAGAGAGTGCTTACCTCTTAAGATTTTGAGATTCAGTTCTTTGGAAGATGGTAATATCATAACCAGAGACAAACTCAGGAAAAGAGTTGATTATGGGTGATAAAATAATGTGTTTAAGATACAGCTGATGTCCAGAATGAGAAATGCTTGAAAACACAAGAGGAGATTTCAGGGGTGAAGTTACTTCTACACAGATTTGGAAGTTACCTGGAGTGGTTAAGCTTGCATAGAGATGGGGTGTCAGATGAAAGAAAAAGCAGACCTAAGGAAGAGCCTAGAACTTGTCTTACATTTAAGGAATATATTGATAAGAAGAGTTAACACCACCCCTCCCAGTGGCAACTTGCAATATAGGTGCATTTAGACAAACACACACTGAAGAGTGAGTTTATAGGTTTTGCACTGTATTTTGTTTTCTGTATCTTCTGCAATCCAACCAGTCTAATAGTGTAAGTTTTGGTGCAGTGGACCTCAGTGTTATACCAAGGGTTAAACGAATTATCACTTCCTCAATCCTACTACAAAAATAAGAGCTTTACTACATTCTATCTATTGTTATTATTAATCTTTTCTTCCAGTGTTGTTATTTGCTAGGAATAGTAAGTATATTAGTCAGCATTCTCCAGAGAACTAGCATGCGCTCTCTCTCTCTCTCTCTCTCTCTATATATATATATGTATAATATATATGCATACGTATTTATTTATATATTTATTTATGTTTATTTAATGCACACAGACTCATAAAGAGCAAAAGAGAGAGAGATTTTAAGGAATTGGCTCATGCCACTGTGGGAACTGGGAAGTATGAAGTCTTCAGGGCACACCAGCAGGATGGATACTTAGAGAAGAGTTGATAGTACAGTTTTGAGTCCGAAAGCCGTCTGGAGGCAGAATTTTTTCCTTTTCTGGGGATCTCAGTCTTTTCTTTTAAGGACTTCAGCTGATTGGATGAGGCCCTCCCACATTATGGAGGCTAATCTGCTTTACTCAAAGTCTACAGATTTAAATGTTAATCACATCTAAAAAATACCTTCACAGAAACCTCTAGGGTGATGCTTAAATAACTGGGCATCGTTGTCTAGCCAAATTAACATATAAAATTAACCATCACAGTGAGGTTCATAGTGCCATGTGTTTCTTCACATATAAATTTCATGATTCCTTTAACTTTCTTTAGTGTCCATTCAATAGGGTACCTGGAAATATATATTACAAAATAGAAAAAAAATAGAAATGATCTTTAACATCTTGATAAATTTCAGAGCTCCATTAGAGTAATTGTAACTCATACATTAAATTTTTTTTACCTATAAAAACAGGTGCATGTGTTTTTTCTTTATAGAATTTTTCTTATGTTGTGTTAAACTAATACTAAATATCTATGATGAAATAATTCTACTTTAATGTATCTCATTTTTAATTTTATAAGAGATTAATATCAAAATATATTTGAAAAGGATTTAAAATCCAAATTAGCTGCCATGACTATATATAATTATTAATCTTTCATGTGAGTATGTAATCGGAAAAATAAATAAATTTTATTTAAAGTGATGTAGCTACAATTATGAATATAAATAGTGTTTTCTACTAATTGCTTTTTTAAAAAATTTATTTATTTTATTTATTTATTTTTGGCTGCATTGGGTCTTCGTTGCTGTGCGCGGGCTTTCTCTAGTTGCAGAGAGCAGGGGCTACTCTTCGTTGCAGTGCACGGGCTTCTCATTGTGGTGGCTTCTCTTGTTGCGGAGCACGGGCTCTAGAGCGCAGGCTCAGTAGTTGTGGCACACGGGCTCAGTAGTTGTGGCGCATGGGCTTAGTTGCTCCGCAGCACGCGGGATCCTCCCGGACCAGAGCTCGAACCTGTGTCCCCTGCATTGGCAGGCGGATTCTTAACCACTGTGCCACCAGGGAAGCCCAAATTGCTTATTTTTTTCATTATGTTTCTTTCTAAGGGGAAAGATTTGGATTAGCAAATATTCTATTCACTCTATTCAGTTTAAAAAACTGAATACGATGAACATAACTATTAAATAAACCAATTAAATAAAATGATTTTTTTCTTTATGATATAATAGAATAAAGATGGTGATGAATAAATATAAAGAATCTCACACTCAGACAAAGTGAGCTGATAAGACAAATACAAAACAGAAAGAGATGTGCTCACAGGGGGAATTCCAGATTTTCATAGACTAGCATTTTCATCTTATGGTATACTGGGGCATTGCAACTAAAGACCTGAATTTCTCTTATATTTTGGTACCTCTGGGCATAGGGAGGGCTGTTACTCCCTGGTGTACCATGCACTTTAGATGAAACTAAGCCAAGGGTTAGATATGTGCTATGGACTGCTCCTAAAAGATTCCCTCAGCTCTCCTCAGGTGTTGGAAGAGTGTAGGGGTTATTTGAGATCTACCATTTCTTTCTTTAACAAATGCCCTCATTAATCATTTGAAGCAGCGTAACAAATTGTTTGCCACTAGTCTTTATTCTGCTGTACCTGCCTTAAGGGAAGCATTCATGAAGTAAGGAGGATTAATGGATTGTGAACTTTCTGCATGCAAAGGACAGAGCTGGGCTCATTCTACTTTAGCCAAGAAAAAGAGTTTGTGGTTACCTACTGCTGCAAAACAACCCCAAAACTTAATGCCTTAAAACAGCAACAATCATTTATTATCTCTCACAGGTTGTCTAGGTTAGGAAATCACAAGTGACTTGGTTGAGTGGTTTTGTCTTGGGGATTTCTCATGAGGTTGCAGACAGTAGTCACCTGGGGCTGCAGTCATGTGAAAGCTTGACTGGGGCTGGAGGATTCACTCCCAAGGTGGCTCACTCATGTTGTTTGTGAGGTGGTGCTGTCTAGCTGGTTCTTCTCTACATGAGCTTCTTCATGGGACTGCTTGAGTGTTCCTGCAACTTTGTGGCTGGCTTCAAGAATAAGTAAAGCATGAGTACAAGGCAGAAGCTATAATGCCGTTTGTGACCTAGCCTCAGAATTCATACTATAACCCACCAAGACTTTTCTATAGCTGCTGGACATGTTGATAATTATCTCAGATCCACTCAGCCTAGCTCCACATGGAGAATATGGGTTTTGGAAAGAAAGCTCTTGAGTTTTGGAGGCCTACCAGAAAGACCTAGGCAGCTAGCAGTTGGTTGTGGGATGATGATGATGATTACTTTTATGTTTGTGAGACAAACACGTAAGAATGTCTTTCCTTAGATTCATTCTAAGAGTAATGTGGTGCTAAAAGCAATGAATCTAAGATGGGAAGATGTGGTTTAAGTCCTGGCTCTGCTGTTTAATGACAACAGGACCCTTGGCAAATTATTTAGTCTCCCTGACCCTTTGTTTTTTCATCTGTAAAATTGGGCCCTGATGCCTTCTGTACCAGATTGCTATTAGGATTAAGTGGAGTGACATCAGGAAAAGCCCTTTTCAAATGGCAAATCACTACAAAAATAACAGTGTCTTGGTCATCTTGGGCTGCTGTGACAAAATACTATAGACTGTGTAGTTTAAATAATATACATTTACCTCTCACAGTTCTGGAGGCTGGGAAGTCCAAGATCAAAGTGCCAGCAGATTCGGTTCCTGGTGAGAGCCCCTTCCTAGCTTTCAGAGGGCCAATTCTCAGAGAGCAGAAAGCTCTGCTCTCTCCATCTTCTAATAAGAACATTAATCCCGTCATGAGGACTGACCCTCATGACCTCACCTAAACTTAATTACTTCCCAAAGGCCCCATCTCCAAATACCATCACATTGGGCATTAAGGCTTCATTCAGCATGTGAAAATTGGGGGGGCACAAACATTCAGTCCATAACATTCAGCTGTCTTCATCTTTGACAGTTCTGTTAGGTCTGCTAGGTATCAACAATGACAAAGCCCTGCTATAAGTGTAAGAGTTTTTTACATTTAGAAAATGGGTACATGAAGATTGAAAATTGTTCTTCTGTCTATACACAGAATATTTAGTACTTGCTCAAGAAATTTTCCTTCACTGAGAGTGCTGATTCTCTTAAATTCCAGTCAAGGGCCTTGGGAAAAAATAGGTTCTACATCAAGATTTTCTAAATGAAATGCTTTATGATATTTTATTCAGTATTAAGATACAGCAAAAATATTTATGCAGGACATTCTATTTTTATGGTTTCCAGCTACTGCATAGTCTTTTTTTTATTCAAACAGAAAGTCACAAAAATTATAATCATCCTCATCAGTTCACTCAGTCCCATGTAATTATTTTCTTCATCTTGATCTTTTGTTAGCACTTTTATGAATTCATCAGTTTTCCATTAGAGTTCTGAAAATGCTTATTCATTCACTTCAGCAGTATAGTCAGTTACCAGAAACCTGTGCTTGTCAGAGTCTTTTCCATGAATTCCTTGAAGATAAAACCCTTTTATAGGAACATTTTTGCAGAAGCATCAGAGTACACCCAGAACTGTCTGTAAATGACAAAAGACTTAAAAATGACCACGATTAAAGATTTGATGAAAGTTCATAATAATGCAATTGACAAGGAAATTTAGTTATTTCTGAGATATACATTTTAAAATAATAACTAGAATTATGACATATAACATTATACCAGAACATATAAGATTTTTAGGAATTTCATGTAATGTCTGAAACATTTATATTAACATATTTCCCTACAAATAACCCAAAGAAAGTTTAGTATTAGTTTTTTTTTAATTTTTAAATTTAATTTAATTTATTTTTTTATACAGCAGGTTCTTATTAGTCATCAGTTTTATACACATCAGTGTATACATGTCAATCCCAATCGCCAAATTCATCACACCACCATCCCCATCCCCCGGCGGCTTTCCCCCCTTGGTGTCCATACGTTTGTTCTCTACATCTGTGTCTTAACTTCTGCCCTGCAAACTGGTTCATCTGTACCATTTTTCTAGGTTCCACATACATGCGTTAATATGCGATATTTGTTTTTCTCATTCTGACTTACTTCACTCTGTATGATAGTCTCTAGATCCATCCACATCTCAACAAATGACCCAATTTTGTTCCTTTTTATGGCTGAGTGATATTCCATTGTATATATGTACCACATCTTCTTTATCCATTCGTCTGTCAGTGGGCATTTAGGTTGCTTCCATGACCTGGCTATTGTAAATAGTGCTGCAATGAACACTGGGGTGCATGCGTCTTTTTGAATTATGGTTTTCTCTGGGTATATGCCCAGGAGTGGGATTGCTGGATCATATGATAATTCTATTTTTAGTTTTTTAAGGAACCTCCATACTGTTCTCCATAGTGGCTGTATCAATTTACATTCCCACCAACAGTGCGAGAGGGTTCCCTTTTCTCCACACCCTCTCCAGCATTTGTTGTTTGTAGATTTTCTGATGATGCCCATTCGAACTGGTGTGAGGTGATAACCTCATTGTAGTTTTGATTTGCATTTCTCTAATAATTAGTGATGTTGAGCATCTTTTCATGTGCTTCTTGGCCATCTGTATGTCTTCTTTGGAGAAATGTCTATTTAGGTCTTCTGCCCATTTTTGGACTGCGTTGTTTGTTTTTTTCATATTGAGCTGCATGAGCTGTTTATATATTTTGGAGATTAATCCTTTGTACACTGATTCGTTTGCAAATACTTTCTCCCATTCTGAGGGTTGTCTTTTCGTCTTGTTTATGGTTTCCTTTGCTGTGCAAAAGCTTTAAAGTTTCATTAGGTCCCATTTGTTTATTTTTGTTTTTATTTCCATTACTCTATGAGGTGGATCAAAAAAGATCTTGCTGTGATTTATGGCAAAGAGTGTTCTTCCTATATTTTCCTCTAAGAGTTTTATAGTGTCTGGACTTACATTTAGGTCTCGAATCCATTTTGAGTTTATTTTTGTGTATGGTGTTAGGGAGTGTTCTAATTTCATTCTTTTACGTGTAGCTGTCCAGTTTTCCCAGCACCACTTATTAAAGAGACTGTCTTTTCTCCATTGTATATCCTTGCCTCCTTTGTCATAGATTAGTTGACCATATGTGCATGGGTTTATCTCTGGGCTTTCTATCTTGTTCCATTGATCTTTGTTTCTGTTTCTGTGCCAGTACCATATTGCCTTGATTACTGTAGCTTTGTAGTATAGTCTGAAGTCAGGGAGTCTGATTCCTCCCACTCCTCAAAGAAGTCCTCAAGACTGCTTTGGCTATTCGGGGTCTCTTGTGTCTCCATACAAATTTTAAGATTTTTTGTTCTAGTTCCGTAAAAAATGCCATTGGTAATTTGATAGGGATTGCACTGAATCTGTAGATTGCTTTGGGTAGTATAGTCATTTTCACAATATTGATTCTTCCAATCCAAGAACATGGTATATCTCTCCATCTGTTTGTATCATTTTTAATTTCTTTCATCAGTGTCTTATACTTTTCTGCATACAGGTCTTTTGTCTCCCTACATAGGTTTATTCCTAGGTATTTTATTCTTTTTCTTGCAGTCGTAAATGGGAGTGTTTCCTAAATTTGTCTTTCAGATTTTGCATCATTAGTGTATAGGAATGCAGGAGATTTCTGTGCATTAATTTTGTATCCTGCAACTTTACCAAATTCATTGATTAGCTCTAGTAGTTTTCTGGTGGCATTTTTAGTATTCTCTATGTATAGTATCATGCCATCTGCAAACAGTGACAGTTTTACTTCTTCTTTTCCAATTTGTATTCCTTTTATTTCTTTTTCTTCTCTGATTGCCATGGCTAGGACTTCCAAAACTATGTTGAATAATAGTGGTGAGAGTGGGCATCCTTGTCTTGTTCCTGCTCTTAGAGGAAATGCTTTCAGTTTTTCACCATTGAGAATGATGTTTGCTGTGGGTTTGTCGTATATGGCCTTTATTATGTTGAGGTAGGTTCCCTCTATGCCCACTTTCTGGAGAGTTTTTATCATAAATGGGTGTTGAATTTTGTCAAAAGCTTTTTCTGCATCTATTGAGATGATCATATGGTGTTTATTCTTCAATTTGTTAATATGGTGTATCACATTGATTGATTTGCATATATTGAAGAATCCTTGCATCCCTGGGATAAATCCCACTTGCTCGTGGTGTATGATCCTTTTAATGTGTTGTTGGATTCTGTTTGCTAGTATTTTGTTGAGGATTTTTGCATCTATATTCATCAATGATATTGGTCTGTAATTTTCTTTTTTTGTAGTGTCTTTTTCTGGTTTTGGTATCAGGGTGATGGTGGCCTCATAGAATGAGTTTGGGAGTGTTCCTTCCTCTGCAATTTTTTGGAAGAGTTTGAGAAGGATAGTGTTAGCTCATCTCTAAATGTTTGATAGAATTCACCTGTGAAGCCATCTGGTCCTGGACTTTTGTTTGTTGGAAGATTTTTAATCACAGTTTCAATTTCAGTGCTTGTGATTGGTCTGTTCATATTTTCTATTTCTTCCTGGTTCAGTCTTGGAAGGTTATACCTTTCTAAGAATTTGTCCATTTCTTCCAGGTTGTCCATTTTATTGGCATAGAGTTGCTTGTAGTAGTCTCCTAGGATGCTTTGTATTTCTGTGGTGTCTGTTGTAACTTCTCCTTTTTCATTTCTAATTTTATTGATTTGTGTCCTCTCCCTCTTTTTCTTGATGAGTCTGGCTAATGGTTTATCAATTTTGTTTATCTTCTCAAAGAACCAGCTTTTAGTTTTATTGATCTTTGCTATTGTTTTCTTTGTTTCTATTTCATTTATTGCTTCTCTGATCTTTATGATTTCTTTCCTTCTGCAAATTTTTGGTTTTGTTTGTTCTTCTTTCTCCTGTTCCTTTAGGTGTAAGGTTAGATTGTTTATTTGATATTTTTCTTGTTTCTTGAGGTAGACTTGTATAGCTGTAAACTTCCCTCTTAGAACTGCTTTTGCTGCATCCCATAGGTTTTGGATCGTCATGTTTCATTGTCATTTGTCTGTAGGGTTTTTTTTTTTAATTTTTTTTTTTAATTTTTATTTATTTATATTTATTTTTGGCTGTGTTGGGTCTTCGTCTCTTGTGCGAGGGCTTCCTCTAGTTGCGGCAAGCGGGGGCCACTCTTCATCGCGGTGCGCGGACCTCTCACTGTCGCGGCCTCTCTTGTTGCGGAGCACAAGCTCCAGACGCACAGGCTCAGTAATTGTGGCTCACGGGCCCAGTCGCTCTGAGGCATGTGGGATCTTCCCAGACCAGGGCTCGAACCCGTGTCCCCTGCATTGGCAGGCAGATTCTCAACCGCTGCGCCACCAGGGAAGCCCTGTAGGTATTTTTTGATTTCCTCTTTGATTTCGTCAGTGATCTCTTGGTTATTTAGTAACGTATTGTTCAGCCTCCATGTGTTTGTGTTTTTTACGTTTTTCTTCCCTGTAATTCATATCTAATCTCATAGCATTGTGGTCAGAAAACATGCTGGATATGATTTCAGTTTTCTGAACTTTACTGAGGCTTGATTTGTGACCCAAGATGTGATCTCTCCTGGTGAATATTCTGTGTGCACTTGAGAAGAAAGTGTAATCTGCTGTTTTTGGATGGAATCCCCTATATATATCAATTAAATCTATCTGGTCTATTGTGTCATTTAAAGCTTCTGTTTCCTTATTTATTTTCATTTTGGATGATCTGTCCATTGGTGTAAGTGAGGTGTTAAAGTCCCCCACTATTATTGTGTTACTGTCGATTTCCTCTTTTATAGCTGTTAGCAGTTGCCTTATGTATTGAGGTGCTCCTATGTTGGGTGCATATATATTTATAATTGTTATATCTTCTTCTTGGATTGATCCCTTGATCATTATGTAGTGTCCTTCCTTGTCTCTTGTAACATTCTTTATTTTAAAGTCTATTTTATCTGATATGAGTATAGCTACTCCAGCTTTCTTTTGATTTCCATTTGCATGGAATATCTTTTTCCATCCCCTCACTTTCAGTCTGTATGTGTCCCTAGGTCTAAAGTGGATCTCTTGTAGACAGCATATATATAGGTCTTGTTTTAGTATCCATTCAGCAAGCCTGTGTCTTTTGGTTGGAGCATTTAATCCATTCATGTTTAAGGTAATTATCGATATGTATGTTCCTATGACCATTTTCTTGATTGTTTTGGGTTTGTTTTTGTAGGTCCTTTTCTTCTCTTGTGTTTCCCACTTAGAGAAGTTCCTTTAGCATTTGTTGTAGAGCTGGTTTGGTGGTGCTGAATTCTCTTAGCTTTTGCTTGTCTGTAAAGCTTTTGATTTCTCCATTGAATCTGAATGAGATCCTTGCCAGGTAGAGTAATCTTGGTTGTTGGTTCTTCCCTTTCATCACTTTAAGTATATCATGCCACTCCCTTCTGGCTTGTAGAGTTTCTGCTGAGAAATCAGCTGTTAACCTTATGGGAGTTCCCTTGTATGTTATTTGTCGTTTTTCCCTTTCTGCTTTCAATAATTTTTCTTTGTCTTTAATTTTTGCCAGTTTGATTACTATGTGTCTCGGTATGTTTCTCCTTGGGTTTATCCTGTATGGGACTGTCTGTGCTTCGTGGACTTGGGTGGCTATTTCCTTTCCCATGTTAGGGAAGTTTTCGACTGTAATCTCTTCAAATATTTTCTCTGGTCCTTTCTCTCTCTCTTCTCCTTCTGGGACCCCTATAATGCGAGTGTTGTTGTGTTTAATGTTGTCCCAGTGGTCTCTTAGGCTGTCTTTATTTCTTTTCTTTCTTTTTTCTTCATTCTGTTCCACAGCAGTGAATTCCACCATTCTGTCTTCCAGGTCACTTATCCGTTCTTCTGCCTCAGTTATTCTGCTATTGATTCCTTCTAGTGTAGTTTTCATTTCAGTTATTGTATTGTTCATATCTGTTTGTTTGTTCTTTAATTCTTCTAGGTCTTTGTTAAACATTTCTTGCATCTTCTCCATCTTTGCCTCCATTCTTTTTCCGAGGTCCTGGATCATCTTCACTATCATTATTCTGAATTCTTTTTCTGGAAGGTTGCCTATCTCCACTTCATTTAGCTGTTTTTCTGGGGTTTTATCTTGTTCCTTCATCTGGTACATAGCCCTCTGCCTTTTCATCTTGTCTATCTTTCTGTGAATGAGGTTTTTGTTCCACAGGCTGCAGGATTGCAGTTCTTCTTGCTTCTGCTGTCTGCCCTCTGGTGGATGAGGCTATCTAAGAGGCTTGTGTAAGTTTCCTGATGGGAGGGACTGGTGGTGGGTAGAGCTGACTGTTGCTCTGGTGGGCAGAGGTCAGCAAAACTTTAATCCGCTTGACTGTTGATGGGTGGGGCTGGGTTCCCTCCCTTTTGGTTGTTTGGCCTGAGGCAACCCAACACGGGAGCCTACCTGGGCTGTTTGGGGGAGCTAATGACAGACTCTGGGAGGGCTCATGCCAAGGAGTACTTCCCAGAACTTATGCTGCCAGTGTCCTTGTCCCCTTGGTGAGCCACAGCCATCCCCCGCCTGTGCAGGAGACCCTCCAACACTAGCAGGTAGGTCTGGTTCAGTCTCCCCTGGGGTCACTGCTCCTTCCCCTGGGTCCCGATGCGCACACTACTTTGTGTATGCCCTCCAAGAGTGGAGTCTCTGTTTCCCCCAGTCCTGTCAAAGTCCTGCAGTCAAATCCCACTAGCCTTCAAAGTCTGATTCTCTAGGAATTCCTCCTCCCGTTGCCAGATCCCCAGGTTGGGAAGCCTGACGTGGAGCTCAGAACCTTCACTGCAGTGGGTGGACTTCTGTGGTATAAGTGTTCTCCAGTCTGTGAGTCACCCACCCAGCAGTTATGGGATTTGATTTTACTGTGATTGCACCCCACCTACCATCTCATTGTGGCTTCTCCTTTGTCTTTGGATGTGGGGTATCTTTTTTGGTGAGTTCCAGTGTCTTCCTGTCAATGATTGTTCAGCAGTTAGTTGTGATTCTGGTGTTCTCACAAGAGGGAGTGAGAGCACGTCCTTCTACTCCGTCATCTTGGTTCCTAGTCTTAATACTGCATAGTCTTGTTTATTACCATCTGTAAGTTGTCTAATTCTGGATCACACGAGTGAATCCATGGAGAGTCTCCTATGAAGTCTTTAAGGTAGTGATAGAAACAGTAAACCTGGCCATTGGAATCAGACTTTTCTGTTTAGTACAGGAGCCATAGAACTGCTGCCTTGAGCCAGAGTTGGCTTTCTGAAAAAACAGAACAGGTGGAGGGAAGGAAAGGCAGAGAGTCATATACCAGCATAATTTCACTTGTTATCAGAAAAATGTGTGCTAAACAACAGAATGTTTGGAAAGATAAAATTGAGTCTCAAATGCACAGAATAAGAATGAGGGGAAAGCACCTCTCTATATAATTAAACAGAAAGCTGTGCCATGAGTTGATAAAATCCAGTCATCCTGAAAATGTGAACATCAAGTGTAATTATGCTGAAAGATAAGGTAATATGAACAACATAGGAATATATAGGTTCGAGTTGGCCTTTTAAAACAATAGGAATATATAGGTTCGAGTTAGCCTTTTGAATATATAGTTTCGAGTTGGCATTTTACCAGCTCCTCCTTAAGGATTTGGCGTAGTCTTATCCATTGTAGGGACCACTAAAAGGAGAAAGCACAGTCCTCTTGGACTATAAAATGGGAGAATTCTCTTGATTATTACTAGTACTTGTAAATTGCTCAGAGTTTCAGAACATCAGGTTATGTGTCTCTCAATGCTGGGCATCATGCCAAACATACTTTGTGGCACATAGCGATAAATTAAATGGGAGTAATTTTTTTCTTAGCATCTGGCAGAGCACCCAAAATGTCCGGGTTTCCCTCTTGGTAGCTAGGTATTTTGGTAACTGAAGAAACATTCCATAATGAAAAACTGATGAACTCATAAAAGTGCTAACAAAAGATCAAGATGAAAAAAAAGAAATTAATTACATGGGACTGAGTGAACTGATGAGGATGAGTATAATTTTTGTGACTTTCTGTCTGAATTAAAAAAAAAAAAAATCCCACAAGGACTCAGAGGAAAAGAATATACAAATCAATTTTCACTGCAAAGTAAAGGAGCTGTTACAGTGGAGGATTACTGGACTGAATGTCAATATTATGACATAGTATAAGTGTGTTTCATGTTTGGTAATTGCAATCATTGTTGCTTTTGTTGTGGTCATCCATGTACAATGCTTGGTGTCAGTCTATCTATCTCTTGTAAAAATAAAATACAGTGTGTGTGTGTGGGAAAAAAAAAAAAAAAAAAGAAAAAAAGAACAATGTTGGAGAACCAATACTACCTGATTTTAAGATGACTTATAAAGTGATAGTAATCAAGACAGTATGGTATTGGCATCAGGATAGATGAATAAATCCATGAAACATAATAGAGAGTTCAGAAACAGACTCATACGTATATGGACGACTGATTTTTGGCAAAGGCAATCCAGGGGAGAAAGGATAGGTTTTTCAACAAGTGTTGTTGAAACAACTGGATATTCATATGCAAAAAAAAATCCCACCTTCAATAATATATCTTATACCATATATAAAAATCAGCTAGAAAAGTATCATATATCTAAATGTAAAGCCTAAAAGTATAAAACTCCTAGAAAAAAATCTTGGGTTATGCAAAAATTTCTCAGGTCACCAAAAACATGATCCATTAAAAAAAACAAATTGCTCAACTGAAATTCATCAAAATTGAAAACTTCTGCCCTTTGAAAAACACTGTTAGAATGATAAGATAAACCAGAGTGGGAGTAAATGTTTGCATGTTTTTGGTAAAGGACTTGTATACAGAAAACTCCCAAACCTGAATAGTAAAAGAAAAGAATGAGCAAACTATGTGAACAAACATTTCATGAAAGAAGATATGTGGACGGAAAACAAACACATGAAAATAAGCTCAACAGCATTAGTCATTAGGGAAATGCAAATTAAAACTACAGTAAGATACCACTACATCCTAATTAGAATGGCTAATTTTAAAAGACTGACCACACTGGTGAGAATGTACAGGAACTAGAACTCCCATCACTGCCGGTGGCAGTGTAAAATTGTTTGGAAACATTTGGCAATATCTTAAAAGGTTATATCTATCCACACCATGTGATCCAGACATTCTACTCCTGGATAATTATCTAAGAGAAAAAAAAAGCATATGTCCATAAAAAGGCTTGGACAAGAATGATTGTAGGAGAATAATTTGTAATGAACCCAAAGAGGAAACAACCAATCCAAATGTTCATCGAACAAATTGTGGTATATCCATATAATGGAATACAGTTCGGCAATGAAAAGTAATGAACTATTGATACACAGAACACGGATGAATCTCTAAAGTGAAAGAATAAGACAAAATAAGTATATACCACACAATTCCATTTATATAAAATTCTAGAAAAATACAAGTTAACCTACAGCAATAGAAATAGCAGATCAGCAATTACCTGGGAACGGAGGGGAAGATGCTAGAGGGAGCTATTAAAAAGGAGCATGAGGAAACTTTTGGGCTGATGGATATGTTTATTTCTTGATTTTGGTGATAATTTCATGCGTGTATACATACGTCAAAACCTAACCAGTTGTATATTTTAAATATATACAGTGTGTTTCATGTAAATTATACCTTAGTAACACTGTTAAAAGTGTGTACGTGTGTATATTTGTGTATTGTACATATGAGATTCAAGTAGCACAATAGTCTGAGATTCATAGCATAATATGGCCTGTGAGAGCAGGAACTCCGGAGCCAGTCTTGGTTTGTGTCTCATACATCTTGGAACAGTAACTTGATTTTTCTATGTCTCAGTTTTCTTGACTGTAAAATGGGGATGGTACCCACTACCTCACAGAATCGTTGAGGGGATTAAAATATATTAAAGTATTTAGGGCCTTCCCGGGTGGCGCAGTGGTTGGGAGTCCGCCTGCCTGTGCAGGGGACACGGGTTCGAGCCCTGGTCCGGGGGGATCCCACATGACGCGGAGCAACTAAGCCCGTGCACCACAGCTGCTAAGGCCTGCGCGCCTGGAGCCCGTGCTCTGCAACAAGAGAGGCCACGGCAATGAGGGGCCCGCGCGCCGCAGCGAGTACCCAACGCAGCCATAAATAAATAAATAATAAAAAATAAAAAAATAAAAATAAAAAAATAAAAAAAAAAAAAAAAAAAAAAAAAGAAACATTCCAGCGGACTCCAGAATATATGAAACATTTAACATAGGTTAGATCTGTTAAAATGTTTTCTTATTTATTGGCAAAGTCAAATTTTATTCAGATTCTAAAATATCTCATCTTATAAATAATAACAATATTTTAGATCTCTGTTATGTTTTACATGAATTGGACAAAGAACTCTGATACATATATGAGTTGATTTGATTTCTGCAATATCACCTAAAGTTGATACAATTGTTCCTCAGTATCCGTGGGGGATTCATTCGGAGGCCTTGTGGATACACAAATCTTCAGATGCTCAAGTCCCTTATATAAAATGGTTAAGGATGATGAATATAGCAGCCCCTCTGTTTCTGTGGGTTTTCTGTCCACAGATATGGAGAGCCGACTGTATTGTCCTCATTAAATGAATGAGCGAACCAAGGATGATAGCTATTAATACCTTGTTCAAGGTCAGACAGATAGCAAATGGTAGAGCCAGGATTTAACCCAAGTCTTCTGATTCTAAAAAGGGTATTAGATGGGTGTTCTTTCCCCAAACCTATGCTGAAGGGAAACAACGTTTGAGATTCAATTATTGAAAGTTTATAAATAAATATATATATAAACTAAATAAATGTATATATACAGGTACACATTTATATACATAATTATATTCTTATGTATTCATGAATATATAGATTTATATGTAAATCTTATATGTACTACTGATATATATTTATATCAATTACTTATTAACTTGTGATAGTTTATCTCAATTAAGTTAAAATATATTGGGAATTTATTGAATCATGAGACTTAAAGATCCTTAGAGGAATTCATTCTTAAGCCTTAAGCAAAGTCACCTTTAAAACTTCTTAGTTAAGAAGCCAACGTATGTTTAAAAATAAAACAACAAAAAAAAAACAAAACCTTTCCGGCAGGAGACTCTATTCCCCTATTTCTCTGATAGTTCAGAGATGGGAGTGTCTGAGGGAGCAGGCCTCTTTCTCATTTTGCCACATTTGTAAGTTACTAAATGCCAGAGGTTAGGAATTCCAAGCACTGTTGTGTCTCTCTGAGGACATCCTCTCCCTAGTATATGTTTTATCTCCCTGACTGAACTGTAAGCTTCAAAGTGTGACTTCTTTATATTTGAATTCCTATAATTCTAACATTTTATTCTGAAAATAACAAGCACACCATAAATACTCACTGATTGAATGAACTGTCTCACAGGGTAGCTGGCAAATAGTGTAAGGCTACAAGCTGACATCATCATCTCCATGATCATGAATCACCATTAGATAGAATTAGCCTGAAGAGATTAATAAAATGCCCTGCTTAAAAAGCAAACAAAAAACAAGCAAAAACCCTTGGCAAACACACCGAGACTTGGGAATGGTGAGCGATTTTTTCAATTTTAAGAAATTGAGAGTCTTTTTAATACATTCTCTTATAAACAGAACAGATTTTAAAAGCACCCTGGTCTGATTCTAGTTCACATAATTCATCCTTGCAGAAAACGTACTAGGCCATATGAAATATTCTTCAGTTCACTTCTGGTGGCTTGACTGATTTGAGCAAAATGAAAATGACATGTAAATAAAGAGTTCTTAATCTTTAGAAGCCCGAGTACCCCCCTCTAATCTTGAAAGTAGAAATTTGGATTCAGATTCTCTTTATCTTTTGGTTTTTTTTTTAATGAAAATTTCTTTTTCCTTTTATCATGATGTCTGTTGAAAGGGTTCAGAGAACTCAAATCAGGAAGTCATGTTATAACTTAAGACAAAATAAGAATGTGAATTTGTCTTATATAAAGAAAACAGTGTATGACTAAGTAGCCTGTTGTCCCTAGGGGAAGTAGAATAAATATCAACTCGGGGCAGCCAGCAAGAAGTGCTATGGTCATTAAAAACATTACATTCCCTGGCTTTACACTTCATTAGGTAGGTAATGAGTTGTACATATTTTAAGACTTAGAACAGCCAGACTGACCATGATAGTTTGCATCAGTTAGTACCAAAATCTGGGATAGGCACTTGGGAGATGCTTTATTTTAACAGTACTAATCATATTTTGTTGATGTTTTGATTAAACATCATTTCATTTCATTATTTTTGTGTCCTGGTTCTAAATATATACACCAGCAAGTTGCATGCCATTCAAAACAGGTTAACTGTAAATATATATTTTGAGCTACAGATTATATATTAGGTCTTTATCATGAATATAGGAGCCAGATTCCTAATTCAAAATTCCATCCTCTGAAGTCACTGGCATATACAACTGTCTAGTTCAGATAAAAATTGCTGACTATATAGGGTACCCAGGAAAACTGAGTAACTCCCTGAAATGGCCCAAGCCACCAGCTTAAATACTACCTTCAGTTAAAGACAAAAGAAGATATTGGTAGTGGGAGGGAGACCAGTTATGGGAGGTGACCAGGAAGAGCACAGTGAACAAGAGTAAGGTTGTGATGCGTATTTAAATCCCTGTCTTCTCCATTGCTGAAAGTTTCTAGAGATTTAGAGGCATTCTTCTCTTCCTGGTACAAAGAGGGAGACACCCTTACAAATGGAGATTTCCTTTATAAATGTAAATGTCTCTTACAAAAGGGTAACTTCTACTCAGTTGTCAGAGCTTTTCCCATGTCCACTCTTTCTTAAAAATAATCAGCCTAAAATAATCCTTATACAAAAGAGGCATATTTTGGGGTGACAAATTCTGCTCCCCTTCAGTGCTTACTAATTAAATTTTCACCTTCAAGCCTGTAGAAGGAAATTAAATATAGATTGACCCTCTTTTAAAAGAAATAGAACTGATGAGACTGATGACTTTCTTTTATAAATGTGTAAATCTGCAAACATTTTATAAGGACCTAATATGCACAAATAAATCAGTTTGGATTTAACGATTATTTTACTCATTTCCCAAAAGCTGAATTATATTTTAAACTTGACCTAATGTTTTTACTTAACAATTTGCATTAATATTTAAATTATGTGAAGGACAAATACAAGCTAAAATATTGAAATTTTCATTCACACATTTATATATCAAATGTTGATTATGTACTTATAGTGCACAAGGTTTCAGGCTAGGAATTATATGGTATTGCAAGAAAGCAATACTATACTCTCCTCAATTAAGGTGTTTGTTATTAAACAGAAGTAAAATTATTATAATATTAGGTAGAATTTATAAATGCCACAGAAGAAATATAAACAATATTTTTATAAATATATGGGTTTATGATTTTTTTCATTTATCCATTGTTAAAAAACAAATTACTGAATAAATTTGAAGGTCTAATTGGCTTTATTAGGTGGTTTGTGAATGGGGAAGCATCCCATCTAGCAACTAGAAGGGCACTCAAAGGGGATGTACAAATGGAAGGTTTTTAAAGGAAGGGTGAGGCAAGAGAGAAATTAGCAGAAGAAAAGAGAGGATTAGTTTTAGGCCAGGATGTCTTTTTTAGGGGGAAGGAAACTGCATGAATTTTATCATGCAGATTGCTCTTCTGCCTCTGGGGGATGGAGAGGGCTCACAAGGCAGATTACTTCATTGGTGCTGACCAGAAAATTCCAGACTAGTTGATTAAGATTACATTTTTAGTGAAGGTTGAAACTGCAGTGAGTTTAGGTATTAAATGTAGGTTTGGTATCATGGACTTTACCACAAGTAATGCCATTATGGGCCTGTGGTTTTTCTCTTTAACAGTTCCCCCCTTTTGATCAAACTCGCAGCCTAACAGAGATATAATCAAAATGTAAGGTGTTAGCTTCACTCTCAACTACTGCACTGCAGCTTTGTTGATCTTTGGTGTGGTACCTATAGGTCATGACATTTTTCGCTGAGCCCTGGTGATATTCACGGGCCAGACCTTCAGATTCGCAGTCTTTAACTTGGTCATTCTCTTCACTTATTTTCTTTCTTTTTTTTTTTTTTAACATCTTTACTGGATTATAATTGCTTTACAATGGTGTGTTAGTTTCTCCTGTATCACAAAATGAATCAGCTATACGTACACATATATCCCCATATCCCCTCCCGCTTGCATCTCCCTCCCACCCTCCGTATCCCACCCCTCTAGCTGGTCAGAAAGCACCGAGCTGATCTCCCTGTGCTATGCAGCTGCTTCCGACTAGCTATTTTACATTTGGTAGTGTACATATGTCCATGCCACTCTCTTACTTCGTCCCAGCTTACCCTTCCCCCTCCCCGTGACATCAAGTCCATTCTCTACATCTGCGTCTTTATTCCTGTCCTGCCCCTAGCTTCTTCAGAACCATTCTTTTTTTTTTTTTTTTAGATTCCATATATATGTGTAAGCATACGGTGTTTGTTTTTCTCTTTCTGACTTACTTCACTCTGTATGACTGACTCTAGGTCCATCCACCTAACTACAAATAACTCAATTTCATTTCTTTTTATGGCTGAGTAATATTCCACTGTATATACGTGCCACATCTTTATCCGTTCATCTGTCGATGGACACTTAGGTTGCTTCCATGTCCTGGCTATTGTAAATAGAGCTGCAATGAACATTGTGGTACATGACTCTTTTTGAATTATGGTTTCCTCAGGGTATATGCCCAGTAGTGGGATTGCTGGGTCATATGGTAGTTCTATTTTTAGTTCTTTAAGGAACCTCCATACTGTTCTCCATAGTGGCTGTGTCAATTTACATTCCCACCAACAGTGCAAGAGGGTTCCCTTTTCTCCACACCCTCTCCAGTATTTATTGTTTGTAGATTTTTTGATGATGGCCATTCTGACTGGTGTGAGGTGATACCTCATTGTAGTTTTGATTTGCATTTCTCTAATGATTAGTGATTTTGAGCATCTTTTCATGTGTTTGTTGCCAATCTGTATATCTTCTTTGGAGAAATGTCTATCTAGATCTTCTGCCCATTTTTGGATTGGGTTGTTTATTTTTTTGATATTGAGCTGCATGAGCTTCTTGTATATTTTGAAGATTAATCTTTTGTCAGTTGCTTCGTTTGCAAATATTTTCTCCCACTCTGAGGGTGGTCTTTTCGTCTTGTTTGTGGTTTCCTTTGCTGTGCAAAAGCTATTAAGTTTCATTAGGTCCCATTTGTTTATTTTTGTTTTTATTTCCATTTCCCTAGGAGGTGGGTCAAAAAGGATCTTGCTGTGATGTATGTCATAGAGTGTTCTTCCTATGTTTTCCTCTAAGGGTTTTATAGTGTCTGGCCTTACATTTAGGTCTTTAACCCATTTTGAGTTTATTTTTGTGTATAGTGTTAGGGAGTGTTCTAATTTCATTCTTTTACATGTAGCTGTCTAGTTTCCCCAGCACCACATATTTAAGAGGCTGTCTTTTCTCCATTGTATATTCTTGCCTCCTTTATCAAGGATAAGGTGACCATAAGTGTGTGGGTTTATCTCTGGGCTTTCTATCCTGTTGCATTGATCTATATTTCTGTGTTTGTGCCAGTACCATACTGTCTTGATTACTGTAGCTTTGTAGTATAGTCTGAAGTCAGGGAGCCTGATTCCTCCAGCTCCGTTTTTCCTTCTCAAGACTGCTTTGGCTGTTCGTGGTCTTTTGTGTTTCCATACAAATTGTGAAATTCTTTGTTCTAGTTCTGTGAAAAATGCCATTGGTAGTTTGATAGGGATTGCATTGAATCTGTAGATTGCTTTGGGTAGTGTAGTCATTTTCACAATGTTGATTCCTCCAATCCAAGAACATGGTATTTGTTCTTGCATCTGTTCAGATGCATCTGTTTGTAGCATCTTTAATTTCTTTCATCAGTGTCTTATAGTTTTCTGCATACAGGTTTTTGTCTCCTTAGGTAGGTTTATTCCTAGGTATTTTATTCTTTTTGTTGCAGTGGTAAATGGGAGTGTTTCCTTAATTTCTCTTTCAGATTTTTCACCATTAGTGTACAGGAATGCAAGAGATTTCTGTGCATTAATTTTGTATCCTGCTACTTTACCAAATTCATTGATTAGCTCTAGTAGCTTTCTGGTAGCATCTTTAGGATTCTCTATGTATAGTATGATGTCATCTGCAAACAGTGACAGCTTTACTTCTTCTTTTCCAATTTGTATTCCTTTTGTTTCTTTTTCTTCTCTGATTGCTGTGGCTAAAACTTCCAAAACTATGTTGAATAATAGTGGTGAGAGTGCGCAACCTTGTCTTCTTCCTGATCTTAGTGGAAATGGTTTGTGTTTTTCACCATTGAGAATGATGTTTGCTGTGGGTTTGTCATGTATGGCCTTTATTATGTTGAGGTAAGTTCCCTCTTTGCCTACTTTCTGGAGGGTTTTTATCATAAGTCGGTGTTGAATTTTGTCAAAAGCTTTTTCTGCATCTATTGAGATGATCATATGGTTTTTCTCCTTCAGTTTGTTAATATGGTGTATCACATTGATTGATTTGCATATATTGAAGAATCCTTGCATTCCTGGGATAAACCCCACTTGATCATAGTGTATGATCCTTTTAATGTTTTGTTGGATTCTGTTTGCTAGTATTTTGTTGAGGATTTTTGCATCTGTGTTCATCAACGATATTGGCCTGTAGTTTCCTTTTTTTATGACATCTTTATCTGGTTTTGGTATCAGGGTGATGGTGGCCTCGTAGAATGAGCTTGGGAGTGTTCCTCCCTCTGCTATATTTTGGAAGAGTTTGAGAAGGATAGTGTTAGCTCTTCTCTAAATGTTTGATAGAATTCGCCTGTGAAGCCATCTGTTCCTGAACTTTTGTTTGTTGGAAGATTTTTTTTTTAAAGTTATACAATTTTTATTTATTTATTTATTTATTTATTTATGGCTGTGTTGGGTCTTCGTTTCTGTGCGAGGGCCTTCTCCAGTTGCGGGAAGTGGGGGCCACTCCTCATCCCGATGCGCGGGCCTCTCACTGCTGCGGAGCACAGGCTCCAGACACGCAGGCTCAGCAATTGTGGCCCATGGGCCCAGTTGCTCCGCGGCATGTGGGATCCTCCCAGACCAGGGCTCGAACCCGTGTCCCCTGCACCAGCAGGCAGACCCTCAACCACTGCGCCACCAGGGAAGCCCTGTTGGAAGATTTTTAATCACAGTCTCAATTTCAGTACTTGTGATTGGTCTGTTTATATTTTCTCTTTCTTCCTGGCTCAGTCTTGGAGTTTGTGCTTTTCTAAGAATTTTTCCATTTCTTCCAGGTTGTCCATTTTTTTGGCATAGAGTTGCTTGTAGTAATCTATACTGATCCTTTGTATTTCTTCAGTGTCAGTTGTTTCTTCTCCTTTTATCATTTCTAATTCTATTGATTTGAGTCTTTTCCTTTTTTTTCTTTATGAGTCTGGCTAATGGTTTATCAATTTTGTTTATCTTCTCAAAGAACCAGCTTTTAGTTTTATTGATCTTTGCTATCTTTTCCTTCATTTCTTTTTCATTTATTTCTGATCTGATCTTTATTATTTCTTTCCTTCTGCTGACTTTGGGGGGTTTTTGTTCTTCTTTCTCTAATTGCTTTAGGTGTATGGTTAGGTTGTTTATTTGAGATGTTTCTTGTTTCTTGAGGTAGGATTATATTGCTATAAACTTCCCTCTTAGAACCGCTTTTGCTGCGTCCCGTAGGTTTTGGGTCGTCGTGTTTTCATTGTCATTTGTTTCTACGTATTTTTTGATTTCCTCTTTGATTTCTTCAGTGATCTCTTGGTTATTTAGTAGTGTATTGTTTAGCCTCCATGTGTTTTGTCTTTTTCTTTTTTTTTTTCTTTTTCAAGCAGGTAGGAAGGAGATATGCATTTCATTTTGAGACTTTGCCTTTTTACTCTGGGAGAAAAGCCCTTCACAGGAGATTTCAATTCATTGACCAGAGACATGACACATGGATACCAGTAGGTGCTAAGGATTCTTGGAAAGTTTGCACTGAACTTTCTAGCCTGTCAAGTAGAGGAAGAAAAGAGAGTTGGGTTGGATATTGAGTGAGTCAACCTACAGTATCTGGCATGGTGTTTAAACCATTAATTGAAGCAATAGCTACCACATATTTCCTATGTATCTGAATAGGCCGAGTCTGATCTCTTTGCCCCTCGGTGTGTCCACCTCAAAAAGAGGAAGATGCTCACCTGAGATACATGTGAAAGACTTTTGCCAACTCTACAGTGTGGAAAATTCAGGGATAATGATGATGCTGATTATTTAAAACCCCCTCCCCCCCGCTTTCTATACTCTGGCTCATGATCTTCATGTGCTGTGTTTAAGTCCCTTTCACAGTGGGCCCCATGAACTCTACTACTAGCTAGTTTGACTTGTCAGGGGCCAACATCTGAGCCTGGGTTCCTTCAAAGCAGAGCCAAACTGGGGATTCTTGTGCAAATGATTCATTGAGGAGATACCTCAGAAGAGACCTGTAAGGGAGGGAGGGAGGGAAGGACAAAGAAGGCAAAGAGGTAAGTAGAGATGGAAACACAGGTGAGCTTCAGCCTGAACCGGGGAGGAACTAGAGAGTTCCTAGATTCAGGGACCTGGGCTTTTATACTCCCATTTCAGTCAGTCATTGACCTTTGGCTGTCCTTGGGCATAGGGATCATAACTCCAAGGCATTGTTAGACTAGGCAGGTCATCAGCCAAGGGCAAGTCTCTGGAGACAGGCACAGGTGGAAACATCAACAGCCAGTAATTGTAGAAGCTGGGGGAGGCTACAGGCCAGGTACAGAAAGATCCGGGGAGGTTGTCAACGGCATCTATTGCAGATGATCTGAATCACTGCGGTGTCTTCTGTCTGACCTCCCAGTCCTCAGTCCTGCTCTCCACCAATCCATCTTCCCTTTCTGCCTGAATGAAAAAAGTTTGGGAGGGAGCTGGAAAAGGCTGGGAAAGCTGTCTGACTGGAAAGCAAGGAGACAAGGAGAGAAGGCTGAGTGGAAGCATCTGATGTGTTTGTATTTTTTAGTTTTTTTTTCCTGTAATTGATATCTAGTATTATAGCATTGTGGTGTAAAAAGAAACTTGATACAATTTCAATTTTCTTAAATTTACCAAGGCTTGATTTGTGACCCAAGATGTGATCTATCCTGGAGAATGTTCTCTGAGCACTTGAGAAGAAAGTGTATTCTTTTGTTTTTGGATGGAATGTCCTATAAATATCAATTAAATCCATCTTGTTTAATGTATCATTTAAGCTTTTGTTTCCTTATTTATGTTCATTTTGGATGATCTGTCCATTGGTGAAAGTGGGATATTAAAGTCCCCTACTATTATTGTGTTACTGTCAGTTATGGCTGTTAGCATTTGCCTTATGTATTGAGGTGCTCCTATGTTGGGTGCATAAATAATTACAATTGTTATATCTTCTTCTTGGATTGATCCCTTGATTACTATGTAGTGTCCTCCTTTGTCTCTTGTAATAGTCTTTATTTTAAAGTCTATTCTCTCATATATAAGAATTGCTACTCCAGCTTTCTTTTGATTTCCATTTGCATGGAATATCTTTTTCCATCCCTTCACTTTCAGTCTGTATGTGTCCCTAGGTCTGAAGTGGGTCTCTTGTAGGCAGCATATATACGGGTCTTGTTTTTGGATCCATTCAGCCAGTCTGTGTCTTTTGGTTGGAGCATTTAATCCATTTACATTTAAGGTAGTTATTGATATGTATGTTCCTATTACCATTTTCTTAATTGTTTTGGGTTTGTTATTGTAGGTCTTTTCCTTCTCTTGTGTTTCCTGCCTAGAGAAGTTCCTTTAGCATTTGTTATAAACCTGGTTTGGTAGTGTTGAATTCTCTTAGCTTTTGCTTGTCTGTAAAGGTTTTAATTTCTTCATCAAATCTGAATGAGATCCTTGCTGAGAGTAATCTTGGTTGTAGGTTTTTCCCTTTCATCACTTTAAATATGTCCTGCCACACCCTTCTGGCTTGCAGAGTTTCTGCTGAAAGATCAGCTTTTAACCTTATGGGGATTCCCTTGTATGTTATTTGTTGCTTTTCCCTTGCTGCTTTTAATATTTTTTCTTTGTATTTAATTTTTGATAGCTTGATTAATATGTGTCTTGGCATGTTTCTCCTTGGATTTGTCCTGTATGGGACTCTCGGAGCTTCCTGGACTTGATTGACTATTTCCTTTCCCTTATTAGGGAAGTTTTCAACTATAGTCTCTTCAAATATTTTCTCAGTCACTTTCTTTTTCTCTTCCTCTAGGACCCCTATAATTCGAATGTTGGTGCGTTTAATGTTGTCCCAGAGGTCTCTGAGACTGTCCTCAATTCTTTTCATTCTTTTTTCTTTATTCTGCTCTGTGGTAGTTATTTGCACTATTTTATCTTCCAGGTCACTTATCCATTCCTCTGCCTCAGTTATTCTGCTATTTATTACTTCTAGAGAATTTTTAATTTATTAAAAATTGTGTTGTTCATCATTGTTTGTTTGGTCTTTAGTTCTTCTAGGTCCTTGTCAAACGTTTCTTGTATTTTCTGCATTCTATCTCCAAGATTTTGGATCATCTTTACTATCATTATTCTGAATTCTTTTTCAGGTAGACTGCCTATTTCCTCTTCATTTGTTTGTTCTGGTGGGTTTTTACCTTGCTCCTTCGTCTGCTGCATATTTCTCTGTCTTCTCATTTTGCTGAACTTACTGTGTTTGGTGTCTCCTTTTCGCAGACTGCAGCTTCATAGTTCCCATTTTTTTTGGTGTCTGCCCCCAGTGGGTAAGGTTGGTTCAGTGGGTTGTGTAAGCTTCCTGGTGGTGGGGACTGGTGCCTGTGTTCTGACGGATGAGGCTGGATCTTGTCTTTCTGGTGGGCAGGACCACGTCTGGTGGTGTGTTTTGGGGTGTCTCTGAACTTATTATGATTTTAGGCAGCCTCTCTGCTAATCGGTGGGGTTGTGTTCCTGTCTTGCTAGTTGTTTGGCATAGGGTGTCCACCACTGTAGCTTGCTGGTCGTTGAGTGGAGCTGGGTCTTAGCATTGAGACAGAGATCTCTGGGAGAGCTCTCGGCGATTGATAATATGAGGGCCCGGGTGTTTCTGGTGGACCAATGTCCTGAACTGGCTCTCCCACCTCAGAGGCTCAGGACTGACCCCTGGCTGGAGCACCAAGATCCTGTCAGCCACACGGCTCAGAAGAAAAGGGAGAAAAGTAAAAAATAAAAAAAATTAAATAAATAAAGTTATTAAAATTTAAAAAAAAATATATATATAAAAAAAGGAAGAGAGCAACCACATCAATAAACAAATCTACCAATGTTAATCTCTAAATACTAAACTAAGATAAACATAAAAATCAGAAACTAGTCAGTCACATACAGCAAACCCCAAGTCTGCAGTTGCTCCCAAAGTCCATCGCCTCAATTTTGGGATGATTCGTTGTGTGTTCAGGTATTGCACAGATGCAGGTACATCAAGTTGATTGTGGAGACTTAATCCGCTGCTCCTGGGGCTGCACAGAGAGATTTCCCTTTCTCTTCTTTGTTCACACAGCTCCTGGGGTTCAGCTTTGGATTTGGCCCCACCTCTGCATGTAGGTCGCCCTCTGGCATGTGTCCTTCAGCCAGACAGGAGGGAGTTAAAGGAGCGGCTGATTAGGGGCTCTGGCTCACTGAGGCGAGGGGAGGGAGGGGTAAGGAATGTGGGGCAAGCCTGCAGCGGCAGAGGCCGGAGTGATGTTGCAATAGCCTGAGGCGCACTGTGCGTTCTCCCAGGGAAGTTGTCCCTGGATCACGGGACCCTGGCAGTGGCGGGCTGCACAGGCTCCCGGGAGGGGAGGTGTGGATAGTGACCTGTGCTCACACACAGGCTTCTTGGTGGCTCCAGCAGCAGCCTTAACATTTCCTGCCCGTCTCTTGTGTCCGCGCTGATAGCCACGGCTTGCACCCGTCTCAGGAGCTCATTTAGGCGGTGCTCCGAATCCCCTCTCCTCACGCACCCCGAAACAATGGTCTGTTGCCTCATAGGCAGTTCCAGACTTTTCCCGGACTCCCTCCCGGCTAGCTGTGGCGCACTAGCCCCTTCAGGCTGTGTTCACGCAGCCAACCCCAGTCCTCTCCCTGGGATCTGACCTCTGAAACCTGAGCCTCAGCTCCCAGCCCCCACCTGCCCCGACAGCGGAGCAGACAAACCTCTTCGGCTGGTGAGTGCTGGTTGGCACCAATCCTCTGTGTGGGAATCTCTCCGCTTTGCCCTCTGCGTCCCTGTTGCTGCGCTCTCCTCCGTGGCTCCAGAACATCCCCCCCGCCCACCCCGCGTGTCTGCCAGTGAAGGGGCTTCCAAGCGTGTGGAAACTTTTCCTCTTTCACAGCTCCCTCCCACTGGTGCAGGTCCCATCCCTATTGTTTTGTCTCTGTTTTTCCTTTTTTCTTTTGCCCTTCCCAGGTACGTGGGGAGTTTCTTGCCTTTTGGGAGGTCTGAGGTCTTCTGCCAGCGTTCAGTAGGTGTTCTGTAGGAGTTGTTCCACCTGTATATGTATTTCTGATGTATTTGTGAGGAGGAAGGTGATCTCCACGTCTTACTCCTCCGCCGTCTTGAAGGTCCTCCCTTCACTTATTTTCTGATGTTCCATTCTTAGGGAGATCTTTTCCATGCTGCTGAGTGTCTGTGAATATGCATTTAAAACTTTTGAGAAGATACAACATGCTGGGGGATTATTATGAAATCTGTAAGCAGGATAATTTCCAATGTCTAGAGTGCATTTTGAAGCCCTAGTCCCTAAGACCTAATACAATCAAAGGAAGACACCTCCCCCCCTCCCACCCACCCATCCGGCATTGAAGGAGTCACCCTTTTAAGCCAACTGGCCTCCTCAGTGATGTTATGTAAGTGAGTTTCAACTTCCCCAGTGGTGTCAATCCAGGAATAGCAGGTAGTGTTGGTCACAGCACCAACACATCCTTGCTTAGCTAAAAGAAAATCAAGGGTTATCTTTTTTTTTTTTTTTTTTTAAGGATTTTCTTATTTATTTATTTATTTATTTATTTATTTTTGGCTGTGTTGGGTCTTCGGTTCGTGCGAGGGCTTTCTCCAGTTGCGGCAAGCGGGGGCCACTCTTCATCGCGGTGCGGGGACCGCCCTTCATCGCGGTGCGCGGGCCTTTCTCTATCGCGGCCCCTCCCGTCGCGGGGCACAGGCTCCAGACGCGCAGGCTCAGCAATTGTGGCTCACGGGCCCAGCTGCTCCGTGGCATGTGGGATCTTCCCAGACCAGGGCTCGAACCCGTGTCCCCTGCATTAGCAGGCAGACTCTCAACCACTGCGCCACCAGGGAAGCCCAAGGGTTATCTTATTATCAAGAACAGCTTTGGCCAGAGAGTTTAAGGATTTGATCACCTAGTGTCTCAGCAATGGAATCTGCAGCATCTCTAAGAGTTAAGGTAAAGTTCCTGATCATGATGCCGAAAACTTGGCCTCTGTGCACCGGTGCCGAATTGAATCTTGGAGACAAGAGTTTGGGGTGAAGTAGAAAAGATTGGCTTTATTGCTTTGCCAGGCAAAGGGGGACACACCAGGCTCATGCCCTGAAAAACTCTGTGTCCCAACCTAGGGGAATTTGGTGAGGAGTTCTATAGCAGTGGCTCAAGGGCGGGGTTGCTGATAAAGATCAGGGTGTATGCAGGGCCTGTATTCCTTTAATCTGGCCTCAGGGGGTCTCCTCATGAGCTCATGTGGTTCTTGAGGTTATCAAACTGTGACCTTCTCTCTGGAAAGAAGAAAGCTTCATCAAGGAGTTAACATCTTCCGTTTGTTGGGGGTTTTAGTTCTGCAGAAGAGCTCAAAGATGCTGTTATGTGTATCCCTTGAGGAGGAACCAGGACCCTGCCCCAAGGCTACACTATTGTTTTTTTGACTGCTCTCCCTTGTCTCTGCATCTCCTCCCTTCCCTGATTAGCAACTGTTTGAACCTGCCCTTTGGAACTCAGGGAAGGTCATGGAGGCTGAAGCCTGTATGCTACAAAGAAGAAACTGGGGACACAGAAAGCTTTCCGTGCCCAGGAACCCCACAGGGTCCTGCTTGATTTTAATCATATTCTCATCTCTGTTAACTCCTAACCAGGGAAGTAGGGCCCTGCCAAAGGAAGCAATTCTTGAATCCTGAAGGCCTCCTGGTAGGTACTTTTAAGAACAGTTAGGGGAGCAGTTAAATAACCTAGGAGCCATAGCTCAGCTGTGCCCTAATCGTCTGGGCATTCATAGGCCCAAGGAGAAAGATAACCATCATAGACAAAGACAAGGCCTGCAGGGTGCAAATGGATTTATTCACAGGGACTGCTACATTTACCTGTTCAAGCCAGGGGTAATTCAGGTTTTTAGAGCATGTGAGAAGAGAATTTCCTAGCCTGAAAGAAAGAATTATTCTAAATTCCAGAGTTTTCCCCCCTTAGTAATGGCCTGGGAGATACAGATGAGGGTGTTATATTTCCAGGCTAATGCCAGAGTGAAGAAAAGAAAGAAGAAAGGGTTTCATGTTTAACTAATGTAGGAAGTCTTGATCTACCCTCTTGGGTGGAAGCAGTGTACAACGATGTCAGCTACTTCTCTTCCTCACTGATTTTCTTCAGAGGCCTCCAGCATCTGTACAGACGAGGTGTCAGAGCTTAACTGTGAGATGTGTACCTGAGGCTCAGTACCTTTTAGTATTACAGCAGTGTCAGTGGTCAGGAAGTACTTGGTAGGGTCCCTTCCAACAGGGCTCTACAGCTACCTTTATTCTTAGTGATTTCAAGTCAGAGGGTGGGAGAAAATTGAAATGTTAGCTTGGCGACTCATAGCTAGATATTTGAGGAAACCAGAAGAATTCAGGATCCGGTCCAATTTACAAAAGTATAACAAAAGCTCAAATACAGTTAAGAGGACTAGAATCTACTATGTACAAAGGTGCAAACAACTTTTCTCACTACAATTACCCCCATTTTTTACCAAAGATAATCACAGTAAAACTAATTAGTTTATATTTAATTTGGCCTGATTATTTATATAAGTGCAGCAAGAATAATGATTGACCACGTAAATTTTTCTTTAGGACTGCTTTGCTGGAGTGTTGTAAGCAAGGTACCAGGTCGATTTTTCCAAGCAGTTCCTCGAAGCTATCTGGTCATATCTGAGTCTGTGCTTGTCTCTCTCAAATATGAAAGTCCAGTCAAAGCCTTGTGTCTAATTGTGTCCTGTTATAAAAAGAACAGATTCTTACTGAACTTATGCAAACAAATATATTGTCATGAAAATAAGTATACTCACAGAGAGTTTCTGAATTCTGGAGGGATCAAGTAGGTAGAAAAAGTAAATATTTCATCTTTGTTCATGAAGGTATACTTTACCAAATTACAGTAAATCATAGATAACTTAAGTGAAATGGTATCCTTAAAGCTGGAAAAACAAAACATTAGAGATCCTCCTCAGTTCATGTTGTCCCATGTAATTAATCCATGTTCTGCTTGAATCCAGTTTTTCCATCAGTTCTCTTGACCTTTCCTGATGATTGAGGGTGATAGGGGTAGTGATAATTCTAAGAAGTTTGCAAGGTTTCCATTAAGGCTTGTATGATCTGCCCAGTGAAGTGGGTGCCTTGATCACTGGAAGTTATGGGAGGCATACCTCAAGTGGGAAACACATTTTCTAACGGTTTCTTTGCCACTGTGAGGGCATCAGCCTTGCAATGGGCGAAGGCTTCAGCCCATCGAGGAAACATACATGCAGTAGCGTGAACACGTTGATAAATCATACCAAGTGGCAGTTGAATGAAGTCCAGCTGCAGGTGTTTAAAGGGTCCAGAAGTAGGAGGTCTCAGGCCTCTAAGGACAAAACTAGTTTTTCTTCAATGCACTATGGTGGGTGTAGGAATGCAAAAACCAAAAAATGGGGACTGCCAGGATGCTAGGACGAACAAAGGGGCCATCTTGGGCTTCCCATATCCCTGACTGTTTAACTTGCAGCCATTATTTACCTATTTTAATTTCTCTGATTCAGGAGGAAACTGTTGCATGTTACATCAGGATGGCAAAGATCTGGTAATAAGAGGTCATTTTTTGCAGAAGCAGAATTGACTTGATCCAGGTGTGCCACAGTCTTTATAGATTCTATTGCAACTGCCTTTGCATGAAGGTCAGCTAGGGCATTTCCCTGATACTCAGGTTCAGTCCTTTTAGTGTGAGCCTCAATTTTGGTGGCAGACAACATTTTTATGCCAGGACGTATCGGACTTCCAGGAATTTCACACAACTTCTGGAATACTTATAACACATACCTGTACAGAAACAGTATAAAGGAGGCTTAATGTTACTTATTTGACAATGCTTCCCATGTAATTTAACATATCAAGTAAGCCTAATTAGTTTAATCTTTTGGAATGTCCCAAGGGTCTTCTGGAAAAAAATCTCAGTTTCTTTCAGGTCAAAAACACTTCATTTTTAGAATTTCATTTTGGGAAGTTTATCAAAGCTATCAAAAGATTTGGACTCTTGACTAAATAGGATCACAGATTAATATGAAACAATACTTAGCTATCTATTCAGCAGTTGAAGGAAAATTAAGTTCTAGTTTTACATTAAGTACACTATTGATATTAAAGCTTAATTTTAAAACCCTTAGAATAGAAATTTAATTTTTGCTAGCCTGATTACACAAGGAAAGTTTTTCTTTCTCTCTTCAGCCTTTTGTATAGTTTTGGTTTGTCCTTTATAACCAGAAGTTCTAGTTTAGACTAAATTACTCTCATTTCCCTTAACGAAAATGTGTCTTCATTCCTCATATGTTTTCTTGACCAAAAACACATCCTACTTTCCTTGCATATAAAGATGTTTCCCTTTTTAATTAGCTTTAATTATGTTAGAATTCTTAACTCTTAGAAACTTTAATTTCTATTAAAAATTTAGAAAGTAAACAAGTGTGGACTATCTCTTACACTAGCATTCTTTGGATTGACAGAATTATAAATACTTTTTATAATTTCTAGAAACGTGCTTTGTCATAAAAATTTCTCAGCATGGCACAAAGCATGCTTACTAATAGAACCAAATTTATCTTTAGTTTCTCTGTAATTAGAAGCTAAAAGTAGATAAACCTATGTTCATTAATGTTTCGGTACTTTTTTTTTCTTATTTGGAAATGCTCTTGATATCCATTGAATTCCCATCATTTAACTTAGCAGACTCTAAGATTTCAAGTCACTGAAAAGATCCAGGAAACTGTTTCTAAGTACTTATACCATAAAATACAATTGTTGCTAAAAAGTTTATCTGTAAACTCTTATTCCAGTTACATCTAAGTCATTTTTTCCCCAAAATAGGTTTAGGTTACCTATGAAAACATCATAACAAGTTATTTTTCTTGCTGGCAAATTTGTAAGCCTAGGTAGAATAGACATATGCTATTTAATGCTGATAACTGTAAAGAATGTTTGTTTTAGTCAAACCAACAAACTTAAACTAGCTTTTATTTACTAAAGAGTATCTTAGATCACATGAACTTAAAAGAATCACTTGGGTTAATTTCTGTATTTCTGAGGACAGTTTTAGCTAATCATTAGAAGCACTTGACCTTCAACCCAATTAAATGGAGCTCTTTCACAAATTAATTTTCATAATACCATCCCAAGGTAGAGAAATACCACACATCTACAACATACATATATGTGTAGACATACAGACAAACACATAGACAGACACAGAGACCTTATAATTACTGATATTTGTGGAGCAGATTTATAAGGCTTCTCATTAGCCTGTTTTCCAAGTATCTCCTTTTTCTTTCCTTCTGATGAGAAACATTTGCATTTCAAAGAATGGCTCTTAGCTCATAGAGAAGATAGGAAGAGAAAATCTGCATCACAAAGGCACACAGAAGGTATCCAAGATTTCTTCAAGATGGAGTTTTTAGGGGGCATATTTGCAGGACATTTCTGCTTATAAGGTCCCAATAGCTCCAAGTATTTTGAGATAAGGAAGCGCAGTTTGGGGATTGGCAGAAAGGACTGAAACACCTATCCACCTATTATTGGAATGTTTCTTTCCCTCTGGGTACATTTAGCTTAGAGGAGAAGGCCAGAGTTCCATCAGACTGGTGGCCTCCCATTTTATTTTTCTGGTTTTTTATTTATCCGCTAATCTCAGGAGGTAATCCATTTATTAAAACTTTTGAGGATCCTCCCTGGGTTAAGAAATTCTTTATCTATGGCCCTTAGATTGGCCTTTGACCTAGGAGTGAAAGATAGGAGGATTACCTGTAGCCTCAGGTGGTCTTCTTTTAAAATGCATAGTACCCAAATAAAGGATGGTAGAGGGGAGTGGTAGAAGTTATATATTACTCTTACAGTCTTTTGTTTAGGGCACCTTTTATTTCTTTAATTTTTCATTAGCCTTTTTCAATGAATCTTTCAATGAAACTATTTTGGAATTTCAAAATCTTTTGGACGCTTCTGCATGATCTTTGCTTGTTAAGTGCACTTTTTCAATGATTTTATTTCTTTGGAATGTTCCCCATATTAGCCATTGTAATTCTAGGTTGTTTTTAGTAAAACTTTGCCATTTTGTTAAATATGTACAGTTTCTGGGACCACAGTTCTTAAACAAAATAAGCAGGTGTGCTGGAAGGTAGCCTGCTCAACTCTGGATATAAAAGAGCTCACTTCTTTTAGCTAGGCCTTCGGTTTTCTCAGAGCCTCACTAATCAGCTTCCAGCACTTCTGAGATTCCGCTTGGCAACTGGCCTTTATTTAATATCCACCTGAGGCCTCCCACTGGACCTTGTCCGGTTCTCAAATCAGACCCAGTCTAAACTCGGACCCAGTCCAGTTTTCAAATAGGACCTAGTCCAACTCCAGCAGCAACCACCACCAATTTCCGTGGAACTTTGGACTGGGGGGAAAGGGTTGAATCAACAGACCACAAAGAATGGGGACCGGGGACTGATTGCACACAAATGGAGAATTGCAGCTGCCACCCTCCGTTCCCGATGTAGAATCTGGGGAAGGATTTCAAACGAATGGGGAATGGCAGACTAAACCATCAGCAGTTCCCAAAGTTGAATCCAGGGGCACAGCTAAGGGCTGGGGTTTTGCACCTGGGGAATTCAGTCTGAAAGGCTAGGGGCTTGGTTCCAGGCAGAGTCCTCTGCCAGCTCCGTTGAGCCCTGAAATGAATCATCTGTCAGCTCAGGCTAACCTGCCCAGTAAAGGAAAGCCAGTTAGATCAGGAGCTCAAACACTGAAAGAGCAGAGCTCAACTAGGAGGAACTCACTAATGGCCCTCAGAAATGGAAAGACAGTGGACTCAAAAGGGTTTGTGGGGTACCATGCCTGTGTTTCTTGTTGGCCCTGAATGCCAGTGAAGTTCACTTCCCATCGCTGCCACTGATCTATTAAAAAACAAAAATTAAACCGAATGAACTTGAAGATGTAATTGGCTTTTTAGGTGATTGATGAATCAGGTAGCATCCCATCTAGCAACAAGAATGGCACTCCACGGGGTTGTACAAAATGGAAGGTATTTACAGAAAGAGTTGGGCAGGGGAGCAGTTAGCAAAAGAAAGGATTAGTTTTAGGCCAGGACGTCTTCTTTTTTGGGGGGAAGGGAATGGCACAGGTTTTATCATGCAGACTGCCTCTTTTTCCTCTGGGGGTGGGGGTGGAGGTCTCATGTGGCCGGTTACCTCATTGGTACTGACTAGAAAACTGTAGACTGGTTGATTAAGATAACATTTCTGGTGAAGGTCAAAACTGCGGTTAGGTATTAAATCTAGGTTTGGCATCATGGGCTTTAGCACAAGTGACACTATTTCAGGCCTGTGTTTTTTCTGTTTAAAACTATTCATCCCTCTGTACATCCATGAGTTTATTCATTGTTCATTACTTCATTTAATAATGATGATTTCTTGACTATTGGGGGAGAGGGATATATAAAAGTGAATAAAATATGGATCCTTTTATAAAAGGGTTGGTAATCTAGGGGGAGACAGATGTGTACAGACAGTAACTTTGATACAAAAGCGAAGCATAAAAGCAAGTTACAAGTAAAGTAAAATAGAAATGCAAAGGAGAAAGAGACCTGGCTGCAGGAGGGTAAGGTCTGTGTTTTGTTTAAAAAAATTAATTATAGATTTCCCAAGTCCTAGGCCAGCGCTCGGCACAACAAAGTAGGTTGTTTTGTTGGGGGGCGGGGCAGTGGGGCAGCAAATGACGCTCAGAAACCGTGATTGTCTTTGCCAGTAGTTTATTTGACACGGCTTCACTGTGGGGATTTTACAAGCCAATAGCATACAGGGTGATGTCTCTTTTTTTTTTTTTTTATAAATTTATTTATTTATTTATTTATTCTTGGCTGCGTCGGGTCTTCGTTTCTGTGCGAGGGCTTTCTCTAGTTGCGGCGAGCGGGGGCCACTCTTCATCGCGGTTCGCGGGCCTCTCACTATCGCGGCCTCTCTTGTTGCGGAGCACAGGCTCCAGACGCGCAGGCTCAGTAGTTGTGGCGCACAGGCTTAGTTGCTCCGCGGCATGTGGGATCTTCCCAGACCAGGGCTCGAACCCGTGTCCCCTGCATTGGCAGGCGGACTCTCAACCACTGCACCACCAGGGAAGCCCAGGGTGATGTCTCTTAATAAGTCAATAAAGAAATAACATACTCTAAACAAATGATAGATTAGTTACACTCTTGTTCCAGACAAGGGGAGATAAAGGAATAAAGTCCAAATCTAGTGAAGATGTACCTTCTCTATGGGTTCGGGGTGGTTTCTCAGGAGAGAGGCTGCCAGTGAAATAATAAGGGGTAGCTCGGCCCTGACCCAAACTCTCAGCTATTCCTCACAGATTCTCAGTATTTATAGTCTAAATGCCCCCTTGCTTCTCCACATGTTCTTAGCAGTAAGCCCACTGCGAGAACCGTCAACAGCTGAGGTGATGACATCCTGACGCAGCTTACTTCATTCTTATATCAAACCAACTTTACTCCTAAAGGTAACTTTCTTTTGTCTTTGGACAAAAGTGGATTAAAACAACTTCAGTTAAGTCATAAGCAAGTTGATTTGAAGTCATATCAAACCAATGCACAACAATAGGTTCAGATGATGTGTTGACTGTCTACTGAAGTAATAGTGGAACAGTGGAACGTATCCTGGAAGAAGTGAATCT
Source organism: Balaenoptera acutorostrata (assembly GCF_949987535.1). Taxonomy (NCBI): domain Eukaryota; kingdom Metazoa; phylum Chordata; class Mammalia; order Artiodactyla; family Balaenopteridae; genus Balaenoptera; species Balaenoptera acutorostrata. The sequence continues at coordinate 28,120,062 of NC_080085.1, read as the reverse complement.
GGAGCTGAGCCTTAAAGCTGAGAGAAATACCTTTCAAGTGGTAGATAGATTATAGGCCTTCAGAACTGGAAGAGACCTTAGAGACCATCTAGTACAGTGTTTCCCCTACTTTCTGTTTTCATTGTTGGAGCGCTCTGCTCTAACAGTCTATCAATAAACAGTTTCATTTATAACAGGATGCTAAATTGCAAATATCTCTGACTGAGGTGCTATCAGTAGCAGACCACCGAGGTGCACATTTGGAAAGGAGATGGATAGAAAAAGATCCAGAAGATAGCGACTTGGAAAAAACTTGAGGTTTTCTTGGGGAAAATGCTGCTGTGAACACTACCCATTTTTTCCAGTCCCCCACTTTCACGAGGGGAGGCATTGACCTTCCCTTTTTAAGAGACAAGTTTCTTTAGGAACACCTGGAGGAGAACTTGGAGGAGTGGCTCATTGGATTCCGAGTTTGTGAGGGGAGAGTGATTGACCTTGCCAAAATTAAATAACAACAACAAAAATACATTTATCTGGATTCAATACAGCAAATAAAAGAGCATCAGTGATTGTCAAGTCTAGAAAAGCTTCATGAAACCTCTCTCTATACTTAACATCAGCCAGACCCAAAAAGCGGAACGTCATATTCTAACAGTGACAGTACTGAGCCAAAGAGGAGCTTTCTGCTTCCCTTCCCTCTCCGCCCTCCACTCCCATTCAACCCTGTTAGGAAAGAGCAGCTGGTGAATGGGGCAGAAGGTGAGTAAGAGAAAGGGGAGAAGCTCTCTATGCCCCCTGCTCAAGGTGGTGAGGGACCTGCCCAGTTGCAGCCTCTCCAAGTCGGGGGAGAAGTCATATATGTGAATTAAGTTTGAAGTGTTAATTAATGTATTAGACTGGAAATTCTAATTTTAATGTCTTAAAATGACAGCAGGACCTTGTATTACCTTACAATGGCCAGAAAAGACATGGGACCTCCTCGTATTTTCACCCAGGGACCAAGGAAGAACTACCCCCTTGAGCAGACTTAAGGGGAGAAAGAAGACAGATAAAGTTGTCTTTATGCTTATATGCCATAAGTCCTGATTATTCAACATACAGCTTACACCCTTTACATATTTTTGTTTTAAAGGGAAAGGAAAACGATATAAAGGGATTTACATCAGGATACACATGAAGGTGCAGTTGACTTTTTAGTGGAACCAAAATATTATGATCAAGTGGCACCGAAATAGATTATTTAACTGGATAAATTTAAAAATCTATAGAATACTAAAATTAACAATTAGTCAAAGACATGGATTTTTGCAAGTGTGTGGTAACCTAGGAATACAGCTGGAATGTTGCCTCTTAAGGATTATCAGAGAGGGTGGCTGGCTGCTCAGTAGGACAGTGGTGGTGGTTGGCAAGCCTGCTGCATTATATAACAGAGGGTGACGTTCCGATTCTGTTTAGTGCCCCATAGGGGGCACAATTCACACAGGATGATGATAATGAGGTGGGCTGAACGAGCCTCCCAAGAAGCCATGCCGATGCTTAATTAGTGAGTTACTTCTCTGTTCCATCAAAATGTCAAGATCAGACCCACAACTGCACATACATTTTTTTTGTCATTTTCTTACTTGGAACATCTTTACACTTCTCCAAGATCCATCCATATCCTCTTGTTACTTAAAAATAATTTGTCAGACAATTTCAGTCTTTGTTAACTCTCGTATAAATTTTAACAATACTTCTATACACACACTTAACATTCCAGAGGAATACTCTTCAAGACCATGGGGATCAACGAATTTTCAAATGCCATTACAGTGTGTGTGAGGTATGTGTTTTCCCCAAAATGCATCATTTATAATCCTCATAATAGATCTTTTACAGATGAAGAAAATGGGGCCTAGGAAGTTTAAGTAAAATAGCTAACAAGTGTCCCAATTAATATTTGAACTCGGTTCTGGCTAATTCCAAAACATGCATTCTTAACTCTCTTTCGTGTATTTGTTTTCTATTCTTACTGTGTATGCTATACAAGTTTCCCACTGGGGCTCCTTTTCAGGGTCTTCCTAATACTTAAAGTCACTTGTAAAATGAGTACCTTCTTTGAATGAGAAATCCGTTAGGCAGAAAAAAAACAACTTGGCAATAAATTTTAGGCATTAACCCCATGCCAAGTAATTATCAGAAGACCTAATGCTTTGAGCCCTCACAAGTGTGATCTTAAGATAATAGAGTGAGGCTTGCTTGCATTGTGAACTTTCTTGATGCTTTATATTGTGATATGCTTCATGGATTGGCTTCCTAAAAAAGATTTGTAAAGCATTCTGGGAAGGTCTGCCAATTAAAAACCAGAGATTGGCTGAAGGCTTGCAGCAATTAAATTTTGAATAGGGATGGTGCCAAATTGAATGTTTCCCTGGCAACAGACTTTTCCTTAATAACTTTTAGATGGGAGGGGGAACATAAAAGGAAACCATCTCTCAGCAGATGTATAGTCCTACAACATGTTTGCAAATTGATTTTGGAAGCTAATTTGTACTCAACTAGTGATTGTTTTAAGTGGATCTGAATATTACTAAATTATCCTGAGGAAATATTTTGAGAATAACAGAAATAAATTCTAGGAACCTTATAAGACATAAAAAGTACACGGTTTTAAAAAACATTTCTTGGTCTGTAACCAGTTATCCAAGATGTTTATTTATTTATTCATTTATTTTTGGCCACACTCTGCGGCTTACAGGATCTTAGTTACCCAACCAGGGATCGAACCTGTGCCCCCTGCATTGGGAGCGCAGAGTCTTAACCACTGGACCACCAGGGAAGTCCCGGGATTTTATATTAAGCACAATTTACCACTGCCAAAGATTTCTGGATTCTTAATGTCCGTTAAGATGAAAAGTTTAGAACATAGGTATAACCAAAGAAAAAGTGATATGTATATCATGGATTTGGAATTGATCTTGATATATATAATGTTATATATGTTATTAATATATGTGTTCAGGTTTATGGGTTTTTCATTATCTGTTTAAAGATTTTTTAAAGTTGTTGATTATTTAAATCGTTTCAGGAAGTACCTCATGAGGAGGTCATTGATAGTGTTTATATCACGTGGTGTGTTACCATAGATCTAATATCTGGTCCTCAGCTTTGCATAGCCAACGACTGGATTTTAATAGTTCACCTTGAGGTGATGAGTCTCTGGGGGACTGACTCATACTACACAAACTCACATGAGACTGGCTTATTAATCATTTGAAAGAAGAGATAATAAATTAAAATTATTATTTTATAGCACAGCATAAGGCTGTCAAAAAAATTAATAATGATAATTTGCTCATAGTGCCCTCCCCAATGAGGACTATGCAGAAGACCAAGTTATGGATGGCAAGGTTTGATGGTGACCAAAGAATTGCAGGAAGGGTAATATTGTATCATTAAAGGATGGTTCATTAAGTGAGAGAAGCTAGATAAACTTCCCACCTTTACTGTTCTGGATGACTTCTAATATAGAAATAGAGAAACAGATAATTTCTCTCAGATGGTACCAAAGACATAATAGCAAATGCTTGCTCTTTGGCTTTCTTTTTAGATTCCATGCAACATGTCTTCCTCCCCACATGTGCACACTTACCTTCCTCCTCTGGCTATTGTCTCTTACAGAGCAATACAAAACTCAGGTATGTTAAGTAGATGGAAATCAATAGTTGGAAATTTGTGTTAGTCACATTATTACCCATTACTTGCTTGATTGAACTAGGGTACATCATCACCAAAACCCTTACAAAACAGCTCTTTCCACAAGAATTTCCAGTCCTAGTAGCAATTCCAGGACTACCACCACAAGAAATTCTGACATAATAGGGATATAAGGTGGTCATGGGAATCTACATTTTTATGAAGTTATCCGAGGCTCAGCCAGGTTATTTTTACAGATGACTGATACTATCCACCATGTCCTTTTTGTTTCTAATTTTACTTTAGGATGATAATCTTTTTTCTGGCTTTTTCCAAATTTCTGGAATTTTAGGACTCAGAGCCTCTAGGAACTTGTGCGTGTAAAGAGAAACTTAAAGAGCTGTAGAGGTAGAGATATGTAGGTACATAGAAATAGACGTACATAAAATAGAAATATACATGTATACATAGAAATAGAAATGTGTTGCTTAAAACTGTAAAAAATACATTCTTAAAAATGTAAATTAAAAATATTAATAATTCACTATCAATTGAAGATAGCATGATAAACTTGAATGAAATAAGGACCCTGAAAACAAAAGTATCCCTTCCTCTCCTACCCCATTCTATCCCCCCCCTTCCCCCCCCCCCCCCACGAAGCTCTATAACTCAGCATAGGGTTAAAACATTAAAACCAATTCCTAAGCCAGGTAAATAAAGGAAAATGTTTATGTTCTTCCTCAATCTTTAATTATTTTCCCTAGATTAATTTACAAATGGTAATCACACGTAAGAACAAGTATTATTGCCCTATAAACAATACGACGAAGAATCAGATGAGAATTAAGTAAAAATAAAGGGTACACTTTCATTAAAGACCCAGTTCTCATGACCTAGTCCCAAACCCTTTGTACTCTGCACTCATTTCTTGAATTGACTCTCTTTAGAGTTGCAAAGGTAAGAATATGACTCACATACAAACATTCCAAAAGGTTTGATTTGAAAAACCTCCTCAAAAGAGAGAGACAGACAGAGATAGAGACAGAGAAACAGAGATGGAAAGCGAAGGGAAAAGGTAAAATAGCATTGTTTGAGCAGAGATGGAAACTGAATAATGAATTTGGTTACTAACCACTTTAGTAGATAGCTTTTATTTAAGCTTGTAATTTGGTTATGTATCATGAGAAAATGATTAATAATCTAAAATACGTACTTTTATAATACTATCTAATGCTATAAAGATAGTAATTCAATTTTTGAAGAATGTTGTTAAAGGTTGGTTTATGCCTACTACTGAATATCACAATGTTTATTAGAAGTAGTTTCAAATAGTATTTAATGGCATAGGGAAAGAATAATTACAACGTTAATGCTAGGTTTAAAAAGTAAAACGCATAGTAAGTGAAGTAAGTCAGAGAAAGACAAATATTATATGATATCACTTATATGTGTAATCTAAAAAATAATACAAATGAATTTATTTACAAAACAGAAACAGACTCACAGACATAGAAAGTAAACTTATGGCTACCAAGGGTGGAATGGGGGGAGGGATAAATTAGGAGTATGGGATTAACAGATACATACCACTGTGTATAAAATAGATAAGTAACAGACATTTACTATATAGTGCAGGGAACTATATGCAATATCTTGTAATAACCTGTAATGGAAAATAATCTGAAAAAATTATGTGTATACACACACACACACACACACACACATATATATAATTGAATGACTTTGCACCTGAAACTAACACAATATTAGAAATTAACCATACTAAAGTTTAAAAAATAAAAGTAGGATATGAAATTATTTATGCCATTTGATCCTAATTTTGTTAAAAAAAAAAAAAGTAAGAAAGAAAAGAAAAAGAGAGAGCCAGCAGGACACATTATAGCTGGAAAGAAATACCTTAAAATGTTTCACAGCTATCACAGGTGGAATTTAGGTGAATTTCATTGTTTTCTTTTGTATCTCTCTGTGTTTTCCCAATTCCATACAATACAATGCATTACTTTTATACACAGAAAATGTTTTCAAGTATATTACACAGGGATGGTGTTTCTCAACCTTTTATTAATCATTACCCTGTAAAAAGCTTTTTAGAGTTTTATGTGCTAATCAACCCCCCATGAAATTTTGATAACATAGATAGTCTCTATATCTGTTTATATTGTGGCTCTTTGGAGGGTCACAAACCATTGTGACCCTTAGATACATCTAAGACTTTTTGTTCCTCAAGAATAAATTTTTACCCCCTTGGGACACTATTACCCTGTTGAAAAGATATACACTACTAGCCCAAGAGCCAGAAGATTCTCATTCAGTAAGTTTTTAGGGGTAGGAACAAAGTAAGTACATTTTTTAAATAGTGGTCAGGTGTTTCAAAAGGAATGTATAAATGCATCTACTTAATGTTATTCCAAATTTTTCAGAAACCTGAAATATGAGCATTTATCTATTTTTAGGAATAATACTAATGATGGAACATTTTTACACATTTACAAATCTTTAAGAATTTACCTTTTTTTCCCTACTGCCAGGAACATATAACTTTGAACACAATTTAGAACAACTTTCATGAAATATGATTTCTTCCTTATCATTTTTCTTGACCTTTACTTTGTTATCTTTTCTACCATCTACTTCTGTGTAGGCCTTTTCTTTTCATCATTGCTTATTTCTTTAGTTTTTCTTTCACAAAATTGAGGGAAGATGTGGGCTTAGTATTCTGAATTCATAGTTCCATTGTGGTTATTAAAATGTGAGCTAAAATCTTGCAAGCACATGGTACCACGTATATAATTTTCTCCATTCAGACAATTACACAAAGGCCTCTGAGGATTCTAGGGTCATTGCTGAAGCTTTTTTTTTTTTTTTTTTAATGCTATAGCCTTTTCTCATTGTTGGTTAATTTTCACAACATAGAAGTTTTCACTTTTAAGGTTAAAAAAAAAACCTGATGAATGGAAGAACTATTCAGCACAGCAGGTTATAAACCAATTAGGATGATGATGTCCTGGATGGAGATTTTCATGAACCTCTCACATTAGCTATTTCAGCTTTTTTTTTTTTTTAATGTTCAAAGTAAATAGAACAATGAAGAGGCTATTTAGGAAGGTCTGGACTCAGGGGGGAAAAAAACTCTTTCATTAGGTTCCAAATAACAGCTAGCTTAATAAGCAGCAAGAGACAGAGATTTAGTATAGAAAAAAAAATAAAAGGATAAAAAAATAAAGCAATGAGATTAGAAGGTCGGTAATATCATTGGAACTGGCAGCAAGGCAGGTTTATATGAGATTATTTTGTTTTGGGAAACAACTATACTAACTTTGTTCTGAACCTCTTGCCAATGCCTGTCTTGAGAAAATTTAACATTCTTTATCTGTGTGTACCAAAATGCCTAAGGACAAAGCTGTTACCTAAACTTTATTCGAATTGAGAGAATTCATGTACGAATTTGTGGCTAACGTCTTAGTCAATGTACTACATAATTTCTACTACTTCATAGCACAACTTTCTAATTTTCAAGAACAGTGTAGTAACTGCTCACCAGCCAAGAGAAAGGCATGGGACCATATTTGTCATTGGAGTCAACGTTAGTTCTGCCTATGGTAGTTACTTAGGTAAAGATAAGTTTGTTCCAAGCTGGGGCTTTTCACTGGCACTTGTTATGTGTAATAAGGAAGTGCTTTCAAGTGGACCCTGGAGTATAGGAAAACTAGAGTCTGATGTCACCAAGAAGAATGTTGATGAATTCAAAGATAGTGAAACAAAGGAGGGGAGTAATTTTGATAGAAATGATAGAAAAACAGGAAACATGGCAGAATTGGGGGGAAAGAAATCTTTAGAGATTTTACAAATTACAAGCTCCTTTTAATAATCAGATTAAGATTGTAAGTATAGAGTGAATGGATAGAGATCCATGTTCTGACCTGGCTAGCTAATTAGTAAAATCTTCTAGCCCAGTTTTCACATTTTTCATTTTAGCATATTTTTGTATGATAAATTATATTTCAAATGGAAACCGTCTACTCCTGTTGACTAACTTGACTCCCTGATACTTTGCCTAACCTTCTACTTTCTTGTTTCTACTTCTTTCAAGACTTTGCTCGCACAATAAGGCAGCTCATATTCCTTAAGTCTCCTATCTGATTTTGCTTCTTGAATTGCCAAAGTGAACTCTACAGACATTTCTATCATTTCTTTTTATACCTAATCTCTTGTGATCCATGCTCTAACCACTTCACTGAAGCTATTAATGACCACCAAAGAGGGCTGACTACGTGCATTCTAGTGACTACCTCTCAAACTTCATCTCCAGAGCCTTTGCCTTGAACACAGGGATAATGTAACCTTTCCCAATCTCTCATTTCAGTTTCCTGCATTTGGTCTGCCTCTCTCCAGAATATTCCCAAGGCTTTGCCTCTGTCCCTTACACTCGTGACTTCAGTATTCATCACTATATGAATGACAGCTCTCATCATAACACCTCTGACCTCTTACCTGTTTTATCCATTCCATATGGCAAGCTGTCTACATTACCTTTCTTCTTGGGGATTATTATAACCTTATATTCAACATGAAATTGTTTGTTCATGTCAATGTCCAACAGCAACCTTTTTCACCATTTTTAGATACAAAATGGGTCAACATTTCTGTCCTACTTATTTATTGGCAAACGACTCAAAAGTCAAGCCAAAAAAAAAAAATACTCAAGCAAGTAAGATTTCCCAACAAAGAGGCTTTAAGCAAAGAATTTGCAGGTGTCACATGTAGCCTGTATTCTAGAAGGAGCATAGTGAACTAGGCATACATACCTTACTGGAAAACATTGGTCACAGTCTGTTAGTTCCATCTTTTCCTGTGAGAGGGAAAAATCATTATATGACAGGGCCAGAGCTTCTATGACCCCTTTCAAGAATTGAAAAGTTTTTATGACCCCATTCATTTCCTGTCAAAAACTTTCATGAAGTACCCAGGCAATGCATTTTATACAGAGGGAAGAACTTAGACAAAGTCCTATATATTTAATCTTCTAAATATCGTACTAATCTGTTCTTATCTTTCAATCTACCAGCCATCAGGTTTTACCTGGACCCCTATCCTAGCATCTCACGCTGTTTTTTTCTGTATCTTTTCTTGCCCTCCCCTCCAATCTATTCTCTAATTAGCAGTATGACTAATCTTTTGAAACCCAGATCAGATGGTGTCACTTCGCTGCCTGAAACCTTTCAGTGGATTCCCATTGCCCTGTGGACAAAGACCAAAATCTTTACCATAATTCATAAGGCCACTGGGAGCTATGAAAGCCCCCTCTTTTAGCTTTTCTTTCTAGTGAGTGATACATTCAGATAAGTGGATTCTCTTTTAAGGACGTAGATTCCAAGTGCATATGAATATTGAACTAGGTATTGATAGTTTACTTATAAAATGTTTACTATTCCTTATGCAGCTTTGATTTTGTATCCATTCTAATCCAATCTCAAGCACATAATGGATTATCAAGAAAAAGTTTTTAATAAATGATTGGATAGACAAAGGAACAAATAAATGAATAAATGTATAAAAACAAATCATTATCAGACAGTCAGATGGCTATTTATAAGAACTTCTCAGAACAAAAGTATAATCTTGCTTAAGACCAAATTCAGGCAATTTTTGTGTGTCTTTTTGTTTTTGGTTAAAAAAGCATCAGTCTTATATGTTTTTAAAGGATTCTGTTCCCTTGCTGCAAATAGTATAGGCACAATGCTATTCTATTTCTCATTTTAAAGGAAATAATAATAATATCATATGTTTGTTGACAGCTTTGCAGTATAAAGCACTTTTCACACAGGTTACCTCATTTTAAATTTCTCTATTTCTTCTTTTGCTATGGGAATTCATTTTAAGAATTTCCTTTTAGAATTAAGGCAATAACACTACTCTGTTCCTGTATTTCTTAGCAACACCTTCACTAGGATATTGTCTCTCTCCTGGGTCTTTCTTCTCCAGATGCACAGTAATGATTTACCCAGAGGTAAATGGAAATAGTAGGAGCAATACACAGAATTTTTTATTGTTTCTTGTAAACTCAAGCATTTCATTTTAGGAGCTGCCGTACTATTTTAGGAATTGCTGTACTAATGTTCAAAGTTTATTTACGTATTTTGTATGAAACGATTTTGTCACTTCAATTGGGCTTATTAGAAGAGAGAAAGAGTTACTTTTTATCTCCGCCGTATTTCACATCATTTACTATAACATTCACGAGTTGCTGAGGTTTAAATAAGCAAAGATTATCTCAAAATGAGACCTGGAAAGGGCAATTCAAGTCTCTCATCCACTTTCCTTTTTGGCTTTTCAGCCAACACTTTAGTCTAAAACATATTTTATAATCATTGATCCTATGTTTGTCTTAATAACCATACATATATTAAATGAACTAGAATTGATTGATCTTTATTTTTGATCTCATATTTTGCATTTCTGGAGAAGCATTTGAAGGGATCAATTGATGCTATACTTCATTAATTCATTTCCTCTTTTTCCCCTTAATACAGAAGCCCCATTTTCATAAAGTCTAAAAAAATTGGAACGTGTATTTTGTTTTTATAACATTGATTAAATGAATATATTTGTTTTGTTTATATATTGTATGTTTGTGTTTATTTTTGGTTTTGCAGTAGTGCATAAATTCTTACTTGTGACTTAAAAGTTGTGTTCACCCTTTCCACACATTCCTTTATACTCCCCTCGTGTCAAACTTGTGTTGGGCCCTGAGTATAAAAGCACATTCTTTGTAGAGAGGTGGATGGACCTAGAGTCTGTCATACAGAGTGAAGTAAGTCAGAAAGAGAAAAACAAATACCATATGCTAACACATATATATGGAATCTAATTTAAAAAATGGTTCTGAAGAACCTAGGGGCAGGACAGGAATAAAGATGCAGACGTAGGGAATGGACTTGAGGACACGGGGAGGGGGAAGGGTAAGCTGGGACGAAGTGAGAGAGTGGCATGGACATATATACACTACCGAATGTAAACTAGATAGCTAGTGGGAAGCAGCTGCATAGGACAGGGAGATCAACTCAGTGTTTTGTGACCACCTAGAAGGGTAGGATAGGGAGGGGGGGGAGGGAGATGCAAGAGGGAGGGGATATGGGGATATATGTATACATATAGCTGATTCACTTTGTTATAAAGCAGAAACTAACACAACATTGTAAAAGCAGTTCTACTCCAATGAAGATGTTAAAAAAAAAAAGGAATGAAGTACTAATATACCCTAAACATGGATAAACTTTGAAAACATCATGTTAAGTGAAAGAAGCCAGACACAAAGACCACATATTGTATGATTCCATTTATATGAAATGCCCAGAACAAGCAAATCTATAGAGACAGAAAGTAGATTAACTCCAGCCTAGGGCTGGAGTGGGGAGATGGAAAGAAATAGGTAGTGACTGCTATGGTTTTTGGGGGGTATGATGAAAATATTTTTAAGTTCACAACTTTGTGAATATACTAAGAACCATTGAACTGTATACTTTAAGTAGGTGAATTATATAGTCTGTGAATGTGTCTCAATAAAACTTAAAAAAATAAATAAAATAAAATAAAAACACATTCCCTCAACTCAAGTAATTACCTTTTGGTAGGTAAGACAGACAATAAATAGACAATTGCCAAGTAGGGTAATAAGTGTGTTCAGAGGTAATGATGTGAATTCAGTGCTCTGGAAACCATAACATAGGATACCCTACCCAAGCCCCTGAAGCAAAACTTGGGTAGGGTGGAAGAGAATGGTCAGGAAAAAAATGACTAGTGGCAGTGACTTTTGAGCGGAGTGCTACAGAGTGAAAAAGAGTAGAGAATATTCTGGGCAGAGGAAAAGCATAGACTCATGTGGGACATGTGATAACATCCTGCATGTAGAGGGCTCCTACATGGCTGAATAGGGTTCACAACAGGTAATAGAAGTCAGGAAACTGGAAAAGTAGACAAGGGCCACATTGCAAAAGATCTTGTAAGTCAGGTCAAGAGTTTTGATTTTATGCTGAAAGCAATGGAAGGGTGACACTAAAGGAATTTAATAAGTGATGACAGACTCAGATCTTCATCTTCAAAAGTCTTCTCTGACCAGAGTTTTGAAGATAGATGGGGAGTGCAAAAGGCTAGTGTTAAAGCAGTAGTTCTCAGTCCTGGCTGCACATTAGAATCACTAGGGGGAGCTTTTTAAAATCCAGTGCCTGGACTCCACCCCAAACCAATTAAATCAAAATCTTTGGGAATAGGGCCCAGACACTGGTAGTTTTTAAAGCACCCCAGCTGATGCAAATGTGCAGACAGGGTTATGATTCACTAAATAAGAGAGAGCATCAGGAAGCTTTTAATTAAAACAGTCTAGAGAAGAGACAGCTGGATGATAGAGAGGTTAGAAGAGCCATTAAGGAGGTTGACTGAATGACTTGGCACCTTGGTTTAAAGGATAAGGAAGAAAGAGGAATCAGGGATGATTTGTAGGTTTCTCCTTGAATGACTAGGTAGAGGAACAGATGTGTGTCAGTGATTAGGGGAGAGGAAGCGTAAAGATGATGTGATCAATTTTGGATATGTTGAATATTTAAAAGGAATCTTGTAGGCATTTGGCTACGTGAATATGGAGCTCAGGAGAGAGTTCTTAGGTTAAACACGGATTTTACTATGATCACTGTATAGGTAGTAGATGAAACAATATGAACTCACCAGGGAGTGAATGAAACAATATGAACTCACCGGGGAGTATAGATATATAAAGAAAAAAGGTCCAAAGGAGACCTGTAGGGGATAACAGTGTTTAAAAGATGAGCAGAGAAGGCTGAGGAGTGGCCAAAGAGGTAGACTAAATAATTTTTTAAAATCTTGCAGTGTCAGTCATTGCAAGATTTCAAGGAACAGGTTTCAAGGAGGGCTCATCAGTGATGGCAAGTACTGAAGGGAGGTCTGGAAAGATAAAGACTTTAGAATCTCCAATGCTGTGGTAATTTGAAGGTTATCGTTAGCATCTTCAAAAGTAATTTCTGTGGCAAAAGTTAAAATGCAGTGGATTGAGAAGGGTATGTAAGGTGTGAAAGTGGAAATAGTGGATGTAGATAGTGCTTCTCAGACTTTAATGTGCCTGCAAATCACTTTAGGAATCTTGTTTAAAAATGCAGATTCTGATTCAGTAGGTATAACGTGCGGGGCCTGAGATATTGCATATCTAACAAGCTCCCAGGTAATGCTGCAGCTGCTGGTACAGAAACCATCCTTGAAGTAACTCTGGTGTAAATCACTCTTTCATGAAGGAGAAAGGATTGGCCAGAGGGGGTGTAGAGACAAAAGGAAGAATTTTTTATTTTGTTTTTTGTTTTCTTTTTAGATGAGGTTCTAGACTGAGATTGAAGATACAGAATGGGTAAAAAATGGAATCACTTCTCTTAGGAGGTAGAAGAATTTGGAATGCTGAGTACAGGAAGGGAATTAGGCATGAGTAGGGGAGACACTAAACATAAAGAGAAGAAGGTAAGGAAGACTAGAAATACAGAAAAGTCCGTTAGTAGACAATACCTGGCATTTTGCTTTTTAGCCCATGGTTTCTGTTCAAGGAATTATTTATTATTTTTATTCCTTAACTTGATTGGCTAGACTGTGGAGTGTGCTTGTGAGGATAGAAGTGAGCCCACTTGGCTTTTCAGGTATAACCTGCATTTTCTGCACTCATCAAATCAAAGTTTGAGTGACAAGGTGTAGGGATGAAATTCAGTGTGTGTTCAGGGTGGGAAAAAATGTCTTTTTTTATTCTACATATTTAAAAAATATTTATATTCCAACAAATGCGTCAATTTTGATGTGCAAATTTGCAGTGATGAATGGGTTTTATGTGTGCATTGCATGCTGGTGACATGGTAATAAATCCGCGGTGCTGGAATTATAATGGTACCCTTTAGCTCCACTTTAGTGACCTCTTGCTGAATGAGTTGTGAGTACTTTATTTGCTACATTTGGCACTTAATTAGTTGAGGGTGGGGCAGGCTGGAGAGTGGGATTGTCCAGTGATATGTTGTGTCTATATCACATTTAAACAATTTCTTTTCTATGTCTTGTGAGTGACCTAAGATTATAAGCTGAAATATTTTTGCATAACTATAGATTAAGCTACTTCCCCAACTTTAAGCTTTCATCTCAACCAGTAGTTCCCCCTTGCCAAAGGAAGCCATTATTTTTTTAAGTTAATTCATTTTAATGACCAGATAAATCACATTTCAATATCTGCCTGTTTATGTAATTAATAAAATAACTTACATGTTCCATTATGACTGGATGTTGGTATTTTCTTATAAATCTATGACTCTCCAACCAGTGGCAAAAATGCAATCCTTTTACTGTAACTCATCTTTCAATATGGGAACCAACACACACTTTCCTATATTTTATAACCAAAACAGAATGAGCTTTTGTCAGAGGACTAACTCATTTTCTCTATGAGAATATTCAGCATACTTTTAAGGAGGTAATATGATCTTTGACATTCTGTTGATGAGGAAGTTAAGAGATCAGCCTGAATTCCTTTTCTAGCTCCTCTCCATATACATGTGACTTTAAGCAAAACATTTTGTCATTTTCACCACTGTAAATTCTGTTTACTGTCTTTTAAACTTGTATATTCCACAGATGGTATTTTTTTCTTAATTGGAAAGTGGCCTTAATAACTTAGAAATGTGTTTAAATATGCTGCTTTGTGCTTGCTGTGAGAGAGCATTTTATCTAACATTTTATTATGAAAAATTCCGATACACAGAAAAGTGGAAAGAATTGTAGAGTAAATATCCCTGAACTGACCACCTAGATTGTGCTGTACAAATTCATGCTTTCTCTGCCCATCAGTCCCGACTATTTTCTGGTGCATTTCAAAGTAAGTTTAGAGACATCAGTACCCTTTACCCCTAAAAACTTCAGCATGCGTATCATTAACTAGAGCTCAGCATTCATTTACAGTTCTTTTTGTTGGTTTATTTGCTTACTTGTTTGTCTCCGTGGGGCAAAATTTGCAGAGTCAAAAGTACAAATCTTATGTGTACCAATCAATGAGTATTGTTGAATGGGTGCACCTGTGTGACGCATGCCTCTATCAAGATAAAGAAAAATACTATCACCCCAGAAAGGAAAGAACCTTTGGATGTTAATTAGACTTATTATGGTGATCATTTCACAATACATACAAATATCTAATCATTATGTTTATACCTAAACTAATGTAAGTTTATATATCAATTATATCTCAATTAAAAATATTAATAAATGAAAGGAAATTTTTTATGTTGGCTTGAGTTTTTTTCAACTGAATTTTAACATGACTGAATATAAGATTGCCAAGTTGTATCACAGGAATTGTCCGTCCAGGGGAATGATATGGATGTCTATATGCTATTTGTTCATCCAGGCACTGGAATGACTGAGTTCTTCCTAATAGCCTTGTAAGATGAGCTTCTATCTCTGACAGAAACATCAAGTAACATGTATTTCACAGACTGTTAGAGCTGGAAAGAACCCCAGGGGTCATCCAGTCTACTACCCCCCTTTGCTTAATGGCTCAGGATTTTAAAAGTCCAATGGTGTTACAAAGTGCATAACTGCCTGTCTTTACCCCTGTAATTACGGGCTAGATACTTTGCCCAGTGTCTTGCGTCCATCATTTCCTTAATCTTCATAGATTGTTAATCTTCTTGTTATTATTATCCCCATTTTACAGAGAGTAAACTGAGTGTGAAAGTAGCATTAAATTACTAATCTTTGCCATGTTCAAACTAACCTTAAATGTTAGACTGATATTATAAAATATTTTTACCTTAGTTATTGGTTCTGGGTCTGTCTTCCGTGAATTTAAAACTAAATACTTGGCTGTTCCTGAATTCCAGTTTTTGGGGGACTTAGAGAGGAAACATATCTTCAAATTAGTCGTAGCGGCTAGGATTTAATCATTTGCCTATAATTCCCCTCTCTTTTCACCTTTTTGGTCTGAAATGTCTTCTCAGACATTTTATTCTGTGTTTGCACAGCAACCGCATTCCTCCTCTCCTGTTCCTAAATAGATCAAATGCCCATTCATACTAGCTACGTTGGACTTCCTGGTTAGTATATGCTTCTTCCTCTTCTTAATGGGTTTAAGTTGAGACTTCTCTTTGCAGAGCTTAACTACAGATAAGACTTCTACAGAACCATGTTTAAATTCCTTGTGGAAATAGGAGGAACACGTCTTAATATTTCCTATAATTTGGGTTATTATTATTTTGACTTTCTCTGGTTCCTTATAAGTCTTTGAATGTAAAACATTGAGATATACTCACATTACTCAAGATATAGTTGTATCCTAACTTTATACACGAGCAGAATAATGATGATTTCTTTGTTTTCAGCTCCCTTCTTGATCATGCCTAACCTTTTGTTGACTATTTTGGCCTCAGGGAACTGTCTGTTGTGATTACCATATCTTTTTCCTGATACTTACAAATGGTTCAGAGTTCATTGTCTTAACCTCAATTGGGAAAATTTTCCTTACAGTTGACCACAGTTAAATATATGACACTTTTTACCCATTCAAATGACCTCAAAAGATTTACCAGTAATTTAACTCTTTAAGCTCAGTATTTTCTACCTGGAATCATTGAGACCCACATTGAGACCCTCAGAGTGCCCCACCTAGCAGATTACAAATGTTTGCTGAGATTATTGCCCATTTTGATGACTGTAGTCAGTTTTGCAATTGAGGAACTTGAAGTTGTGCCGAATCAACTTTTGCAAATTACAATAGCTATTTCATCACAAATCCAGGGCTATAACCCATTATTAACTGCTGGTCAAGGTTTCTTTCTAAAACTTAGTCACAGTAGCTTCTAATTCTCAGACTGTAACTTGAGTGCAGAAATTGGAACAGAGTTGTTCTTTGTTCTGTAGCAATATGTATTCAAAAAGGCAGACATTTTATTTTTGTAAATAACATTTTTCCCTAGAAGAGATGTTGAGGGAATTTATATCAGTCGAGATTGTATATCGATAATCAAACATAGCTAGCTTAAAAACTTGAAGTGAAAGATTGGTTAGTACTCAATCAACTGAACTGTTTCTTTCTCTGCAATATTGTGGTTCTTGACATGATTGCTTAGTTTCCAATGTGACACTTCTGGAGATCCATAAATCAGGACACATGCTGAGTCCCAGTCTATCATCCTGAGTCCTAGCATTCGTTATTTATCCTTTTCATTATCCAGCATCTACTTACTGCACAAATCAGTTGAGAAGCTTATCATGTTGGACCTCTGAAAGAAGAAGTACACACATTTGGGTAGCTCTTCAATTACCAACATGCACAGATTATCTGAGTTTATAAGCATATATTTTATTATTATTTCACTTTTATATGTCAGATGAATCTGGTATAAATATAAATCTACAGAATGGGACAGAGTACACTGCCATAATATATCTTTGGTCTATCGGTAATATCCTGGATGAAGTGTTGCAAGAGTGGTGAAATTCTGTAGTTTGAATTATTGCCCAGTTACGGACAGTTACCAGCTCTAACTACCATGATGGTCTAGTTCCAAGATAACTCTTTGATGGTCTTCAGATTTTATGTTTTCTTTCATTCCTTGACAAAACGATATAGATAAAAAACTTGTAAATTTTTCTTTTGTATATATTCTGCAGGGTCTACTCTTAGGATAGCTATATCAATCAATTACACTGCCTTTTTTTGCTTTTTTCTGGCTGTGCCGCATGGCTTGCGGCATCTTAGTTCCCCAATCAGGGATTGAACCTAGGCCCTCATAAGATTTTCATGATGATTAAATGAGTTAATACATGTAAAGAGCTTAAAACAGTGCCTTGAGCAGAGTGGGTATTCAAATAATGTTTTATTATGATTTTTATTAGCTCTTGTGACATCTATGGTATTTAAAATGTTAACCACACTTGTGTTTTTGAAATTTTCTCTTATCCACATTTCTATGGAAGGGCACTTTCCAAGTGATCCTCCTACCTCTCTAGCCATTCATCCATCTTATTGACTATTGATGCTGTATTCTGTCTTTATGTGTTATATTTTCCAGGACTCCATCTTTAACCCTCTGTTTTGCTCAATCTATACCCCATACCAATGAGAATGTGTTCCTATTAATGGCTTCAGTTTTTACTTCTGTCTAGTGATTTCTAATCTTGGATTTCTCTGTCTTCCAAAATATGCAGCTGTGCCATAGCACCTTCAGTCCAACTGACTAAAATGCTAGTCCTATGTGAAAGATCCTCAAAACTTTTCCACTGAATAGGTCTAAGATTGAACTCATTATCTTTTCCCTAGAACTGTTGATCTTTATTCCTTGAGTAGATGGTAAATAACACTTCCATCTAACAGGTACCAACCAACCAGAAGCCAGGGAATCTGTCTTAGACTCCTTTGTTTCCCCAGTTCTTGGCCTAATGCCTGGTATCCAGTAACTGGTAAATAAAATGGTAACTGGCAGGATGGATAGATAGGGGTGAATGGAGGGGTAGCTAGATTGTTGAGTGAGTCTATAACTATAAATCTATCTCGTTAAGTATTATCTCATGATCAAGTACAGTTGAAGGTCAAGGATGAGAAAGCACATCTTTAGTGGGACACACACCCAGTAAACCATTTTCTCTTGCTAAATTACACACACATGACCCCTTTGGGATGAAAACCTTCATTGCTGTGATTGAACAGGCATTCAAATGGTATGTTTGTCTGAAAGAATGTTATAGGCTCTAAAAGTTTCCTCCTTTTTCCACAATTAAGAAATATCTACCCACATGATAGGAGAAACTACTTCTTTCTCATATCAAGTGATGGCCTTCTAAAAATATAGATTATGTCTGCCCTATTGAAATGAATATAGGATGTAGAAAATATTCACTGGCATGAATGCAAATGGCTTACCATGTTATTGTCAAAAATACTAGGCGTTCTAAACATTTTGATAGCATAGTAAAATGTCACTAATTAAGGCTGATTAAGGCAAATTGCAATCATCGGCTTTTAGAGGAAAGTCAATTTCATTATTTGCAAATACATGTAATACGTATATAACAATAGGCCAAGGAAAAAAAGAGGTGCCAGCTATGCATAATAAAGTAGCCTGCTATGATAAGTTGGAAAATGGTTTGTAATTGTGTTATCAGTTGTTTCTATGATTGATAAGAAAATATTCCAGAACACTTAAAGACACTTTTACTTATATTTTAAATAGCTTTTTTATAATAGCATTTACACTAGTAGTTTTGTAAACTAAAGATTAAATAGACTAATAATTGTAGATCTCAACTATAATAAGTGCTATACTACCCAGTGGGTGAACAACAGCAATGCAACAAGCAAAAAAAAAAAAAAAATGGTGCTCAAAGATTATAAGGAGTTATTGACATTTAAACAGGTTGACATGTTAACCAAAGTTGGAATATGATATGTTGACTGGGTTTGCAACGCATAGCAAACACCCAAACCAAAATGAAACTGATAAAAACAGTACCTGTAATGAATGTCACTTACTTGGTTTTACCTATTCTAGGTACCACATTCTTTAATTCATGTCACAATCAGTAGTCTTGTAGGGTCTGTTTAGTACTGATGGTTATTTACAAAATATCTCAGGTACTTCTTTAACTCATAACTTCTTATAACTTTAGGGAGGCAACAGCAGGCTTAATTAAGAAGGGCTAAGCTTATGTCATGAAATAAGAAGCACAAGACTGTGCCGTATACGTTTTATTTGTCCATTGCCCTTCTCTACCTCACTCTCTACTCTGGGTGGTTGATCTGTGTCATCATTGGTCTCCCATGCCCTTTGGCTTCCAATTGGTTTAGCCACTGGGGAGCCCTAGTAGGAAATTGAAGAGAGAGGGCAGAGAGGTCAGAGTATTTATTCTTCTAGTTCCCTACCCGTGAATTTGCTTCAGGCTGACTCTGTCCCTTGATAAAAGGTTACTGCTCTTCTCAGGGTGGTTTCTCCTCATGATTCTCAGCTTCTGGCCACTTCTCCCTCCCCTGATTTCTTGGGCCTAGATGTACTAACAGCTCCACTGCTGCAAGGCCTAGTCTCTTATATTAAATTTGGTGATTTTCCTACACTCTGATTATGTTATAATTTGTTCCTTTGTAAATAAATCTCTCAGATTATCCGGACCAGATCACAGAGGAATATGTATATCAAGCTAAGATATTCCAGAGAACAGTGGGGAGACATTGAAGGGTTTAAATGAGAGAGTGTGGTGATCAGATTTATATTAGTTATTACTATGTCTACAGTGTAGAAGTTACATTGGAAAGTGGAGACTTGAGACAGAGGGACGATGTACAGTCTATTGCAAGCATGTAGACAGAAAATGTTGGAGCTTTGCAGTGGAAACGTGTGGAAAAAAGAAAGGAGTTCTGTATGAGAAAACTTAGTAACCAATTATATATGGTGTTTGGTGAGGTTTAGGGAAAAATCTAGAATGTCTGTCAGATTTCCTGCTTAAGGAGTAAAGTAAGTGGTGGTTTTATTACCTGTTTTCTATGGCATTATTTCCATTTTATGAAATCAGCTTAAAGAGAAGATTATGTGGTCCTCAAAGAAAAGAAAAAGCAATCTTGTTATGTTTATTTTTAATATTCTAAAATAAAGTATTCCAGAGCAAAATCTATAGGGAATCTCCATCTTTGACTCACAATGATACCAGAAAATAGCCTCGATGTAAGCCTGTCCTACTTACAGAATATAACTGGCATTGTTACAAGAAGTTTCCAATATGCCTATCTGGTCTTGGATTGCCGCAGAAAAAAAGTTTTGAGAGCAAGTGGTTTATTTGGGAGTTGAGAGAAATATCAATAGGGGAATGAGAAAGTGAGACAGATAAGGCAACACAGCCAATAAAGGATGGTACATAATCAAGCAGGTTACCACTATGACCCAGTAGAGCTTTATCCCACTGGGAGAACTCTGGAACCTTTATAAATCACATACCTCACAGTTATCTCCCGTAGCATCAAGCGTGCTAGAATATTCATACCCCAATGACTACCATCAGTCATTGGTTACAGGCTGTTCCTGGGAGGTAAGGTGGTGGGAGACTGGGGAGGGGAGCCTCAATTCCTTGGTGTATCTAGCCTACCACTTAGATGGCAAAGCAAACTCTTTATGGCAACACAAAGCATACGAAGAATGAAATGTCAGTGATGGTACTGGAGGTCAGGCTGTTGGGCAATGAAGTGATAAGGGCGAGGGGATGTGGTCATTCTGCTATAGGAGCTTTTGAAAAGATTACTCATATTTGGCTCTAGAGATTAAGAAAAGACACAGTTACAGAGGGCAGACAGCAGAAGCAGGAAGAACTACAATCCTGTAGCCTGTGGAACAAAAAATACATTCACAGAAAGACAAGATGAAAAGGCAGAGGGCTATGTACCAGATGAAGAAACAAGATAAAACCCCAGGAAAACAATTAAATGAAGTGGAGATAGGCAACCTTCCAGAAAAAGAATTCAGAATAATGTTAGTGAAGATGATCCAGGACCTCAGAAAAAGAATGGAGGCAAAGATCGAGAAGATACAAGAAATGTTTAACAAACGCCTAGAACAATTAAAGAACAAACACCTAGAAGAATTAAAGAACAAATACAAATGAACAATACAATAACTGAAATGAAAAATACACTAGAAGGAATCAATAGGAGAATAACTGAGGCAGAAGAACGGGTAAGTGACCTGGAAGACAGAATGGTGGAATTTACTGCCACAGAACAGAATAAAGAAAAACGAATGAAAAGAAATGAAGACAGCCTCAGAGAGCTCTGGGACAACATTAAACACAACAACATTCACATTATAGGGGTCCCAGAAGGAGAAGAGAGAGAGAAAGGACCAGAGAAAATATTTGAAGAGATTACAGTCGAAAACTTCCCTAACATGGGAAAGGAAATAGGCACTCAAGTCCAGGAAGCGAAGAGAGTCCCATACAGGATAAACCCAAAGAGAAACACACCGAGACACATAGTAATCAAATTGACAAAAATTAAAGACAAAGAAAAATTATTGAAAGCAACAAGGGAAAGATGACAAATAACATACAAGGGAACTCCCAAAAGGTTAACAGCTGATTTCTCAGCAGAAGCTCCACAAGCCAGAAGGCAGTGGCATGATATACTTAAAGTGATGAAAGGGAAGAACCTACAACCAAGATTACTCTACCCAGCATGGATCTCATGCAGATTCGATGGAGAAATCAAAAGCTTTACAGACAAGCAAAAGCTAAGAGAATTCAGCACCACCAAACCAGCTCTACAACAAATGCTAAAGGAAATTCTCTAAGTGAGAAACACAAGAGAAAAAAAGGACCTACAAAAACAAACCCAATACAATTAAGAAAATGGTAATAGAAACATACATATGGATAATTACCTTAAACGTGAATGGATTAAATGCTCCAACCAAAAGACACAGGCTTGCTGAATGGATACAAAAACAAGACCCAAATATATGCTGTCTACAAGAGACCCACTTCAGACCTAGGAACACATACAGACTGAAAGTGAGGAGATGGAAAAAGATATTCCATGCGAATGGAAATCAAAAGAAAGCTGGAGTAGCAATACTCATATCAGATAAAATAGACTTTAAAATAAAGAATGTTACAAGAGACAAGGAAGGACACTACATAATGATCCAGGGATCAATCCAAGAAGAAGATATAACAATTATATATGCACCCAACATAGGAGCACCTCAATACATAAGGCAACTGCTAACAGCTATAAAAGAGGAAATTGACAGTAACACAATAATAGTGGGGGACTTTAACACCTCACTTACACCAATGGACAGATCATCCAAAATGAACATAAATAAGGAAACATATGCTTTAAATGACACAATAAACCAGATAGACTTAATTGATATTTATAGCATATTCCATCCAAAAACAGCAGATTACACTTTCTTCTCAAGTGCGCACAGAACATTCTCCAGGATAGAGCACATCTTGAGTCACAAATCAAGCCACAGTAAATTTAAGAAAATTGAAATCATATCAAGCATCTTTTCTGACCACAGTGCTATGAGATTAGAAATGAATTACTGGGAAAAAAACGTAAAAAACACAAACACCTGGAGGCTAAACAATATGTTACTAAATAACCAAGATATCATGGAATAAATCAAAGAGGGAATCAAAAAATACCTAGAGACAAATGACAATGAAAACACGATGATCCAAAACCTATGGGATGCAGCAAAAGCAGTTCTGAGAGGGAAGTTTATAGCAATACAAGCCTACCTCAAGAAACAAGAAAAATCTCAAATAAACAATCTAACCTTACACCTAAAGGAACTAGAGAAAGAAGAACAAACAAAACCCAAAGTTAGTAGAAGGAAGGAAATTATAAAGATCAGAACAGAAATAAATGAAACAGAAACAAAGAAAACAATAGCAAAGATCAATAAAACTAAAAGCGGGTTCTTTGCCAAGATAACCAAAATTGATAAACCATTAGCCAGACTCATCAAGAAAAAGAGGGAGAGGACTCAAATCAATAAAGTTAGAAATGAAAAAGGAGAAGTTACAACAGACACCACAGAAATACAAAGCATCCTAAGAGACTACTACAAGCAACTCCATGCCAAAAAAATGGACAACCTGGAAGAAATGGACAAATTCTTAGAAAGGTATAACCTTCCAAGACTGAACCAGGAAGAAATAGAAAATATGAACAGACCAATCACAAGCAATGAAATTGAAACTGTGATTAAAAATCTTCCAACAAACAAAAGTCCAGCACCAGATGGCTTCACAGGTGAATTCTGTCGAACATTTAGAGAAGAGCTAACACCTAACCTTCTCAAACTCTTCCAAAAAATTGCAGAGGAAGGAACACTCCCAAACTCATTCTATGAGGCCACCATCACCCTGATACCAAAACCAGACAAAGACACTACAAAAAAAGAAAATTACAGACCAATATCACTGATGAATATAGATGTAAACATCCTCAACAAATTACTAGCAAACAGAATCCAACAACACATTAAAAGCATCATACACCATGATCAAGTGGGATTTATCCCAGGGATGCAAGGATTCTTCAGTATATGCAAATCAATCAATGTGATACACCATATTAACAGATTGAAGAATAAACACCATATGATCATCTCAGTAGATGCAGAAAAAGCTTTTGACAAAATTCAACACCCATTTATGATAAAAACTCTCCAGAAAGTGGGCATAGAGGGAACCTACCTCAACATAATAAAGGCCATATATGACAAACCCACAGCCAACATCATTCTCAATGGTGAAAAACTGAAAGCATTTCCTCTAAGATCAGGAACGAGACAAGAATGTCCACTCTCACCACTGTTATTCAACATAGTTTTGGAAGTCCTAGCCACGGCAATCAGAGAAGAAAAAGAAATAAAAGAAATACAAATTGGAAAAGAAGAAGTAAAACTGTCACTGTTTGCAGATGACATGATACTATACATAGAGAATGGTAAAGATGCCACCAGAAAACTACTAGAGCTAATCAATGAATTTGGTAAAGTTGCAGGATACAAAATTAATGCACAGAAATCTCTTGCATTCCTATACAATAATTATAAAAATTCTGAAACAGAAATGAAGGAAACACTCCCATTTACCTTTGCAACAAAAAGAATAAAATATCTAGGAATAAACCTACATAGGGAGACAAAAGACCTGTATGCAGAAAACTATAAGACACTGATGAAAGAAATTAAAGATGATACAAACAGATGGAGAGATATACCATGTTCTGGGATTGGAAGAATCAATATTGTGAAAATGATTATACTACCCAAAGCAATCTACAGATTCAGTGCAATCCCTGTCAAATTACCAATGGCATTTTTTACAGAACTAGAACAAAACTTAAAGTTTGTATGGAGACACAAAAGACCCCGAATAGCCAAAGCAGTCTTGAGGGGAAAAAAACAGAGTTGGAGGAATCAGACTGCCTGACTTCAGACTATACTACAAAGCTACAGTAATCAAGACAATATGGTACTGGCACAGAAACAGAAATATAGATCAATGGAACAGGATAGAAAGCCCAGAGATAAACCGATACACCTCTGGTCAACTAATCTGTGACAAAGGAGGCAAGAATATACAATGGAGAAAAGACATCCTCTTCAATAAGTGGCGCTGGGAAAACTGGACCGCTACATTTAAAAGAATGAAATTAGAACACTCCCTAACACCGTACACAAAAAAATAAGCTCAAAATGTATTAGAAAGCTAAATGTAAGACTGGACACTCTAATACTCTTAGAGGAAAACATAGGAAGAACATCCTTTGACATAAATCACAGCAAGATCTTTTTTGATCCACCTCCTAGAGTAATGGAAATAAAAACAAAAATAAACAAATGGGACCTAATGAAACTTAAAAGCTTTTGCAAAGCAAAGGAAAGTACAAACAAGATGAAAAGACAACCCTCAGAATGGGAGAAAATATTTGCAAATGAATCAACGGACAAAGGATTAATCTCCAAAATATGTAAACAGCTCATGCAGCTGAATATTAAAAAAACAAATAACCCAATCCAAAAGTGGGCAGAAGAGCTAAATAGACATTTCTCCAAAGAAAACATACAGATGACCAAGAAGCACATGAAAAGCTGCTCAACATCACTAATTATTAGAGAAATGCAAATCAAAACTACAATGAGGTGTCACCTCACACCAGTTAGAATGGGCATCATCAGAAAATCTACAAGCAACAAATGCTGGAGAGGGTGTGGAGAAAAGGGAACCCTCTTGCACTGTTGGTGGGAATGTAAGTTGGTAAAGGCAGTATGGAGAACAGTATGGAGTTTCCTTAAAAAACTAAAAATAGAATTACCATATGACCCAGCAATCCCACT
The DNA here is from genome assembly GCF_949987535.1 of Balaenoptera acutorostrata. NCBI lineage: Eukaryota > Metazoa > Chordata > Mammalia > Artiodactyla > Balaenopteridae > Balaenoptera > Balaenoptera acutorostrata. The sequence continues at coordinate 28,094,458 of NC_080085.1, read as the reverse complement.
GCTGGGTATATACCCAGAAAAAAACGTAATTCAAAAAGACACATGCACCCCAATGTTCATTACAGCACTATTTACAATAGCCAGGTCATGGAAGCAACCTAAATGCCCATCAACAGATGAATGGATAAAGAAGTTGTGGTACATATATACAATGGAATATTACTCAGCCATAAAAAGGAACGAAATTGGGTCATTTGTAGAGTCGTGGATGTATCTAGAGACTGTCATACAGAGTGAAGTAAGTCAGAAGGAGAAAAACAAATATCATATATTAATGCATATATGTGGAACCTAGAAAAATGGTACAGTTGAATCAGTTTGCAGGGCAGAAATAGAGACACAGATGTAGAGAACAAACGTATGGACACCAAGGGGGGAAAGTGGTGGGGAGGGGAGTGGTGGTGTGATGAATTGGGAGATTGGGATTGACATATATACACTAATATATATAAAATGGATAAACACCTGCTGTATAAAAAAATAAATAAACTTCTACAATTCAAAAAAAAAAGAGTAGTTTGAAGATTGTTGCAACATCCTAGATAAAAATGGAAATTAAGGTGTGAACTACAGCACTAGGAAGAGCATGAAAAGATAGATTCAGGGGAACTTGTTTGTGTGGATGGAAAGGAGAAGAAGGCATATGATTTAGATATGTCCTACTTGGGGCTGAGTAAATGGTATGACATTTGCACAGTTAGGAAATGAGAAAAATCAGGTTAGTCAACATGTTGGCACAGTGACTGAGGAAGAGAAAATAAGTAACAGGCTCTTTTTTTTAAGAAAGAAATAGTTCCTTTTCTATAGGTTCTGTTTTAGACATGTAGTGCTTGAGATGCTTTAGGGGATATTACGTGAAAAGGTCTTGCATTCAGTTATACAACTGTGTTAATATACTATGTTAATAAATGTTTTATCCTGCGTTTAAAACTAAAAAAAAAAAAAAAAAAGGAATAGACACAGTTAAATTTTCACATGTACTATTGATGTTCTAGATCACCTTCAGGAAGTTGATTTAACAAAAACTTATGTTTGCCTTTGAAAAAAGTAAGAAGTTCCATTGTCCATCATCCTAGCTGTAACACAATGAGCAATTTCTTTTTTTTCTTTTTTTTTTTTTTGCTTGTACTTAAATTTTTTTTCAATTATTTTTCTTTTTTTTTAAACATCTTTATTGAAGTATAATTGCTTTACAATGGTGTGTTAGTTTCTGCTTTATAACAAAGTGAATCAGTTACACATATACATATGTTCCCATATCTCTTCCCTCTTGCAATTTCTTTTATAAGTAATATAAAATGTGAGATAATATTTGGATGTTAAATTTCAAATGTCTCCTCCAGACTAGCATTTACTCCCATATATTCATTTTTCCTTCTTTTCCAGTTGAAAGAATTCAGAGTCAGTGGGATGAAGTACAGGAACACCTTCAGAACCGGAGGCAACAGTTGAATGAAATGTTAAAAGATTCAACACAATGGCTGGAAGCTAAGGAAGAAGCTCAGCAGGTCTTGGGGCAGGCCAGAGCCAAGCTTGAGTCATGGAAGGAGGGTCCCTACACAATGGATGCAATCCAAAGGAAAATCACAGAAACCAAGGTTGGTATCAAAGATATGTTCTTAAAATAAAATACACTGGATAAAATTATACCATGGATTAAAATCTAATGATTTTTAATGTTAATTTATTAAAAGAAAACAAGCTGAAATGAACAGTAGTCTTTGCAGTCAAAGTAAAGTAGAGATTAGTGGAAAAATGATGGTTAATATCAATGTTAAAATTAGTTTTGTTTAATAAATTAGGTACAATGCTCTGGTTTTCACACTGCATCATCTTTTAAGATCACTTCAGAATTGTTGCACGTTCTTCTGTAGTATCATGAAGTCAATCAGATGGACTTAATTCCTTCTTAAAAAAAGTAACAGGTCTACTCCTTCCTACTTTATTTGAGGGCAGTGAATGGAGAAGGGAAGGGTGGGTATGAGAATAAGGTAGGGATAAGGTGTACTCTCACTTTCTCCTCCCATTTTCTGACCTCCAGCCCAACTTCCCTTCTTTCTCTTCCTTTTCTTCTTCTTCCTCTCCCACGCCCCAAACTTCATCATATATTTTTCCACTTAATAATCTAGAACTCTTCAGGATAAATGAAACAGAAAAAGGAAAGGAAATAAAATTTGTTTAACTATGTCTTATCAAGCACCATGCATGGTACTTTATAAATACTGAATCCTTTCAAACCTCATATTTATAGGTCAGTTTGAAAAGACCTTAAATGCTAAACAATGGGTAGTCCTTAGAGGATTTTAAGCAGAGAAGTGACATAGTGAGAACTTGATCACATTGATGAAAACACTCTCTAGGGTTTTTTTCTGGTAGGAAAAGGCCTTCTGCTAAACAAGTATTTGAATCTCAAATTACCTATGTCATCTGAGAAAAAAGCCATAAAGTTTTCTTGCATGGAATGGCTCCCATTTCTAAATTAATCATTGTTCAGACTATGCTAAGCCACATAGCATATTTATTTACACTAGGTTTATTTGAAAAATAAACCCTGAAATCTCAGTAGCTGAATACAATGGTGATTAATTCCTTGGTTGTGTCATAGTTCAATAGAGGTCAAAGAACCCTTCTTGGGAGCTCTCCCCTACATGGTGACTTGGGGGTCCAAACTTTTCTAATTTTATCAAACTATAATTTTAAAATCATGGCTGCCCAAAGTCACCGCAGAAGAGTAAGAGAGAATGTGGTCAAGACATGGGGTTTTATGGCCAGGCCTCGAGGTTATGGACGTCACTTCCACCCAAAACCCATTGACCAGAACTTGTTCCCAATTTAATTTCAGGAAGAATGAATGGGAATAATGAACTAGTGAGCTTTTAGCCAGCCCTTGTCATAGCTAGTTTTCCAAAGGGTCTGAACAGCAATGAGGACAGGATTTTTATTTATATGACAAGAATGTTAGAATGCCACATAGGATTTTACAAACTTATCAGTACCTTTGTTGGAGGCAACATCTAGATGAATAAAAATTGTCTCTTTCACAAGATACTTTTTACCACTAAGATTTTCTCCCTTTGATGAGCATAGATGAATTAGGAATTTCTAATGATGGGTTTTCCAGTTTTTCACTTGACTATGTGAAGCATAGAATCCATGTGGTTATTCTTGAGGGTTCTGGTCTTATCCATCACGTACTCAGTATGTTATGCTATTTCTTTTCTCCTCTCAAAAATTTAGGGTTCTATGAATCTAGAGGATCACGGAACAAAGTGGTTAACTGGTCAGGAGGAATTACCAGGGAAAAAGAATTTGGATTGGACCCTTGAGATAGATGAGGGAAAGGAGAGATGAGAGGCATATAGAGACAGAGTTGTTCAGGGCAAGAAGACTCTGAAATTTGGCAATTGAGAAATACTCTTAAAACATACAAGAATCCTAAAGTGATGGCAAGAATGATTTGGATTTAATGGCTTTTGGAAAAGCAAGGAGCTTTAAATAAGAGACAGAAAGAGTTGCAAAAGAAAATATGAAAGGAGAAAACAAAACAATTTTTTCATCAAAATAAGTAAGGTGTTCTGGACACCTAAAACAAAGACAAGATTGTATTATAATTGCTATCCTTGTCAAACTTTTGAAATAAAAATTTGTTTTTGAATAGTCCATCTAAAACTGCATCTTGAAAATGGCTCAGCCATTATCTTTGGAAACTTATGTTTTTGTTTGTGTTATATGTTAGGAATTTAATGATATATATTGCTGTAACTTCAGTGTAAGTTCCTAACATAAATAAAGAAGACTAAAGCTGTAATTTTCCTGTCCATTTCCTAAATGACATATGCTAAAACTAAAAGTAATACTAACCCTAATACTAACATTTAGTGAGTACTTGGCTCTTTGTCAAAAAATGTGCTAACCACTTCACATATATTGGCTTATTTCATCCTCCCAAAAACTTTCCATGAAAAGTACTATTATTGTTCCCTGTTTACAGATAAGTAAATTGAAAGCCTAGAGAAGTTCAGTAACTCCTCTTTAAAAGCAGCAGAGTTGGGATACGAATGCATAGCAATTACTTTTTTTTTAACATCTTTATTGGAGTATAATTGCTTTACAATGGTGTGTTAGTTTCTGCTTTATAACAAAGTGAATCAGCTATACATATACATATATCCCCATATCTCCTCCCTCTTTTGTAAATGACCTCACAGATTTCCTCCTTAACCCGTTGTCTGTGTGGCTAAAACAAATCAAGAAAACACCGTGAGGAACAGAAAGGGAGACCATTGTAGTTGTGAACTGACAAATAAGATTATATTACTGATGAGCCAACAGGTGGAAAATGAAAGCAGTAAAACAGTATACCAGGGAGAAGTTTTCGTATTTTGTTCCACTGTGAAAAGCTAAAAAGATAATTGCAAATTGTATTCCATTTTTAATGAAACTACAATGTTTAATTCTTATAAAAGTCAGGGAGCCTTATAAAGTGGAGGACTGCCTTTATGTCTAATGTGTTATCATTCCTGAATGATATTAGCTGGCTTATCACTTACAATTTTCTTTGAGGAAGAAAGTGTGAAAATAGACATAATAGACAATGGTTAATTTGACCAGGATCTCCTTGCTCCATGAATTCTTTCTTAGTCTGTGTGTCTAGGGTTAACAAGAGAGCTGGTGAGCCTCGTGAGGCAGTCATCAGGCTGTCTCTGTAGAGTTGGAGAGCTGTGATTACAGCAGCCAGCCTCCTTTGGAGCAGCATCGCTGATGACTGCCCTCACTGTCACAATGAAATGGTTTCAAAGCCAACCACCAGCACCATTACACTCCTTGAAAACTTAAACCAGTCACTATACCTGAGCTAAAGAAAAAAATCACTCACAATTCTGATATTTTTATGATTCATAATTGCTAACCTCTGTCTATAATCTCTTCCATTTCTTTTTTTTTGGCCGCACCACATGGCTTAAGGGATCTTAGTTCCCCAACTAGGGATTGAACCCAGGCCCGCAGCAATGAGAGCATGGAGCCCTAACCACTGGACTGCCAGGGAATTCCCCTCTCTTCCATTTCTTATCTACATATTTTTAATTGTGTTCATAATGTAGATAAAATTTTGAATTCTGATTTTAAAGTTAGTATTATATAAATACATATGTTGCTACATAACTTTTAACAATTATCATTTTTAATTATAATATTTCATTAAGTTCCATCTTTCACCATTTCCCTACTAATTAGACATTTAGAAAACCTCCACTCTTGGTTAGAGAAAATAGTGGAGAAAACATTGGAATAACAACAGCCCCTTTACAAAGTAGAACTCAAATCTGAGATGGCATCTGGGAAAAGTCCATCTTGAAAGCATAGACAAGGTGGAAGGAGATAGCAACAGTAAGTATTTGGCAAAAGAATAGACTGTAGATAGCCCATCGTGTCAATAATTAATGAGTAGATCATTAAATGATGCCCATAAAGTATGTTTAGTTTCTTTCTTTCCTATATAACCCTTAATTTTTTGGAAACAAAAACATAAGATGAGTAAGTAGCTGATTTTGTTAAGTGCATGGCTTCATTTGCTCTTCCCCATGGCCCTAGTAAAACAATAATGCTCTTCTGAGATAGAAAGACAGATATTAGGGGAAATCATACAGGATTTCCATCCTAATCAAAATGTCTGCCAAAAGGCTATGGCAGAATCCTATGAGAGATGATACCATTTAACTTTCATAAGAGGTAAGATGGTGTGCCTTTGGCACCTAAAACTGCCAGCAGTGGTCATCATGGGATTTCTTTTATTTGGCAGAATCTTGGTTTATTTCACAACCTGTTTCCCAGGCTATTAAGATTGGTCCAAACTTGGCAGTGGATTCTTTGGAAAAATTATTTCTTGATGATTTTAAACTTTCTTTTCCAGTGTCAAGAGAGATTTATCCAGGCTCAGAATTTTCATTTATTTTTTTCCCCTTTCAGCTTTTGAAAGAGAAATTCCTTTTTTGTCTCTCTTGTGATTGCTTTTATGTCAAATTCAGCATAAAAGCTTTTCAAACGTGACAGCATTAGCTGTTTTGTGCTTGGCTGAGCTAAGAGTACATGAATTCAATAGAGAAGTGAAATCTTATTTGAGCCTAGCTGATTTAGCTATATAATACTTAAAACTATCTGAGGTGAGAAACACAATAATTTATCAAATTATTAAATAAAGATTTCCAAGGCTGCAAAATATGTGTTTTGAAGACATTCTTTAGGGAACTTGAAATGTAGATACACTGTAATCATGTAATTAATTTTAAAATTTGAACTTGTTATATGTAGTAAATCTGATAGCTATTTGAGGATTGCAAATTATTTTACCAGGAAAGAAACTAATCAGAGAGAACTTTTCTTTCAGATATGGAAGTAGAGCCTTGTTGTTTTCATTATTTGAGGGGATGGGTGGCATTAGATAGTATCCTTATCTACCAAAAAGATATATACAGTAATGGAAGCTAAATTCTCCTTTCACACATTTTATTTACTTTTTGGATGAGCACAAAATTAAATCAGCAAATTGACCCACCCTGGTAGTTTGAGGTTTGGATTTCTGATACAGTAATGAAAAACATTATCAGAAAACTTCTTCCTAGGACCTGCCATTTTTTCATGTAGTTTCTTTATTCCCTTTTGTTCTCCCCTAAAGATCCCACATGATTAAGAAGAAAGAATCAATAACCTGATAGTCCTTTTCCTCCCAAAGTATGTATGAAGCTATTAAATTTCTCAAAGCACACAAACAGAGTGCTTCCTACATCACTGATAGAGCACAGGAAAAATAATGGGTGGTTTTCCAGGTACTGCTATAGTATATAAATATTTAATGCAGAGTCACGAAGACTTGCATAGCATTATGCTCTGATTGCACCATATTTTGCCTTATTTCCTTTTCACACTTTAACTTATTCCATGCTTGAAAATATAATGTGGCAACTCTGTAAATCCACTCCTCCATAAAAGCAGCAAATTGCAAAATTGTTAAAATTGCCTTTTCTAAACTCTGGAAATTAACCAGAGGTTGGCAACAATATGTAAATTACTGAACTTCACTAAGAACAGCAGGGTTTGAGACTTTTTAACTTGGCCTATTCCCATCAGTTTCTCCCAGCTACACAGTAGCCTTAAAAATTAATAGTCTTAAAGCTACCAGAGAAAGAGAATAGAACTTGTATTGAGCATGTTTTCTGACCACAACAGTATGAAACTAGAAATCAATTACAGAAAGAAAAATGAGAAAGGAACAAACATGTGGAGACTAAACAATAGGCTACTAAAAATGTAATGGGTCAATGAAGAAATTAAAGGGAAAATCAGAAAATACCTCAAGACAAAGGAAAATGGAAACACAAAACTCCAAAATCTATGGGATGCAGCAAAAGCCGTTCTAAGAGGGAAGTTTATAATGATGCAGGCCTTCCTCAAGAAAAAAGAAAAATCTCAAATAAGCAACCTAACATATCACCTGAAGGAATTAGAAAAAGAACAAACAAAGCCCAAAGTCCACAGAATGAAGGAAATAATAAATATAGGAGAGGAAATAAATAAAATGGAAACAAAACAAAACAAAAAAATAGAAAAGATCAATGAAACCAAGAGCTGGTTTTTTGAAAAGATAAACAAAATTGATAAACCAAGAAGAAAAGAGAGAAGACTCAAATAAACAAAATAAGAATGAAAGAAGAGAAATAACAACCAATACTAGAGAGATACAAAAAATCTTAAGAGAATACTATGAACAGTTATACACCAACAAATTGGACAACCTAGAAGAAAATGGACAATTTTCTAGAAACATACAACCTGCCAAGACTGAATCAAGAAGAAACAGCCAATTTGAACAGACCAATCACTAGTAGTGAAATTGATTTTCTAGTAAAAAAAAAAAAACCTCTCAGCAAAGAATAGTCCAGGACCAGACAGCTTCACAGGAGAATTCTACCAAACATATAAAGAACTTAAACCTATCCTCAAGCTATTCCAAAAAATTGAAGAGGACAGAACACTCCAAAATTCATTCTATGAGGCTACCATTACCCTAGTATGAAAACCAGACAAAGACACTACAAAAAAAAAAAAAGAAATGAAAATTATAGGCCAATATCTTTGATGAATATAAATGCAAAAACCTCAACAAAATATTAGCAAACCTAATCCAACAATGTATAAAAAGGATCATACATCATGATCAAGTTGGTTTAAGGATGGTTCAGTATTTGCAAATCAATATAATATACCACATTAACAAAAGGAAAGATAAAAAGCACATGATCACCTCAGTAGATGCAGAAAAGCATTTGACAAAATTCAACATCTGTTCATGATAAAAGCAAACAAAACAAACTCTCAACAAAGTGAGTATAGAGGGAACATATCTCAACATAATAAAGACCATTTATGACAAAGCCACAGCTAACATCATACTGAATAGTGAAAAGCTGAAAGCCTTTCCTCTAAATTCAGGAATAAGACAAGGAAGCCTACTCTCACCACTTCTATTTAACATAGTATTGGCAGTCTTAGCCACAGCAATCAGACAAGAAAAAGAAGTAAAAGGCATCCAAATTGAAATGAAAGAAGTAAAACTATCACTATTTGCAGATAACATGATGCTTTATATAGAAAACCCTGGAGTCTCCACCCAAAAACTAGTAGAACTAATAAATGAATTCAGCAAATTTGCAGGATACAAGATTAATATACAGAAGTCTGTTGCTTTTCTATACACTAATAATGAAGTATCGGAAAGAGAAAGTAAAAAAAAAAAATTCCTGTTTAAAATCACATCAAAAAAGAATAAAATACCTTGGAATAAACTTAACCAAAGACGTGGAAGACCTATACTCTGATGAAGGAAATTGAAGATGATGCAAAGAAATGGAAAGATATTTCGTGCTCTTGGATTGGAAGAATTAATATTGTTAAAATGGCCATACTACCCAAAGCAATCTACAGATTAATGCTACCCCTATCAAAATACCCCTGACATTTTTCACAGAACTAGAACAAATAATCCTAAAATTCATATGAAACCATAAAAGGCCCCAAATTGCCAAAGCAATCTTTAGAAAAAAGAAAAAACCTGGAAGTATCACCTTCTCGGACTACAGTAATCAAAACAGCATGGTATTAGCACAAACAGACACGTAGATAAATGGAATATAATAGAGAGCGCAGAAATAAACCCACACACCTATGGTTAATTAATCTATGCCAAAGGAGGCTGAAGTATACAATGGAGAAAAGACAGTCTCTTCAACAAGTGGTGCTGGGAAAACTGGATAGCTACATGTAAAAGAATGAGATTAGAACATTTCCTCACACCATATACAAAAATAAACTCAAAATGGATTAAAGACCTAAACGTAAGACCTGAAACCATAAAACTCCTAGAGGAGAATATAGGCAGAACACTTTTTGACATAAATCATAGCAACATTATTTTTGGATCTCTCTCCTAAGGCAAAAGAAATAAAAGCAAAAATAAGCAAGTGGGACCTAATTAAACTTAAAGGCTCTTGCACAGCAAAGGAAACCATCAACAAAATGAAAAGACAACCTACAGACGGGGAGAAAATATTTGCAAATGATGCTACTGACAAGGGATTAATCTCCAAAATATACAAACAGCACATACAGCTTAGTATCAGAAAACAAACAACCCAATCAAAAATTGGGAAGAAGGCCTGAGTAGACATTTTTCCAAAGAAAACATTCTGATGGCCAATAGGCACATGAAAAGGCACATTTGCTAATTATTAGAGAAATGCAAATGAAAACAGCAATGAGATAGCACCTCACACCTGTCAGAATGGCTATCATCAAAAGATCTACAAATAACCAGTGTTGACAAGGATGTGAAGAAAAAGGAAGACGTTTGTACACTTTTGGTGGTATGTAAATTGGTGCAGCCACAATGGAAAACAGTATGGAGGTTCCTCAAAAAACTAAAAGTAGAACTACCATATGATCCAGCAATTCCACTCCTGTGTGCATATCTGGAAAAAATGAAAACACTAATTTGAAAAGATACATGCACCCCAGTATTCATAGCAGCACTAATTATAATTACCAAGATATGGAAGCAACCCAAATGCCCATCAACAGATGAATGTATAAAGAAGATGTGGGGTGTGTGTATGTATATATATATATATATATATATATATATATATATATATATATACACACACACACACACACACACACACATACATACATACAATGAAATATTAGTCACGAAAAAGAATGAAATTCTGCCATTTGTAGCAGTGTGGATGGACCTAGAGAATATTATACTTAGTGAAATAAGCCAGACAGAGAAAGACAGTGTGTATTACTTATATGTGGAATCTAAAAAATATTACAAATGAATGTATATGCAAAACAGAAACAGACTCACAGACTGAATGTTTTCCCCTGAGATCAGGAGCAAGATAAAGGTGTCTGCTCTCACCACTTCTATTTACCATGGTACTGGAAGTTCAGGATGGGAAAATAGGCAAGAAAAAATAGATAAAAATCATCCAGATTGGAAAGGGAGAAGTAAAACTATATCTATTTGCAGGTGACATAATCTTGCATATAGATGATCCTAAGGAATACACTAAAAATGTAATTCAGCAAATTTGCAGGATCCAAGATCAAAATACAAAAATCAATTATTTTTCTATATACTAACAATGAATAATCTGAACAATGAAATTCAGAAAATTTTTCCATTTATAATAGCAACAAAAAAATAAAATAATTAGGCATAAGAAAAATGCAACACTTTTCCATTGACAACTACAATGCTGAAAGAATTTAAAGATTTAAGTAAATGGAAAAGCATGCCGTATTCCCAGATCAAAAAACTTAATATTGTTAAGATAGCAATATCCCCATATTGACCTACAGACTCTATGCAATTCTTATCAAAATCCTCACTAGTTTTTCTGTAGAAATCAACAAGTAGATCCTAAAATTCATACTGAAATGCAAGGGACAAAGAATAGCCAAAGCAACCTTGAAAAAAGCACAAAGTTGGAGGACACACAGTTCCTAATTTCAAAACTTACTAGAAAGCTACAGTAATCAAGACAGTGTGGTGCTGACATCAAGGTAAACATATAGATCAATGAAACAAAATTGAAAGTTCAGAACTAAATCCTTGCATTTGTGGTCAATTGATTGTTGGCAAGAGTGCCTAGACAATTCAAAGGGAAAAGAATATTTTTTCAAAAGTTCATGCTTGCATAACTAAATGTCCACATACAAAATAATGAAGTTTGACCCTACCTCACACCATACAAAAAAATTAATTCAAAAATGGATCTTAGAGCTAGATATAAGAACTAAAATATTAGAACTCTTATAAGACAACATAGGAGTACAATGAGTTAATTAGGCAGTGTTTTCTTAGACATGACACCAAAAGCCAAAGTGACAAGAGAAAAAATACATAACTTGGACTTCATCAAAGTTAAAAACTTCTGTGCTGCAAGCAATATCATAAAGAGAGTAAAAAGACAACCCACAGAATGGGAGAAAATATTTGCAAATCATATATCTGATAAGAGACTTGTATGCAGAATATGTAAAGAACTCATAATAAGAACAAGAAAGACTCAATTATAAATCAGCAAAGGATTTTAATAGACATTTCTTCAAAGAAGGTGTACAAGTGGCTAATAAGCACATGAAATGATGGTCAACATCAGTCATTATTAGGAAAATACAAATGAAAACCACAATGAGATACCACTTCATATGCACTAGGGTCATACTTGAGTAGGTATGCCAGTCAGGGTAGGCTAAGTTATGCCACAGTAACAAACTATCCCCAAATCTAGAGACAACACAAAGTTTATGTTTTATTCATGTTACATGTCCACTCTAGATTCACAAGAGCATTCTACTTAGCTTAGTTATTCAGGGAGTGCAGCTAATGGGAGCTGCATCTTGATACATAACTTCTCTGATCAGAGAGTCAGGAAACATGATGAATGATGCCACTGGCTCTTAAACCATCTGCCTGGAAGTGACGTGTAGCCAAAATCAGTTATGTTATCATCCCTAATTCAGTGGGGGTGCAGCTGTGTAATCCTCTGGTATGAAAAAGGCACCGAACGTCTGTGAACAATAATGTAGTCTACTGCAGTAGGCTCATGGGATTTGAAAGTAGCCGGGAAAATGCGACTTTCTGGGAATCTGTCCTCTGGCTTTCTCTCTGGAATCATTTCCACCCAACCATGTCCACACCCTCTCAACCAGACTTCTCTTAGATGCCTGGGGTAGCTGGGTGATTTGTTAATTACAACACTGCTGAAGTCTTTTAATAAAGTCAGCAAATTAAAAAGAGAGCCCAGATAAAGAGAATGCTTTCCAAAATGTCATAATGAAATTAAGGTAATGAAGCACTTGGAGGGCTCTCCTCCCTTCTTTTCTGTATAAAACTTATTCCAAAGAAGCTGGAAGAGAAATGGGGCCTGAAAAGTAAAGAGGGGGGAAAATAAATTGTATGCCATTAGTTTAATTATAAAAATTCATTACATGAAGTCATGTAAGACAGAAAATAATGGAACTCTAATGGGTTGGCCGATAACACATTTACTAGCCTGCTCTCAGCTTGTAGTCATTGTTGAAAGGACAAAAAAGTAACAACTTTGGTATGTAGTCCTCAAAGCTATTGAAAAGATTAATCATTTCCAGTAAGCTGGAAAATGAGGGCTGTTTTCTCAAATAGTATCCCCTGTATAGTGTTACCTTCTGAAACAGAGTTGCTTGGTAATGTCAGAGGTTTAATAGATGAGTCTTGAAGTTTATGGTGAGAGGCTTTACTTTTGAAATAGCTTCCTTACAGATATTTTAACATTTCTGTTATATATCCATAAAGAGGTTTTCTAGGTCATGTTAATTCACACAAGCAATAAAGAAATTGTATTTCTTTTTCCCAATAAATATGTATAGAACATTAATTTATACTTAGGAGTAAACTGTTTAGTGATTTTTTTAAACAAACCAAATATGTATTTTTTTCTGCTGTCTTTGTTTAGCAACGTCTTACTTTATTATACACAGTAATTTTCCAATCATGCCATAATCATCAAGGAGACTATTTTATATTCTTCAAAATTCAATTATAATAAATCCAACCATCCTCCTTAAATTCTTTTATGTGGAAGCATATCTTCTTTAAGTAGATTGAACCCTGAATATTGAAGCCAAGAAACCTGCATTTTTGTGATGCCTCTTTCACTGACAAGCTATGTCACCTTCAACAAGTCACTTAACCTTTCAGGGTTTTTGTATGGGCAATTATGGGATTGGGTAAGAGGAAAGGAGATAACAAAAGATCAAAGTGGATATTTATGTAAGGATCATATATTTGAGGGCCTTGTAATCCAAGGAGAGAGGTTTGGACTTAGTCTTGTAGGTAACAGGGAGCCATTGAAAGGTTTTACAGAGGAATAATGTTGTTATATTTGCATTTCAAAAAGATCCCTTGAGCAGCTATACGTGGATGGAAGGTCTAGAGTAGAGGGAAGGAGCCAATAAAAAGGTTATTGCAGAGTCCAAGTAAGAGTAGATGAGGGCTTAAGTTAAGGCGGTGGCAATGGAGGTAGAAGATTTGGATATAAGGGAAAATTGTGGTACAACTTCTGTATGGATGTGCTCTCTGCCTCTTCCTCCAGTTGCGGATCCACTTGCACTGCAGAGGGAGAAGGTTGGGCTAGGGACAGAGCCTTGGGGAACACCAACATTTAAGGGACAGGCAGAAAAAGAAACACTTGAACCTTAAGAGTATATAGAGGACACCCAAAGATAGGGGACTAAGGAAGGATAGAGCCTCAAGAACAGAGCAGTCAATAGCACCAGTTGCTGCACACAAATCAAGTAAATGAGAAAGTAAAACTTTCCACAGACATTGGCCATTGGTGACTGAATCAGTTAAGTATTTTCACAAAAATGCTGCATGACAAGCAACTTCAAAATGCCAGTGGCAAACAATAATAAGCATTTATTTCTTCGTGAGTTTGCAGCTCGTCTGGGGTGGCGCTGCTTCACACTGCAGGTTGATTGGGGTAGCTCTCCACACATCACTCATCCTTCTCCAAGGGTGAGCAGGCTAGCCCAGGGCACGTTTGTCTCATGATAATGGCAGAAGTGCAAAAGGGCCAGCCCCACTGCAGAAGCATGTTTTAAGCCTCTGCTTGTGTCACTTCTATTAACATCTCGCTAGAATTAGGCAAAACAAGTCATATGGCCAAGCTCATTGTCAAGGGCAGGGAAGTAAACTGCCCTTTGTAGCAGGAAATTCAAAGTTACATAGCAAAGGGCATAGATACAAGGTGGGGTAAAGAATTGAGGTCAGTAATCCGATTTGCCAGAGTGACTTCTTTCAGAATAGTTTTAGTGAGGTGGTGATGGCAGAAGCCTGATTTTGATGAATTATAAAGTGGCAGGAATGTAATCAAGTTGAGGCAATGAGTGAGTATTTGCCTTCTGAGGAGATTAACTGTGAAGGGAAAGAAAATGATGCAAGTCTTGTTGTTGTTTAAAGATGGGCGAGAGACTCATGTTTGAAAGTTGTAGAGAAAGACCTTGCAGAGAGGCAAGAGGTTGAAAAGACAGAGAAGGGAGTACATGGAGGAGGAGGGGGGGAGGGGGAGGAGGAGGAGGAGGAGGAGGAGGAGGAGGAGTGTCCTCGAGCACAAGAGTCACCTCTTGCTCTGAGGCTGGAGAGAAGGATGCAAGGCGTAAAATCTGATATTTCATGAAATTTATGCTTGATGTTAAATTGCCCCTGTGTAATTACAGGTAGGGTCATTTGCTGTGAGAGTTCTTCCAGTTTGTATCATCAGGGTGCAGTTTAGAAACCACACAAAATATTTCAAGCAGAGGGAATTTAAATACAGAGGACTGGTTCCATGGCTAATGAAGGAGCTGAGAAGTCCAACGGGAGATAGTGAGGCAACTCAGAGTTCAGTGACATCGGGAAGCTGTTACCACTTCGAGGGCTGGAGAGACAACACGTGTCACCAAAGCCCAGAAGCCAGAGCCATCTGGTGCTAACTTGACCACTGTGTGGGCTGCACAGCAGGTACTGAAACTACAGAGAGAGGGTCTGTCCAGTGGGAAATGGAGACACAAAGAAGATACTGCCCACATAGAGAGAGGGAGAGATACTCTAGTTTCAGCCTTCCTCTGGCTCTCCCACTGGCCTAACCCAGCTAGAAGCCAGCTAGCAAGAAATCCTGGGATTTGCTGACCCCCTAAAGTGGTTAGTCCATCTGCAATACTGAGTAGAGTAGGAGAGGGGCAGAGAATGGGTCTAAGAGCTAATAAGTTCTTAGCTGTTAGCTCACAGAGCTAATTTTTTTAAATGAACCTCTTAGTTCATGTACGCAAACACAGTATCTAAGGCAAAAGGAGAAAACCCAATATGTAGGACTTTTTATCTGTAAATATATTATGATCCTGTTTTATAAATTTCCAAGTGTCGATGAAAAATTAATCAGTCGACCTAAGAAAGAAATGGAAATTTTTATTTGAGCCAAATTTGAAGATTATGACCTGGGAAGAGCATCTCAGAAAGCTCTGAGAACTGTTCCACTCGTCAGAAATCAAGGCACAGTTATATAAGTTTTTTGAGACAGAGGGCTATACATCAAATGACGTATTATTGACAGCTTATATAATCCAGATCTAAGCATAATCGTGGTGGGTCATGTGACCCCTTCCAAGATCAAGAAGGAATGTTAAAAAAAAAAAAAGGAAGGAATGTTATCTTTTAAGGAGTTGTTTTGTTGATGCTGGGAGAATGCTGCTCGTTATGGTTGAGCAGGTATTCCTGCTGACGGGGGAGGTTTGGTCGAGGCATAATGCAGATGCACAATGTACAGTGCAGGGAGAGACACGGCCAAAGGGCAGAGAAGAATTTTTATATTTAAATTTTTCTTGTCTTGCCATAAAATATGAATTGTATTTCACACAAGCAATTTGATTTTGGTTTTGACCTCATAACAAATGTGAGGCATAACAAGCAGCCTAAGTAATCCCATCCTATTTTACGGACAACAAAACTGGAACTCAAAAGGTTAATGACTTTAAGATCAAACTGCAAGACAATGGCCAATCAAGACTTCCTGGGAAGATGCCTCTTCATTACTCGGCATTGCTTTTTATGATGCTCCTTTGAGTCAGGGCCATTAAAATTTTTTAAATCGAGTTCACCTGAAACAAACCTGAATTTCACTTGTAGGTGAATATCCCAAAACACATTTTATAAGAAAACTTAAACAATACTCAACTTTAAAATTTTAATTGTAGGTCTACATACTCACATTTATCTTCTAAATTAAAGGGAGACTTTTAGAGGTGCAGCGTTATAGACAATGTTTATAAAACAGTGGGTCCCTTTCTTTCATTCAGTAGAGGCTCACCCTGTGGTGGCTGTAGTATGGTTCATTTAAAAATAGCAGCAGTAGGGGACTTCCCTCGTGGTCCAGTGGCTAAGGCTCCATGCTCCCAGTGCAGGGGGCCCAGGTTCGATTCCTAGTCAGGGAACTAGATCCCACATGCCGCAACTAACTAAGACCCAGCGCAGCCAAATAAATAAATAAATATTTTTTTAAAAAGTATCAGCAGCAGTAGTAGTAGTCATCGTAGTAGTAGTAGTAGTAGTCATCGTAGTAGTAGTAGTCATCGTAGTAGTAGTAGTCATCGTAGTAGTAGTAGTCATCGTAGTAGTAGTAGTAGTAGTAGTAGTAGTAGTAGTAATGATGGTGATTCTAACCAATACTTATTTAATGCTTTGGGTATGCCAGGCGCCACTCTAAGTGTTTTCCCTGCATTTTATAAATTAATCCTCATAATAATCTTTCAAGGTAAATACTGTTAATATACACATTTAATAAAGGGGGAAACTGAGGCATAGAGAGCATAATTAACTTTCCCATTTGTCACATAACTAGTAAGTGATCAAGTCAGGATTCAAACCCAGCAGGCTCATTCTGTTGCCCAGACTCCTGAATACTCTTTCTCTTCCTCCCTTGTTTTCCCTTGTGTCGGGTCAATATTCCTAAAAAGAATTCTTACAAAGAAAAAAGAAAAGGCAAACACTGAAATTTAAAATTTTTAATACTGAAAATTCTTGAAATGAATTCAGGTTGTCCCATAGTCCATAATCACTTTTTCCGCCTAAAATACTGTGTATAAATACCAAGCACATATTATAGCAGCATCATATGAGGTTTGAATATGAAATATTTCTTTCCTGGTTGGGGGCACAATCTTTTGGGGACTGAGCATTTTATATTCTTCATAAAAAACACATACATATATATACACCCACAAAATCATCTTTTTTTTATAGGCTAGTGCTCACAATATTTTAAATTTCTTCACACACCATGATCACCACACAATTCCCTGTTGTAAATGGAATTCAGAACTAAAAAGAGTGTGTGTGAATTCTACTGTATTTTTGAATTTAAAATTCTTCTGTGGTCTGGAGTTGTCCCAGTAGTAAATTTCACAGTAGTAGGCAAAGCTGGTCAAGGCCATTGTTCCTGGTGTGAATGACACTTCGTTAAAGCCCAAGGTGGTCAACCTATTATTACCTTAGGAGGAAGGGAAACCAGTCTGTTCTGGTGAATGTCTTTAAGAAGGGAGAAAAGGGTGCTGCGGTTGAGAACCTTTGAGTTTAGATAAGGGCCTTAGCCCTGTCAATGTTAGTCAAGGTCAGTGGGATTTTTTTCTTTTTAATCCTACATCACAGCAAAATCTGAGCGGTATGCAGTGAAGGATAGCATTCAGTCAAGATTTCCTTAGGTATAAAAATTTAAATTTCAGTGTGAATACAAATTTGAAGAAAAATGTATGGCTTGCGTATTTTTGCCTTTCAAGCATTAAAGTATACCAAAAAACTCTGGTTTGAAGTCAAGCCTTACTCTTTTACTAGCTTTTTACTATGAAGTGTCTAATTAAACTTTAACCTGCTATGTCCTTCAAGATTTTGGAAAATTCTAGCATACTTTTCAGCTTCTACTTTTAGGTATTTTTTATGATCTATAGATTAGAACCAAAGAGTGTATCCTCTTATATCTAGACTTTTCAAGTAACAACCCATGAGTGAGGGTTGACTTCCAAGATTATTTGTCTTTTCTTAGATAAAATAAGTGATTTTAATTATATTTATTAAAATTTGAACATTTTATATTGCTAAATCTATACATATATGCTCTGATGTTGGTTCATAATAGAAATTTCTTTAGCAATTGCATTTTTCTTAAAAAGGAATTGCCTAACTAAAAGGTAACTAAGTTATTGGTGTCAGTTTTGTAAAGTCTTATGCTGCCAATTAGAGATTTAATAGATGATAGATAATAAGCTCTTCTTTTAAAATGCAAATACCATCTTCTGGATAATAAGGACCAATTGGTCTTTCATATCTTAGTATACATTACTTTTTAACACTATAGGTTAAAAGTGGCTTCAGTGAAGAGGGAAAGGGAAGAAGATGTAATTTTGTACTGTAGGAAATTTCTAGAAAGGGAAAGCCTTTGGTGTGTGTGTTTCACCTCAGAAGGGCTTTTGGACAGTGTGAGGATATAAAAAGTGGAAAATAGGAACTGCAGGGCTTGATAAAAGGTGTATATAAGAAAAGGCAGGAATTCCACAAGGTTAAATTGTAATTGCTTTGTAGTACAGCGAGTATACTCTGTGCCTTTAAAAATTGTCTCTCTTTTTATTTTTATAGCAAAAGTTAGTGATACTGGCTTTAGCTGCTTCCTACTAGTTCTGTTATCTGGGTCTATTTGCTATATGCAATAAACGCAATTATTTCGTTTGATTCTAGAATAGGATGTTCTAATTAACTGAGAAATGCCAGATTATATACTGATTATAGATTTTCAAGGAACAGGAGTGTACTCAAATATACTGAAACTATGTTGAAAAGTACGAGTGTTTGATTTTTATTATCATAAATCATATTAACATAAAAGAACAAATACTAAAACAAAAATGAGTACTCTTTTCAGAAACATCAATTAGTTTCAATTTTCTCTTTTACCCTTCCAGCTCATGTCAATGTACTCTTACAGATTTAAGAAATACAGTGAAGGTAGAAATTGTGTTCTTTTCTTTTTTTTAACTTGTGATTTCTGTACACATTTACTGCATATTAGACCATTAGGTTGATGTATTGCCTTATTTTAATGTCCTCTCATTAAACATTGAAATTGTTTCTCATTTTTTAGTATCTTAGTTAATGAAGATCTTTATTCCTATAATGTATGTCTTTTAAATATTTTACTGGGAGAAAATACTAAAATTAGTTTACTTGGTCAATGGGAATAAGCATTTGTATGTCACTTGATATATATTGCCAAATTGTCCTAATAGATGCTGTTCCCAGCAGTAGTATATGAATGTGCTAGTTTGGCTACAGTCTTTCCAGCTTTGGATTTTATTTTTTTTAACTTAATTGGTGTCAAATTGTAATACTCTTATTTTTTCATGTTTTGAAAGTTGATTTTTTTCCTTTTCTATAAAAACTTTTTATTCTTTCTCTTGTTTGAATTGCTTGTTACTATTCCTTTGTCCATTTAACCCACTGTATTGGATTTAATATAACTATCTTTGTAATTTAATAATGCCGTAATGCTTGGAAGCCTCTTCCATGCACTTGAAGCAATGTTTAATAGAAACTTGGGGTTAATATGCCTCCAGATAAACCTATCATTGGTTTATTTCTTTCTTTGATATATAATATTTCAAGTAATGAAATACATGGTTTGATAATACTCAATTGTTAAAGATTAAAAAAGAAGAAAACATATGTCATTTGGTTTAGCAAAATTCTTATATTTAAAATTTTATTCTGATTTTAAAGTAGGATATTTTTAAAGTATTATGAATAAACTGACCCTTTAAAGAAGTTCATAACTAGAATAACAGCACTGGGTTTTTTTTGATGCTTAATATTTTCCGTATGCAGCTTTAGTTGAATGCCAGTAGATGGCACTAATTACATAAACAATTCAACAAGTTAATGATGAGGAAAAGAAATAACATGCGATACTGTTTTCTGTTCAAATTTTGGTATATGTCACATACTCAACAATTATTTGAGAGCTTATTTTTATAGTTTGTTCTCTCCCATGATAAAAACAATTAAGCCAAGTTTGTTTCCAATTAATTGCTACTAAATTGAGATACCTGATACTGATTATTGCTCAAGATGCTGCATTTGAAAAGTTCTGTCATGAAAAGTGGGTTAGCTTATACTATCATGTTTGACTGAACTACACACGGTAGTTTAAAAGCAATCATGTAGACATGCTCTGACCCGAGGATTCAGAAGCTGTTTATGAAGCATTTTAAGAAAGTGCAACTAGAGATTTCAGAGAAAACTGACATTCATTCTCTTTCCCATGTGTATCTATAGCAGTTGGCCAAAGACCTCCGCCAGTGGCAGATAAATGTAGATGTGGGAAATGACTTGGCACTGAAACTTCTTCGGGATTATTCTGCAGATGATACCAGAAAAGTACACATGATAACAGAGAACATCAATGCCTCTTGGGCAAGCATTCATAAAAGGTATGACCTACGTTATTTCTAAAACTATTTGCTGATTCTAATGATAGGGTAGTGACACTGGGTGGACAGTGCAGATTTGTTTTCCCATCCTGCTAAACCAGGGCTTTGGGAGGATCCAAGATGACAAATGCCAACCAAACTCACAGTCTTGCCTAAGTCCACTTATTTTAAAGATGAGGGACCCGAAGACTGGTGAAATGAAATGACTTGCCCACAGTCAGAAAGGTAGTGACATAACTAAGCAATTAGACAAAAAGGAAAGATTGATTTGTAGCTGAAAGAGCCATTTATCAGTCTGCTTTGAGAACTCTATCCAAAGAAATATTGTTCTATTCCATCATGCCACAAAGTGCCCCATCTTTAGTCTGACAAGGAAGTCACTTTGGGCTTCATGATGGAGTTATAGCTGTCTCTGGTGCCGTCATTGTATCTCCCTCCACACACCCAATGGGAAGATTTGTGTAGTGTAACATGACTCATAACTTCACTTCCCATTATATATCTGCGGAAATCAACAGCTCTTAGAGACACCGTCTCCTCAAACTAAGTCCTGACTCCTTATTATTCACTCTTAACCCCTTGTGCTGTTCTTTCATTAGCATTTATCCTAATTATAAACAAAATTATAAACAAATACATGAATTATGTAACTAATTGTTTAATGTTTGTCCTTCACATAAGTCTAACCTCCCTGAGGACGGAGGCTATCTTTCTTACCTGACACATCCTGAACCAGGTGATATAGTAGGGAGCTGGTAAATATTTGTGTTTTTTTAATTGAAATGTAGCTGACCTACAATGTTATGTTAGTTTCAGGTATACTACATAGTTATTTGACATTTGCACTTATTATGAAATCACTATAATAAGTCTAGTAACCATCTGTCCCCATACAAAGTTATTACAATGTTATTGACCATATTCCTCATGCTGTATATTACATCCCCATTGCTTATTTATTTTATAACTGGAGATTTGTACCTCTTAATCCCCTTCACCTATTTCGCCCTTTTACCCCCTCCTTACATCTGGCAACCACCCATTTGTTCTCTGTCTATATGAGTCTGTTTTCATTTTGTTTTGTTTGTTTTGTTTTTTTAGATTCCACATATAAGTGACATCATACAGTATTTATCTTTCTCTGTCTGACTTATTCACTTAGCATAATACACTCTAGATCCCTCCATGTTGTCACAAATGGCAAGATTCCAATTTTTTATACCTGAGTAATATTCCATCACATCTTCTTTATCCATTCATCTATCGATGGACACTTAGGTTGTTTCCATATCTTGGCTATTGTAAATAGTGCTGCAGGGTAAATATTTGTTGAATGATGACTGTACATAATTTAGAGTTACCTTGTTCATGCTGTGGTAAGTCAAGGATTACTGGGTACTCATTTTTAGCTCTGTCAGAAAACAGGGGCAAAAATAGCACCTGTATGGTGATAAGGAAGATCACAGTGAAAGGTAAATGAGTTCCAGAAGATAACATGACTTACTGAAGTCAGGTAGGTGGCCTTTATTAAGAAAAAAAGGCCACCATTAAAGAAAACAAAAACAGATTTTGAACTAAGCGGAAACTCTTAGGAGTAAGGAACTATTAATACACGGAAATTGAGAGATTAAGTTAATCTGGAAACTGAGTTAAAGATTGAAGAGTATAAACTCCTGTGAAACTGGATTTGAGCTGGTCATCCTGGGGGAATAGAGCAGCTCTAGCCCTGAATTCCAGACAGTGGGTGTTCAGATGGCCATGGAAAAGAAGACTCAACCTGAAGTTGGGGAATTATATTTGGGGCCCTATCAATAGAACCCTGGTGGTGAGAGGATGAGGTTGAATAGGGAACTGATAAAAAAAAAAATTCTCAAAGTTACTGCCTCCTCTTATTGGCAAGGTTTGTACTTTCTGCTCCAAATACAGATCTGCTGTTTGTTCAGTTAAATGAGGGCAGATTAGGCTCAGGAAGACTTATTCATATGTAATCAATTGGTATCAGAGAGTCAGTAGTTAAGATCTCAGTGGGAAATACCTGCTTCTCAAAGAGAGGCCTCTATGGGCAGGCAAATTAAGATCAGAGATTAATTTGGTGAGTTTAGGGAATGTAAGCCAAGAAGGAGCCAAAAAGAAGGCTTACTCATTTTACAAAACTAGGGCTTCAAGAGAGGTCTATCCCATCTATGCCACTCTTTCACGCTCCTTGAGTCTCCAAACAGCCCTCTCATTTCTTCTGATCACTTTCGTTAGGTCTTTGGATTCCTCAGAGAAGGGGCTTCCAGTCTATATTTTTTGACTTGGTCCCTAAAAAGCTACCACCTAAGGAACGTATATAGTTATTTCTCCAATGGGTAAAGTAAAATAGAAAGTTAAAAGCCAAATTACATTTTTTGCTAGCCCATAGAGAATCTGTGATTTGCCAAGCTAATTTGATTCATGCCTCTGAAGTTCTTCCCTGTTTCTTTCTCACATATACTCTATGAAAATTCATCCACTTGTGTAGTTTCAGTCTGCTGATGACTCTCCATTTATACCATTTGCAGCTGAGCATGATCGTTGAATTTCAGACCTGCATATCCTATTGATTTCTTTTCATTTTAATGTCCCTCGGCAACTTCAAATTTCATAGGCCCAAAGCTGAACTCATCTTTGTCCTCTTACAACCTCTTTCTCCAAATGCAACCTACTTCTCTTCCTATGATCCCTCTCCAGTGAACATTACCACAACCCATTCAGTTGTCCAAATTGGAAACTCATGCTTGACTCTTCCTTCTATTGAATACAATCCCAGTAGCCAAGCTATCACAAAGCTATTTACTACCTAAATAGCTTTCAAATCCAGTTATTTCTCTTCCTCCCTACTCTTCAACTATCATGTCTTGCTTAAATGACTACATCTTTCACCCAACTGGCTTCCCTGCTTCTAGTCTTCCTGCTTCTTACCCATTCTCTACATAACGCAGGATGATTTTTCTAAATACAGTATATTCATATAGCTCCCCCTCCCCGCCCCCCCAGTTTTAAAGGCTTTGGTGGCTTATCCGTTATTATTTGAAGACAGTCCACACTCCTTTCAATGGCTTCAAGATCTTGCACGTTATGGCCTTTCCTTAAAACTCCAGCCTAAGTTTCTGCTCTCCCTCAGTCTCCTCTCCCCATAATTAAGTAACATTGAGCTATTTTCATTTCCTCATAGCTATGTTCTGTCTTCTCTATTATGTGCTGACGTGATAGATGTATTATTCCTTCCTTTTTGCATGGTTAAGTTCTATTCATTATCCAGGTCTCAGTATAAATGCCATTTCCTCCAGGAAGCCTTCTCTGACTACCAACCCCAAAGCCTACACTCTGTGATAGTGCTTATCTCACTACACTGTACGTAAGTGTCTGTTGGTCTTTGTCTCTTATGAGGATGTTTGCTCTGTATACACCTTGGCTGCTCGTCCACCATATGACCTAGCACTTAGCTTGGCACATAGTATCTACCCCCAAAACATGTTTAATTAAATAGGTAAATAAACCAACAAAAAATTACTAACTACAAGTGTTCTGGAGTGCCAGTAACTCAACACAGAAGAAAAATGTATCCATTAGGATTGCTTTCAGTTTCAAGTGACAGAAAACCCAAGTTCAATAGCTTACCTAATGGAGGTCTGTTTCTATCACTTTATGAGAAGTTCAGAGTCAGGCAGGTGGCGACATGGGCTCCGTAGCTCAGCAATGTCAGCCCTGAAGTCTCCTTGTTCTTCTTGGCATTTCCATTAGAACATAAGCATTCCAGCAGGAAGAAGCAGCGGCAGAAGGGGCAGTGCTGGTGTCAGGAAAACAGTGGCTTTCTC
Source organism: Balaenoptera acutorostrata (assembly GCF_949987535.1). Taxonomy (NCBI): domain Eukaryota; kingdom Metazoa; phylum Chordata; class Mammalia; order Artiodactyla; family Balaenopteridae; genus Balaenoptera; species Balaenoptera acutorostrata. The sequence goes on along the minus strand of NC_080085.1, from coordinate 28,070,003 downwards.
AGGAACTTTCGGGTCAGAGCTATGCCACAAAACCACCTCTAGTATCTAGGAATTTGGGTTGAGCCAGCCAATAGAGAATGTCTGCCACAAAGGGTATGGAAAGAGGAAACTGATAAACCGTCATGCTGTAGCTGGGCAGCATGAAGTTCCCTGGAGAGACAGCCAGTCAAATCTGAGTAAATACGGTATACTGTCATGGAGGGTGGTCATAAAAGTGGGCCATTTGGGCTTGGTGGTTGTTCTGGTCAGTGTGAAAGGGCATGAGGAGAGCTGGGTGCGCTGTTGGCTAATGATACCTTTACATGGGAAGTTCACACTCGGTGTATGCTATGTGTGTCACCCGCACAGATTAAACCATATTTTACTTGGCTACATCTTATTTTATATTCTTATAGATCTTACGCTAGATAGATAAAGACCAAGAAAAGTCTTTATGTGATCTTCTGCATTTTGATGTTTTTATCCAATATCTCGTGCAGCTAAAGCCAGAAGTGAAGTAACGTCATACTCCTCCTCTAGATTTGTGCTGTTCAGTAGGGTAGCCACTAGCCATAGGTGGCCATTTAAGTTCAAAGTATTACAATTAAATAAAATTGAAAATTCATTTCTTCCGGCTCATCAGCCACCTTTCAGGTGCTCAAGAGCCACAGGTAACTAGTGGCTTCCCCACTGGACAGTCCAAAATCGAACATTTCCGTCATCACAGAAAATTTTATTGATCGTCCTGCTCTAGATCATCTTTGTTTATGTTCCCCTAAGCAGTTTAGCATACATTTATAACAATTGCATACTATATTACTTCAGAAAGAGATTTTGCCAAATTTTGTAAATAAAAAGTATTTCCTTTACAAAGTGGTTCACATTATTCTCTTTCCTTGTTTCTACCTTATTTTTTCTATTTATCCATCTTCTAGAGTTGCCATTTAAAGTCTCAAAAACTACAACTATCACAAAATATAAACACTTTTACTGTTAATCCTAATAAACATGATTTTAAAGGAGAAATTATTAATATTGATATTTGGGTTTGGGGAATAAAAGTATCTCATGTCTTTGAAATATATCTATAACCAAGACTTTTTAGGTAGGGGAGACTGTTGAAAGCATTCTGATTACATCATTTCTCATGGCTCAGGTTTTACCACTGAGCACTGATATATTGCCTGCACTGAAACTTTCAATCATATAGATAAATATATGCAAAAATTTTGTGCATTTGGAAGCCTATGCAAAGCAATAAAATCTTTACTTCAGTTTTAAAATTTTGAATGTTAAACAAGATATAAAAAGTATAACTTGGAAGAACTTTACTTTGATATCATATACTGGCAGGCTGTAGTTTCAAGGCATAATCAAAAACGAAAGTGAGCTAATTTTGTTTTGTATTTTAGTGTTCAATTTAAGTTTATTAATAGGTCAGAGGAATCTTCAAATTCTATACTGGCTTTTATTGGACCTTTAATTACCATTTTATATAGATAAATATAAATAGCTACGTGCACCTAAAAGGACTTGCTCTACCATTCATGAATAAAAGCAAAAGCTGCTTCTCAAGTAAACTCTGTAGTTTAGCAATTCATATCAGAACATAGGTCATCATTGTGACCTATGTAGGAAAATATTTTGTTTTCCTGATCGTATGCCTTATAGAGTCCATGTTAACATATAAAGCCAGAAATGTGGGCTTCTGCAAGTTCATTTCTTTCCCTTCAATCTCTGTGAATAGATATGAATTGGTGAATAAGATAATATTAGATGTGATATTACATATTACTGTGAGAAGCCTCTAAGGCTTAGATTTCAAGGACTGCCATCTGGCTGATGACTTTATGATGACACCGTCATGAGATTTCATTTCCTTATTTCTATTCCAGGGCCACTCTTTAAACAAGAAATGTGCATTAACTCTGAATTGTCTGTCTGTAGCTATAGGAGGGCTTCTCCAACTACTAAGCAGCAAGGAGCAAACTCATCAAGTAGAGGGGCTGATCCTAGTATCAGAGGGTTCATCATGGATAGAAGTTCCTCACAAAAGCTCCCAGATATCTGAACAATCTCTCTAAGTTCTAAGAAAGATGTAGCATGTATGTGTGTACATGTATGTATGTGTATATGCATATGCATGGACATGCATGCAAATACACTATCCTTAAAATAATATCTCAGTATTCGCCTGTCCGCTCTAATAATATGTTTCAAATTTTAATAATTACAATTAATAATTGAGAAACTGAACAATTATCACTTGTGTTCTCCGTCTTTGGCAACCATGAAGCCCTTGTAAATCACTCCTTGCTTCTCTATTCCTAGGTCCTTTCTCTTTTTCACTTTAAAAAAAGAAGAAAAAGGGAGAAAAATCATTGAGCCCTATTTTGTGTGAAGCAAAGAGCTACTCTAGCTGAACACTGGATCTCTTTCACATTATCCAACGTATTTTTTTAGTAACTGTTCTGCTTCCTTTCTCTGGGATTTTCAATTTCTTCTTTCTTCTTCCTCCTCCCCTTCCGCCAACCATCATGCTCAAGTTCCCTCATCCTAAAAGAACATTTTTAGGATACCGACTTTTCTATCCAGCTATCCTTGTTTCCCCTTACCATCAAAATTTTTTTAAAGTAGTAATTGACATTATTGTTTCCTCTCCAGCTTCTGGCTATGCTTGGACCCACTTCAGTCTGGCTTCCCTAGTACCTCCACTTTCCTGAAAAAAGGACTCATTAAGATTGTCAATAACTTTTATAATAACTAATTGCCCTATTTTATTTATCCATCTACTTGACTTCTTTTTGACCTTGGTCCTGTTTATCAACTCTACTGGTTGAAACTTTCCCTTCTTTTATTTCCAAAACGATATTACTTTGCAATTCTCCAGTTTCTCTAGTAATATAATAAGTGTGAAGTGCTTGGCACAATGCCTGGCACATAGTAAGGGCTCAGTAAATGTCATCTGTCATAAACATTTTAAGAATTCATTCACTTGGTGAATATTTTGGTGCTGGGTATGTGCTAGTTAGGCTGAGTTCTTGGTACTAGGTATACAGCAGAGAAAACCCCTACCCTCATGAAACCTACCTACATTCTGGGAAGGAGAAGGTGAGAAACAGACATTAACAAATAAAATAGTTAACTGTATGGTATATAAGATTGTGCTAAGTGAAATGTGGAAACATAAAGAAGGAAAGCAGTTGAGAATGTGTAAGTGTGTGAGTGAGCGAGTGGTGGAAGAGAAGTGCTATTACTTAAATATGGTGCTTAAGAACGATCTCACTGGGGACTTCCCTGGTGGCCCAGTGGCTAAGACTCCACACTACCAATGCAGGGGGCCCGGATTCCATCCCTGGTCAGGGAACTAGATCCCACATGCCGCAACTAAAGATCCTGCGTGCCGCAGCTAAGACCCGATGCAGCCAAATAAACAAATAAATACTTAAAAAAAAAGAAAGAAAGAAAGAAAGATCTCACTGAAAGGGTGAGTTTTAACCAAAACTTAAAGGACCTAAGGATGTGAGCCCTGTGGATAATTGGAAGAAAAACAGTCCAGGAGGGTTCTAATAACTGGAAATGCCCTGAGGCTGCAGTATGCCTGGCACGTTGGAGGAACCTTAAGGAGACCAGTATGATAGGAATGGGTCAAGCAAGCAAGAGTGTAGTAGACAAGGAGTTCAGAGAGGTAAAAGGAATCTGATTACATTGGACCTTACAGGCCCCTCTAAGGACTTTTGCTTTTACTCTGAATGAGATGGGAGTCATTGGAGGGTTTTGAGCAGAGGAGTGGCATCTTTTAGCTTATCTGGCCCCTCTGCAATAATAGACTGAAGGAAATCAGTGAAACCATTAGGAGACTGTTGTCATAAGGCAGTCGAGAGGCAACTGTGATTTGGACCAGAATAGGAGAGGTGAATGTGGTAAGAAATGTTTGACTTCTACTGGACTTCCCTAATGGTGCAGTGGTTAAGAATCCGCCAGCCAATGCAGGAGACATGGGTTCGGGCCCTGGTCTGGGAAGATCCCACATGCCACGGAGCAGCTAAGTCCGTGCGCCACAACTACTGAGCCTGCGCTCTAGAGCCCACGAGCCACAACTCCTGAGCCCGTGAGCCACAACTGCTGAAGCCCGTGCACCTAGAGCCCATGCTGGGCAACAAGAGAAGCCACCGCAGTGAGAAGCCCACACACTGCAACGAAGAGTAGCCCCCGCTCGCCGCAACTAGAGAAAGCCCGCGTGCAACGAAGACCCAACGCAGCCAAAAATAAAAGAAAGAAAGGGAGGGAGGGAGGGAGGAAATGTTTGTCTTCTACTATATTTTGAAGACAGAGCCCAAAAGGTTTTGTAATGGATTAGATTTAGGTATGGAAGAGAGGCATCAAGGAAGACTACAGAGTTTTTAGCCTGAGCAACTGGAAGATGGGGATACCCATTTACTGAGATGGAGAAGGCTCCAAAAGCAACATGTTTTAGGAAGAAGATGTGGACACGCCACTTTTGAAATGTCTATTATGCTTTCAGGTGGAGATGTGGAGTAGATAGCGGCTATAAAATCTTAAGCTCTGGGCAATGGTTGGGACTCAAGATACAAATTTGAGAGTTGTAACAGTAATCAATATAGGCTCTGTTTGCTGTATACAACCTTTAAATCTTGGTGTTCCATTCTTAATTCTCTCTTATTTCTCTGTACACATTTCAAGTACTTTTGTCTGTCAACTTCAACTACCATTAAGACTCCTCAGTTTTCATTTCCATCTCACATCTTTCTCCTCATCTCTAGAACTATACTTCCAGCCACCTACCATACATCTCCATCTGCACTATCTACAGGCTCCAAAATGTCCAAAGTAGAAGGCATTATCTGCCCCTAAAACAATGCTATATTTCCTATGTTTTCAGGGAAAATTAATTGCTTAACTTAATTGTCTCTAAAGCTGGAAACTTAAGAATTACCTTCTACCTTTTCCTCCCTCTCTCTTCTCTACTAATACATGTATTAAACTGACTTCTAAATTCTGTGACTTCTACTTCAAAAATTTCTCTAGAAGCTGTTGCCTTTTCTTCATCTCTATTCTTCATCTTTACCTCATCCTAAATCGTCTCCATATTTTGCCTGGTAGATTGTGACCACCTTTTTCTGTGCTCCTAACCATTGAGTCTCTACACTCACTTGGCATTCACACTGACCCAGAGTTATTTCCCTTAAAACTAATCTTCTGGTTTTCCTTTGCTCCCACCACTCTTTTGTTTTCCTCTTGAGACCTGATAGATGATATGTTCATATGTAATATATTCCCAAAAGCATACCCCAATTTTTCTGACAATAAAAACAAACAAACTTGATTTATTTTCAGGAAAGAAAAGCAAATAATATCACAATTTGTGCTTGGTTGTCAGTTTGTTTATTCAGCAGAGGGACAGGCATGTGAACTTCATAAAAGGGTCTTATGCTCTAGCCACAAACGCTGTCCTTTCTCAAAACATTTTTGAAATTCCTTTTCTGGAACTACCTAGGGACTGTTTCATGACCTTCAGAAGATTGTTGTATTATTTTGTAGCCACACCTTGTGTTTGCTGAATAATTGTACTCAATAATTGTTTGTGTATTGAATGAAGCAGTTCATCAGATGTTGGGCACTAAATGGCTTTGGATTATTTCCAGAAACTTAAAAGATGAAGATTTGCTGCTGCCCTTGAAGCTATGTAAAGAATGTGATACGATGCTAACAGGACGTTTGTTTAAAATATTGATACAACCTCTTATTGAGTCAGAGACTGCTTATGATATATTTGTAGCATGTTATAGTCATAAATATTAATGCTACAAATGACCCTAAAGCCACCAGCTCAAAATTCTCAATTTACAGTGGCCCTATTTTTAATCCCTCTCATGCAAAATATACCTTTAGTCCATCTTAAGGACTAAAGGGGATTTGGTACATTGAAAAATTCAATCGGTTAGCAGCTCTTTTAGGTACACTTCTTTTGGCAGTATGAGGACGTTTCTCTAGGCTCTTCAAGACAGTTGTATATATAGTTATAAGGCACTCTCGTTTTTATACTGCTGAGACCCAATCTTCCCAACTGATTATGAAGCATAAGAATTCTCGCCATCTTACAATAGGATAACGTAATACCTGTAATGCGAAATCCTGGGGCTCTGGGCCAGGGAGTGTCACGATCCATACGGATCTAAAAGTTTCATGGTGGCAACTGCCTGCTTCACTTTATGTCATTTCCTTCAAAGCAGTTAGAATGTTTCTAGCTTGCAGGGATTGCATACAAAGGGAGACATTTGGAATCATAGCATTGGTGATTTACTGGTGTGGAAAATTACCTGGTGGCAACCAGGTAAATTAAATGGCAACCAAGTAGCCATTTTCATTTTAATCCAGTCCTGCAGTCCTAAACCGGGCCCTACTAGCACACCAAAATGTATGCTTACAAATGCCTCTACATACCATTTACCGATGAAAAGACTCTAAAATTAAAAAAAAAAATTATAATTGTTTCCTAAACAAAAGTTATAGGACACCAACAGACCTTTATTTTTTTCATTCATTAATTTAATACTATGGTATCTAAAATTAAAACAAATGGGAGAAAGTTTCCCTTGCTTCGTTTAATTGAATCGTTAATGTTATCAACAGCATCCATTATATTACTTTCAATTATATATGCATTTTTCATTGTCTTCCCATCACTATCATTCTCAAAATCTTTAAAATTTTCAATAAAATATATAAATTAGCTGGAGTTTATTTTTAGAAAGTTGAGTTATTTTGAAAAATGGATATAATCATCATTTGATTTGTAATTTTATCTCTCCAATTCTAACAGTCATCTGATGTGGAGATCTTTTGGCTTCATTCAGTTTATAATAGGGATTTATTTTCTTTCTGTAAACCATTAATTGAAATGCATTTCTGGTATTAAAAAATATACAAAACAGGTATTAGTGAATTTTGTGGAATTTGTTCTTTTCAGTTTCCTCTCCCAAAGGGGGGTCATTGAAGCAGTTCTAGGTGCTGTTTAACAGCACCTCTTTCTTAGACCTCTTTTACCACTTGGGAAGTGTGATACTATTCCTAGCTAATTGAGGCAAAGAGCCTGGCTCAGGTTCTTTGTCTTACATGGAGCATTTTCAGATTCTTGAGGCCAGTAGATTCTGAACTCCTGGCAGCCACTACCTACTTCCCAGAGTCCAACAGCTTCATGTCTTCAACCCTGCATACTACTTTGTGTTTCTGTGTCATTTCCGACCCACAGAGCTATTTGTCTTGTTTCTGAGCCCGGATTGTGCCTTTCTGGTTTTGTGTTTTTATATTTTACCTACCATTGTTCTGTATTTGGAAGTTTCTTCTGTATTTTGAAACAATTTCCCCCTAATGTAAAGTGATATTTACTTACTGTAGAAAATTTTAAAAATTGAGAAATAATCAACCTTAACATTTTTTAGCACTTTATTTCCTATTTTTGTAAATGTATTTTGCCTGTATCTATTTTTAAAGATTTTCTTTTTTGATGTGGACCATTTTTTAAAGTCTTTATTGAATTTTCTACAGTATTGCTTCTGTTTTATGTTTTGGGTTCTTTTTTTTGGCCGCGAGTCATGTGGGATCTTAGCTCCCTGACCAGGGATCAAACCTGCACCCCCTGCGTTGGCAGGCAAAGTCTTAGCCACTGGACCACCAGGGAAGTCCCTGCTAATATTTATTTAACTTACTCCCAATTTAGTAACAATCGAAAGCATTTCCAGATTGGATTTTTTTTTTCCTTTTAAAAATCCTTACTGCATTTTTATTAGGAAGGTAATGCTCAGGTATTATCTTTTCAAGAGAAAAAATGGATGGGAAATACTTCCTTGAGGTACATGGTGACTTATTCAATAGAAAGAAAAGCAGTATCCACGTGCCACCAGCCAATGTTTTATGCACTGGCCATTCTGCCTAGCATCAGTATTCATCCAAAGAGATGGAAACTATTTAAATTTGTGGGAAATCAATTCCACATTCAAATCAGTGGTTGTGGGTTTTAAGTATCTTCTAATATTCAGCTTCTCAGTTAGCTTCATCAAATCCCTAATATAATACTCATTACATCATTCTGTGGCCAGTCAGTGTCTTCATGCCATAGAGCATTTAAAGCAAGTCAAACAGACCTAATCCAAGCCCTTTTGGAGATTTTAACCTGCATTTCCTAGATTCATGGCTACTCATACAATTCCTGAGGAGTTGTGTTTTTCTTTTACATTGCAAGTATTTTAAATCTACATAGTGAAATTGAATTAGCTATTAAACATCAACTTTATCACCTCTTTTTAGAAATATTTAAATGAAACAAACCCTCCACAAAAATGACCAAACACAAATTGCATCCTGAGACAAATTAAGTGAATAATAATCATGAATTCATAATGATTGTTTATGATTTTTATGTTTTTTTTGATAGAGATATGATTTATTGATGTATAATATGTAAGTCATACCTAAGTTGCCTATTAAAAACAGGCAGGCTAAAATGGCATTATTCTTTTCAGCTGTGAGTATAGCTGTTGACCTCTACTTAGACAGAGCTGGTGTTTCAAACCAAAATCTGTGTCCCTGAGGCCTATACTCCCTTCACTGCTTTTTAATGGATACATATTAACTTGGAAGGAGGTTCTGGCAGCTTTTCACAGTAATCTAATCTCAGCTCTGTCCTCTTCAATATTTCCATCAGTGACTTGGATGAAGACGTAGATAGCATTCTTATCAAATTTGCCAGTGACACAAAGCAGAGAGAAATAGCAAATACTGTAGACAAGAGTATCAGGAGCCAAAAAGATTTCAACAACTTGGGGTGGTAGGCTGAATATTGAAAGATGAAATGTAAATATAAGGCAATACACTTGGTTCAAAAGAAAAGTAAAATAAAAGACACAATCCAACCGACTTAGACTGGGCTCCCTGGAAACAGGGAGAAGAAGATTCCCTGAGATGGAGAGTTGTGTGCAGAGGGTTTGTTGAAGAGTGTTTCCATGAGATACATGTGTGAGGATGTGACAGAGGTAAGATTGGGCAGAGAGAGAACCTACCCTGCAGTGAACCTCAGGCCTGGGCAGATTCTAAGGGGAGATCTGGAATTTGTAGGTCCCTTCAGAGACGTCCTGAATTGAGGCAAGGGGGCTGGGCCTTTGTATTCCAGTATCAGCTGGTTATTGGTTCTGGGTCACCCTGTGGGAGAGGGCAACCTTGGATAAAACAGTTACCTACAGCTGAGGCCAATTTCCAGTGAGAGAGGCAGCTGTGAGCTGTTAGCAGCCAATATTCCCACCAGCTAGGGCATGGGTCTTGGCAGAGCGTCAAAGTGTATACTACCCAAGTGTTACCCAAAGTGTGGTCCTTGCACTAGCAGCATTTGCATCACCTGTGAGCTGGCTAGAAATAAAAATGTGTGGGTCCTACCCCAGCCTACTAAATCAGAGTCTCTGGCGATGTGGCCCAGAAAACTTTTAACAAGCTTTCCAGTCTCCAACTCATTTCTATGCATATTACAGTTTGAGAACCACTGCACTATGCCAACCAAAAACATTCAGAATGGGGAGATAACGGGGGTTTTAGTGACAATAATAATCTCTCTCTCTCTCTACCTCTCTCTTTCTCTCTCTCTGTCTCTCTCTGTCTCTCTCTCACACACACACACGCACACACACACACACACACACACACACACACACACTGCAATAGAGCAATGGAAAAGGAAAGCTAAGGAGATATTAGGCTGGATAAATTCAAGCATGTAATGTAGTCCTAAGAATTTATATTTCAGCTTAGCAGAGAGGGATTTTGTGATCAAGCTGTCCAAAGATGGAACAGACTGCCTTGTAAAGTTGTAGAAGTATTCAAGAACAGGCTGGGTAATGCCTTGGTGTAATAATTTCAAGCATCAGGTGGACACATGACTTAAGCATCCTGATTATCCCCCTCCTACACTTTTCTTCTATTTTTTTTTTCCAAATGGGTCTCTGCCAGAACTAGTTAACTCAAGAAGGGGTACATGGTGAAAAAAAAAAAAGTTTAGGCATGATCAGGTGAAGTCAAAGTAAACAAATTTCTGTAGAATTAATCAGACTTTTATTACAGTGTATGCATTGTGAATGCACAATATGTGTTTGGGAATGTGTGAGGAAAAGGATAGTCTATGTAGTATGCATACGTTTAATAACTTTGACGGTGGAACTGATTTCTCTAGAAGAATCTTACAGGCCACTATAGTAACTGGTACAATACTCAGTACTCAGTAAGCATTTGTAAGAGAGATGGCATAGCATCCAGCCCAGGCTACTGCATGAAGATCATTTCACTGGATGTTACCTAAGTAGTATTCTCAAGTGCCATTAGCTCAGCTCTTCACTTGGGCATAAATTTATAAATTTGCATACTAATCAAGGGAAGTTGTGTTATTCTGCCTTTGACTCTACTCAGACGTAGACGTTTTCTATTATTCCCTTCGAACTATTATTTTAACCTCATATTCTATTAGCAGTTTAGGAACATTTTCATGGATGGATGGATGGTTAGATAGATAGACATAGATATAGATAGGTGGATAGATAAATAAGGGAGAGGGATTGGAGAGAGAGAGAGAAAGAAAGAAGAAGAGGAAAAGGAGAAGGAAGACAGCTATGAAAACAACAACAATGACGATGACAGAGACAGAGAAAGATCAGTTCTCTGGCACAGCATATTTGGCTTATCTTTGTTTTCCTGAGACTTTCCACAATGAGAATGGAGGGTAAATCCTTTAGAAATCACAGAAATAATCTTGGATCCCTTTAGTAAAAGAAGTGTCTATTTTAGCAAATAGCAATAAACAAGAGTCTATTATAATTGCTGGGATCTGCTAATACATATTTTTTTTCCCTGAAACAAACTCCATTAACCCTCCTTGATACTCTATCCTCATCAACATGTTAATAACATGGGACTAACTCTTACAGTTTTTTTCCCCATACAAAACATATAATCTACAACCTGCTAATGATTGCATTTAGCCTAATTGTTAGGTTGCTGCTGGTGACAGAAAAATTTATCCTGGCAGATAGGCACTTCTAGAAGCCCAGCCAAGCACTTGGTGTGTGTGAATCAGCCTCCATATAGTTCTCACTTGGCAACCATTCCTGATGGATAGACCCCGTCTGCTCTGAGGAGAGGCCAGGGCTGCTCAATAGAGTCTGGAGAACCTGAGTTGAAACACAGCGCTAGCAGGATTTTGCAGACTCCTTCTTGACCGCAAGCCCCTAATTAAAAGGGCAGGATGGCTTACTCAGGCTGAGTTCTGCTCTCTCTTGTCAAGTAACAACCAGGGAGACAGACGTCTTTACAATTTGCTAGTCCACATTCCAAATGAATATAACATTTTACATGTCTGAGTTAACTGAATGTGTTGCCAATTTCATTATCAAAATATTCATAACTCAGGAAAGGATACTGAGACACAGAGAGTCTATGACTTTCCCAAGCTCAAAACCCCAGCTTTGTGACAATTCTGACACAGAAATTCTTGTATTTGAAGAAAAAGAAGAAAGTCTTCTTTTTCTTTTCCTTATGTTTACACTGAAGTATCATTTATATGATCTTGGGTTCTCTGATTCTTTGAGAATTTTCTCACGTAGGGTGACTTGTTACTTTTCAATTCTTCAAAGAGTTCTAATGCATACATACATACATGTAAATAGTTCTATTAACTCTTTTCTGCTTTTGCCAGCATCCTTGTGACTGGCTCCAAGAGGGCATCTAAGCAAATATCTGCCATTCTTCCTGGAAAAGAAAGTTTCTCTCCATTTTCTTCATCTCTATTCCAAACTTTTGCCAAATTTTGCTTTTGAAATGGGTTATCTGGTAGAGCCTAATGATTCTAACTTTAAAAGAAAAAGACTCAAATAGTAACAGTTACATGTGTATTAGTGTCATTATTACATAATGACAGTATAATGAAAGTATCTAAGGTGAAAAGACTGATATGAACATATATTTTTCATTTTCTAATTAATTGCTTTGGTAAAAATTAAGCACTGACTCTTTTCCAGGTACTGCAATGGGTGTTGAGGACGCTGAACAAAATTCCCCTTGTATGTATGTTTATGAATACGTATGCTAGGAAAGTATAATAATAATATCTTTTTCTCAAAGAAGAGAGATAACATTCTATTAATATTAACTTTTATTCCTTCTAACATATATAGGAAGAATTGTCAATACTGTTATAATTTAATGAGGGAATCTATAGAATTCTAAATTTACTTGCACTGGGTTAATAACCAAGACTTTTTAAATGTATCCTTAATACTATTATTGTATCATTTGAGTACATATTCCACAAAACATATATGCAGTATTTTTAGTTCTAGCACCAAGGCTACACCAATACTTTTATTTTTATCACATCATTTTTTATGAAGATTAAAATAATTATGTCGCACATTGTAAGTTTTCAGAGCTACTTTAAAATATGCTCCAGGCAAGACATGATCGGGTGGGGAAAATTATGATATTCATATTTTCAGATGAAAAATCAGATATGTATGTGCCTATCAAAAACACTCGAATTTTACAGTGTATATGATAAGCTACACCTTTACCTCTAGAGACTGTCATTTTTTCTCTAAGAACTCAAACTACTTAATGATAAACTAATTATTAAATTAGTCCTAGAATCTAGTTACATAATGGTACAAATGTTGTAAATAAGAAAGGGAAAAAGAAAAAAACAGTTTATCCACAAATTGTTTGTTTCTACTGGCAACACTTATTGAAGAAGGAAGGTGCACTACTGACACACACAGTGGTCTCTAAGACGGGTGGGGAGTAGCAGTAAACTCACGGTGTCTTCTGTCATTCCAGCAGGGAAATGGAAGAGCTGAGCTCAACTTTAGAAAGTTGCTTGGGGAGCCAGTGATTTCTAAGTCATCACTGTAAAATTTTTGAAATTCATTTCAACAATTTCATTGACACCAAGTGAACAGATAGATGAAACTCAGCAGCATCGTCATTCTGAACGGCATCCAGCTTTCCTAGATGTGCCACCTCATTCATTGTCAATCCTGTAAACTGGCCTCTCCCCTTGCACGGATTTTGATGTGGTAACTTTTTTTTTTTAATGTTAATACCTCTGTCATTTTTTTTTAATTAATTAATTTATTTATTTTTGGCTGTGTTGGGTCTTCGTTGCAGTGCGCGGGCTTCTCATTGCGGTGGCTTCCCTTGTTGCAGAGCCCAGGCTCTAAGCCCGAGGGCTTCAGTAGTTGTGGCTCGCGGGCTCTAGAGCGCAGGCTCAGTAGTTGTGGTGCATGGGCTTAGTTGCCCTGCGGCATGTGGGATCTTCCCGGACCAGGGATGGAACCCGTGTCCTCTGCATGGGTAGGCGGATTCTTAACCACTGTGCCACCAGGGAAGCCCCCGATATGGTAACTTTTATTTCTTTGCGCTCACAGGGCTCATCGAGCAAAATAAGAATTGGATAAAAAAAATTTAACTCCCATTCTATGGCGAGCAAAAGCAATTCATAGCTACACTTACCTGACAGAACCTGAATAGGAAAGTGACCAAATTGTTGAGTAATCTACTTGTGTGGAGTTTTAAAGTGTCGTGCCGTTATCACTATTGTCACTAGCATATACCTTGAAACCAGCTATAGCAAATCAGTTGATTAATCACTAAGTGGCTTATTTAAATGACAAAATATAAAGAGCATTTTTTTTTAATTTTGAGAAATCATGCCAGTACTAGAGTGAGCCAGATGCTTTACAACATGGTATCCATAATTTAAGAAGTAGTCACTCAAAGGATTTCTAATTCCATTTCCTTATGATTCGGGTTGCTAGAATTTGGAAAAACACTCTGAGGTAATGACAGAGTAAAATTAAATATGTGGATTTCATTGCTAAGGCTTATTTCTGATTATTTTTGCCAAACTTTGCTGTGTATATATATTAACCTCGTGATACTCATAGCAGCGGGTGGTGTTGTTTTTAAAAATGTGAATGTATACTTTTTTTCTAGATAATTTTAAAGAATGTTGGCTTACATGAAGAGTTTTTTTTTCTAAAGGTCTAAAACAAACTCTTCAAAGATTTAATTACTCTAACAACAGAAAATGTGAACTTTGTTTTCCAAAGGAGAACAGAGCCTATGGAAATGTTGCTTACAATAATCAGATTGTTGGCTAATCTTAGAGGAGAAAGACATCAATTAATTCACCGAGAAGCATTAGCACTATCTTTTCTCAATAATTCACATCATAAAAATTTGGGGGAAAATTAATTTAGATGATGTTATATATAGCATACATATAATAAATGAATATATATAATAGATGAACATTCATTTATTCAGCCTTGACTTATTTCCTACATGATGATTAAAACTTGCATCAAAAACTACTCTTTAAAAATCCATCCTGGGCTTCCCTGGTGGTGCAGTGGTTGAGAGTCTGCCTGCCAGTGCAGGGGACGCGGGTTCGAGCCCTGGTCTGGGAGGATCCCACATGCCGCGGAGCGACTGGGCCCGTGAGCCACAACTGCTGAGCCTGAGCGTCTGGAGCCTCTGCTCCGCAACGGGAGAGGCCGCAATAGTGACAGGCCCGCGCACCGCGATGAAGAGTGGCCCCCACTCGCCGCAACTGGAGAAGGCCCTCGCACGGAAATGAAGACCCAACACAGCCAAAAATAAACATAATAAATAAATAATAAATAAAAATTAAAAAAAAATCCATCCTAATTCCCACATAAATATAGCTATACTATAAAAAAATAAATATTTCTTCTTTAGGGATATCCATAAAATTAAGGATATTCGTAACGTTGTGTCTTGGAAGAAATGCTCAGCTTTGGGTGAATATGGATGTTTGGGAAAAATAAAACTCGAAGAAGCATTGCCTTTACTGTGCCTACTCTCTTATTTATTATTTCTATCACTTCTTATGTGATCCTGTCCCCAATTTTGCCTCCCTCCCTATTCCTTTTGATCTCCACTTCAGCCTCCATGGTTTCTCCATTATTTTCGGCAGTTGCTTCCCATGGGTCTCACACGCTTGGTCAGGTCGTATATTCCTATTCCTGCCCATGTATTCCCCCATCCCCAGTGGCTGTAGAAAATCCTTGTCTCACACCCCTCCAGCATCTTCTTGCTTTTCCAATTCTTCTGCTTCTCAGCATTTCTTTTTTTCACTTTTTTAGCCTCTTCTTTGTCTCATCTGTATATTTCTGTCTTCTGACTCTGAGCTGTTATCCACTTAGAAAATGGCACATTAGGGCATTGTTCCTCTGAGCAGATCTTCAGCACAGACATCTGAAATGCTGCCATGAAGTGAGGCTACCTTGCTATTGTTCATTTTTTTCCATAGCATATGCAAACTGCCTTGATTCAGGTCAAAAAGTATCATAATTGAGGAAATAAAATGCACAAAAATCTCCTTGATTGTTTTTCCCCTAGAAATATAGAAGAGAAATGATTTTGAACCAGATACGTAGAATAACACTTGTATCACACTAACAAACAGTGTTCTTTTGTTAGCATCTTACTGTAAATTCATTCTACAAGACTGTGATATTTAGTAACTTTTCATTTCCAAATAATAAGGACCTATTACTTGCAAATTATTTTAATATATCTTTTACATAAAAGACTGTCCCTTCCGAAAGCTCTCATTTGGAAAATATTTTGGGGGGGAAAATAATTTTTAAAAATATTCACAGTGTGTGTTTATGTCCCCCTTTCTAGTCCAAACTCTAGCTATCTTAAGCTTTGTGTATCTTTTAAAAAATAATAACAAAACGCCTATACTTTTTCATTCCTGTCAAAACAGGTTTACTAGAGTTAGTGAACTTAAAATAGTTATTGTAGAAGTTAGAAAGTTGATTTGCTCTTTCCATCATGTTCGTTGCCTTTTCACCACAGCAAAATTGTAAATGTAAACTTATTCCCTAGAAGATGAGCTGGGCTGCAATTTTCAGCTAATTGGGAGAAGCAGCCCTGAGTCGAGCACTGTCAGGCTGATTTGAGTCTTAAGATATGATGATGATTATTGTGTCAAATGTAATCAAGACTGTGCGCTCTGAACTGACTAAAGGCCTGGCTGTTTTTAATTCAGGTTCGTATATGAAGTAGACCTCTGCTTCACTGGTAGTCACAGCTGGCTGTAAACGTGAGCAATTTTAAAAATACAGTTCTGTTCTCTGTGGAGCTGTAAGGATCAGGGGTTGGATGCACAGAGGGAAAATATCCTCATTCTCTCCTTTAAAAATTCTATTTATTTTCAGTATAATGTTCTCATCTTGAAATTTCCCTGTAGCTCTGAATCAGTGGTTTTCAACCTCCTCAGATCCAATGCCAACCCCTTTCTTTCTTATAACAAATACTTTGTAACACCTTCTTTACTGTCATAAAGTAAAATTTGTAGATAATATACCCTACCTACAGGCACATTTTTTAAAAAGGGTGCACTGACTTTAATTTTAAAGAGAAATGCGAGTCATTTATAATAAAATAATATGTATTTCAGTATGTAATGATTCAATCAGGATCAAACTAGAACACAAATGAAGGTTCTAGTTGATTATACTGTGAATGCAATATCAACAAATGTGGGGTGACACCAGTGTGTTGTACCGGGACTCAAATACTGTGAGTGGCATTGGCCATCCATAGTGTAATTTTCCAAAATGCTAAACAAGTTTTGACAAGATTCTTAATAACACAATGTAAAATTTTCCTTGGATTTTCATGGCAGTTAGTTGCATTTATGAAAAATTCAGTGTGTATTAAAATCTTGACAAAAGTCTTTTATATTTGTATGTAAAATTGAGTTAAGTTCTAGTTTCAGGTGTTTATAAACAGGGTTTTGCCCTACGTGCGTATCTAGTGGGACATTCAAAAGTATTATGGGACTTGGAACAGTGTTTTGTTGTATGTGGAGTCTATCATCTCCAGCCCCTCCCCACGCAATACCAGTAGCACTCTTCAAGCACCCTGTTAGTCAAAATTCTCCCTCAATTTCCAGAAAGCCTCTGTTGTGTTGTCTGTAAGATTTGTTTAAATATTTTTTCCCCGACGAGAACTGATCTATCAATTTATGAAATAACATTTTTCTCTGAAAACCTAACCTTTTCTTTCTTGGTGATCCAGTTGCCATTTTATAAGACTGAATGAAATGAGCAAACATTTAACATCTGCTAGATTGTTTAGCACAGTCTTTAAAAATTCTGTGATTATCACTGCAGTTATAATCTATTTCCACCATCTTTATTAAATGCCCTGGTCTCTACAAAAGGGTGATGATGACATTCCTTTCATAGCTATATTAATTGCCTTCTAACTAGATGTTGACAAATGTAGTCGAATTCTATATTAAAATCACAGGAGATATTATTGTAGCTACCAAAGACATGTAAAATCATGAATGCTTCTTCGATGGAGGCTGTGAGAGAAATATGAACCCATTTCTTGCAGAGACTAATCAGGTAATTTAGTAAAACAAACACAGATATACACATAAACAGAGATTTTTTTAAAAAAAAACTTGTCTATATGGTTGAGGCAAAAATAATTTTTTTCACTGAAGAATTTTTAGAATGGTAGGTAAGCAAAATGTAACAATGTATTTACATTTCATCAGGACATTTGACAAGGTCTTTCATTATATTCCTATGACTAAGTTGGAGAAATCCTGCTAGATGCAAGGTAAACTGGGTGGTTTAACAACCATTTCATGCTTTTACACAAAGAATGTTGATTAATAGACCAGTGTCAGGAACTCCCTGGCGGTCCAGTGGTTAGGACTCAGCGCTTTCATTGCGGGTGGGGTGGGATGGGGGCCCGGGTTCAAGCCCTGGTCAGGGAACTAAGATAAAAAAAAAAAAAAAAAAGATCAGTGTCAAGTGACGAAGGAAGATCTCTGGTGCTATGCCACAACGTTCTATTCTCATCCCTGACATACTAAATTTTTTTTTAATAGATGAACACTTCCGTTATGTTTTATGTTATGTTATGTTATGTTATTGGCCACTCCACATGGCTTGCAGGATCTTAGTTCCCCAACCAGGGATTGAACCCAGGCCCTCGGCAGTGAAAGCATGGAGTCCCAACCACTGGACCGCCAGGGAATTCCCTTATTGGTTTTTTTTGGACATAACATGAGTGGAGCTACAGAGAGGGTGTCTACTCCAATCTACGGGTGATACAAAGCAGGGAGGGGAGGAATATGTTGGCTGACAGAGCCAAATGGGTGCCTGGATAGGATGACTTTAAAGGCCCTTTTGGTACATGCTATCTCCGGACCGGGATCAAACTTACAGTCTATCAGAAAATTTGCCAATCCGATGGATTCATTTTGACAGAACCTATTGTTTGCTTTGCCCTCTGTTTTAGCAATGCACCTAAAAATACATTGAATTAGCATTCTTTGCAGGAGTACATTTAATTTCTTTTTTCAAAAAATGTATTGTTTTCGTGTAGGAGTAGCAGAAATTCAGTCATTGACAATTAAATGTGACATGTTGCCCAGTGAAATAGTCCACCATTTCACTTTAACTGCTAGTACAAAACTTGATGAAAGATATAAGCTCCAAAGATTTAATATCCACACTTCTACAAAGCAAAACATAATTTTGATCACAGGATTGCTTATTCTCATTTTTAAACATCTTAGTTATAACTGAGTAATAGTCTATTACGCAGTCAATTCTCTGTAACAAACAAGAGGATATCTACAAGTTACTGTGAGGTTCAACTGAAATAGTGTATGAGAAAGCAATGTATAAACTTTAAAATTCTATACAATATAAATTATTATTCAGTAAACTTGCATCAAGAAATAATTCTAATTTATGAGTGTTTTAGAAACAAGGGATTGTGACCTTCTCATTTTTAGAAGCTGTGCCTATTTCATTTTAATTTAATGTATTGAGTGTCTGTTAAATGCCAGGAACTGTGGTGTGAATCCTTGTCCTCAAGGAATTTACAGTAAGTTGATGATGATGGCTGCTGCTGCTGCTGATGATAATGAAGATATAGAGCCTTTTATAAGCGATGCATTCATAAGTAAGAGGATTTTTGAAAGTACGTGTAGCCCTCAGATTTATTCCTTTAGTGTTGTAGTTTTAACTGAAAAAATAAATCCTTAATTTTTTACTATTCTTCATAAATTTGACTTGATTTTATAGAAGGCCATCAGTATATTTCACATTATCTAGTTCTTTTAAATGTAGTTTCTCCCCATAGTAATTAAAAGTAAGAAAGCAGGAAACTTTAAATCTTTATTTTGATCATTAGTTTTAATTAGCTCAAGTTATTTGTAATCCTACAAGTCTTATAAATCATATCTGAGTCATTAAAAGGGATTGAAAATTAAAAGGGCAGTTCTTTTAGCGTCTACCAAGACAGAGTCACTTTGAGAGATTAATTCATTTCTCAACCAGTCTTATTAAAATGTATCTATTTTACTGTAATATTTCTAGGAAAGAAACATATGAAGGTTTGGTTTTCTTGTTAGATAATTTTAGTGTAAAACATTTCTCAAAAGATATAGATTTCCGGATTATCTTGATATCATTAGCAAACATAAATTACCATTATGAGAAGGCCACAACCTTCCCAACTATAATTTTCTATTATTTCATAAGAATAAAAATATTTTATTCCTGACTGTAGTGCCCTCTTTTAAAATAAAATCCTCAAGCCTACTTCAAGTCCAAAGTGCAGTATTCATTTTAATAGGTCTCTTAGGTGGCAGCTGAAGATGATAAGCAAAGGAATAATAATTTTTGTCTTCACACAAATATACACCATAATCCTAATTCTTATAATAATCACAGCAAATGAGGCGCTTTTGAGAATAGTACTATATTAATATCCATTATGTTTACCTCACAGGGAGATTGGCAAGTCTACCTTAGGAGATAATGTCACAGTGGACTAGAGCCACTTACGTTGGAAACTGCCCAGCCTCTCTGAAAGTCAGGTTTCTCAGCTATAAAATGTTGATGATAATAACAACCTACCCCATTAACCTCAACAAGTTGTTTAACATATCAAAGGAGAAGATATACAGAGATGAGCTTGAAAACTGAAGAGCATTGTTTTAGTGCAAAATTCTATAACAATAAATGTTGAATTTAAAGGACTCTCAAAAGTGCATTATTAACCACAAGAGTGCTGAATGAGGAATTGAGTAATAAAAGTCACAACTATTTAGAGACTATAACTTGAAGTTCATATCAGGAATTATGAAATCGTTCGTATTTCTAAATTCCATTGAGAGACCTCTACTGTAAGTTCATATAATCAGTTGATATGTTTTTAGCCACTTCTTTCCTTTTAAAGGGAATCTGCTATACGTTTGCCTTTTGATCTTAGAAAATTGAACCAACCTGCCTTGCTGTCTTCTGAATATTATATAACAGCATCTAACAATCTACTGTTCTCTTTATTTTTTTCTAAGTTATGGAGGATGGGAATGCGTATTTGTTTGACTGCACAGTCTTATGAGACTTCCAGGAGATGATCTTTTTCATTGGTTTCTCTCCTAGTTTTCATATATCCTTTAGAAGAGAAGAAAGCTACTCAGTCTAGCTTATCAACAATTAGGAAAATATATCTTTTAAAGAGATTAACACTACAAGTGACCAAAACCAACTTAAAGGTTCTCATTATACAAATCAGAGAGAATTTATTTAGAGTAGAAATTGTGTCCAATTATAAACCCAACCCTAATCTAAGTTTGTATTCATCCAGACGGTAGTATAACTGTACATTTTTTCTAAAGGTTTTTTACAGTTCTGTAAATATCCAAAATAATATTTTGAGTCTCTGTATGTGAACCAAACCAAATGTAATCAATTACTCCCAACATTATTTTTAAACTTCTCCAAATAGTACCTTAAGGTATTGTATCAGTAGAAAAATATACAACACAGATCTTAGACTAAAGAATGTTAATCTCTTTGTTAACATCCAAGGTCGTATCTTGAATACTGCACTTGTTCATAATATTTTGTATATTTTTTATCAATTTATTTTTCTCAGTGATAAATGCCTGAAACACAAGTCAAGTGAAGTGAGTAATGCAAAGAATAGTACAAAGTACATTTTTACTGCTGTCTCCTAACATTTTCTTTTCAGAAATATCCCAATGCTTTTAGGAAAAGTGTATAATTATGGTTATTTCTCTAATGACATATTGTGCAAATCTCAATTTTAAAAATGTCCGTAGAGTAAAAAAATAAAAGAGATGAAACGTGTATTTTAAAATTCCTTACATGACTGATAATACCTATATTCTCTTACTATCCAAAGATAAAGTTCAGGTGATACATTTTTTTACTAAAATGTCTGTAGCATTGAAGAAAGTTTAAATAGATAGCTTCAAAGCTGTGGTTTATCTTTAGAGGACTAATCTATTTCTTCGTGCAAGTGTGTTGCTTCTGCACATGTTAAAAAGTCATCCTGCGTTGTCTGGGGTGACGAAAGATAGGAATGAGTTTTCTGAGAACTAATCAGCAATACTTTGGGAACATTTAGGTCGTGGTTTCCAATTAACTGTGGAGAGTTTGAGTAATTTAGTACCAGACCTCAGGAGAGAGGGGATGAAAACCTCATTAATGCATATGTCGGTGAACAGAAAACCAGCAGATTTGCGTTGAAAATGGATTTTTTTTGTGTTGAAGCAAAGACCGGCTAGATCTTTCTACTATAGTTAGGGTGAGAGAATATCTTTGCGTGTGTGGGTTCCCTCTGGGTAGGTATATATGTGTTTCAATGATGCCGCTTATGGTAAAGTAACAAATAGATAAATTTGTGCTCCAAAATGAAGGCCAGGATTCAGAGGCATAAACTTTCCTGCACTTTTCTTTCTTTTCCTACAATGAATATATCAGGGAGGAGTGGACACCAATATCTATTTTCAGAGTTAGAAAAACCTCTTTTTTAGGATGCAAGACTTGGGCTATAATCCCAATTCTGCCACTTACTTGTGTGCAACTTTGGGAAAGTCATTATGGTTCTCCCAGAATCAATCTTCCCAACAGCAAAATGAAACCAGCAAGAACCTATGACATATATCTAAAAGGTTTCTGATTTGTATGAAAATCAATTCAATTAGGCAGACTTTTATCGGGCATCCATCACTGTATTTTGAGATAAAGCCCAGCTAGATGATCCCCACTTCCTTTGATGAGAAAAGGAAACAAATGTTTAAAAAGATAAACATTTGTTTATTTGATAAACAAATGTTTATCACTTGTTTGGCAAATTGAGATAGAAGTTCATGAATACAGTGTGATGCATGTTACATTTGGGCTACTGGTAGGGAAGCCACATGAACTATAACACAAATCATATTGTAACTATAGTCAAATGTTTACCTGTCTGTCTCCTCCACCAGACTTGAATATGTTAAATGCCGGAGTCCATGTCCATGCCTCATTGACTTTTGTGTCACCATCACCAAGCATAAATCCTGGCACATAATACATATGGACTGGATGCATGGCTCCCCTAATGAATGAGATGTTGGCAGGCACGTGGAAATAAGAATGAGGTTCAGATTTCAAGATAATCTGTGTGGAGGTTGAAGCCACTGGGAAGGAATGAAACATCCAACTGGAAGCATACAAAGAAAAACAGAAACACACCGTAGGTAGAAAAAATAGGGGATACCTTGTGAAATGGTGAGAGAACAGATCTGAACATACTTTAAAATCTTTAAAGAGCTATATAGATATTAGATTTACAATTTATTTTCTATGCTGGACCTTACAGCCTTCATCTCACACCCTTTGTCAATCGTTCCATTAAAAGGACAGAGTATATTTCTCACTTTAGAGTTCGATAACAGAGGAGAAAAGAGAAACATCCTCTCATTACCACAACCCTTTTGGGTCATATATGTAAGTAGATGTTGCCCAAAGACAAAGCCACAGTCTTAGGATTGTTGCTAGAAAGGGAACTAATGGGATACTAGTCCAAGCATTATTGAAGGATTTGGCTTAGATTCATGCTTTTCATTAGTGCAAATTACTAATAGAATTGCTGGAGATTAAAAGGAATCCTTTCTACAAAACTGCTGTATAGCCATAGGTAATAAAATTCTAGCTGCCCCTTGCAAATACAATGTAGAGTTATTTTTTTTAAAAAAATCAAAATTAATTTATTTACTAGCAAACTAGTAGAGACTGTTATGATTACAGAGAATTTGAATGTCAGGTTAACCGTGGTTCTATGAGTAGTGTTTGACGTTGCCAGAAATCTTTTGGTCCAAAGTCCAAGTGCTTGCTGCTAAGGTACTCACTTTCTGTGATCTATGTCTAACAACAAAAAAAGAGAAAAAAAAGAAAGTCATCCTGTAATCCTTCCCCTAAAAATATCATAGGAAATGATAGTGGTTAAAATGCAAATAAACCAAGAAGGAAAGATTGAGAGTGTTTTATTTGGTTACTCCATGACAATACCAGGGCACGGATGGAAGTATTATTTAGTAGAAGACTAAGTGCTGTGAATTTCCCCAGTTTGTCGCACTTTCAGAAACACCTGGGCAAAAAGCCTTCTATATCAGACTGAGCCTTTTTTTCCCTAAAAATATTCAATGTGTTTGTTTCTGTTTGCTTATATATATATTTATTATATATGTATATATTAAAAATCCTATAATATAGTGCACTGATTAAATATCATCCATCCATGTATCTAATCATGGAATATTGTCTATACATTAATTAAGCTCTTCAGCCTTACCTTGGAAAGTAGTAGGTTTCCGTTTTCTCTTTTGCTTTTTGTGTATTAGGTTGACCCATAAGAACTTAGTGATATTCAACTTAATAGAAAATCTGGAGTCTTAGAGATTTATTCAGAGATACCATGGTGTGTGTGTGTGTGAAGGATCAGATTATTACTTATCTGATTGCCTCATTGATAATCAGTTCTTAAAAAGAAAATGGAGATACTGAAGACATGCCTTCTGTGATTTTTCCCCTTTATGCAGACTTGTCTCTGGATGAGCACCTTCTTGGGCAGGTGCAGGATTGCACTAAGCTTTATAGCTCCAGCACTTTGCCCCTTCAGTAGATTCTTGCTTCTAACTGGTGATAATGCAACTCTGCCTTGTCTATAGATCTCCTTAAAGGGCAACCAAAGGTGCAGTGGCTCTTCAGGCTCAATTGCTGAGTGTGAGAATCCTCCGTCCTGTCTCGTTTTGAGACCACAATCTGTGCAAGCATAGTTATATATTTCTCCACATACATTTTGTAACAAGTATATTTTTCAAATTTTTATTTAGTGTGACAATGCAGCAGGTCAAGTTCTCCAAAAGGCAGATCCTGAGAAAGCGATTAACGTGCAGGAATTTTTTCCGGAGAGTGCTCTCAGGATTCATACCTGTGAGAGAGGAAGGGGAAGGAAGCACGGTAGGGCGGAAGGAGAAGCTGGGCTTTAATTCAGTTGCAG
This sequence comes from Balaenoptera acutorostrata, assembly GCF_949987535.1. Lineage (NCBI taxonomy): Eukaryota > Metazoa > Chordata > Mammalia > Artiodactyla > Balaenopteridae > Balaenoptera > Balaenoptera acutorostrata. The sequence continues at coordinate 28,045,544 of NC_080085.1, read as the reverse complement.
CCACAACATCAATCAACCCTCCTCCTCTCCGCTCCCTTCCCGAATTGTCCTGAGTTGGAGCAAGGGGACCAGGCTTCTATAGCCCGCACGTTAACCAGTCACTGGATGCAACCTGCCTCCAGCAGCTTTCCTAGAGGCTAAAGCAAAACATACTTCAGTCCCGAAGAGGGGTCTAGGCAGCCCAGCCCAGCATCCACTGCACCAGTACTTCTCAAAGTTTGGTCTCTAGCGTCGGTGATTCTCAAACTTTAGCATATATCAGAATCACCTGGAAGGCTTGTTAATCTACAGCTTGCTGGCCTCCACACACAGAATTTCTGATTCAGTAGGTCTAGGGCAGGGCTAGAGAATTTGCATTTCTAATAAGTTCTCAGATGCTGTTGCTGCTGCTGGGCTGTGGAACAGACTTTGAGAACCACCCTGCCTGTATTTACATGTGGAGGTTGGTGTATGGCGCCCTTATGAATAGAAGTCAAACCTTTTGAAGTCACTATCTCATTCCACACTCCATCAAATTCTCAGCTATTTTTGTGCATTATAAAGCTGAATTGCTGATAATTAAAATTTTTATATAAAAAGTACTTAACCAATGCAGTAGATTATATTTGTAAAGCATTATTACTATTTTATGATATCTGGTCATTCTTACTTTTAAAGTTCAGCCAAATTTTCTCCAGGGTCTATAATTTGATAATCTGGATAGGGGAATTTAAAAAAAAATAATCTATGTTCCAGATCTTTAGTTTTGTTCTAGGCCAATTTTTTTTGTTTCTTTATGATTCTTATTATTTCTACATTTTTATTTTATCATAAGCCATTTAAAGCCATATGGTTACGGAAAATTTTAAAGTATGGCATATAGTCAGAGCTATTTGGAATGCACAAATATGGCATACAAGTACCCTTGACTCATTTCTAGTCTAGACTTGGCACAAAGTTTAAGAATTCAGTGTACATAGATTGATCGCAGGAGAAAGGATGCAGCCTTAAGTCTCCCACACAAGCAGGAAATAACAATCTCACCTCTGATCAAAGAGATTTTCTGCTATTGCTGCCATTGAATTTTTTTAACATATTTCCAAATTAGAAAATATTCAGCCTGATGTTGTCAATATTTCAGACCACGAGGGTATCGTTTAGGAAAACAGTGCCTTACGGTCCTGAAAGAGTTACTGCTCTTCCCTACGGGTCTAATTTACAAAGCAGCAAACTCACTGGTAGGATTTGGCTGGAAATCTCATTGTCTCGGTAGAACCCTTTCATCTGATTTATGTGCATCACAGTTTAGAAAGTTATTTACTAGTTACTTTCTCTGGAAGCAGAGGGTAAGTGGTGTTTCTCTTTAAGGATAGAGGAGCTAAGATGCATCAGGTGCAGCTCATATGATGATGAAGCTGATAATAAAATGCACAGTATCGAATTCTCCAAGCTTCCCTCTGCCATGAGGGAGTTTCACACTGCTCTTTTATTTTGTGTGAATTTGGAGTATGTTAGAATATACATCAGTGTCTAACCCTGCATTTGTCTTCTGCAATGTGACAGCTTATTTCTATGCCAGATTTGGAGCTGGTAGTGGAGTAAATCTTAGTGATTTCCAGTGCACGAGCCAACCTAAAATATTAGGTTGAACGGGATGAAATTGCCCTTTTTGTAGGTCAGAAATGGTCAAACGTTAGCAATTACACATGCTTCAACCTGTACATTTGTATGTTTCATGACAGATTATAACAGTAAGATTCTCAGTGTTGTTGCAATGGTTCTGAATTTTTAAATCATATTAAATAAAAAGATAACTAAACAAGCAAATAACGATATTTTGATATTTCTCCCTGCATTGATAATTTGCCTGGAAACTAAATAAGCAGGGAGCCAGCAGTTCAGGTTAGCCCTTGAACTCCACAAGGTTTAACTGATTTGCCCAACCAGAACACCAAGCTACCCTTCAGCTGTGCGGTATTCAGGTTTATTTAGGAGTTGATAAATAGCTTAGTGCAATGCTTCCTTTTTTCCAATAGCTGCATCCTCATAAACCTATTCTACCCTCCGCCGGTTAATGCAGACAGAAGACTTTTATCCAGGATAAGCATCGAAACTACACTGTGGAGGACTGTGTGCTCAGCAAACACCTCACCCGTGATAAATAAACAGCTCTTCCGGGGGCTTTGCTGCCGCTGGCTTGGCAGGACTTGTTTATTGCCTGGTTTGCACATCCCATGATAAAGTTGCTGCTGAAATAAATTGCAGTTTTGCATAATTATTGACAATCACATCTTAACAAGCAGTGTGTATCATATTAAAGTGTTCAGTTTTTTTTTAAAATCCATTTTTAGCTTATGTTTAATCCCAGAGAGTGTTTGTGTAATAATAGAAGGCAAATATGGCATGTAAATAGAGTACTAATTTCCTCATTGCAGGCAAAATTTACCTGAATCTTTTTCAGATGGGACTGTTACTGCCTCAGGCAATTTTCCTTCCCAAGCTATTATTATGTAGATGTTTGCTGAGGGCATATGTGTGTGTATCCACAATACGTGCATTTTATATATTGTCAGAAAATATGAATAACTTTTTTTTAGACTTTTGTGTCATTAGGGAATTTGGTTCATTCCGTCTAAAAGATTAGAGAAATGAGAATGGGATGTGGGCGGAGGGAAGTAACATTTTTGAGCAACTATAATATGTGACTACATAATGTGTGAGGCACTCAGCTTTACACACATTGTTGTATTTTCGCTCTCATCACAGCAATATGTATTGCAGATGAGAAATCAGAGAGGTTAAGTAACTTGCCATATCACACACTTGGTAGAGGATATTGGGATTTGAACCCAGATCTGTCTGGATTTTAGGCTCCACTTTTTCCATTACACATACAATTTTTCTTCTGGAAAACATTCTCAGTTGTATGACCATCAGGTAATGAAAATTAAAGCTAACACAATTAGAACATGATAGTGTTATGCAAAATTACATTTTGTACAATGGTTTCTATGAAATACATGGTTTTCCTACTTCTTAGTCTTTTTGTTCTCTTTTGTTCTCCAGTCCCCTTCTCTTTCTTCCTCCAGTGTTCAACTTTCTGTTCTAGGTTTGCATTTCTCCTGGCCTATCTAATCATGATTTCCTGCCTCAGGTGACATCAAAGATAAGCATGGTATAGATTTTAGGGTTTTACCTTTAAAGATTAGCTTAAACTTTTGCAGCATATTAAAATAAGCTTTCAAAATTGACCAGCAGAAACTAAAAAGCTTAAAAAAATTTTTTTTTGGAAAATTCATATATGAACCTTCAAAAGTCTAAAAGTCCAAATACACACACACACACACACACACACACACACACACACACACGCTCTTCTAGTGATTGATGCTTTGAAGAGGAGTTTTAGCAACAACTCACCCCTTTGTTCGTATATTACAATGTAATCCCTTGGACTTTGCTCTTTTCGTGGGATTCACTGGGTGCACCTTTCTGATGTTTGAGGAGAATTGCATCTGGACATTTGTTCTTTTGCAGAGTGAGTGAGCGAGAGACTGCTTTGGAAGAAACTCATCGATTACTGCAACAGTTCCCCCTGGACCTGGAGAAGTTTCTTGCCTGGCTTACGGAAGCCGAAACAACTGCCAACGTCCTGCAGGATGCCACCCATAAGGAAAGGCTCCTAGAAGACTCCAAGGGAGTAAGAGAGCTGATGAAACAATGGCAAGTAAGTCAAGCATTTCTACTTTATCCGTCTTGTGAATCCAGTTGAAGAATTCTCAGCATTTGTCCTTGTAATTGATACGCTGTGGATGAAATAAAATAGTTGTTTTACATGGCCTTATGTATTTAAGCGTTTGGGCTAGAAGAAGAGAGACAGAGGAAAAAGGAAAAATCATTTATTATTTCATTTAATACCCCAGTCTTCTAAATGGTGTGTGTTTTTGACCAGGAAAAACTTGCCCATAAAGCTAGAGCTTTGATAAGAAGAAACTTTGCTCAGAGAAATAAATTAGGGATTGGCTTATTAAATTTGAAAAAGTTGCCATTTTTGAGTGTTTATTTAATATTTTACATGGAAAGCATCTGTATGAATTGTCTGTTTTATTTAGCGTTGCTAACTGAATCAGTTTCCCTTCATTACTTTCCAGTAAGTTTTGAAATGTTAATCTGGCATTTTGTAGCTTTCTTCCTAACATGATCTGTGAAAATAAAAATGAGATGGCTAAATTTGTCATAGTTAATGATCACACAATTTTCGACAATTGTTTTTTCCTAGAAAAAAGAATTATTGCTATAAAATTTCATAGGCACAAACAGTGAAAACAGAAGTTTCAGGTAGTTTTGTTTACATGAGGTCTTGGTGAGAATCTTATTCTGTAGTTCAGGAAGCCTCCTGATGCCTACTTTCCGGACCTGACATAATTTTCCTGACCTACAATGGAGTTTTGTTATGTATAGTTGAGTTTTCTGACTCGATATAAGAACTTTACTAGTACCGCGAAGAAAATTTGGAGTGTTAGAATAATATGATCCATTCTTAGGACTAACTTCAGTTTTTTAATGTTTTAAAATTATGATGAAAAAAGGGATAGTATATCCTAGGTTGAAAAATAATTCCAAAATCAAATCATATTAAGCAAAGTTTCATCTCCTCCCCTCCTTGTTGTTCTCCTTCTTTTCTTCTGTTTCGATAGGACATTTGATCTACTTGGATGCTCTCGTATGTAGAGTAGATGACAGTGGCAATTTAGAGCTTCTTGGATTCCTCATTCTTGCTTTATCATTATCCTCGGACCCCACTTGCTCCCCCACAATGTGTGTTGAGTTAGTTTGATCATTTGGAGGTAGTTTGTTTAGAACAATACCTGACTTTATCTTCCCGGATATCTCCCACGGCTTGTGAATGTAAATGCAGTGTAAAGTGTGTTTTTTGGTCACTCTTAGATAAACAGTTAGAAAATGTGCTGCTGTAACATATTTGATTTATGATATTTCATAAGTAAAATTTTATTTCTCCTTGTCCATGCCCATAAAGCCACCCTAGAATTTTAAATATGTGGATTCACATACTCCCCTCAGCTATGGTAAATAAAGAGTAAAACTTTAAGTGGATTTTTTAAGCAGATTCCTTTTAAAAGTAAATCCAGTGACTCAATTTTATAATAGGGACTTAATAAAATATTTCTTAAATTGATGGATGTCTTGTTGAGGGCAAAACAAGGATACATCCATCTATCTCCTATACTTTTTATATTTATATCTATAGTACTTATACAATGAAAATTCATATATAAACTTCTCATCATGAGAAACTGCAAGATTCTGAATCATTAAAGAAAAAAACTGCAGTGTTTCTTAACTATGTTTACTATGGAAGAATGGAGAATAAAGTACATTTTGTGTTTAGATTTCTGATCTCTTTCAAAAATAGTTGGAAATTATGCCGAGGAAACTTTCTTAGCTTATTCTATATTACTCATAAAAATGTATTTACTCTTAAAAGCCATATAAAACTCCCTTAGAGTTCCTGAAAACCTTAGACATATCATTTTCCCCTTAACTGTAGTAGGACTAACTAAGATTCCAATGTTATTTTAAAAGAGACAATTTCTCATTCCCTCTCAGTTAATATTGTGTCTTCTATAAATTCCAGTTGCCTGAGGTTGAAACTACATTTTATGGATAGGAATGACATTTATAGCCAGCTCTGATTTTCAGTTAGATGGCTGAATGATGGTCTTTTGATGAAAGATTAGAAGATGTCATGGTAAAAACTCTAAACTACTGAAACTATTGATTATTGTTAATGGCACATTTCAACTGATAGAATTGAATCAAGATACTGGGGTTTAAAAGCAACAAATAGAAATGCCAAGCTTGAAAGTAAATAAAACCACATACCTTCAGAGATTACATGCAGTTTCAGTATTTCAGCTAAATCGAAGTGTTTGCTTTTTTTCCCTCCGAAGATGACTTTTTTAAAATTTTGAACAAAAGGAATGTTCTGTAATATGTGTGAGGGAATAAAGTGTAACTGTATGCCTTTCACTTCGTTTGCAGAAGCTGGTAGCATTATATTCATTGTTTGATTCATGCTGTATAGCAAGAATAGTTCTTACATATTAAAAAAGGAAACTCCAAATGCCTAGCCAGAGCAGCGGCTCTCCCAACATATTTCAGTATATCTGTCCACCCAAAAGCAGTGATGTTTTACTTTATACAAATGCTGCTGAATGGAGACAGGGGGTCAGAAAATGGGTTTTTCTCTGTGACTGTCAGTCAGTTTTTCTATATATGGAGACTCCTGACTATCACTGCTTATCATCCACTTCATAGGATGTTTACTTCTCCCAGCAATAATTACAATTCCTGGGTTTGATAAGCATACATGTATTATGAAGTATATGCTTCCTGAATGGAATTAACCTGATTAATTCCACTCTGAAAGCCATTAAAGTTTCTTCCTTATATTAGAAAAAAAATGTTATTTATTTTCCTTACTAAAAGCAAGATCATTATATTTGTCCTTGTGCTTTAGGATGAGGAGATTTTTTTCTTATAAGTATTGTTATTTCTGACAGTATAACTGGAATCTTAAAGCCAATATATATTTATAGAGTACCATAATAGAGCCCTAAGAGGTGACAGTTTGAAAATTTATTCTTAAAATGAAGAACTATATTCATAATTGAATCAGATTCTTCCTGTGTCCAAAACATTTCCTGCTTTAGGCCTCAGAGAACTGATAAAGATGGTCGCAGTTCTAAGTTCTAACATAAAACCGTGGGTAACTAACTGAAAATAGTTAGTTAAACATGCAGACTCTGCATGTTTACTAATGTTTCACAAGAATTTCACCAATCTTAACTGATTCGCTAAGCACCCCCAAAAGATAATTGTAATACCAGCTTGTAAAGAAGGTGTGTGGGGATGGGTATGTGGTGGGGAGAGATGGTCATAAAGGTGGCATAATTAGGGTCTTTTTCTCAGCAAGAGAGAGTATGGAGCAATTACTATTTGAGATTCCCTCATCTGTGATCTGGGTCATGTCACAGGCCATATCTCTCAACTCACTCCCTCCTCTCATTTCATTTGTTTTACCTATGTCTCCTCCCACCCTCCCCCACCCATTATAGAAATGCTCTTCTATTAAACAAAACACTTCCAGAGAGACAAGGTTGATAAATTTTGAATTGTACATCAGAGTACACCTGGAAATTGATTAAGCTACCTTAAATTTCTAATATGTTATTGAAATTGGGGAATTTAGCTTCTTCAGTGTTGCTCACAATATATCTTGGCCCACTGATTAATTCCAAAGGAAGAAGGAAGAATGCAACCTCAGTAGCAAAATTAGTATCCTGAATAAATTGGATTGTCAAATTTCTTGGTGCATCTGAAAAGAGAGAGGTAATCTGAAGATCCCTGATTCTAAGAAAAGAAAACCCTCTGTATTCCTTTCTGTTGCTATAATTTGAATTGAGTCTTATATGTATTTTTTAATCTTTCTCCTTTGGTGTCTAAAGATTATGAAAGTTTACCTTGATGTTTTTCTTTTGCCTAGTGATGTCTGCCTGCCATTTTTGATATACTATATATATATATATATATATATATATATATATATACATGTTCCCTAAGAACTTTGATTGATTCATCAAATCTTTATTAAATACCTGTTGGATGCCTAGTGTGGTGTTAGGACTAGCATTACGAACATGATTAGAGAGATGTTTTTCAAACGTAGTTCAAAGTACTAGGTTACGTAATCAATTTAATGAGTATCAATCCACATTTTTTTAAACAGAAAGGAATAAAATTAATAGAATAGAAAATAACAAGAGTCCATCACTCTTAAATAAGAGTCGGTATTATTTTCTGAAGCTTTGGTTTCAACTATTTGCATATATATATATGTGTGTGTGTGTGTGTGTGTACATACTGGATCAGTGTGTAGCATACATTCAAAAGCCTCTGCCTTAGAGTATGATTTCTGCCCTTGGGATGCTTATATTCCAGAGGTGAAGATAGTTATGCTAAGACAAATTTGTATAGTAGTGTGATGGGTGTTACAGTAGAGGGCTAGACAGGATCTAGTAAAAACAGAAGGTGATTAAGGTAAGCTTGCCAGAGAGGCCAGGAAACTCACATAGAACACTGTTTTTCAGTCTTGCTTATACATTGGAGGAGATTTTTTAAATGCTGATCTCTGGGTTCTACCCCCAGAGATTCAAACTGGATTGATCACAGCATGTCCTGTCCATGCTTCTCATGTCCAGCCAAGGTTGAGAACCTCTGTTCAGAGAAAGTTATAAGAATGTGTTAGGAGTTGGCTAGATACACAGAGTTAAAAAGGGAAGGAAACAACATGTTGAAAGTCCTGGACAGTTGGGTAGTTTGGGAATCGAAAGGTACTTCTCTATGGGTGGGGTGTGATTATTATAAGAAATGAGTTTGGAAAGATCAGCTGGGGCTAAATTATGTAGAAAGGTAGCATGGTATAGTAGATAGAGTATGAGCCTTGTAAGCAGACAGACCACTTATTTTACCACTTGTTGCCTAACCTCTAAGTCTCAGTTATATTCTTCTGTACAATGAAAATAATACTTCACAGGATTTTGTGAGGAATAAATGATAGAATACATGTAGAATGCCCACCAGAGGGGCAGAGTGTTGCACTCAGTGTTCAGTATGTGTTAGCTGTCTTTCCCTCCCTCTGTCCGCCTATCTTTAAGAGTTTGGACTTTATCTGTAGTCTATGGGAAGTCACAGCATGTTTTTAAGCAAGGAAATGGAATAACCTAACTTATGTTTTTGAAAGATCACTCTGGTAGCTGTGAGGAGAATGAATTGGAAGGATATGAGACCTGTCCAGGAACAAAAGTTAGAAAGTTATTTCTGTAATATTCCAAGCAAGAAATGATCATTAAGGTGTTGAGGTTGAACAAAGGAAACAGATGTGTGAGCTATTTGGAGGGAAAAACTAATATTGTGATGTAGATTATGGGAGGAAGAGGTGAGGGGGGAATGTGAGGTACAGTGAGGAGTCACTGACTGCTTATCATTTGGCATGACTGGGTGCCTTACAGAGCTGCAGAATTAAAGAGGAAAAATAGTTATGGGAAGAGAAGTCAAGAATGCGGCTGGTTTTTCTTTCTCAAGATTGCTTTGGCTATCCAGGGTCTTTTGTGTCTCCATACAAATTTTAAGATTTTTTTGTTTTAGTTCTGTGAAAAATGCCATTGGTAATTTGATAGGGATTGCATTCAATCTGTAGATTGCCTTGGGTAGTATAGTCATTTTGACAATATTGATTTTTCCAATCCAAGAACATGGTATGTCTTTCCGTCTGTTTTTGTCATCTTCGATTTCTTTCATCAGCATCTTAGAGTTTTCAGAGTACAGGTCTTCTGTCTCCTTAGATAGGTTTATTCCTAGGTATTTTATTCTTTTTGATGCAGTGGTAAATGGGATTGTTTCCTTAATTTCTCTTTCTGATCTTTCGTTGTTAGTGTATAGAAAATGCAACAGGTTTCTGTGTATTAATTTTGTAACCTGCAGCTTTACCAGATTCATTGATGAGCTCTAGTAGTTTTCTGGTAGTAGCTTTAGGATTTTCTATGTATAGTATCATGTCATCTGCAAACAGTGACAGTTTAACTTCTTTTTCAATTTGGATTCCCGTTATTTCTTTTTCTTCTCTGATTGCCATGGCTAGGACTTCCAAAACTATGTTGAATAAAAGTGGCAAGAGTGGACATCCTTGTCTTGTTCCTGATCTTAAAGGAAATGCTTTCAGCTTTTCACCATTGAGTATGATGTTAACTGTAGGTTCATCGTATATGGCCTTTATTATGTTGAGGTATGTTCCCTCCATGCCCACTTTCTGGAGAGTTTTTATCATAAATGGTGCTGAGTTTTGTCAGAAGCTTTTTCTGCATCTACTAAGATGATCATATGGTTTTTATTCTTCAATTATACAATGGAATATTACTCAGCCATTAAAAAGAAGGAAAGAATGCCATTTGCAGCAACATGGATGGACTTAGAGACTGTCATACTGAGTGAAGTAAGTCAGAGAAAGAGAAATATCATATAATATCGCTTATATGCAGAATCTAAAATGAAATGATACAGATGAACTTATTTACAAAACAGAAACAGACTCACCAACTTAGAGAATGAACTTATGGTTACCAGGGGGGAAGAGTGGAGGGAAGGGATAGTTAGGGAGTTTGGAATTGACATGTATACACTGCTATATTTAAAATGGATAACCAACAAGGACCTACTATATAGCTCAGGGAACTCTGATCAATATTATATAACAACCTAAATGGGATAAGAATTTGAAAAAGAATAATAGACACATGAACATGTATAACCAAATCACTTTGCTGTACACCTGAAACTATCACAACATTGTTAATTAACTACATTCCAACATAAAATAAAAATTAAAAATTAGTATAGCTGATTGTTATACAGCAGAAACTAATACAACAATGTAAAGCAATTATACTGCAATAAAGATGTTAAAAAAAAGATGTTAAAAAAAAAATCAGGGCTTCCCAGGTGGCTCAGTGGTTGAGAATCTGCCTGCCAATGCAGGGGACACGGGTTTGAGCCCTGGTCTGGGAAGATCCCACATGCCGCGGAGCAACTAGGCCCGTGAGCCACAATTACTGAGCCTGCGCGTCTGGAGCCTGTGCTCCGCAACAAGAGAGGCCACGATAATGAGAGGCTCGCACACCGCGATGAAGAGTGACCCCCACTTGCCGCAACTAGAGAAAGCCCTCGCACAGAAACGAAGACCCAACACAGCCATAAATAAAATAAATTAATTTAAAAGAAAAAAAAATCAATGAAGTAAAAAAATAAACGGATAACCAAAAAGAAAAAAAAAAAGAATGTGGCTGGTTTTGAGGTGTCTATGAATAATAGAGGTGAAAATATCACCTCCCTTGAAGCAGTTGTGAATGTGGATCTAACATTTGGAGAAAGATCTAGGTCAAAGATGTAAAACTGAAGGACATCGACATGGACTCCATAGAAATACATAATATTACACAGAAATCAATGTCATTGTTACTTGAATTTCTCCATTCAGAAATATATCTAAAAGTCACTAAAATATTACTTACTGTAGCATAGGATTGGTTTTAATGATGCCATCTTCTGCTATTCAAAAGGACATAGCTTTAGAGACTCTCTTAAATGTTTTAACCATGAAAAAAGGCACAGAACTAGCAAAGCTTTGGTGTAAAATTCATACTGTGGAGAAAGTAAAAGTATTTAGGTAATCTATCCAAGATCTTGAAAAACTCTTTCCAATAAGGGGAATTAATTTCTTCTCTTATATAAACATGGAAAATTTTTATTTACCTTTTATTCTACAGTAAAAAGTTCATACACAGTCACAATGCTATGGGTTGTAGTACTCAGGAATAGATTCAAGAGCCACATGCTTGTCATCTTACTATATTCAGTAGTTTATTATGCTCCAAGTTTGGACCCTGGAATCCCTGTAGATCACAGAGAAAATCCAAAAAAGAAACAGTGAAAATAATTAAAAGTATAGAAATAAAGTCAATGAGGAAAAATGTTCAAGACTGGTGTTTTATCTCCTATAGCAGGGAAGACTAAATATAGAAAATAAGAATCCATTTATTTTTATCCAGTGGTGGAAAACAATAACTTCAATATAATACAATGAGTTTAATCACTTGATTATAAGGGTTATAACACTCTAAGCCATCTTACCATGGTCTCTTTCATATATAAACATGTTAATTCAGTGTATCGAAACTTTAGGACCTACTCTTTTGGATATTGCCACTAAAGTTAGTTATTATCTGGAATGATACAAGGGAAGCACTAAGTTGAATAACTTTGTAATTCAGTCATTGGATTCTATAATTTTATATATACAAACTAAAAGAAAGGCTCACATAGGTAAGAAGACACTATGCATACTGAAAAGTCAATTTTGATAGCCCCTAATAACGATTGTCTTTTATTCCCCACAGAACTTTTGTGAGGCTCTTATAAGGTAATAAATATTTAAAGCACTTTGAAAAAGCTTTCTTCAAGTGAAAGATCCTTATTAATGTTATGAATTACCATTAGACAAAAGTCAAACTAAAGATATAAACTTAATATCATACTCTTCAAAATCAATAGATTAAAGTTATATTAATTAATGAGAATAATGATAACTAAATTGTTCCTTGTTTATAATTGACAAAGCATTTTTACTTTAATTCTCTAATTTGATTCTCACTGAAAACCTCTGGTGTTGGTATTATTATTTCCATATTCAGTAGAAGAGGGTACAATTAGAGAGTTTCAGTAATTTAGCTATTACTATCAATACTTCTTTGAAAATCAAGTTGAGTTTTATCATACCAGATTAGGAGGGAAATAATTCAGAATAAAAGCCTATTAAAGAAATATTTAGTTTTCTGGGATTAATATCACCATTTAATTCAGTTATTTATTTATCCAATTATTAGGCTAGATAATAATACTATCTCACATTAAAAAAAATATTACTATGTGCTGGGCAGTGTGCTAAGAGCTTTGCTTGCATGATGTAACAATCCCCCGCCTTTTTTTTTTTTTTTGGCATGATCTTACCCCTTTTACAGATGAAAAATCTGAAGCTTTGAAAGTTTAGGTAACTTCTCTTAAGGTCACACAACTATACAGAGAGGAGTCAGTATTTGAACCTAAGTTTGACCTTCTGACCTTCAACTAATCCTGCTATCCTACCCATTACTCTAAACTGATTCAGCATTCCAGGCAAAGACCCAAGATAACCAAAAGCAAGTTTCACATCATTCACTTCATAGGAATTTGTTGATTACTGAAAATATTCCTACTTCCTAAACATCCTTCTTTCCTTTACATTTTTCAGTCTTGTTTCCACATTTGCCTCTTAACTGAAACACTTCTGTATGAAACCACCGTAACTTCCAAATGCAGATGCTTTTATCAAGTCCTGTTGCCCTAGAAATCTATGCATAATTTGTTATTGTAGTCCACCGCGGTCTTCTGGAAAATTTCTCATCTCTTGACTTGCTATATTCTACTAGTTTTCTCCTACCTCTGTTACTACTCATTTTTCTTTCTTTACCTGATGACCTATTCTGGGCTCTCTTTTCTGTCTTCATTAATCTCATTCTCTTTATTCAGTAGTCAACCAGCAGTTACTAAGTGTCGGTTATGTGCTAGGCATTAGACTAGAAACAGCCTTTTGTTCATCTCCTTTAATCCAGTGATTTGAAGATTTTTATCTCTTTCCAATATCAATCCCATACTTCCTACCATAAATGGGACATTTCTTACTCAAAGTCTCACGAACATCATAAACTCAATACGACCCAAATAGGCCATATCTTTAATACCAAGTCTATTTCCTGTCCTGCCATTCATCACACCACCATCTTTTCCGTCAGAGAAATTTCAAACCAAATAGTCATTTCTACATCACCTTCTCACTTGCCTTACTTTCTAGTTCATTTTTAAGGTCTATCGATTTTACGTCCCTAATCTTTTGCACCCATTCCTTTCTCTCCACTCCACTTACCACCACTCTAATCCGTGCTGTTATTTACCTCTACCTTCCTCTACTCCTTCCTGCCCACTGCATTGCTCCAATCCAACCCGCAGATTGCCATCTCAATTAAGCTTCCTAAAGCATAGCTAAGATTGTAACTATGTTATAAATACCATGGGAGCAGGGATTTCATCTACTTTATTCTCTTGTATATGCCCGTGGCTCAAGACAGTGCCCAGCACATGATAGGTGCCAATAAATATTCATCAAGTGAATGAAAAAATATATGACTCCTCTGTTCACACACCTTTTATGACTTCTCAAAGCCTTCAGAATATTCTGCAGACTCCTTCACCTGGCCCTCCAGGATTGGCCCTCAAACTCAATTTCCAATCTTATTTCTTATTTTTCCTCTCCATGCACCCTTAACTCCTACTAAAACGCACAGCTAGCCAGTTTACTTTTGTGTCTTTGATGACCTGTTTCTTTTCTTGGGAATGCTTTTCCTCATCTCAGTTTACGCAGATGCAACCTAATTTTCAAGGAAAGCCATATTCAAATCCTCCCTTTTTCCCTGAGCCCTCAAGCTAGAAGACATCTCCTCTCCCTCTCAATTCCCAGAGGCATTTCTTTGCCCTTTAAATAACACTTAATGCTTTCTGTATTGTTTTAGAGGGGCTGGAGAGGATAGCATTTAACAGTGTGGGCTTTGAAGCCTGACTGCCTGGGTTTAACTCATGATTCTGATACTTACTGACCTTGGACACATTTCTCAATTGCCCTCAGTTTAGGCAGCTATAAATCAGGGGAAATGATAACATCTACCTCATCAGGCTGTTGTGAGTGTGATGTGAATTGATATATGTGAAGTGCATAAAACAGTATTTGATACGTAGTAAGCAACCAGTAAACATAGCTAGTATTGTTATTACTGTCATCAGGTGTATAACATATAAATTTTATAAGTAAATTTTTGTATTGTTTCTTTCACTATAGACTGCTTAAGGGCACAGTCCTCATATGGGTTGAGTGAGAAACTATTTAATAAGGAATGGATGAATTAATAAAACCGTGCCAGAAATATTGGCTACCATGAGTGTTGAAACTGATTTTTTTTAAAGCTTTGTCTTTTCTAACCAAGAAAAGATTAATAATCTTCAGTAGATTTTAGTTCTTAAATGTCAATATTGACTCATGTTTGAAAAGCTCTTCAAAGTCTTCAGATACAAACAAACCTTAATACTCCCATTCTTGAGAATAAACATACTACACTGAAAATGAAAAAGAGGTATTTTGCCTTTCATAATGACCTCCTTGGGGGAAATCAGTTGACTTGCCACCCTTCTCTTTCAACCAGACACCAGACATTGAGATTCCCTGAAACACACTTCAGTAACAGCAGTTTATTTTTCTCAAACGGTCTGACCAACATTGGAAGTCACATCAATGGCTTATAGGTATGTTAATAAAATTAATAAAATTGTTTTACATTTATCCTGTGAGGCAGTAGCAGTGAAGATAACCAGAAGTATGAGACTATTCACTCACTTCCTTTGATCTCCATCAGAACCTGGACAAGATCTATATAATTTCAGGCCTTCTTCTCCAAACAAGAATAGAAAAGGTCAGGAAGAGTTTGACGACAGAAAAAGTCAAAGAATTTCACATCACTTTCTCCTCCTCCGTTCCTCCAACCTCAGAGGTTTTTTTGAGGGTTAGGGATCTTTGAGGGCAGACTTTCTAGGCAATAAATAAATAAATAAATAAATAAGATATTCCTTTATATGATGAGAGGCAATGCCCCGCTTTCTGTTGGAAAATTCTGAAATTGTGGATTTGAGAGATCAAATAAAAGAATCTCCAGTCTTGTATTTACAGATTATTTTTAAAATGAACTTCATAAGTGTCTCTCTTGTGCCATTCATAATTCTGATAAGAAAACCTTTCAGGTATTAATCGAAGATTAATAGTATTCAAGATAATTTAGGTTATCAGCATATGATTTTTCTTTCCACATGAGATCCATTTGCAGTTTAAATGGTTTCCTAAATTATATTAAAATAAAATGTCAAAAAGTTCACTTTTTTTCATTTTTAACGACATCAGTCTTTAAAGAAAGGTTATTGAACAAAGGTCTATGCATAAATCAGCCATTCCCCGTAGAGGTAAAAGAAGCCATTACACCTGGTTATAAAAGAGAGTTTCATGAATGTGGGAGAAATCAATCATTCCCTACTGGAGATCGTATTAGTCTGGATGGAAGTATTTCTGTAACCTAGTAGTGAGAAAGCAACAAGTTACTTTTGTTTTTTCTTGCATCCATTGTTATCCTTGAGAGGTCTATTAGCAAGTTGACCATTCAATATTATTAGTAGTATAAATGTAATCTTAAATTCTCTGAAGATTTCAATCTTTCTCTCTAATTTCTATTCATCTCCAACACCTTTTACAATATATTATTCCTTGAGAGTTATAGAAAAAGTTACTCTCTGCAGAAAGCAGCATTTCATTTGCTCTCAGGAGCCAACCACATTTCACCTCAATCCTTTGCTCTCAATTCAACAATTCAATATTGGATTCAATTCAAGGCTGTGGCCCCAAATAGAATGAGACCTGGATATTTATGAACTGCTTGACCAGGCATTCTTCCCAATGATTTATTCCATAAATTCTATTTTTAGTTTTTACAGTAGTTTCACAAATGGTTGGAAAACTGTTGTACATTGCAGTTTTAAAAACTGAAATGAGTGTAGATAGCATTTTTACCTGCTATGGACAAGTGTTAACATGTTCTGTTTTGGAGTAGAAAACCATTGTCACTGTCGGGATGCAACCCTTGGATTGATTAGACGACTCTAGATTCATTTCCCATCAATAGCCTAAAAGAATTTTTTTAATTTATGCAATGTATACACATAGTAGAAACATATTTTTGAGTGTATTTCTAAATGTGACTTTTAAGGACAGCCACTGAGAAGTGGGATCTGCCACAGAACAATAAAGAGGTTTGAGGATCCAAAGGCTGATAAGAGCCTTACTTGGCCCCAAAGAGGAATTGATAGTGGTGGGACTTGGGGAGAAGGAAGACAGGGAGATCTAGTCAAGGAGGTAAGGGATATAATTCAGGTGAATACAGAGTCCTTTGGTCTCCCAGAAGAGGAGGCACCTCCTGCATACCTTACGGGGAGGATCAGGGGAGGTGTCCTGGTAAACTCTGGCTACATAACAAACCAACCCAAACTTAACACCTTAAAATAATAGTAGTCACTTGTTTTGCACATGAATCTACAATTCAGGCACGGTTCACTGGGAACTGTTCGTCTCGGCTCCTGGTGATATCACCTGGAACAAGTAGACTGGCTGCTGGAAGATCCCCTTCCGAGTGAGCTCACTCACAGGTCTGGCAAATAGCTGCTGGCAGTCAGTTCTCCTTCGTGTAGTCCTCTCCATAGTGCAGTTTGGGCTTTTTCATAGTGTAATCGCTGGGTCCCAAGAGCAACCATACCAAGGGACAAGAAGTTGAGGCGCCAGCTTCTTAAGGCCTGGGGGAGAAACCAGCATCGGTTCGCTTCTGCCATGTTCTATTGGGCCAGCAGTCACAGAGCCCAGATTCAAGGGGATAGGACATAAACTCCATCCTTCCATGGAAGAATGTGAAAAAGTTTGGGGGGGCTATGTTATAACACTGACACGGAAAGCTTCTTGTCCAAGACACTGAGCTGAATATTGAACAGCAAGTATGCCTTATCCAGGTCAAGAGAAGAGGTCTTCTTTGCCCCAAATACCCTTTCTCTTCTTGTCTCCCTGGCTAACTCCTACTTGGGCTTCAGTTCTTGGTCAAAATACCTTTTCTCAGAAGCATTATCTGGCCTTGCCCCCAAGTGAAAAATTGGATATACCACTATATTGATTTTTTTTTAATTTAGGCTTTTTTTCCTACAACAGAACATAAATCAAATAACTTCCTTTCTTACTTAAAAGCTGTAAAATACTCATGGCAGTAAGTATAGACAATGAAAATAAATCTTAAGTGCAAAAAGTATCTCTCAAATAGCAATATAGATGCTTACATTTTACTGACCTATTTGCTTTTCTTTCTCTATTTGCCCCAAGGTCTCAGCTATACCAGTGTGTACCAATTCATTTCTAGAATATACCTGTTAATAACCTCATTTGCATAGCTCTATTCACTAATCTGGGCACAAGGTAGCCTCAAGGACGTCTTAATTTTTCTCAGTTTAATCCATCTCTCCTGTCCTTTTCTTAGTGTGTCTGTCTGTCTGTCTGTCTGTCTCTCTCTCTCTCTTTCTCTCATGTTTTTCGTTTGTTTCTTTTCAAGTGACTTTCAACTACGCAGAAAATGCATTTCACATTTCTGTGCCTGCCTCCAGGCTCTGTCTATTTCACTCACCCAGGACTGTCCTTTCTGAATTCTTTCTCTCATTTAGCAGCCATCATTAAAGTTGGACAAATGAAAGAACCTCATTTCTTAAAGGACCAGAACATTATCTTGAGCAAGCAATTAAAAGGATTCAGCAAATCAAAACATGAGCTATCTGGATGAATCTTGAAGACATTATGCTAAGAGAAATAAGCCAGACACAAAAGGATTATCTATCTATCTATCTATCTATGTAAAATTATATATGTATAATTCCACTTATATGACATACCTAAAATAGTCAAGTTCGTAGAGACAGAAAGTCAAATAGTGGTTACCAGGGGCTGGGGGTGAAGGGATAGGGGACTTCTTGTTTAATGGGTACCTGAGTTTTGGCTTGAGAAGATGAAAAATTTCTAGAGATAGATAGTGGTGATGGCTGCACAACAATGTGAATGTACTTAATGACACTGAACTGTA
Source organism: Balaenoptera acutorostrata (assembly GCF_949987535.1). NCBI lineage: Eukaryota > Metazoa > Chordata > Mammalia > Artiodactyla > Balaenopteridae > Balaenoptera > Balaenoptera acutorostrata. The sequence continues at coordinate 28,027,140 of NC_080085.1, read as the reverse complement.
CATTTTACAATGGTTAAAATAGTAAATTTTATGTTGTGAATATTTTGTCACAATAAAAAGAAAAATATGAGCTAACAGACTTTTTGAGGGACTCTTTGTGGAAGTAGTACGGTATCAGAGAGTCCAGAGTATCTTATTTTATAGCCAAGATATTTGCGTGATCACTGACTTGGGTGATCTTGGGGAAATCAATGGCATTGTGAATCCCAGGTTTATCTTCTGGAAGATGATGGAGCTAGACAAAAGAAATATTTCTGCAAGTTCACATACAATCTACACTATCTTTACTTGGAGAGTTTATTAAAAATGCACTGTCAGAAGCGGACTCTCTAGGGATGGGCCAGGGAATCTGCATATTTAAAGAGCCCCCAGGTGTTTCTTGTGCCCATTCAAATTTGAAAATCACTGGGCCAGATGTTTGCTTAAGGCCATTTCAGCTCTTGAAATTTGACAGATTTTGATTCTGTAAGGCAGATTCTCAGTGCTTATGCGAGAAAAAGAAATGAAGAAAATATTAGACTTTCTGCTTGTGTTGGAGAATTTTTCATTTGCCTAGCCAATCAGGAATGGTATTGTTTATTACTCCCACTGTTTTGAAGAGGCATGGGTTTAAAAAATAAGCCAGATGGTACTGAGGAAGATTTACATTACCATTTTCTTTCTTTTTCCCTTTGCATATTATGTAAAACTGCCCATGCCTCCATCTGAGCCATGATCATTAATTTAATGTTATGATTTAATGGCTCATGACATTAAGTTATAACTTAGCCTAACATGACCAAATTACAGTATCAGAAGGTAAGTTTCTTTTCTCAGGTTGATTTGTATACCTTAAACCAGTTGTATTATTGGCTGAATTTTTCGTAATTATGTCTCAGCCTTGATCTAGGGAATTTTCTCTCTTCCATAGAAAGGCATTTTGTTAAACAAGATCTAGGTTATAATCAGTGTCTCAAAAGTAAAGTTAACAAAGGGAAAAAAGTTTTTATTTTGCTTTGCTTTGCTTTGGGTGTGTGTATGTGTATGTGTGTGTGTGTGTGTGTGTGTGTTTACAGTACTGAAATAGATTCTGTCTGGTACTGAATGTAAGATTAAAAGTGAAGGAGAATAGTCAGTTAATTATCACGTATCCACTTGAGTGGATTATCTAAATATCCTTAGAAAGGCATAACCCCTTCAGCAATATTTTACCAACCAATCAGTGAGGTCCTAATCACATTTATCTTGAATAAACAGTTTTGCACCTATAACTTTGTGCTTATTTTCCTTTTGTATATGCACTCAAAAAATAGAAAGTGTCATCCTTGGTTAATTCAAGCAAAGAAGATTTTATTCTGAACAGGTTTTTGTTGTTTTACTTATTTGAACTTTGTTCCTTGAATCTCTGTATTTCTTTGAATATAAAATATTTTGTGTTATGAATGTGATTAAAATAGAAAATAATTAGCTGATTTAACAGAGGGAAAGAGAGAGAAAGGGAAGAAGCAAGAGAAAAATACAAACCACAACATGCTTTTCTATTCTGTGAAGTCTGTCAAGGCAACAGAGAAAGAGGCTTACTCGGGCCTAGTAACAAAAGAAATATGGTGGAAGGTTCTCCTGATGCTTTACCAAGAAGTCTGAGACAAATTGTGTCAGAATTTAGACTCAGTAAAACTTAGACAATTTACCTGCCATGTGAGGATCTCAACATGAGTTTAGGTGGGAGAGGCATAGGAATTGAAATCCAATAATATATGCAACAATGATCACACCAGAATTGCACATAGAAAGCAAATTAGTCCTCTAATAGAGGAGCCAAATTGAAATTCATTCTCTGAGCAAGTTTTCAAACACGTTCTTCTTTTACTTTTCTGTTTACGAAAATGGAACGCCACCAGAAAAACAAGAATTCGGAAGATAAGATGAAAAAAAAAGTTGGAATTCTAAGGGAGAGACATAATACACACACACACACACACACACACACACACACACACGCGCGCGCGCGCGCGCGATGAGAGAGTAATTTGCCTACATTGTGTAACTGATTGAGAAGTCCCATTGCTGCAGGGCTTCTCACAGAAAGTGACTAATTCTCGTGATGTGAGATATTTTCTTTTGTATGGTATTGGAAAAAGAAAATTTATCTAAACTCAAGGGCAGTGTTGTATTGTTATTCCTATATAATATATTCTCTTCTAAAAAGTAACTCTAGACTTAAGGAAGACAGGACTTGTGACTCAAACAGCATGTTCCACTCTCTGTCGTAGAAATTGCATCAATCTGTCTAACTCACGGGACACTCCTAAAATATTGCTCCAAAGAAAATATATGTTTGAATTCTTTATAGAAGAAACTGAAAAAAAGAGAGTAGGGTTATTTATTTATTAATTTTTTTTTTATAGCTACTTTATTTATTTATTTATTTATTTTTGGCTGTGTTGGGTCTTCGGTTCGTGCGAGGGCTTTCTCTAGTTGCGGCAAGTGGGGGCCACTCTTCATCGCGGTGCGCGGGCCTCTCACTATCGCGGCCCCTCCCGTTGCGGGGCACAGGCTCCAGACGCGCAGGCTCAGTAGTTGTGGCTCACGGGCCCAGCCGCTCCGCGGCATGTGGGATCCTCCCAGACCAGGGCTCGAACCCGTGTCCCCTGCATTAGCAGGCAGACCCTCAACCACTGCGCCACCAGGGAAGCCCTATTTATTTATTAAATCTAGTAGACATTAATAACAGTACAGAGCAGTCATCAAGCACAGACAAACATGTGGCAAAAATTACACCCAGAAGAAGTAAGAGATATGAGTAAGTGCACATAATTTCAGGTTCTGCAGTATGGTGTCTGCTTTAAAGAAACTGTTATATAGTTGTAGCAGATTCAATGATTAACTCTAGTTCTTCCTCCCTTTCTGCAACCACAGCCTTGACATCACCTCCTTATGAATGGAGCGTATCTCCCAACTCCTGGCCTTAAGGGCTTAGCCCTGTGATTTGCTTTAGCAAACAAGTGAGCAGAAGTGACAGTGTGCTGGTTTGAAGCTTAGGCCTTAAGAGGGCTTGCATTCTCCTGTTTCTGCCTCTACCCCGTGTGCAAGCAGAACGTGTTCCATCTAGGCTGGTGGTTTCAGAAAGAGGATGACAGATGTGTACGATAGGGCTGTGCTAGCCAAGCACATCCGGGAGAGTAACTGTTGTCTGAAGCCATAATGCATTGTTCTACATTACTTCAGACAGCAAATAAGCTTTTGTTTTTCCTGACTACCTACTGAAAATTAATATCAGCCATTTTGTGGTAAAAATATAAAGCCTATAATTTAATTTTAATGGTTCGCTGATAAACATACATTTTTTTAATAACTAGATCTTCCCTTGTCTGGTGATGTCATTATATTAAACTTATAGATCATAAATACATTGTTTATGTCTGTTAACTTATTTGTAAGTAACATTTGTCATGGTTGGAAACACCGCCAATCTTGAGGGGATACACACATTTCTGTATTATGGATTTTTTAAATCTCCTTACATCAAAGTATTGCATAATAATGTTTCATTTTAATACATCACACATTCCCAGGAGAAAGTAAGTGATATTTGGTTTTGTGAGACAGATAAAAATAATGAACATTACCATCTGGTTTAACCCTTGTGGTGATATGGAATCGTGGCTGTGTTAATTACCCTTGTGGTGTGTCTTCACAGAGATAATTATATGTGAAATTCCTTTCCAATTTGTTATATAATATTAGAAATACTTCTAAAATTGACATGGATTTATTATGTTACCATCTTTATTATAATCATTAATCTATTTAATTGAATGTTTTAAAGCTATGGTATTCAAAACAGGACTATTATGAAAAGAGATATTTGAAATAATACTTTTTGCATGTTTTGAATAATTGGATTATTCAGTATTTCTTCATGTTTAGTTCCTGAATCTAAGTCATGCTGTCTATATAAAAATAGATGTCAGCTGAAGGCAACCAGGCAATGGATTTTTCTTGACAACAATCTTTTTATATATTCAGACTTCATTTATTATTAGACATATCTGTTTTTAAAATTGGTATTTCTTTACCTTTCTGTATTTCAGGAAATGACACAAGAGAATAACCTTAATTTCCCTGTCATTTTGGCTGAATTACATTTGAAACTTCCAGGAGAGATTGTCTAATCAATTCAAAGACACATTTGAAAAGATTACTGTTAATATATCTCTAAAATGAACTAGTGGCATAAACTGTTGCTAGGTGATTTAGGTACAGTTGTAATTTTTAGTAATCCCAGGAGAAGATACAGTACATTCTGTAGTGTCTCAACCAGTGTGATTGCTCAAAATTCTGGGAGATTGCTCCTCTGCAAGGCTTCCTGATGTCATTGCTCCAAGGGGAATTTTATTCCGGTATTTACAACAGCTGCAGCCATAACTACTTCTGTATTACTCCAGTCATAGTTATTACTGTATTTTTCACCTACCTATATTGTGGTCTAAAGAATAAGTGCACTTCATATTCTAGAGAAAGCACTTGAGGAAATGAAAGGAAGTTTGATGTAGATCTGTATATCCCACATTATTATTTGTAAGTTCTCAGGATTAGCTGAGTAATGCCCTAAAGAAGGAAGGTCAGGTGATGTGTCTTGCTGCTCCCTGTTCCATGTGTCATGAGTGTTATTCCTGTAGAAGAGGAGTCAAGAGTGGGAAGAAAATGAAATCTGTCAATACTGTGAATATATAAATAATAAAAGTGGCAGTAGGGCTGATTAATTCTGTATCATCTTTATAAAGTGACTGGAGCTGTGAAAATGCTCGGTCTGCACAGCTGATTGGGAAATGTATGCAATCTGTTGATCAGAATTCATTTGTGAATGCTCTCTTCCAGAGATTTCTATACCAGAGGTCTTAAAAATATTTTTGTCCCCATGAAAAAGAAAAACTACAGTCCTAGGAGATCGTGATTTAAAACGGAAGAAAGCATTTTCCCACCTTAAGAGCAACTTTCAAACAAACAGTTGATACAAATAAGTCAAAATACAGTTTAGTTTCAAAGAAAAGTTTCAGAATACTTCCAATCACTATATACTTATTGTTTGGTAGGAAAATAAAAAGCTAAATTCTTGGATCATTCAGTAGAAAATTTAGCATAAATGCATGAAAGCAATAGATTTAGTTCAGTGATCCTATAAAGAGGAATATATCATTGCTCTTTTAATCTCAGATAGTGTATACATATTATTTTATTTTTATAGCTAAAGCAACTGTGTTATGACATTACATATAGTGTTATAACAGTAGAAGTCCTCTTAAACTCAGTAGTAATCAATGTACATTGTATGTTATGTTTCTTTCTGATTTTTAACCAAAACTATGACAGAAACTTAATTGGTAAGATCAACTTATCAACCTATAACATTTACAAAATTATTACTTTTATTTCAGTGTTCTTCATTTAAAATTTTTTATGTTCCTTAAACCAAAAGTAGGTTTAAGGAACAAACATTTTTGTTTTGTCTAATGCATAGGGTTTAAAACTTTGTTTCCTAAAATTTCTTCTTCATAGAACCAAATCTCCAACATCCTTTCTTAGCTACTCCATTCAACTAGTAAAGTATCTAATCTGTTTTCAAGGATTTGTTTCTTAACTATGGTGGTTTTAACTAAGAATAATATATGAATATTTTCTAAATAATATTAGGGTGCCTAAATTACCTGTGCCTGGTATTACCATATTTCTTGCTCACTTTAAAGTCTCATGATACATTCAATTCAGATAAATTTTAAAATGATTTATTTAACGGAAGAAATACAGATATTTTAATGTACTAGGCTATTGGTACAGCCTAGCAAACAATTCTGTTTTTTTAACCTCACAAAGCATCATCCATCCATGTCCAAAAACTTAAAAATTGAATTTATTGTACTTTCTCTTTTATCTGGAAAAAGTATTTTTTTGTAAAGATCAATTAAGATAGGAATTTTAAAACTAAAAAAAAATGTGACCCAATCCAAAAATGGGCAGAAGACCTAAATAGACATTTCTCCAGAGAAGATATACAGATTGCCAACAAACACATGAAAGAATGCTCAACATCACTAATCATTAGAGAAATGCAAATCAAAACTACAATGAGGTATCACCTCACACCTGTCAGAATGGCCATCATCAAAAAATCTACAAACAGTAAATGCTGGAGAGGGTGTGGAGAAAAGCGAACCCTCTCGCACTGTTGGTGGGAATGTAAATTGATAAAGCCACTATGGAGAACAGTATGGAGGTTCCTTAAAAAACTAAAACTAGAACTACCATAGGACCCAGCAATCCCACTACTGGGCATATACTCTGAGAAAACCATAATTCAAAAAGAGTCATGGACCACAGTGTTCATTGCAGCACTATTTACAATAGCCAGGACATGGAAGCAACCTAAGTGTCCATCGACAGACGAATGGATACAGAAGATGTGGCAGATATATACAATGGAATATTACTCAGCCATAAAAAGTAACGAAATTGAGTTATTTGTAGAGAGGTGGATGGACCTAGAGTCTGTCATACAGAGTGAAGTAAGTCAGAAAGCGACTTACAAATACTGTATGCTAACGCATATTTATGGAAGCTAAAAAAAAAATGGTTCTGAAGAACCTAGGGACAGGACAGGAATAAAGATGCAGATGTAGAGAATGGACTTGAGGACACAGGGAGGGGGAAGGGTAAGCTGGGATGAAGTGAGAGATGGCAATGACATATTTACACTACCAAATGTAAAATAGATAACTAGTGGGAAGCAGCCACATAGCACAGGGAGATCAGCTCTGTGCTTTGTGACCACCTAGAGGGGTGGGATAGGGAGGGTGGGAGGGAGACGCAAGAGGGAGGAGATATGGGGATATATGTATATGTATAGCTGATTCACTTTGTTATAAAGCAGAAACTAACACACCATTGTAAAGCAATTATACTCCAATAAAGATGTTAAAAAAGAATAAAAATGCATAGAATAAAAGGTATATGTTAAAAATTACAAAAAAATGTGAATTAGGCATCTTTTAGTATTTATTTTAGAAATCTAGCAATAGTTTTTCTTAAGTTATCAGCACATTTCTTCGTGTTCTTTGAATTCAATCTGTGTATTTAAGTTCAGATGGTAATTTGAGCTTGCTGATAAAATCTGTCAGTAATGGGAATGATGCAGTATACAACAACTTTAGTGTTTCTTATGAAAACCATGGTTAACTGAAGGACATAGGCCTAGTAGAACATGGTCAGCAAAAGAATCAAAGTCTGGTCAGCCAACCCTCCTCTAGGCCTGCAAGCTGCTAGTCAGCTTTAAACTTTTCCAAACCTACACAAAAGGGGCTACTGCCCTTGGCTGAGGGGGCATCCTGACCACTTCCTTGGTTTTTGGCTGCCCAGATTTGTACTTTTACTCATTTCTGAACAAAATGTCTTGAATATAATATAAACAAAGTATTCATTCTGCGTTACCGTTTTCACTAACCTTAGCGTCACTATATACCCCAAATAACTTAAGAAAGTATAAAAAGCTGTTTTAGTCTTCTTACAGAAATCCTTTCCTTAGAAGCAACCTTTTGGAAAGCCCCTAAAAGGCAACTTTTATTAATGACTACATATTAGCCCCACCTACAGCCACCAGAGGCTGATGGGAGCCAGATTTGATCATGCCCAGTGGGCCTCAATTTTTCAGCTCATTCTTTTTCCCTGTTTTTTTTAATTGTATTGTTTACTGTTATTTAAAGCTATGACTGGTGAACTATTCAAATGTTTAAACTTTAGAGAAAAAAAATCAACCATCACAACTTTCTTTTTAATCTTTAATATTTAAAATTTGCATACCTGTTTGGAACTTAAAGGGAAAATATGCTGAAGAGCAGGTTGGTTGTAAGACTGTATAGAATATACATCTTCTATCCTATTGAAATGACTCCCTAGGCAAGGAGAATTCTTTCACTCCAGACTTGCTCATAAATATGATGGTAGCTGCTAGACTTTTGGTTTCTTTTGAACTTTAATTATATGTGTCCTTCTCTTGAAACTTGGAACTATAGTATCCATAAGCCATAGACTCACAGGGCTGAAAATGAAATCTTAGAAATTATTGAATCAACTTATCAGATGGGGAAAATTAAGCCCCTGGAGATACCTATTTTAAAACATGTCAGTCTACATCTTTGCAATATTGGGAGTTCTCCAGTCTAGGACTATGGTAGATCCTTTCATTTATTTAGATCTACCTAAATGTCTTCAGACAACACATGAGACTTTCATGTGTAGAGGCTTTGTACATATTTAGCATGATTTCTTTTAAGGAACTTAATATTTTTAGTACCTTTATTCAGGTAAAATTGTCATACAATAGACTGCACAATATTTAAAGTGTACAATTTGATAAGTTTAATGTATGTATACACCCTGAAACTTTCACTACAATCAAAATAATATACATACCCATTACCTCCCACAAGAAACAAAAACAAAACATAAAACAGGTCCATCTAATCAGCCTCCAATGTAAAACAAAGAGTTGTGTTTTAAGAATTTTTATGTTAAGAAATTATCTCATAGAGTCCTCACTTGGTCTCGTATACTTTTCCCATATTACTGCTAGGAAGCTGTCACTCAAATTCAGAGATTATATAAGAATCAGAGGAAACAGTTGGAGAGGCAAATGAAATTGGAAGTCTACCTGCAAAACCTTTTCTCTTAAATTCTCAAATTAGCTGTGGTGGCTGGAGGTGAAATGTATCTTCTACCTATTAGCAATATTCATACATAAGAAGGAATCTGTAAACTGTAAATGGGAACGAGCGAGTTTCACTACTCTTTGGAAACATAACTAATACAAATGCCAAAAGGTACCTTATCACTTCCTTGTTCCCTTCTAGACAAGAAGACTTATTCCCTTTCTGTAGAAGAAAGTTTATTTGAGAATCCAATTTTGTTTTAGACTTGAGCCTAGCATTTTGGAAGTATTCCAAAGACCATAGAATTCACAGTCATTAGCATATCACATCAGGCTTCTTTCAGATACTGCCATCTACAACAGTCTGCTTGAAAACCTGGAAATATGACCTAGTAAAGTTAAATTTGACTACTGTTTTGCTTTTTGTTTCTAATCCTTGCCTCTAGCCAATTATTGCTCTCTAATCCTGGTACCTGGCGTGAATATGAACTTTCTTATGAGAATTTGATAACTTTCTAGTCATTTGATCTTTTCTTCTTTTACTTGATGGATGTCAATTCAGCAGAACTTTCCTGGTTGTATTGCTTATAAACCACATCTCAATTTATAGGATGTATCAGTCAATTTTGCTACTAGTAAACAACCAAAACATTTCAATGGCTAAGAACAACAAAACAAACCATTTATTTACTCATGGGTGTGTACTTCAGTGGGGTTAAGCTGATCTTGGTTAGGTTTAGCTTGACTGTGCTTGCCTGCAAGCTGTAGGTCCAGGTTAGTTCTGCCCCCTGTATCTTATTCTGGGACTCAGGCTGAAGAGGTGGTAGCTTCCCAGGGCAGTGACAGAAGTATAACCAATGTATTTCAGGTTTCTGCCCTTGTCTTGGGCAAAGCATGTCACGTAACTAAGCCCAAAGTCAAGGGATGGGAAAATACTCTCCACCTACATGAGGTCATGGCAGGAGTGTGGATGTATACTGCTCTTAGGGATGTGCAAGTACTGATGCCAATAATTTAATCTGTTATGTAGTCTATTGGAGACAATCTCAGCAAGTTAGACAAATGGAAGGCTGAGTAATACTTATGGACATTGCAACCCCTAGAAAAGAAAGCAGGATCCCTCTGACTCTGCCTGAATTTCCTACCCTAATCTTTCAAGTTATACTGAAGCCTAGAAACATCGATCAGACGGGAATGAATGGCTCCTCCTTTGGGATTCAGCATATGAAATATGCAGCATCTCATTATGGTGATAACCACAACAGCCATTTTCTTCAATTTAGGAATACAAGTGTGGATGTGTTAATTTTCAATTAAGAGTTCTAAACTTATTATCTGCTTGGCAGCTCTTCCATGTAACAGTCATTCCATCTGACTATTAATGTTGCCTTCCGACCTAAATTTGAAAGAAACACCTAAAATTCAGGGGCCATGACAGTAATTTTTACAACCTGTTTGTCTCTGGTTAAGAAAATAAAAATTATACAACTGTTCTTTTTGACCAACGCAAGCCTGTAATGAAAAAGACTTCCTTTGATAAGTAGAAATGATAGAAGCTTCAAAAGTGCAAGAGGGAAGAGATGTGGGAACATATGTATATGTATAACTGATTCACTTTGTTATAAAGCAGAAACTAACACACCATTGTAAAGCAATTATACTCCAATAAAGATGTTAAAAAAAAAACTGGGAAAATGAAGCCAGTGAATTGACCTCCAACAAAACAAAACAAATAAAGCACTAGTCAGCATTTCCCAGGAAGGGTGATAGCTAGAAATGATAGAGATTGTGGAAGCACATTGCATTGTGGTTCATGAATGTGAAGGTCAAGGAATGAAGTCTTCCTTTATGAAGTAGTATTAACTGCTTGGCCAGGCATTGTTGTTAAAAGAAGCCACCAAAAGTGCAACAATCAGCAATGAACTTAAAAAGCTAGTGTGTAAACCTCATCTAAGGCAACACCAGTCATGCCAATAAAATAGTACAGTACTTTTCTTTATATATGGAACTGGAGTATATTAAAATAAGTTCATTTGTGCCCATTGACAGCTACTTTGAAGATTTTTATAGGAAAAAGATCTCCTGAAGCATCATTCCACACTTCTTTGATGCTTCTTTCTTTTTATAAGGCATTGCCAGTCCCAATAGTAAGAAATTAACATGATTTTATCCATATGAGGTGGTTAAATGCTTCCCAAAATATGTTTGTAGTAAAGGTGTCACTTCTAAAATATGACATTAAGAGAAATATTTGGGCAAATTTATTTAATACCACCCTTTTATTTTTTGCCCTAAAAGTATTTACTTGTTTTTAGAGCGCACTCTGAGTGTCAGTATGATTGTTGTGATAAAACCATCTTACAGGGAATTGCCTGCAAGCTCTCCTAAGCTTGAAGACACACAGGAAAAGATGTGTAACTGTAGCTCAGCCCCAACCAGGGTGAGTGATTGCAGGGCTAATTTTATTCTGATAACTCAGAAAAGGTTGTGCTCCCTGCCCCTTTACAGAGCTGGACTCTTCTTAATCAGTTCCAGACCAGGGAAACCTACAGGTGGCTAGTGATCTTGGACAGGGGGATAATGGAATGTTGAGGCCGTGTCTGTGGTCCGCCATATAAACACTGGCTAAGTCGGATAACCCAGTGTAATTACCCATGTATCAATGTAATATATTGTTAACACATTAGAAATGTATTTAGTGTGTAATTATACAACTGATACAGCACAGCCTCATCAATCCTGTTGTCACTTTAGACTATGTCAACTGGTTTTGTGGTGGGAAACCTGTATAGACACAATCTGAAATTTCCATAGTTCATGCTGAATAATAACAACCAACTTCTGTATAACAGAGTTTACTGACCACTTTCTCATCCATTAGCACAAGTACTAAAAGAACTCTGTGAAGTGTTGAATCCTTGTCCTGTTCTATGGTTGGTCTTATTTGCTGCCCTACTTTGTGTTGGTGTCTCAGTCAGGGTCCCAACAGGAAACAGGTGGCACCTTCAAATTAGGGTAATTTGAGTGTTGATTTACAAGCACTGAATACCCAGGAGTGGGCTGGGTATAGGGAAATCACAGAAGATAGCGAAAGATCCCTGGGCTAGCTGTCACCTCTCCTAGGCCTAAAGGGATTAGAGAGGGAAGAGAGTTTTCTGAGAACCCAGAAAAAGAGAGATCACATAGATCTTACTGCCTTAGGTGAAACAATGGCCTTCTTTCAAGGGATAAAATAGCCTTAAATTGACACCCAGGGAAGGAGACCAAGAGAATCAATACCCTGACCTCAGTCTCTTCCTTCCCTCCTGTCTCTTACTAGTTCTCTCCATTAGTTAAATCCAACCAGAAAACCAGAAGGCATAGGAGCCCATTGATATAATCTTACCAGTCAGCCCCTTGGATGGTGGAGAAAGGGCTTAGGGTATGGGTCTGGAGAGACAAAGAAAACATAGCTGGCACAGCTGGTTTTGTGATTTTTTTTCCCTGCATGACACAAAAATCCAGAAAAATATAATAAGAGATCTCTCTTATTAACAAGCTTAGCAACCTAATAATACTCTTTCTTTTAAATATTTAATTCTCCTGAATTGGTTCGGAAGTGTAACTCTGCTGCTACAATTGCTATTAATACTCATTAGTAGTACCCACCATTTGCTAGTTAGTTACTGTGCCAGTTTGTAAGGTATAGAATAGAGCTAATTTCAAGGACTTACATTCTAGTGCAGGAAAAAATGACCATGTTTAATTGTGAGAGCTTAAGAAATACACCACTTGAGAAATGCTAATGAGTTAGATCATTCAGAAGTTGTTTATTATGAGCCCATAGTATTTTTAGTACTGCACTGAACAGAGACTGTTGTCCTTAAACAAGTTAAAATCAGAATCAAATCACCTACAAAACAACCCACCATTAAACTTTAAGCTTCTTGAATGATTCTGTTATTTAAAAAATATCTTCAGCATTTCACAGTGTCAAAGCAATGTATACTCAATAATAGTTTGTTGAATTGAATCAAACAAAACTAAAATAAATAGATTTTCTCAAAACCACAGTTTATGCAATTGACTTTCTAACCATGTCTTCCCTATAAATAAGGAGGAAATGTTTATCTTAGGAGTTTATCTTCTATCTAAATAATTCCTGTTTTTTCCTTCTTAAGCAATATTTAGTCCTTCAAAAATATTTATTATATATCTAATGTGTACTTAACACTGTGCCAGGTGCTATGAAGGATGCCAAGGTAATAGAATGAACTCCTAATGCTCTGGAGTCCCAATTAAATAACCTAAAGTTAAACCAATTTGGGAAGGGAACATTATGCCTTTGAGACTCTAGGTTTCTCTTGATTAGAAAGTATTAGACATTTCAAGTAACTAAACAGGTTAAGGAGAATTCAAGGATGCCTCTCAGTAGTAAATTTAGATTACTCTGGCAAATTTAAAACCTTAAATGGAACTTTTTAGTAATTAGAAGTAGAGAGAGAAAATTATAATTACAATATTTGTAGAATCTGTGTTTATCACTCAACCTTCTTAATCATCTCCTAAGTGTATCTGGTGATCAGGGTTTTATAACTCAAGAAAATATTTCTATACATTCTGTAAAGTCTCTTCTTTTAAAAAGCTCTTCAATTCTGTATTTTGTTAAAAGTTAAAAGCCTCCATGAAAATGAGACAAAAGTCAGTGAAAGACTGTAGCTATAAAAGTCAGATGTGATTTTCTCTTGAATAACATCTGCTTTTTTACAATCCTTTCATGTTAAACTTTATTATTAAACGCTTTATTGACAGTTAAATCTTATTTTTAAAAGGATTTCTCCCCCTGCCCACCAGTGGTAATAGTTTTCTTTTCTTAGCGTTCACTAGCTACAGATAATTCTTAGCTACATTTCACACTATGTAAAGTGTAATTTCTGATCACCTGCTCCTGAGATGCAATTTGCTTAATATCAATACTATGTAATGACATTAGTACAAAGGCATTTTCCTTATTCCACTGTATTATTTTCAGTTTTATTCTGTAGTTGTTAAGTAAGATCATTAAATGTTTTTATTAGTCTTAATTCCTGTTTAATTAGGTAGGTTTGGAATCTCTATTCGGTAAAGTACTGTGCTCTTCAAAGCGAGCAATTGAAACCAATTATTGAGTAGTTGTACCAAAGGAGTTTAATATTAAAGGACATACATACACATTTCAGTACCTTAGTATCTCTATTTTCACTTTAATGACTTCTTATATGTAACAACCACTTGTATAGTGCTTATACTATGACTATCAGTATATAAATATTGACTCTTGTTGGACAGTTCTACCTCCACACTTACTGAAGTCCCTCTTAGTCATTGAAAAGAAAGTTAAAACCAAAAGAACAATAGTCAGTGTAACGAAAGAAAACATAAATACAATGTATCCTGTATTGGACTGAACCAAAACTCTTCTGATATGTTACGTGGTATTAATAGATCATCTTTCATGACAGTAACAGTTGTCGGAAATAGAATGGTCCTATGGAAGCGTTAGGAATACGAATAATATCAGTATTCCTAAAATGCCTTTCCTATTTGTCTTCACCTTTGTACATTTTACTACTCCTTCAAGGCCCATCTCAAATTCCTCTTCCATAGAACATTCTGCATTGATTTCAGCCAAGGTTGACTTCTCTCTTTTTTGATTTCTTCTTGCACAATTGAATTAAAAAACAAGGAATTAGAAAATCAGAAGAGTATGTTAACCAAGAAGCAGAGAGGGGAGAGTTTCAACAAAGGGCTAATGTAAAGTATATACCACTACTGTGGGCTCCATACTGATTATAGTTGGTGATTAAATCTTATCTTTCCCACCAATTATAAACTTCTCCAGGCCATACCCTTATTTTTTTTTCTCTCTCTTTTTTTTTAACATCTTTATTGGAGTATAATTGCTTTACAATGGTGTGTTAGTTTCTGCTATACAGCAAAGTGAATCAGCTATATGTATACATATATCCCCACATCCCCTCCCTCTTGAGCCTCCCTCCTGCCCTCCCTATCCCACCCCTCTAGGTGGTCACAAAGCACCGAGCTGATCTCCCTGTGCTATGCGGCTGCTTCCCACTAGCCATCCATTTCATACCCTTATATTCCCCAAGTTGCCTACCTGGGTTCACAGCATACATGCAGTTAGTATTTGTTGATTTATCAATTAACTGAATCTTAACACATATTATTATTATTAAAACTTTCAAATTCTAAATAAAATTGAAAATATCCCTCTCTACTCCTCATTGTCATCCCTGTTATTTTTCACAGCACCTTGATTATCTCTTTCATAGCATTTTCTACAAACTGTATTTTATTTATATATTTGTTTACTTGGTTATTGTCTATCACCTTCACTAGACTGTAAGCTCCACAAAGGCAGAACCATTGTATCCCCAGCATCTAGCACAGTGCCTAACATACAGTAGGATCTCAGTATTTGCTGAATGAATGAATGATATATAGATATTACTTTATTATGAACCATTTTTTTCTCTAAGTTGTTTTATATCTATTTTCTCCCCCCCCAAAAAGGTCCTTTAGGGAAAGGACTAGAGATTATACATCTTCTTTGTTCTTTCCACAATGCTCTATATCATGCTTCCCTTAACATGCCTAAGAATTGCTTGGCGATTACTTGGTACCTCCCCCACCCCAGAGATTCTGATTCAGTAGGTCCCTTGTGATGCCTCTGCTGCTGGTCTCTGGAGCACCCTTTGAGTCGTACCGCTCTAGGATATTAGATGTGTGGGCACATGCTCAATAGAGGGATGTGTGCTTACTTGCTTGCAAAAAAATAAATGTTCTTAATGAGTCATAGAACCTTGAAGTTTGCAAGGACCTTTGCTATCATCTACTCTATGGATGGCAAATAGCTGATACATATATTAGGGCACTTGTCCCCATTTAACCTGTGTGTGACCTCAGAATCCTCAAGAGCTCCCCATCACCATCACTCCAGGTGAAGCTGCTCTCTCCTTGATCTAGTCTCACCCCATCAATTAAAGATGAAGAAACTGAGGTTCAGAGGGTCTGAGTCTCTTGACAAAGATCCCACAGCCCAGGTCTTCTCAATTCTTGCTCAGATTTCAGCATCTGAATAAAAATTTCCTAAGATATACTGAAGTGACGTCTATCAAATTTGAGTGTCCATAATATGCTAAACAGAGAACTTCATTCCAATAACATGAACTTTCCTCAGGCCTTATTCATCATTCCTTGAAATTCTTCCCGCGTGGATTTATACTAGTAAAAGTTAAATTACATCAGAGCCTTTCTATAAATCTAGAGTAGCTTACTAACATACATCGTAAAGTTTTTGTTGTTTCTTAGGTGATTTTAATTATATATGTTTTCTTTCAGTAATGCATCTTTTCCAATTCATCAGTATTATGTTATGTTAGTAGTAAGTACAAAATAATTGAGAACAAACTATGACAAATTGAACTAAGCACCCCCACAAAAAAAGAAGAAAGCAAATACCCTTGTGATTTAAGCTTTTTTTCAGTCCTTGAAACTTTGAGAATATCTGTCTTTATTAACTTTTGCTTTTTGCTGATGGTTTCTCTCATTTTATTATGGCTTATAGCATTGTAAATTAATTTAACATGGAAGGATAAAAATGTTTCTCTTGAAATGTTTCTCATTAAATTATGGAAAAATATTACAATAAATAAAGGAAAGAAATGCCTCTAGTACCAGCTTCTGTTTGCTCAATTATTGCAGTACCACAAGTGAATTATTACACACTTAACTCAGAGGCAATATTATTGCCATTATGTTATAAAATAGATGAGTTGCAGTCTTCCAAAAAGAAAAAAAAAAGGTACAGCATAGGTCCTTTGAAAGTGAAATACCTTTTTTTCTTGTACTTAATTTAAATCCATACTGCCCCCATTTTTTTTTAGAGTTCTTGCCAATGATGGGCCCAACTTTATATTAAAAACTGCAAAGTAAATTTTATCCAATTACTTTATTCAGAGGAGGCATTAAATGGAGGTACCTCTGAAATTTTGGAAGGCATGTACTGCCAATTAGCTGAAAGCACTGCTCAGTGTCCTTTCTAGTGTATTTTTTTTAAAAAAATTTTTTTATAGCTACTTTATTTATTTATTTATTTATTTTTGGCTGTGTTGGGTCTTCGGTTCGTGCGAGGGCTTTCTCTAGTTACGGCAAGTGGGGGCCACTCTTCATCGCGGTGCGCGGGCCTCTCACTATCGCGGCCCCTCCCGTTGCGGGGCACAGGCTCCAGACGCGCAGGCTCAGTAGTTGTGGCTCACGGGCCCAGCTGCTCCGTGGCATGTGGGATCTTCCCAGACCAGGGCTCGAACCCGTGTCCCCTGCATTAGCAGGCAGATTCTCAACCACTGCGCCACCAGGGAAGCCCCTCTAGTGTATTTTTAATTGAAGACAACCTCTGCAGAGAAGGTGAGAAGTTGCTACTTAGTGGTACTTGTTAGGATGGGATCAAGAGTGGAGAAGACATCTATCTATATCCTTCCCCCACTTACAAAGAATGGTACTTAATTCATCCAACGCATATAGGCAGAGAGGATTAAAGATGTACTTGCCATGAGCCAAAAGAATTGTTCAAGAGTAAAAAATGGAAGCAGCTTGAGGCCCGTCAACTAGACAGGCTTTTTTTTTTTCCCATGTGAAATTAAATGCATTAATATTTAAAATCCTATCGAATATACGTATATGAGCATATGTCTAAGTATTCTACATGAGCTTTTGACAATGAGGCAAGTATTTGAATAATTTGTCTCCCCCAATACATAAACCATTAAAGGACACAATCACCTATTAAGTGCCAGGCTCTATGATATGCCCTGGAGAGTATGGCAGTTAAACCCAACCCAAATCCTACCTTATAGGAACTTACACGATAAGGCACATCGCACCAAAGAATAACTGATGAGAGCGTTATGAAAATTCTTAGTTTGGAAAATGTATTGGAAGATTTTCAGATTGCATTAAGATGCTTAGTTAATAAGCTATCAAAACTATCAGATGACTTGAATAGATGATCGATTTTCAAAATTTTTAGGATACTGTATTATAAAACACACTAAACATTCAGACAGTATTTTGATGATTCAGAAAGAATTACAGGATGTTGCATCGCCTCAGAATAACTTATATATATATATTAATTAAACCTGTAAAATAGACATGCAGAAGTCTTGACTGTTCCAAGTTAGAAGTCAGAAGCGTCGTCTCCAGGTTGTTTAGGCCGAGTTGGTTAGAGATGGTATAGCTGAGCTAGTTTGTGTAATGCAGTGACTCTTAAAGGGAGAGGCGATTTTCCCGACTCCAGGAGACATTTGGCAATGTCTGGAGGTACTTTTACTTGTCATAGCTGAACTCTAGAAGGTAAAGGCCAGGTATGCTGCTAAATATCCTACAATGCACAGGATAGCCCTCCGCTGCACTGCAGAGAATTATCTAGTCCAAAATGTCAGTAGTGCTGGGTTGAAAAACCCTGGTCTAATGTAGTGTTTACTCACCATTCCTGAACTTCTACCCTCTTTCATAGTAATCTCAAATGCCCAAGAAATTCAAAAATCATTTAGTCATTTTTACATGCTGTAAGATAATGAAGTGGTTTTAATTATTTAGTGTATTTAATTTATTATATCATAAAACATTGAAAATATGAATATTGTTTAATTATTCAAGCTTTATCATAGTTTATATTAGTATATTATTTAAGATTTCATAACATTCATTTAATATACTTTATAATAGTATTCTTTATATAAGACAAATGTTTTACTCTTTTCATTTTAACAAAGGTTTTTAACTCTACACAAGAAAAAGTATAAATTAGCCATCATTATATTTTTAAATTACGTGCTTGGTTTGGGGACCAAATACACATGCCAATGTAGACTAAAATTTAACTGTTACATAAAGTCAAAGGAAAAACTGCTTTTATGATCAGATATTTGGAATTCTTGACTTTTTTTACCACTAAAAATTAGCTGATTTTTTTCTTTTGGTCTCTAAACAATAAGAGAGACTCAAGCTGACTTTTTCAAGCGTATCTTGCAAATTACATTTTGAGCAATGGTTGAGCACAGTTTCACTCCGAGATTTTTATTTAATTGGTAGCTGGTAAAGAGTTGGAGGGGGACCCAGGCTGTCTAGCTAGAATCTTCCAGTTGGGATACACAAAAACAGAGGTTCTCAAAGTTTGCTACACATTAGGTTTATCTGAGCAGCTTTTAAGGATTCAGATGCCCAGGCTGTTGACTTCAGCCATGTTGTCAGGAAGCTCACGCTCTAGTTGGGGAGAGAGGGGGGAAAGTTAATAAGAGAAGTGTGTATAAGACATATGATATAGCAGAATATGAAGGTGAATATCTGTCCAGTGGCATCAGGCAAGGCTTCTTACAGGAGGTAACATGTGAGTTGGGTTTTAAAGGCTGAGTGGAAATTCAGTGGTTGAAATAAACTCCTTAAGAGGAATTATTTCAATAGAACTGGTCTTAAGACCAGAAATAAATGGTGTACAAAATCAATACCATCTGTCAATTTACTTGGTCTACTTTGCTCTTACCTTCAGGAAAAAAAAATCAGAAATATAGTAAAAAATTTGAATCTATTTTTCTATATCTTAAATGAGTTATTTCAAGGAAGAAATTTAATATAATAAAAGAGAATTCCCCCCCACCCCCCATGGGAAAACGTTATTTATAATTTGCTTGTGTTTAATTATTTTTTGCCAAAAATATATTATGTATAAAATTGATTAAAAATTTGGATTTCTATATTGGCGATGTCAGTTATTTTATAAGATATTAATCATAAAATGCTCTTCCTGCTGACTTTAACAAACTTAAATGAATAAAATACGAAAGGAATTTTTATCATATTATACGATAGTGGATTTATTGAACTAAAACAGAACAATGGTCAATGAAAAATAAGTTCTTGATTCCAAATGCCCTGACCAGAGGCTCTCTCTCTGATTGTGCCATCAAATCAGAGAAAATTGTCTAATAAATTGTTGACTTGTAAAATGAAAACTATAATATCTATGGGGCCATCCTTGTTCTCTTCATTTTTCTAAAGCAGTTTTGTCCAAAAGAAATATAATGTGAACTACATACGTCATTTAAAATTTTCTGGTAGCTACACTAAAAAAGTAAACATAAAGAGGTGAAATTAATTTTTAATACTATTTTATATAACCCAGTATACCTAAAACATTATCATTTTAACATGTAATCATTATAAAAGTTAATAATGAGATATCCTCTTTTTTTCCACATTAATTATTTAAAATCTGGTTTGTTTTACTCTTACAGCACATCTCAGTTCGGACCAGCTGTATTTCAAGTGTTCGGTAGCCATATGTGGCCAGTGGTTACCATATTACAAAGTACAGTTCTAGAGATCCCCATTAATCCAAAAAGAAAAGAACTTCTAGTCTTTCACGGCTAAGTAATTCTTCACTGCTAACCTTGGGAACATTTCCAAAGGTAGTCTCCAGATTTTAAATATTCTATCTTACCATCTCTGAGGGCTTCAGTTTAATGCCATAGTATTCGTAAAGAATGTCAGACATTCTTTTTTTACAGAATATCCTGAAAGAGCAATTAGAAGTTTATGATGCACATAATGCAAAATACAGGTCATTTTCCAAGCCTGTTTCAGAAGCGCAAAAACTGTAGTCATTTATCACTTCTGAGAATACTGTCTTGAGTATGTCTTTGTTTGAGAATTGGTGATACTGTGAGAACTTTGTGATAAGAGAACAGTCTTTAAGGACAAGATTAAGAACAAGATACCGGACTAAAATTGATAACTAAAATGAAAGACTTTTTAAAAATGGAAATCTGATTTAGATCATCCATAGGGGTACATTAGGGGAACACTAGTCTGAAAATAAATCCCACGTTTGTTAAGTTACTGAAAGTTACTTGACTCCTAGCGACTTAATAAGAAACGTCCCTTGTGGCTGGAGTAGGTCTTGATTTTCAGGTAAACCTATCTACCTTTGCAAAGCCACTGGGACCTTTTTGCATTGGAAGAATCATTTAGAGCCATTCAAAGTAAAATTAAAGTATCAACACTTTGGAAAAGAGCTAATAATGAGCAATCAGACACCTGACCTCAAGATTACTTGTGAATTGTGAATCAGCAAAATAAACTCGATTCTTCTTTTGCGAAGTGTGTATCAGTTATCAGGTGTCTTCTAATTCATAAGTAGTCTTTTTTTCCCCTAAAGTTAGTTTATAAGTCAGCTGTTTGGGATTTGAAATAAATTTTCCACAAGGGGAAATATAAATAATAATTAATTTCCTAAACTATCTAATTTAACTTCTAATCTGCCTGTATGCATTACTTAACTGTCATTTATAATAGTTTTTCCCCCAAGTGTTCACTTCCCACTAGAATAATGAAAGTGGAGTATTATTACATGGTACATGATTTGATACTTTTACAAATTTTAATAGTTAAGTATTTATTTAATGTGTTTTAGAAAATGTAGCTGCTACCGTAAACAGTTGACTTTAAGGTATCATTGTTTAGAATGAGACTAAGTAAAACAAAATGGGTCAATGCAAGTCAACTTACAGAAAAATGTCAGGTATATAAGTGGACAAACATGGCAGTAGTTCTGAAGCTGATTTGTGAAACTGATTACAGTTGTTTCACTCATGGTAAATGCCTTCAGAGTTTCAATTAAGAATGCCAGGAACTTATTTCTCTCCCATATGCCCATTATCTCCTTCCTTCTCACTCCCAGTTCCTTCTCCCTCTGACGCCTATCCCCTTTCCTTTTCTGATTTAACAGGAATAGGAACTCCAGAAAGGTGGGAAGATGGCAGGAAGGAAATGGGATGAGATAGGTCTTGGAATGATAAAAATAGCTCAGCCTCGAGGGTTAGAGAAGTCTTCCATGATATCTAAACTGAGACCTTAAAGAGGGGTTTCTCAGGTGGGGGTAAGGCAGCGTGAGGAGCATTCTAAACTGGACAACATACTGTGCACAACTCTGAAATCACGGGAAAGGAATTTTGAGACTATTGCAGCTTGAGAAAACTGGAGTTTGGATTGAGAGAGATGAAGCTGGAAAGTTAGCAAAGGTCAGAAAGGATTTTTTATTTCTTACTTGAGAAACAGCGGTAAACAACTTAAGTTTGTTTCTTTGTTTGTTAAGCAGAGGAGTGACTTTATCTAGAATGAAAATTGGTTTGAGGTGGGAGGGTGTATGGCCAGGCCACTCCAGATGGCTGTTCTCTTGCTCTCTGTACCTCCCCTGCCCTACCAGTGCCTACTTGACCCGTGTCGTACCCACATGACTGACCTTCCTACTACTTGCCCCAGGCCCCAGCTGGTGATTGTTTTCATCAAAGGGGCGGTGAGGGGCGTGCCCCTCTGCTGGTTTCCCTGGTAACTGATCGAGCCCACCTGATGTCAATTCCCCTCTAACTGGTAATCTCCTCTTCCGCGGGGGAGAGAAGCTTGCCGCCATGTCCTGCCCGCCGTCTGCCGCCTTGTCCTGCCCGCCGTCCGCTACACACGCTGGGGTGTCGCTCCAGGACCGTGCTTCAGACAGGTCAGCTCCCCCATCTGCTAAACCACTGACGTCTCTGTTGCTGACTCCGGGCTCTTTCTTCGGTCTCAAAGCTGGGCAAACACAGGCCTTGTAGGCCTGTGGGGTGCAGCCCAACAGAGGAGCATGAATTCTAAGGCAAAAATATCCTTCACTCGAGTATTAATGAAGTCCAGACAGGACACAGTGGTGTGTAAGTGGTAGATACGAATTGATTCCAGAGTTGGTTTGTTGTTGTTGTTGTTGTTGTTTTTGAAGCTAGGCTTTGCCATATTTAATGATGGATTAGTGTTGTACCCAGGATTTAATTTATAGAGGTGACTGAGTGACAACAAAAGAAGTTTTATTATTCACAGTTCCCAAAGAAGGGAACATACAACACAATGCAGGTCTACAAGGGGAAGTACCAGAGTAGTTCAGGAGGCAGAAGAAGCAAAGGAGAAAGCATGGTTTCTCTTGTATTGTGGTTTCGCTGAGAAGGAATGGGTGAGGCAGGGTAGGCAAGTTTAGTATTGGATGGCTTGAATAATTTCAGCAGGCTCTATGATATAGGGGTGGTCTCTACTTGTCCGGTACTTGGCCCTGGAAATATTGGCTTGGTGTGTGAAAGTGAGCTAAAGGAGGTGGGTGGGGATATGGGCTTTGCCCTGGTTGGTTTGCATATAAAAGGCAGCCTCACCGGGGAGTCATTTGCTTCTCTTGGAATTAGCTAGGCCTGGGAGGGGCAGTCTCTCCCTGGCCAGCGAGGCCCCCAAGATGTCAAAGGGTCATAAAATATAGAAAATTCTAAAACATGACTGATAAAGGGATAGATGTTATATATAATTTAGGACTGGTTCTCAACATTAGCTCCATTTGAATCACTTGGAAGACTTGTTGACATGCAGATGACTGAGTCTCACCCTCCAAGTTTCTGATTCTAGAGGTCTGGGAAGGCACAGAGAATTTTTTTTTTTAACATCTTTATTGGAATATAATGCTTTACAATGGTGTGTTAGTTTCTGCTTTATAACAAAGTGAATCAGCTCTACATATATATATATCCCCATGTCTCCTCCCTCTTGCGTCTCCCTCCCACCCTCCCTATCCCATCCCTCTAGGTGGTCACAAAGCACCAGGCTGATCTCCCTGTGCTATGCGGCTGCTTCCCACTAGCTATCTATTTTACGTTTGGTAGTGTATATGGGGCACAGAGAATTTGCTTTTCTAAAAAGTTCTCTTGCTGCTGCTGCAGCTGGCGAAAGACCACACTTGAAGAACACTGATTAAGATATGTACAGTTTGGAGAGTATCTCAAAGGAAAATAATTTCAGGGAATATTCTTGGGCAATTGGCTATGTGGCTCTGAAATTCAGGGTAGAATATTAAGCTAGAAATAAAGACTTGGGGGATCATCTGCACCAAAATGATAACTGAAATTTTGGGAGTATATGGGGGGAGGTCTGTGTATATAGAAAAGTAGAAAACCCCAAGCCTCACTGACCCTTGAATGTAGAGGAGTGAGAAGAGTCCACAGAGGAGACCCAGAAAACTTCAGAAGGGCCTTAGGAAGCTGAGGAGGGAAGGCACTCACTACCAAAATGAGAGGCACTTGTGAATGGTTTGACTGATGTTACCAGCATGCATTAACTGCTCCATAATCATTTCTCTTAATTATAGTTCTAAATACATGTTTTAATAAACAACTAATCAACTGAGTTTTTAAAATAAAAAAAAGTTAAATGTGTTAATTATAATTTAAAATAGTCACCTTAGGTTATGGAAATATTGCTGGGATTCTGTTGCCATTTAAACTGTTTTGGTACTCTTCGGGCGTTGGGGGTGGATTATTTTCACTGCTGTGATTTCTTCTTTTTTTAATGTCCTCAGAGGTACCAAATTTTTTATATTTTGAAGGTGGGTTTGATTTTTTTTTGTCAGTCTTAAAAGCCTCTAATAGTTTATAAAATAAAGAAATGATAAACCTACATGCAATCAGTTTTTAAAATAAAAAGAAGTAGATACCTATGAAAATTTCTTATGTTATTGGAAACTGTCTTTGAAGACAGTTTCAAAAGCGGAGTTTAATTCCTAAGGTGTAACATTACTCACTACATTAATAGACAGCATTCATTTGAAGGAATATGTTCTTGGTCAATTTGTTTTCAAAGTCTTCTTACCTGATAGTCATAGATGCATGTACAGATATAAATTTCTCAGAATGGCTCTGAGAAATATCTTGACTTAAACTTCCTTGATTCTGAGATTCATGATACGTGGGTACTGTATGGTGACAATTTCCCCGAACTAGTCTGCTATCAAGAATGTAGACAGGAATAGTCAGGGGAAGATTTTCAGAGGGTAACATTTTCATGTAAAGTATTTTCCTCATGTTGGAAATCAGTTTACTAAATGCAAGGTGTTGCCTTCTCTTTATAAGAAGCCTTTCATAGTAATATAAATGCATATGGCAGTTGTGTCAGAAATGAATTGCCTCTCAAACTAGCACATACAAAGAAGAATTCTGAGATTTGGCATATACATAGCTTTTAAAAATGTACTGTTTCAAATATGATATGCTGTTTCAGGTTCTCTTCAGTCATTTTCAGTGACTTTTTAACTTTTTATTCCTTTGTATATGTATTTTATCTAATCCATGTCCTGAGATTCCTTTAGCTCTGGAATTCTACCTTTTTTGATGAACAGAAAACTTGGTTTTATTTATTCCCCTGACATAGTTGTGTTTCAGATATATCAGTTATAGGCTATAGTAAATCCATTATTTTAGGGTAAACTTGAACATGCATCGAAACTACTTGAGGACTTGTTAAAACACAGATTGAAGCGTCCCCTTCCCAGAAATTTTCTTTATTGACTTTTGCCACTGAAAACATTTAAGTGGAGAAACAGAAAAAGGTATAACCAGTTAGGTTTGGGTGGAGCCTGAGAACTTCTACAAATTCCCAGGGAATGCTATTGTTGCTGGTGGAGAGCCACACTTGGTGAACCACTAATTAAAATATCATTTTAAAATTTAGGCCAGCAAAGTCTCCTGCCTAATGAGACTCAAGCTATTTTGGTTTAATTTGGTCAGTAGTTTCTTGTAGGCTAAATTAGCACCAGCAGAGCTGAGGTGCAATGTGTATTCCTAGCAGTCGTAAGGGATACTTTGGAAATAGCTGAGATTGGTTTTGGAGGTGGGGTGAGTAGGGAGAAAGAAATTTTTTTTAAACCAAACATTAAGTTATTCACTGGGTGAGGAAAGAGACAGGGAGTAACTAGAAATTTCTTAGACTGGTTCAGCAAGGCAGGTCCCTTAGAGTCACAAGGAGAGACATACAAATGCCTTACAAGGGGTGATTGCCTCAAATGGCACACAGGAGACTTTAAGGATTCATGACCGCCCCTGCAGACCTGATTTATGCCATTCTTCATTCATGCTACTTCTTTTTTTATAAATTTATTTATTTATTTATTAATTTTTGGCTGCGTTGGGTCTTCGTTGCTGCGCGCGGGCTTTCTCTAGTTGCGGTGAGGGGGGGCTGCTCTTTATTGCGGTGTGCAGGCTTCTCATTGTGGTGGCTCCTGTTGTTGCGGAGCACGAGCTCTAGGCGCACGGGCTTCAGTAGCTGTGGCTCAAAGGCTCTAGAGCACAGGCTCAGTAGTTGTGGTGCACGGGCTTAGTTGCTCCGCGGCATGTAGGATCTTCCCAGACCAGGGCTGGAACCCTTGTCTCCTGCATTGGCAGGTGGATTCTTAACCACTGTGCCACCAGGGAAGCCCCATGCTACTTCTATTTGAGTATCTATACTCTCCCAGCCCTGTGCTTGGCTGACAGGGGTCTTGTCCTCTGCAGTTTACATTCTCATTGGGAAAAGAGCTGATAAATTGTGATTTATGTTTGTTTTTAAAAAATCACTCTGGCTGCTGTGAGGATAATAAGATATGGAAGGTGCAGGAGTATAGTTGATGCCCTATTCTGCATTCCATCCCCTCAGAGCTTTGTTCTGTCAGAGAGCCCCTTCTTTCATAACTTTTGAGTCACCTTCCTTCTGATCCTTTGCTGTCAGTTTACCCTTTGCTACCCTTCATCTTAATAAACAAACACACACACTTATCAACCTCACCCCCACTCCTCTCCCACCCCCTTCCAGTCTTACTTCTCTCTCCTTCATTTCATGGCCAATCTTTGTGAAAGAGTAGCACAACTGGCTAACTCCCCTTCTTTGCCCACTATTCACTTTTCAATCCACATTATCAGGCTGTTACTTCTATATGCCAGGCAAACTGCTTTCATTAAGAAAACCAATGCGGATGGGATGTCCCATCCCTTGCCAAATTCCCTGACTCAACTGCTCTGTGTAATTCTTACCTTCTTTAGTTCCTTGACATCCTTTTACCCAGGTTTTCAAATCTGACCTATCTGCCAGTCTCTCTACCAGGTGATTTAACCTCTGCCTCTTCCATAAGTATGAATGCTCCCCAGATCCCATCCTCAGCCCTTCTTCACTTTCCATCCCACATCCGTTCCACGATCTCATCTTCATCCATTTAGCGCCTATAAGCAGATGACTCACAAATCATTATCTGCTTCCTGTATCTTTCTCTTGACCATTCCATATTTATTTCTGCAACTTCTCAATGAATTTTTATGTTTAGGCCACAGAACTGATAAGCACAGGTAGGATGTACTGGCTAGTGTCTGCTCTGATTGGTTGGGCTTTTGCTGTAGCAGATATTAAATATTTTGAGCCTTACCCCCGTCCACAGTCATTTCAAAATTAGCATGTCTCAAACTGAAATTCCCAACAAATCTGGACATTTGCTTCTATTCCCTATTCTAGAAAATGGCACCACTGTTTACCCAATTTTCTAAGCCAGAAGCCTTTGGGTCCAGGCAGACTTCTCTCTTTTGTACACACTTCTACACTGACATGAAATATTACTAATTCTACCTCCTAAAAACTCTCTTAAAACAGACTTTTCTCTTTGTCCCTCATTTCAGGTCATTATCACTGTGGAGTCAAGCACATGTCTGATTCAAATCCTGTAGCCTCAGGCAAATTTCTTAATCTCTTCTAGCCTCAGTTTCCTCATAAAATTTCTACTTCTTTGGCTCCCTGAAAGATTAAATGAGATTATTCACTTGTCGATTTTTGCTTTTGTTACCTGTGCTTTTAGTGTCATATCCATGAAATCATTGCCAAACCAGTGTCATGAAGCTTTTCCCCGTGTTTTCGTCTAGGAGTTTTACGGTTTCAGGTGTTACATTTACCTCTTTGATCCATTTCAAATTGCTTTTTTTGTGTAGTGTTAGATAAGTGTCCAGTTTCATTCTTTTGCATGTGGTTATCCAGTTTTCCCATCACCAATTATTAAAGACACTATCCTTTTCCCATTGTGTGTTCTTGGCACCCTTGTGGCAGATTGATATGGATTTATTTCTGGACTCTCTGTTCCATTGACCTATATGTCTGTCTTTATGCCAGTGTCATGCCATACTGTTTTAATTACTGTAGCTTTGTAATATATTTTGAAATCAGGACATGAGATGACTCCAACTTTATTCACCTTTTTCAAGATTTTTTTTTTTAACTATTCAGGGCATTTTGTGGTTTCATATGAATTTTAGATTTTTTTTTCAACTGTTGTAAAAAAAAAAATGCCACTGGGATTTTGATAGAGATTACATTGAATCTGTAGATTGCTTTGGGCAGTATGGACATCTTAACAATATCAAGTCTTCCAGTCCAGGAACATGGCCTTTTTTTCATTTGTTTGTGTATTCTTTAATTTCTTTCATTAACGTTTTGTTGTTTTCAATGTACAAGTCCTTCACTTTCTCAGTTGAGTTATGCCTAAGTGTTTTATCCTTTTGGTGGCTTTCATAAATGGAAATGTTTTCCAAATTTCCATTTTAGATAGTTTGTTATTAGTGTATAGAAATGCAACTGATTTTTGTGTGTTGATTTTGTATCCTACAGTTTTACTGAGATTACCACATGGAGAGTCAGATACATAAAATGCAGTCAGTAAAGAATAGTCAGTATGATTGTTGTTGATGATGTTACTGCTATTAGTTTCACCTAGAAAACTGCAGTAGCCTCTTAACTGGTCTTCCTGCATCTAGTTTCAGTTCCTCAGCCAGAGTCATCTTTTAACGTGAAGGCTGACCCTGTTCCCTCCATATCCATGTTTAAAATTCTTCTGTACCTTTAAGATAAACTCACACATTCTTGGAGTAGCATTCAAGGTCATTCATGATCTAGTTTCTCCCAGGCCCCATTTCCTTGACTCCCCATGAGGGAGATATATAGCCAAAAAATCAAAGACACTACTCACCTTGTATCTCCATACTTCTGTCTGCTGGGAGGACCTTCCACCTAACCTCACCACCTCAGCCCAAATAATTCTTCAAAATAATCTCAAACTCCAGAATAGACTTTTGGTCCACAGGGGATCCCAAATCTCTCAATCAGTAAGTCATACAGGAAAAGCATGCCCCCCAAAGCTGTTGTTTAAATATTTCAAAGTTAAATGGTTAATAATCATATTTACAGAAGAGGACGTGGCCAAAAAATGGTGGCACTTGTATAAAAAATATGAAAGGATATAAGATTTTCAACTCAGTATTCATTTTTCTAACATTGTAATATAAAAATGTTTAATCATACCCCAGAATTGAAAGAATTTTTACAGTGAGCATCTGTATAGCCACCACCTATATTTTGTGATTAACATTTTACTATTCTTGCTTTATAGCATATCCATCCATCTATCCATCCCTCTTTATATGATTAATTTTTAATTTTCTGAATAAGTTGTCTTTTAAAAATAATAGGTGTTTCTACCATGGTAGAGCAAAATAAAATTGTTATTGTTAAAACAATATAAATTGTAGTGCTTTCTAATTCAATCCATTAAAGAGTCCATTAAAAATAGTACCAGAGAGTATAAAACATGTTTTCTTAATACTCCAATGTACATGATTAGATGTAGACCATTAAAAAGAATTGTTATAATTAAGGGGTCTGGGTTTGCCAATATAGAAAAAGCCTAAAGTTTTCTATTCCAGTGGAATGTTTTGTGAGGATGAGTTTTTCTCCATTTTTATAAAATTTGACTTTGATCTATATTTTGTTAAGGCACCATGGGTTAAGCTACACTATGACATGTGCTAAATAGACATGGCAGTTTTGAAATTGGATTATTTTATTTCCTTTTACATTAAATCCCCATAATAATTTATTGATTAATTTGTATATATTACCATTTTAAAGAAAATTCTCAGAGTGGCAGGTGAGAATAAAACAAATCAACATGGCAAGCCCCCTTCAAGCCAGCCAACATGTAGTCAATTTGTCCTTTTAAATTAGTAAAGCACAGCTTTCCACAAAGTCACAGCATGACTTTATATGCTGCAGTAGTATTCTTAAAATAATGGAGAATACAACATCTTCCATATAAAATGTTTTTTTCTATGTTTTCATGACACTTAGTACACTGCAATGACCATATTATTCAGTTCCAGAATTAGTAGCACACCATTGTGAATGGTTCAGTTCAAATTGTGATTACTCACTCAACAACATTCTTGAGGGTTTAGAACGTGAAAAGCATTACATTAGGCAGAAGTTCACAAACGCAGATGATCTGTGAGGATTTCCTCAATCAGCAGAGAAATATAAGGTGTGAAAGAGAGAGGGAAGGAGAAAGCAGAAATAATGTAAGCTTGTCACCTTCCCTTCTTAGGAAAGCTTGCCCTTTATTTTGAAATTATGTCCTTCTGGCTTTATTAGTTGTTAAAATGCCCCTTCCTTTACAATATGATGGTAACTGATATGCTGGGGTTTGTTTTAATAGTTTACCTGGCAAAATTATCATTTGGCAGCTGTATTCGTTATCTATTGCCACAATAAAGCTGCATAACAGACCACCCAAAAGTCAGTAGCTTAAAACAATAAGTATTAATGTATTTTAAAAAAAATTTTATTGAAGTGTAGTTGATTTACAATATCGTGTTAGTTTCAGGTGTACAGCACAGTGATTCAGTTATTTTATATATATATATATATATATATATATATATATATATATATATGCCTTTTCAGATTCTTTTCACTTATAGGTTATTACAAAATATTGAGTTTAGTTTCCTGTGCTATACAGTAGGTCCTTGTTGGCTATCTATTTTATATACAGGAGTATGTATATGTTAATCCCAACCTCCTAATTTATCCCTCCCCCGACTCCCCTTTCCCCTTTGGTAACCATAAATTTGTTTTCTATTTCTGTGAGTCTCTTTCTGTTTTGTAAATAAGTTCATTTGTTTCATTTTTTTTAGACTCCACAGATAAGCAGCAGCATTTGATATTTGTCTTTCTCTGTCTGGCTTACTTCACTTACCACAGATCAGCTCCCTATCACTAGTGTTAGGCAACTCGCATTTGGGGAAACACAGATCTAGGTGGCCTAAAGGAGCAGGAGGTTGTACAAAAATGAGAATTTCTCAGAGAAAGAGGCATTTGGTCATTGGGTAAAACTTTGGACAAAGGTAGAAGAGAAAGACAAATGATCCAATATGGCTCTGGCATACTATTTGCATTTGTATCAAGCAGTTTGAAGTTTGCGAATCTTGACATGTCTTAATGCTGTTAGGTTGTACTTTTCCCTGGCTGAAATGTTCACCAGGACTCACCTGTCTTCTGGTTTAAGCTTAGGTATATCACACTCCTTCTTGGAAAAATCTTCTGTGCCCCAGTTCTCCCCCAGCTAAGATTCACACTCACTCCTTTCTGTAAAAAAGCCCAAACTTCTTTGCAGTCATTTCCTCAGTCATTTTGATATCATGATAAACAGATAAGGTGACTCATGTCTGGGGGCTCCAACCTGCCCCCAGTCCTAGTTCCCTGAGGGGAACCATATCGTGAGATACCTGTAACCCAGTCACATGTGTTTTGGCACATCCATTGGGAAGTCCTGTTTCAGAGCATTTATCAACTGTGAATTTCTTGAAGGCAGTGATTTTATCCTATTATTCCTTCTCTTCATAATTCATAATAAGATACATGGCAGGTGTCAATAATTGTTGTTTGAAATAAAATTAAATGAATAACAAATGACTTGTCCAAGGTCAAACATTTACATGGCTTTATTTCCCTTCCCTTTGCTACCCTGTGGCACCAGTTGTATCTACTGATAGGTTACATCTCTAGGCCAGATCCATTTTAGTTTCTGAATTAATCTTAGTGTCTCTGACAGCACAACAGAAATCTAAGCTTGCTGTCTGGTGGGATTTGTACTTAAAATTCTGTGGCTTACAGACTTGGTAGTCAACATGTTAGGAATAAACCTGGAAATGGTTTGAAAGTGCCAGCATTCCTGATCTCCTGATTTCTTTTCTTCCTCTCCTCCACTGGCCTCCCTATTGTTTTAGTTATTTGGATACTATTAAACCCTTGGAAAATTTTCTTACATCTGTTCTCTAGAAGCTGCCACAAGTGAGTGGAGGCAGGATGGCACTGGGCTGTAGCGGAAAGAACATAAAACTAAGAGTTAGAAGCCCTGAGTTCCAGTAAAAGCTCTGTAGTGGGACTTAGGGCAAGTCTCTTAACTTCTCTCAGCTCCAATCGGCTCATCTATGAAATAAGATTAATGATATCTATCTTGAATATACTTCAAGGTCATTTTGAGGTTCATATGCATTCCCCCCCATATAGACTATAAACCTTAGATGCATACAGATAACCTATAATGTTCTATAGTAACTTTTATATTTCCAGGAGTTTTAAAATCAATGACCAGCATTGATCCAATCTAACATAATGATAATGTGTTAAGTGCTAATATGTGTGGGAGTCTCTCTGCTTATTGATGTTAATAGAAGTGTGTATAGTTTACTTAAAGTAGGACAGAACTGTAATATTAATAAGTAGTCAATATACGTTTTTAGCAGATTTATTTTTTCTGTATAAAAATAATTTCGGTTCCAAAGTAGGTATACAACTTTAATTTTGAGTAATTTACACATGAAATTTATGACAACATCAAAAGATCTTCTTTTAAATATAAGTTCTCTAACAATTGAAACTAATCTGTCTTTTGGGAGAGGGAAACCATGTGGTTGGAAAGTACATTGGTATCATGGAGCTAAAACAGTGGCTTTTGAAACCTCTCAGTTTCATTTTTATTTGTTTTATAAACGTATTGTGATATTTCTGGGTATATATGAAGCATACTGATAAAAAATTAAAAAGTAACGTATTTTGTAAACCCCTCACTTAACCATTATTCTCTTTTCCAGCCACATAGAAACCTTTCCTCTTTTTCCCTAGGTTGATTTCCTTTCTTTATCCTTTTCAGTTGTAAGCCCAGAAAAATTGCTGTGGTTCTCTGAGAGACCACACAAAATAAGTATTGTCCAATGCTAACACTTTGAAATATGATATTGTAATTATCTACCAAGTGAACATTAATCACTACTAGATTAGAATGGAATTACCTGTTATATTCACATTAATAGCAAATGAGCTTTCTCTGATTGATGTTGTTATAATGAATACAAAAGGAATTAATAATGATCTGGCACTCACCAAAAGTGGCATAGTCATTAAGGGCATACCATCAAAAGGCAAGTGATACTTTACAATAAGCGAGTATTAATTAAAGTAAAATCACAATGAACTCCTATTGAATTACTTATATCCATATTACTAAGATATCAGACTATTGAGATTAATGTGATTGAAGTATATTTTATAAAAATTAATAATTATTTAAGAAAGCACAGTTTTGTGTTAGTTAATTGGTCAGAATATTCTTATAATTTTGCTATATTGAATATTTTTAGAACAATTTAGAATGATACTAAAATAGCTATAAAACATGTTTGTCTAATATGAGAGTTAGCATTTAAACTAGATTAAAATAATTGTCTTAAAGAGAGTACATGTAAAAACCGGCAAAATCTAAATGAGGTCTGTATTTGAGCTAATAGCATTATACCAGTGTCAATTTCCTGGCTTCGTAATGTACTATGGTTAAGATATTACCAATGGGAGAACCTGGATGAAGGGTACATGGGGACTGTCTGTACTATATTTGCACTTTCTTGTGACTCTTAAACCATTTCAAAGTAAAAGTTATTTTTAATAAAACTAAATATATATTTTAAGAAAATGTTTTCTCTATAACCAGTGGTTAATTGCTCAGTCTAAAAGAATATGTAGACGTGGTTGGGAACTGCTAAATCAATTACATTTCTGATCTGGACTTAAGAGATGACTCTTGAATTAGTAAGTGAATAGGTGTGCCAACATATATAAATATATAAGATAAAATGATAGAAGCTAATTATTTACTGGCACGTCTCAATAGGTCCATTAACACTTTGTAGAAAGCTACTGTAATTATAAAAATGAACACATATATACAGAATCTAAGGGAAAAAAAAAAAAAAAGGCCATGAAGAACCTAGGGGCAAGACGGGAATAAAGACACAGACCTACTAGAGAATGGACTTGAGGATATGGGGAGGGGGTGGGGTGAGATGTGACAGGGTAAGAGAGTGTCATGGACATATATACACTACCAAATGTAAAATAGATAGCTAGTGGGAAGCAGCCGCACAGCACAGGGAGATCAGCTCGGTGCTTTCTGTTCACCTCGAGGAGTGGGATAGGGAGGAGATATGGGGATATATGTATATGTATAGCTGATTCACTTTGTTATAAAGCAGAAACTAACACACCATTGTAAAGCAATTATACTCCAATAAAGATGTTTGAAAAAAAAAAAAAAAAAGAAGATGTGGCACATATATACAATGGAATATTACTCAGCCATAAAAAGAAATGAAATGGAGGTATTTGTAATGAGGTGGATGGAGTTAGAGTCTGTCATACAGAGTGAAGTAAGTCAGAAAGAGAAAAACAAATACCGTATGCTAACACATATACATGGAATCTAAGGAAAAAAAAAAAGGTCATGAAGAACCTAGGGGCAAGACGGGAATAAAGACACAGACCTACTAGAGAATGGACTTGAGGATATGGGGAGGGGGAAGGGTAAGCTGTGACAAAGTGAGAGAGTGGCATGGACATATATACACTACCAAACGTAAAACAGATAGCCAGTGGGAAGCAAACGCATAGCACAGGGAGATCAGCTCGGTGCTTTGTGACCACCTAGAGGGGTGGGATAGGGAGGGTGGGAGGGAGACGCAAGAGGGAGGGGATATGGGGATATATGTATATGTATAGCTGATTCACTTTGTTATAAAGCAGAAACTAACACACCACTGTAAAGCAATTATACTCCAATAAAGATGTTAAAAAAAAAAAAAATGAACACAGCCAAACAGCCAAGTAAATTAACTGAAGTTTAAACATGTACTTGAAATTTGAAAGGCCTTACAGTGAGCTTTGCATTCATTTTCACATGAGGCAGACACATTTTGTTTTGATTTTAGTGTTTCACATTATATGGTACAGTATCAAAGAAAAACTCTACAATATGCACTCGATATCCTGATGTGCCCTCCCTTCCAAAACGGTGGCAGCACAGTGAATACAGCCTTCAGAGTTAATAACATTTAAGAACAGACCCAGCAGTTGTACCAGCATGATTTAGCTCCTGCTGTGACGATTATTATTTTTATTTTATTAATTTTACAATTAAATTGCAGAGTTAAACTCAGCCATATTTCAAGCTGTGGATTTTTTCAACTATCTCAATACTTCATAGATAACTTCAAACGTTCATTAACAGTGAAAACAGACAGCCTGGATATTATTTCTGTAGCACTAATTTTGTGTGAGAAAAGAAGCAGAAAAACCCTAAATCTCATAGAAGTTCCATAAACTATTTTTGTTATATATCTAAAGAATAAAATAGATTAAAAGAGCAGAACATATTTTAAAAGGAGCTGCATCAAGAGCCAAATCCACTACGTTGTCATCAAGAAGTTACTGAAGCACCACGTGTGTATAGCACCACCAGGCATTTGAAAGGAGGGGGCAGATAGAAAATTTCTCTAGCCCTTGGGAATCTTTCATTTTAATAGTGTAAATTTAGCAACTGTAGATCGACTTGTTAACATATATCTTATTTATCTTGATGCTGAATGTATATGTTGTGATTGTGTAGGAACTATGAAATATGCCACACCTCATTTCAACAGGGAATTCCTATAGAGAAGTTGACATTTGTAAAAGATTCAGAGAAATGCACCTTTGCTAATAAAATCATAGTTTTCTTTTGTCCCCTGGAAATGAATTGGAGTTAATTTTATTTCTGTTATGGCCAAATATGTTGTGCGATTTGCTAAAGACTGAAAAGAGGAGAGAGGTTAAATAGAAGACTGTAAGTTAACAGACCACTTTATGATTAAAAGAAGAAAAACGTACAGTTGCTAAATTCCCCAAGACGCCATTCCCCTTTGGCTTGGTGCATCTCACCTTAGTGGTTAAGTCAACTACTGGCCATCTGGGCACCTTTTCTGGCTCTGCCCCCATGTAGCTGGGTATTCACAGAAAAATAACCTAGCTTTGCAGAACATGAGATTCCTTGCTGATAGACTTAGGATTTCTGAGTTCCCTTTTAGGTCCACATTTCTATGTTTCACTCAAAGACCATCCTTTGCACTGGAATTGTCCTGCATTGGAGCATAGTGATGAAAGTGTAATTCTATGTCTGGACACTGGTTATGCTACTGTCAGAAAATCACAGTGTAATCTTCCTATAAGCCTCTTAACTTCTCTAGGCCTAGTTTCTAAAATGGGGATAGGAATAAAGGTTAATATTGTGAAGATTAAATGAGATAACTTATATAAAGCACTCAGCACAGTTCCCTGCATATTTTGAAGGCTTTGTATGTGTCAGTGGCTTTATTTTATTATTACCATCATTATTGTTAATAATAATGAGCCCTGGTTGTTAGGAGAGTTGATTCTGTTCTCTGGTCTCATAGTCAAAATGGGTTGAAAGGACTTTTATCTCTTATTTCTGGTGGTGCATTGTAAATATGTACAGTAATGTGCCTCATTTGTTTATGGTCTTTTATAGCTTACAAAGCGCTCTTTTTATGTTATCTTACTAAAATTTCCAAAGTGAGTGTTAAAAAGCCAGAATTTACAAGAGTACAACTCAGAGAAGAAGTAAATATTTTGCTCAGTGGCTTTTTCGGTTTAGCTGACTGAAATCTTGTCATGTCTCATATCATCTGTCTTTTAATGAAAAGGACACTAGCCAGAGTACAACCTTGTATGTACATATTCAGCCTGAGAAAGATCCAGAGGTACAAAAATGGGATAATCCAGATTCTCCAGTGGAAGTTAGCATATATAGTAAAATTTCCAGGAGGTCCATAAGCAGTATATTAAAATATTAGCTTGAAGCATATATTGCCAATATTTGAATGTTTTAGACAAAATTAGCAGGATATTTTTTGCAAGTTTCAACCTAATAGTTAAAAGAAATTTATGTAACTTAAAGTTACAAATTATTTCCAAATATTTTGCTGCAGAAAGTAATGAGGAAAATAAATATTGCTAGTAAATTACACCTGGGAAATTCAAGATCATAAAAAAATTCTAACGCAAATATAGAGTAGTACTTATTGCATCCTCCAGTGGCCAAATTTATGTTTTTAAATTAAAAAACTTTTTTTTGTCCAGTGACCAAATTTAAATGATCGTAAATGCCACCCCCTCCATCACTTCACCCATTTGGCAGTTGTCCAAATGTCTCATTAACATATTTTTCTTTTCATGGATCACTTACAGGGATTTCTGGTTAGAAATGGTGGATTCCGAAACTTCACTAAAATGAGAATAGGGCAATTAAAATGATGTTTACCTACAAGGAGAAAGAATATGAGAATAGAAACAGTAAAATGTGAGAGATGA
Source organism: Balaenoptera acutorostrata (assembly GCF_949987535.1). Taxonomy (NCBI): domain Eukaryota; kingdom Metazoa; phylum Chordata; class Mammalia; order Artiodactyla; family Balaenopteridae; genus Balaenoptera; species Balaenoptera acutorostrata. The sequence goes on along the minus strand of NC_080085.1, from coordinate 27,989,987 downwards.
CAGATTTTTTTAGTATGTAGAGGGAATAGGGAAATTAGCATCTCTGGGAAAACTAAATACCAAGTACCTAGAACTTAGAAAATCCTAGCAATTGAAGGCTCCAGCTAGTACAGAAGGCAGGGATGAGCACAGAGCTGAAAGTGTGTCTAAGAAGCAATTAGATCCCCAAGCCTCTCAGCCCTCTCCATGGAATCAAAATTAGTGCCTCTTCCCTGCCCAACCAGGAGACTGGAGGTTTGTTCTCCAGAGAAATTACATTAGAACAGCTCAACACCTGGGGACATCAGGTAGAGAAGAAGGCAGGAGAGAGTTTCCACAATGAAAATAGAATTAAAAGAAACTAAATATACTGAATAAGATCACCCATTTTCCCCAAGGTTCAGGTTCTGATTAACTCCAGGAGTACCACCAGCAAATATGTACTCCCAGACAGGGGATTAGATGTTTTTCTCCAGAGAAACTCAGTGGCTTAGAGAAAAGACCTATTGATCCTCTTATTTGGGGGTATCTGCCCATGCTCACAGGATGAAATTCACCTGTCAACAAGCCCTATAAACAAAGCTTATGATTAATTTTAGTGCCTATATCCTAAATATGAATAGGAAACAAAGGACCACATGACATTTGAGGAAATGAGTCCAAAATACATAAACAGAGGAAAAGAAAGAACTCCTGAAAAAATAGATACCTAATATCCCTAGAGAGATAAGAGAAAACACTAGATCCTTGAAACAAAAAGAAGATTTTATTAAAAAGAAAAATTCAAAGAAAAAGGATGTGCTTCTGGAAAATAAAATTACAGTAGCCAAGATATAAAATTAAATTGAAAGTGGAAGGTAAATCTCTAAGATCACTAATAAAATAAAGACTAAGAAATGAATAATAGAAAAGAAAAGATGGTAAAATTAAAGGATCAATCTAAGGAATCGCAACATCTGTCTAAAGGAGTTCTGGGGAAAATATAGGGAAGAATTTATCAAAAAATACATATATAAGAACATTTTCCAAAAATGAAGGACATGAGTTTTAAGATTGAAAGTGTCCTTCAAGTTCCCAGCACAATTAAAAAAAAAAAAAAAGACTCACATCAAAACATATCATGTGACATTTCAGAATAGCAATAATATTCTAAAACCTTAACGGGGGTGGGGGGGAGATTGAATGGGTGAGTGAGAAAAAGAGAATTGACACAGAGAAACTATCATTAATTAAGGATTGAAAATCAGAATGTCATCAGTCCTCTTAACAGCAGTATTTGAAGACAGAAGCTAAAGAATCCATATCTTTAGATTTCTGAGGGAACACAATGTTCAATTTAGAATTAATAAAGATATAGTCAAGCATTCAGGATGTCAAAAATTTACTTTCCAAGTACCCTTCCTCAGGAAGCTATTAGAAGACAAGCTCCATGAAAGTTCAAGAATTAAACAATGACGAGGAAACATGGAATCTAGGATTCAAGACAGGAGAGAGATGATGGGAGGGCCTAGGATTACAATTGTGCTGCAGGTCTAAAGAACATTCTATTTCTGACAGTATTAGAGACAAAACTTCTTATATAAACCAATAAGAAATGCTGGATGAACTATAACACATATCCATTTAAAGCTGAGCTGAGCTCAATAGAAAGTATGCAGGAATTAATAAAAATGGAGACAAAATCTTAACTTGGTGGGTTTTGCTGATAAACAAGAAGCTCAGGTTCTAATAGCCTCCCAGGCATAGGGGGAAAAGCTAGGCTTGGTTGAATTAGAACTGAGATCCCTGTAAGAGACCAAAATCCTTAAAGAGCTATATACCCTTAGTGAAAGAGCAACCTGGGAAAAAAATCTATCTACGAGCAAGAGGAGATGGCAAGGAATCTTGTCCAACTCCACCTTGGTTCTGAGTAGGGAAAATGTCTACTTGGAGAAATTTGAAAAATCAAAACTTCCTCGCACATGTTTGGTGTCTGAATTAATACTATCTTTGTGGTTCTACAAAATCTCAGATTCAGAAGTATTCTTAAGTTATTAGCACCCTGATAATCAAACACTTTCTGAAGGGACACACCTTCAACTAAGGCAATGCAGGGTTTCCATAGTTAATACCTTATCAAACATGAATTCACAATCTAAAATTGTAAAACATGCATGGAAATGTCATGAACAAGAATCATCTGGGGGGAGGGGACTAGATTCTCCAATATTTTGAGGTAATGGAATGATCAAAATCAAAACTTAAATGAGCATGTTTAAAAAGGTTAAAGATATAAAAGAGTCAAAACCTTGAGAAAGCAACAAGGTACTATAAAGAAAAAGGACAGATTTTTTTAAGTACCTAATTTGCCTTCTATATATTAAATATATAATCAGTGTAATAAAAAAAAAAGCTGGGCATTTTAAACAGAAACTCAAGAAAAATCTGAAAAGAATTAGTGAACTGGAAGATTATCCGAAGAAATTACTTGAAACAGAATAGAGAGAGGGAGATATTAAAGAAAATTTAAGACATATGGAAGATTGCATATATCTAATGGGAATTTTGAAAGAATGAACTGGGAGGAGGCAATATTCAAATAGTTAAGGGTGAAAATTTTCCAGAAATGCTGAAAGATAAGAATCCTCAGATTTTAGAAGCCAAGATATCCCAATTAGGATAAATTTAGAGGAAATTCCTCCTAGACACACTGTAATGAAATTGCCAAACATTAAGGACAGTGAGATCTTTAAAACACCCAGGGAAAGAAAAGATTGCTTACAAAGGAAAAATAGCAGACTTGTCAATGGTGGCAAAAAAAAAATGTCAAAAGAATGTAGACTCAAACATCTACATGGACTGTTATACCCTGCTGAATTAGTATTTAATAACTGGGATAAAATTGACATTAAAAAAAAAAAAACAACCAGTCAAAATTTTAGCATAAGGGTAGAGGGCTCTCAGAAGAATTTTTTGATGGAGACTGGGAAATGGAAGGGAGAATGGAACAATTCAAGTAATTGCTGTGTTTGTGCACGAAAAACCACCGTTAGAGTGGCTTTAAATTCTGTAAATTTGATTGGAAAGACATACATATGTGGACATTTAAAACTAAGCAAACAAAAAAATAAGTTGTTCCAGGTAGAAAAAGAAAAAGAATAAGTTATACAGAAGTAAAGTTATACAAAAAGTAAAGTTATACAAAAAAGAAAATATAGTAATGGTATAAAATATTTGACTCAACCATGGACAATATTAGTCACAATAAGGTAAACCCTAAATATTGATTTCTTAAAACTTTTTTGTTTTGAAACAAATTCACAGGAAGCAAGAATAATACAGAGAGGTCCCTGTACCCTTCACCCACTCCCCCCCGCAAGTGATTATATTTTACTTATAGTATACTGTCAAAATCAGGAAAGTGGTATTGATACTATGTCTCTGTGTGTGTGTGCGTGTGTGTGTTTATGCCATTGTATCACATGTAAATTTGTGTGACCACCGCAGTAATCAATATACAGGACTATTTCGTCCCTACAAATATCTCCCTCAGGCTACCCATCCCCTTTGCTCCCACCATTCCCACCATCTTCCTGGAAGTCACTAATCTGCTTTCCATCTCTGTAATTTTGTCATTTTTTGAATATTATATAAAGGGAGTCATAGAGTTCATGACCTTTTGGGATTACTTTTTTGAGTAAGCATGATGCTCTTGAGATCCATCCAAGTTGTGTGTATCACTGTTTCATTCCTTTTTGCTGCTGACTAGTATTCCATAGAGTGGATTACCAAATTCTGTTTAAACGTTCACCTACTGAGGGACATTATGGTTGTTTCCAGGTTTTGGCTATTACAAATCATGCTGCTATGAACATATGTATATAGATTTTTGTGTGGATGTAAATTTTCATTTGTCTGGGATAAGTGCCCAGGAATAAAATTGCTGGGCCATATGGTAAATGTGTGTTTAGATATTGAAGAAACTGCCACTTTCCAGGTGGCTCTATCATTTTATATTTTATATTCCCACTGGCAATGAATCAGTGATTCAGTTTCTCTGCATCCTCGTCAGCATTGGTATTATCACTACATTTTTTTTTTTTTTTTTTTTTAATTAATTAATTTATTTATTTATGGCTGTGTTGGGTCTTCGTTTCTGCGCGAGGGTTTTCTCTAGTTGTGGCAAGCGGGGGCCACTCTTCATCGCGGTGCGCGGGCCTCTCACTATCGCGGCCTCTCTCGTTGCGGAGCACAGGCTCCAGACGCACAGGCTCAGTAATTGTGGCTCACGGGCCCAGCTGCTCTGCGGCATGTGGGATCTTCCCAGACCAGGGCTCGAACCCGTGTCCCCTGCATTGGCAGGCAGACTCTCAACCACTGCGCCACCAGGGAAGCCCATCACTACATTTTTTAATTTTAGCTGTTCTAATAGTTGCGTATTGATATCTCATGATCGTCTTAATTTGTATTACACTAATGACTAGTGATGTTGAATTTTTAAAAAATTGCTTATTTACTATCCATTTATCATCTTCAGGGAACTATTTCTTAATATATTTTGCCCATGTGTTATTTTATTTAACTGTTGAGATTACACACACACACACACACACACACACACACGAGAAAGTAGGAATATTGGTGGGTAAAAGAGTGCTAGATCCTTATTTTCCATAATGGGAATTCAACAGATAATGACTACAATTGATAAATTAAGAAATTGGATTATAAGCGTAATATTTAGGCATGTGGCTGTAAATACCAAGAAAGAATAGCTAGAAGAGTTTGGAATAAAGGAAAACTCAGGTAGAAAGGGTGTGCTATTTTTCAATTTAAGTCTATAGTATTATTTCATGTTTTGGAACTATATACATACATGCAATACTTAGATAACTTTTAAAAATAAATTATAAAACATATGGTTTATTATTAAATCAAATTCTAGAATCCAAAGTCAGGATCAGAAAGTAGAGTTTATGTATTGATTTCTTTTTGATTGCACTGCACAACCTATAAGATTTATAGATCTAATTGTTGAGGCATTTTAGTTGCTAACAGTTGTTTTATCTCCACTGTCAATATCAGACATCTCTACTTAAAAGCTTCCATCTTTTGAATCCTCTTTTCTTAGTAGCACTCCTAATAATAGCGTGTATTTTCTCATACTTTCATTCTTCAAACTTTATGTGCAGGGATTGCAAGGTATTAAGACTGGAGCAGAGATATGAGTTTGTGAGTTAGGACACAACCACATCAGCACTAGACAGGCATCATTTTATCAAACCATCCCCATATAAACAGATCCTAATGAAATTTCTGGAAATCTTCTAGAGTGTTTATATCAAATCAGGAAGCAAGAGTTAGGGGTTAGGATACTGTTAGCTAATGTAATCACTGTCTTATGATTTTTGATGAGAAAAGAATTTATTTCTATGAACCAAGGAGTATTCAGAACATATCACCACCTAATAGTACTTAAAAGAGCCATCTTATGCCTCACTCACTTCACCTAGGACCTCTAAATTGGAAGAATGTTCCCACCTGCTGAAGACTAATTGTTAAGTCATTTGAAAATTACCCATGTGCATCTTGTCTTTGTGGAGAAAGCTCAAAAAGCAGTGGAAAGCAATGGAGAGTGGGGAACTTGCAACTCTACTGGAAGTTCCCCTGGATGGTTAATGATCCAAGGAGCAGGTGCCAAGAACAGTTATGACCTTTGTGCCCACCATTGTGAAATACAGTGGAGCTTCAACAAGCATTAGCAGCAGAAACCTAAAGGGCAAAAGGATATGGATGTTGCTCAATAAACCTCTATATTTTTAATCTGAGAACACTCTTTCTCAGTCTTAAGTCATTTGTCTTGCTATCTTTCACTCTAATTCTGTGTGATTTTTTTGCCACCTTCTCTTTCTCTGTGCAAATGTTAAGTATGAATGTCTTTTTTTTTTTTTACCACCTTTAAATAGATATATCCTCCTGAGTATATGTACATATTTGTGAATTGCTTCTTTTTCTTCTCTATTTTTCCATCTTTGTTTTTCTTAATATTTCTTTAAACCATGGTTTCTGCATGTATGACTGTGTCGTTACTGTCCTTCCATTTTTTCTTTTCCTTTTTAAAATTTCTTTCCCATAATTTATCATAGCATACAAAAAAGTAAATTTATTATTTTTAAAAAAGATAAACATATCAGTTTATGTTTTTCACTGATAAAAATTAAACTAAGTCAGTTTTTAGCTACATAGCCTTCCCTCCCGACATAGGTGTCTGTGCATTTGGGTATATATGAAAATCAATGACTATTAATAAAACAGAAATCGCCACCTCCACAGTAGTTAAGAATCCACCTGCCAATGCAGGGGACATGGGTTCGAGCCCTCGTCCGGGAAGATCCCACATGCCGTAGAGCAGCTAAGCCCATGCGCCACAACTACTGAGCCTGCGCTCTAGAGCCCACATGACACAACTACTGAAGCCCGCACACCTAGAGCCCGTGCTCCGCAACAAGGGAAGCCACCGTGATGACAAGCCCGCGCACCGCAACGAAGAGTAGCCCCCGCTCGCCGCAACTAGAGAAAGCCCACGTGCAGCAACGAGGACCCAATGCAGCCAAAAATAATAATAAATAAATAAAAGAAAAAAAAGAAATCCCCACCTCTCTTGTCAAAACAAGAAACACAGATCTTTTCCACCTGACCTCTTAAAAAAAAAATATTCCGTAGAACCCATGAGACATGAAGGGACTGAATATCTATAATTTTTTAAATTAAGGGTAAGAAGTTTCTTCTGAAGAGTTTGTAATGAAGCAGGAAACATTTCTACAACAACAGATCAAAGCAAAACTATATATATATATATATATATATATATATATATATATATATATATGGTTGTGGTGACATATATATATATATGGTTGTGGTGACATGAGAAATGGATTCACTACTGTTCTTTTAGCATATCTCCATAAATACTATATATTGGACATTAGCTTTAGAAAGGAATGTGTTGTAGACATTGTGAAGTTGTAGAGAATTCTCTGGCAAAAACATGTACTACGATTACTCTGTGTTTTTGAAAAAGAGCAGATCCAAATATTTTGACAAGGCACAGTAAGGCTAAAAGTCCATTTGTTAAAAATAAAAAGGAGGAGTAAATATTCAAGACCTTGGATTTGCAATGAATTCTTAGATATGATACCAAAAGCATGAGCAGCAAAAGAAAAAAAAAAGATAAATTGGGTTTCATCAAAATTTTAAACTTGTGTATGTTGTTTAAAAAGTCAATGTGAAAAGACACCTTACACAATGGGCAAAAATATTTGTGAATAGTATGTTTGATAAGTATCTAGCATCCAGATTAGTTTTTAAAAAAAAAACTCTTACAACTTAAACAAGAAACAGCAAACAGGAAAGAAAACCAAACAACTCAATTAAAAAATGGGCAAAGGACTTGAATAGACATTTCTCTAAAGAAGATATACTAATGACCAACAAGCACATGAAAAGATGCTCAACAACATTAGTCATTTGCAAGTCAAAACCACAATGAGATACCACTTCACACCCACAAAGATGGCTATGATCAAAAACTAAATGCAGAATAAGTGTTCATATGTGGAAGAATTAGAACCCTTATACATTGCTACTAGAAATGTAAAATGGTTCAGCCACTGTGGAAAACAGTTTGGCAGTTCCACAAAAAGTTAAATATAGATTTAACATGACTCAGCAGTTCCACTCCCAGGTACGTATATACCCAAAAGAATTGAAAACAGGTGCTCAAACAAATCCTTGTATGTTACTGCTCATAGCGACATTATTTGTAAAAGCAAAAAGTATAGACAACCCAAATTAATGGATCTGTGGTATATCCGGTTGACCCTTGAACAATGCAGGCATTAAGTGTGGCAAACCTGCACGCTGTTGAAAATCTGCAGTTCTGCATTCACAGATTCAACTCACTGCAGATCGTGTAGTACTGTAGTATGTGTTTGGTGAAATAAAGTCGCATATAAGTGGACCCATGCACTTCAAACCCACATTGTTCAAGGGTCCACTGTACATGCAATGGAATATTATTCAGCCATAAAAGGAATGAAGTACTGATATATGGATGTACCTTGAAAACATGATGCTTACCAAAAGAAGACAAACATTAAAGGACATATATTCAATTTTTATCAAGTATTCATAGTAGGTAGATCCATAAATACAAAGTGTAGAGTGGTGGTTGCCAGGGGCATAGGGAGGGTGAAGTGAGGAGTAAATGCTTAATGAGTTTGGGGTTTTACTTTGGAGTGATGGAATTAGACAGAGATGGTAGTTACACAACATCATGAATATACTAAATGTCACTTGAATTGTTTGCCTTAAAATGGTTAATTTTATGTAATGTAAACTTCACCTAAATAAAAAAAAAAGAGAGGCTATTTTAAAAATAAATAAATAAAAGAGCTCCTGTCTTGGTTTTAGCACATTTATTCTAATTACAAGACAGTACCTGTGCTGCCTAATCTAGCGTGCAGTAAGGGGTTGACTAATTCTGAATAAATAGTTATTGAATTAACTAATCAGTATGTTTTATTCTAGAGCCCCCAGAAGCAGACCCAGAGTCAAGAATTGAATGCAAACTCTGAGTCAAAGCAGACACTGAGAAAAGGGATTGACTTGGGAGGGGTATAAAATATCCATAGATACAGACAGAGGAAGTGAGACAATGAAGAGAAGGCATTCAGTAAAAGATGTATCATCAAGTGTCCTACCACTGGTCTAGTGGAACTTAATCCCAGGGGGGCAACTCTGGGTGTAGTGAAAACACGTGCTTCAGTTATCCTACCCAATGACAAGGGAGCTGGGATATATATATACCGACTCCTGGTAGGCATTGGTTGAGGACTGCTTTCAAGGGGACGTTATTTCCCCAGTACTTTTGGCATGCCACCTTGGTAAGAAAAACACTTTTGTGGCCAGAGAAAGCCATCAGAGAAATATAACGTGGGTCTTCACAGTTTGAAGCCAGGCCAGCGTGCCCTGAAGTGGTGAAGGTGTTTTATTTAAATACACAGATCTAAGAAAGAGCCCTGTAATGGTTGCTTCATAGGCAAGAATTTTATTTTGATAAGCCCAAGGTGTGCTGGTTAAGAGAAATTAGGGAAAGGTTGCTTCTTGTAACTGTAGCACAATTCTACTCTAATACATTTTCTTTTTATTAAACAGCATCGTCTTATGCAATTATATGAAACAGTTAAGTTTTATGTGGATCCCTTTTTAAATAAAACCGCTTTCAGCAGTCCCTGAGAGTAAGTCTTAGCAGCTTGTTTTCTGGAACCCTAGTTCAAGAAGCATTTCTCGAACTCAGTAATTCTCAACCAGAGGCAATTTTATCCCTAGAGGACATATAAGGATGACTCAAGACACTTTGGGTTGTCACATTGAGGGTGGAGGCGCTACTAGCACCTAGTTGGTAAAGGCCGTGGGTGCTGCTCGACATTCTACAATGCACAAGACAGCTCCCCACGACAAAGAATTATTTCGTCCAATGTGTCAACAGTGCCAAGGTTGAGAAACTCTGCTCTAAACCAGCACTGTCCAGTAGAATTCTCTGTGATGAAAATATTTTATATCAGGGCTGCCTAATACTGTCGTCACGTGGGTGTTGAGCGCTTGAAATGTGGCTAGTGTGACTGTGTGCCAGTTATGATGAACGATCCTGAGGAAATAGGTATGACTGTCTTTACAGGCCTTGAAGCCAGAGGTCATGGTCTAGTAGGAAAGACAGATTCTTAAAAATAACTTATTGTAAAAGAATGTGGTAAGTGTTAGAGGATGAATAACGTGCTAAATTTGAGACGTCAGGACTCAGACAAACAACAGTTCTCTAAGGCAAATTTCCACTCTTAGCTCAGAACATTGTAATGTGTAAAAGCTATATTCTTTGCAAAAAAAAAAAAAATTTTAATCTTCTGTCATCTAACTCATTGCTTCATTCTTACTTTACCCTTTTGTCAGAAAATACATATAACAGACTGGAATCTGATGGGGAGTTCTGCTTTATTTAACAATACTATTGAGTTTCTCAAAATAATTTACCAAGGAAGTCTATTAAAATATTGATTTTTTCATAAAGGATAATACAAATGGCATGACAGTCTCTTTAACATTTTAATCGAGCTTAAAATTAGTCTTGCATTTGAAACAGTCTTGCCCAGAAAAATGGTTAGAGAACTTAAAAAAAATTAATATAAAAAAAATTAATGGGCCACCTAGGCTGTGAAAACATTAAAATCTGAATCTAAAATATGGTTAGCCGTTGTCACATCTTTCTTTGAAGCTTAAGTAACTCAGTATTCCCCGGTGAGATACCCAGTGATTCAAAGTGACATGTATACTGTCAGTTCATTTCCCTTCCCAGTGTGGGTATGATTTGCATCCACAGAAATACGTGAAAAAACTTAATAGTCTTGAGTGCCAGAACCCTACCAAAAAATATCTTTGTCACCTAAACAAATAAATTAATGATAACATAAGGAAAAACAAACATTAATTTACATGGGTCTGCGAAAGACAAAAGCCAGTTTATGAATTTAGAAAAGGGGAAGAACGAGATTGGCCTCACAGCAAGCAGGTAATAATGTGCTTTCTCTGTTCACTGAAAAATCATTTTTGAGGGACAAATCCTCCTTATACAAAAATTCCAAAAAATATGTAAATACTACCCTTCTAAGAAGTGGAGTTTAATTCTCCCTCCCCACTTGAGCATGACCTGGACTTGGTGACTTGCTTTCAGAAAATAAAGAAAGGGAGAAATACAGTTGACTCTTGAGCAACATGGGTTTGAACTGCACAGGTCCACTTATATGCAGATTTTTTTCACTAAATACGTGCTATAGTACTACACAGTCCACAGTTGGTTGAATCCATGGGTGTGGAATTGTGGGTACAGAGGACCAACTGTAAAGTTATATGCAGATTTTCGACTATACGGAGGGTTGGCACCCCTAACCCCCGCATTGTTCAAGGGTGAACTGTAATAACGACAACAGAGAAGAAATCTGGCAGGCACCACCTTAACTAAGTGGTTAGTTTAACATCGCCACTGATAATCTTGTTGATACCATGTTCCCCCCTGATATAATGTGATGAAAAGGGCAATTCCGACAACCCCGGTCTAATCATGAGAAAACTTGAGCCACAACTTAAGAGACATTCTGCAGTATTCCTGACTAGTCCTCTTCAAAATTGTCAGTCATGAAAAACGAAAACCTGAGAAACTGTCAAACCAGAAGAAACCAAAAGGACATTCTGACTAAATGCAATGGGAGATTCTAGACTGGATCCTGAAACAGAAAAAGGACATTAGTGGAAAAACTGGTGAAATTTGAATAAACTCTATAGTTTTGTTAATAGTATTATACCAGTGTTTGCTTAAATGTTTAGATAAATATACCATGGATATATAAGATATTATCATTAGAAGTTGTGTATCAGGCACCTGGCAAGGTATCAGATACATAGGAACCTTTTCTAAGCGGTATAATGAGTGAACAGATAGTATTTATGTTTGTGTTTTATTAGAGGATAATTTTCAAAAAAGGTCAAATCATGATTCCTGTAGAAATATAAAATGAATTATGTGTCAAACATTAAATCATTAATGAGAGAACCAGTAAGATGTTACAATTGGTTCAGAGGAGTCAGAGGAACAGACGTATACATAAACAATCAGGAATGCTGATAAAATTTGATAACAGATGCAATACTGGTGACTGTCTGCATGGAAGAGTCAAATACATCTGCATTTCTACGAACAAGAATCATTTGTATTACTTTCAGCACCCCGCACAAGTTGACTCCAGAGTTGCAAAATAGCCCAAGCAAACACTAAGGTGCTTACCCTTAAAGAATCAGGTAACTCCGAAACATTTTCTTAGGGAATATTATTCCATGGAAGAGACGCACAGTAATCGTGTAACAATTTCAGAGTCTTTGATTATTTCTTTTAACAGTTTGTATCAGGAACTTGAACCAAATTGAACCAAAAATCAAAAATAGGGAAAGTGTATATTTATTTGCATGAACTCAAAAGTCAGTGCAAATACTAATACTTTATTAAACTGTAAACCAGATCATAATTTAGGTTTTGTTTGTTTTGTTTTCTTTTTGCACAGTAGTGTGAACCAGAAAAACTACAGTTTTAAATGTTTTAGAAATTATAAAATGAAAGCAAAATCACAATGTCAAAATATTTACTAAATCCAGATAGAATCTATATACTTTTAGCTTGTACCCCTGGTTTACTTTTTTTTTTTTTTAAATAAACTTATTTATTTATTTTTGGCTGCGTTGGGTCTTCGTTGCTGCCCACGGGCTTTCTCTAGTTGCGACGAGCGGGGGCTGCTCTTCGTTGTGGTGCGCGGGCTTCTCGTTGCGGTGGTTTCTTTTGCTGGGGAGCACGGGCTCTAGGCGCGCAGGCTCAGTAGTTGTGGCACACGGGCTCAGTAGTTGTGGTGCAGCGGCTTAATTGTTCCACTGCATGTGGGATCTTTCCAGACCAGGGCTCGAACCCATGTCCCCTGCATTGGCAGGCGGATTCCTAACCATTGTACCACCGGGGAAGCCCTGGTTTACTTTTTATAAACGCCGCTGTTCTTACTTTTTTCATGATGTCTAAGCTATTTCACTAAATGGTATCCCCCTCATACCTGGGTTTTGAACTTTCATTCTGATTTTAATTAGACAAGTATTAAAAAAATAAAATTCAGCTGAGTAAATTTTAAAGATCTTATTGGCTTTACTCAATGATTCATGAATTGGGTAGCATCCCATCTAGCAGATAAAAAGGAGTTCTGAGGAGCTGTACAAAATGAAAGACTTTTATAGGCAGAAGGGAGCAGGGAAGGGACTTCCCTGGTGGCACAGTGGTTAAGAATCCGCCTGCCAATGCAGGGGACACGGGTTCAATCCCTGGTCCGGGATGATCCCACATGCCATGGAGCAACTAAGCCCGTGCGCCACAACTACTGAACCTGTGCTCTAGAGCCCGGGAGCCACAACTACTGAAGCCCACGTGCCTAGAGCGCAGAAGGCACCGCAATGAGAAGCCCGCGCACTGCAGCGAAGAGCAGCCCCAGCTCACTGCAACTAGAGAAAGCTTGCGCGCAGCAACGAAGACCCAGTGCAGCCAAAAATAAATAAATAAATAAATTTATTTTAAAAAAAAGAGGAGCAGGGACAAGGAAGTTATACTAGCAAAAAGTAGATTGCTTGTGCCAGGGTCCTTTTCCTTTAGGAGGTGGTAGGTGTCTGTATGGCAGATTACCTCAGTAATACTGCCCTGGTGATTTCTGATTGACTGGTTTAAGGTTCCATTTCTGATAGAGCCAAAACTGTAATCGAGTTGAGTCTCAGTTTGGTGATGTGGGGCTTAGCATAAGTGACTCCATTTGGGGCCCGTTGTCTTATTTTTAACACAAGTAACTGTGAGAAAGTTTATTAACATCTTTGTGCCTCAGTTTCGTCATATGTAAACCAGAGATGATAATGAAAATATCTGCTTCATATGGTGGAATGAAAGAAAATGTTTGCAAACCATATATCCAACAAAAGACTAGTATCTAGGACAACATTATGCTGAGTGAAATAAGCTAGTCACAGACAGATAAACATTGCATGATTCCACTTATATGAGGTATCTAAAATAGTCAAATTTATAGAATCAAGAGTGGGATGGTAGTTGCCAGATGCTGAGGGTAGGGGGAAATGGGGAGTTATTAATCAACAGGCATAAAGTTTCAGGTAAACAAGATGAATAAGGTCTAGAGATCTGTTGTACAACATTGTACCTATAGTCAACAATAATGTATTATACACTGAAAAATTTATTAAGAGGGTAGATCAAATGTTGTGTTCTTATGACAAAATAAAAGTTCTTTAAAAAGACTTGTATCTAGAATATATAAAGAATTTTCAAACCTCAATAATAAAACAACAAACTAATTAGGAACTGAGCAAAAGATATGAAGAGACATTTTACCTAAGAAAATATACAGATGGCAAATAAGCACATGAAAAAATTGTCAACAGCATTAACCATTAGGGAAATGCAAATTAAAATCATAATGAGATATCCCTACATACCAATGAGAATAGCTAAAACAAAAAATTGTGACAATGCCAAATGTTGGCAAAGATGCAGAGAAAATGGATCATTCATCCATTGCTGGTGGAAATGTAGAATGGTACAGCCACTCTAGAAAACAGTTTGCCAGTTTCCTGTAACACTAAGCATGGAATTATTATTCAGCTGAGTAATTATACTCTTGGGCATTTATCCCAAAACCTATACAAAAATGTTCGTATCAGCTTTATTCATAATAGCCCCAAACAGGAAACAACCCTGATGGTTTTCAACAATGAATGGTTATACAAACTGTACTACATCCATACCATGCAATACTACTCAGAATTTAAAAGAAATGAAACATTGATACATGCAACAACTTGGGTAAATCTCCAGGGAATTATGCTGAGTAAAAAAAGCTAATCTTTAAAGGTTACATACTGCATGATTCCATTTATATAACATCCTTGAAATGACAGAATTGTAGAATGGAGAACACATTAGCAGTTGCCAGGAGGCAGGGACAGCAGGGAGAATGGAGAGAGGTGGGTGTGGCAAAAGGGCAATATAGGAGGGATTCTTGTGGTGTTGGAACTATTTTTATCTTGATTGTATGACCGTCAGTATACTGGTTATGATACTGTAGTATAATTTTGCAAGATGTTACCTTTGGGGAAACTGGCTCAGAGGTACATTGGCTCTCTCTGTGTTACTTCTCACAATGGCATGTGAATTGACAATTATCTCAAAAGTATAATTTTAAAAAGCAAATAAAATCAAATAAAAACAATCCATGAATTTTAGGACTTCAGACTTACTTTCATGCTTCACTTAAGTTTTTAAAAAATTTCCTCCTTCTCTCAGTTATGAGCTTCTATAATAAAGAAACTATGTTTTGTATTCCTTTAACCTCCATATTACTTCAACTAATGATGAGCATACATTAACACTGTAAAATTTGTTGTTTGAGTAAATAGAAAAAGAGATTTACTTGTATGTGTAAACATTGTGTTAACATGTTTCCCTCTGATATAAATTTGCACATAGAAACTATAAAAAAAGATCTTTTCAAATTATAGTTGACCCTTGAACAACCCGGGGCTTAGGGGCACTGACCCCTCGCGCAGTTGAAAATCCGCGTATAACTTTACAGTTGTCCCTCTGTACCGGCGATTCCACATCTACAGATTCAACCAACTGCAGATCGTGTAGTACTGTACTATGTATTTAGTGAAAGAAATCTGCATATAAGTGGACCTGAGTAGTTTAAACCTGTGTTGTTTGAGTGACCTGTTTTTGACTTAAGATAGTTTTTTAAAAGGTGATAATTTATGGGGTTTTCTTTTCTTTTTTATATTATTTATTTTAAAATAGGTAATCATTTTCATGGGTCAGAAATCAAAAGTTACAAAAAGGTATACAGTGAAAATTCTTTTCCCTATCTCTGTGCACCGTCCACTCCATTCCCCTCCCAGAGGCAACCAATGTTGTCAGCTTCTTGTGTATCATTCAGGAGATATTGATGAATTTTTAAGCGAATATACATCCATTTAGGTATGTGTGTGTGTTTCTATGTATATACATTTTTACGTAAATGGTAGCATGTTATACGTACTTGTTCTGAATCATGCTTTTCTTCTTTAGTAATATATCTTGCACATTGTCGTGTATCAGTACATAGTGTATTAGTTTGAAATGGCTACCATAACAAAATACCGCAAACTGGGTGGCTTTAGCAACAGAAATGTATTGTCTCAAAATTCTACAAACTAGAAGCCTGAGATCAAGATGTCAGTAGGGTTTGTTCCTTCTGAAGGTGGAGAGGGAGAATCTGTTCAGTGCTTTTCCCCTAGCTTCTGGTTGTTTTCTGGCAATCTTTGGCATTCCTTGGCTTGTAGATCTCTGCCTTCATCTTCACAAGGCATTCTTGCTGTTTGTGTGTGTGTCTCCAAGTTTCCCCTTATAAGGACATCAGTCATATTGGATTAGGGCCCAACCGAATGACCTCATTTTAACTTGATTTCCTCGGTAAAGTCTCTATCTCCAAATAAGGTCACATTCTGAGGTACTGAGTGTTAGGACTTCAACATTTAAGTTTTAGAGGGGGGCACAGTTCAATCCATTAAAAAAAAGCATAGCCATTCTTTTAATGACTACATAGTGTTCCATTATGATGATGTGTCATTTATTTAAGTAGTATCCTGGATATTTTATTGTTTTCAATACAGTTTTTCTCCTAATATTAGCCTAAGTTGCATAAAATAGAACTATAGTATCTAAGACTTACTGAGGTATTATTTAAGCAGTGATTACCCCTGTAAACTTCAAGTGCCTTGAAGGCAGTATTTATATATTAAGGGAGGAGGAGAGACTTTTAAAGTTCAAAAATAAATAAATAAATACTTGATAACAGCCTAAGGATGTATGGAAAAGAATAAATGTCTCTGCTCTGGAGGTCAGGGAGGGGGCTTGCCTTATCTAATATTAAACTTCCCATAAAGCTTCTGTAATCTATATCATACAGTATTAGCACACACACAAAAAAGAGACAAATAGATCACTTAAAATTTCCACTTAAAATTTCAAGTCCAGAAGGAGATCAAATTGTTTGAGGAAACATAATGTGGCAAAAGTGTTACTTTAATTCAATGGGGAAAAAAAGATATTTTATTCAATAAATTCTGCCAGCACTCTGCAATCCCTCTTGGAGAGCACAGTTTATCTCCTAGCTCATGCAATATAAAAGTAAATTTCAAGTACATTAAAGTTTTAAATACAGAAAGAAAAATCCTTCGGATGAGGAAGATCTTTTCTAAACAACACAGGAAACCCAAAAGTGATAAGGGAAAGATAGACCTGTTTACTACATAAAAATAACAGAAAACATAGTCAAAAAACAAATGATTAAGTAGATATAATTTGCAACATATATGACATAAAAGGATGCATACCCCTAATATACAGATACCTCCTACAACTCAATTTATAAGGAGACAACTCAGTAGAAAACCATTCAAAGTATAGGAATATGCAATTCACAGGAAAGGATATCCAGATAGCTGGAACACAAAACTATGAAAAGATACGCAACCTCATAGTAGTCAGGAAAATGAAAATAAAGAAACAAGACACCATTTTCCATTCATCAGATGGACAATAATTACTAATTATAACTTCTGATGAGGGAAAAGATCACTCTCAGACATTGCTGGCAGGAACATAAATTGCTGTGGTGTTTGAGGAAAGAAATGTGTTATCTATTAACATTTTAAAGTGCACATACCTTTTGATCTGTTACTCCATTTCTGAGAATCAATTCTACAGAGATAGAAGTACCCATATGACAGGCTATATATGTAGAGAACGTTTATTGCAACATTGTTGGTAGTGGTCAAAAAGTAGAAATAAAGCAAATATCCATCATTGGGGAAATTATTGAATAAATTATGGAATTATGATGGCTCTACAGAATGAATTATTTTTCAATCTAGTTAGAATTGTGCCTGCTTTCCTGAAGGGTTAACCATGATACCTTCTTAACAAACAAAACAAGTTTTAATAAAAATGTGAACCCATTTTAAAAATGAAAAAGACAACATCTTCTAGGATTACATGACCATGGGGGAGGAATGGAAGGATATATACCAAGGTAGTACTTTTTGTTACCTTGGAGGCTCAAAGGAGAGAGAGTGAAAGAAAAATAAGAGGGAGAAAAAAAGAATGTATCAAATTGTATAAAAAGTAAAAATTGGGATAAAAATACTACCCCAAAAAATGTACCCATTGAACATTTGCTCAGACAAGGATATAAATTAACATGGAAGACTGAATATGTTCATTTATTATTAGGGTGTTGGATTGAGGACGTTTTTGTCTTTGAATGTTGTTTTAATATTATGTTTTATTCTTTAAAGAAATATGAGTAGAGGGGAAGCCCTGACAAGTATAGTATCTGCCATGTAGGCACTCAATAAATAGCAGCTCTTTATTATCATTAGAATGATAATACAGCACTACCCATCTTGATACGTTTAGATTGGCACCTGGCAGTACTGAGCCTGTATTTTAAGGACAAATGTCATTACTATTACAAAACTAATTGTAAAATTGTGTCTATAACTAGCACTGGTGACGGAGGACCATCCAGTAATATGGTGTATGCTGGCCTCGGGGTGGAAGGGTGGTGCTCAAGGCAAGTCAGATTCTCACTCCGGACAGGCTGTCCTAGGACCTTTTCCCTTCCCCCGTTTTTGCGTATTCAGGTCTAGCCCAAAGGGCAAGGAGGTGTGACTCTCCTCATCAGTCACTGAGCTAAACTGGAAATTGTGTGACAGTTTAGCAGCTGCAAATTTGCCTTCCTGCAGATGGGATCCTTGCCCTCAATCCTGGATAAAGTTCTGAGGCTCCCACTGCTGGAGCTTGTGAAGTAGGAACTTTGACCACATCCCCCTGAAGTTTCTATAATTAGCAGGCAACTTGTTAAACAGTATATGACTCATAAAAGCACTGCTGCAAATTCATGCTGGGCTGTGTGTAAGAACAGGGCAAAGGGAAGCCTTTGGAAAGTATCCTATTTTTGAATCATCTTCTTCTTTCCTCAGTTCCTAATTAGCTCACTAGTCACCCAGATATACAGTGAGCCCATGGAAAAGGAGCAATTAGTGGTTAATATATTGATATCACAGGTACCTGAAAATATTCACTGAGCTCTATTTTTTAAAAAATAATTTTCCCTGTACTATGGAAGCACTAGACTATGAGAGTCAGGTGATCTGCATTCTGCTGCTAGTTTTGCTGTTAACTAGCTGTGTCACTTCCAGTAAATCCTGTAAACATTCTGTTTCCTCATAAGTAAATTAAGAGGTTTAGCTAGATTATCTCTAAGACTTCTCTAGCTCTAGATTTCATAATTTACTACCTTTATTTAAATAGCATCAAATTTGTAGCTTTTTATTATAAATGCTGGGTCCAGCCAATGACTGTAAGGTTTAAGTGTGCATGTATTTACAAAGCCTTACAGAGCAAGGCACTGTCTCTTTCAAGAGCCTATTTTGATGTGTCCTTTTCAGTGATATGAATGAAAACGAGTTTGCGGGCCCACTGAATCCTACTGCCCTGATTATTGTGAAGCTCATTCAGCTTTGTGATGAGCTTTTCTTTGTGCCACTTTAGACAATGTTATATTGAAGATTTGATAATTCAAAGTTTTCTTTCATAGTCATTTTTTTTTAATTCTCATAGACTCAGTTATGTCATAATTATTATCTTAAAAGCTAATCCCCTTGTTACGCAAAGCATGGTTCACGGGCCACAAGCCTCAGCAACACTTGGGAGCTTGTTAGAAATGTGGAATCTCAGGCTCTGTCTCAGAACCGTTGAATCAGAATCTTCATTGTAACAAGGTCCTCAAGGAATTTGCATGCACATTAAAGCTTGGGAAGCACCCCCCGTGTCGCACATATGCGCACATCACATCTTCTTCACTGCCAAAGAGAGAGAAAGATGTGAGCCCAGAAGCTCTCAGATGAAGATTAGTTATAACTGCATGACCTTTACCTCAGTGACCTTTAATGTCCTCACCTGTATAAAATGGACGCTAAACAATATTCCACAGTATTCTCGAGTGTCTGAGGCCCCTTTGAAAAAGAAGACACCCAAGATTCTCTCACCTAAGATTTTTAAGAGCTTTCCGCTTATGCAAGAGTAGGGGTGTGATTTCCCAGGCAGAATGCCTAACGGAAGACAACATTGTGAAGAAGAATAAAGTACAAGGGCTCCAGTGGATGCTAAGAGGGAGTAGCCAGAAAGCACAGAGCAAGGAAGAGGAAAGAAGTGAATAGGAAGCTGAGCAAGGGGAAGACTTAAGGGTAGAGGAGGGGCCATCAGGAAGCTGACTAAGCTTGGTGTGAACCCTGTCCCTTGGAGTTTTAGTAAATAACAGGTTCATGATGATGTCATCGAAGAACTTACAGTGGAACCAGAGCCAAGCCTCTGACTGTGGTGAGTTGAGGATTAGGGAAGTGGAGGTGAGGAGTAGAGAGGAAGACGTGGAAGGAGTCTGAGAAATGGAGCAATAGCTAGAGAGGAGTGTAAGAATACACATAGCCGGCACCCCAGCCATGGAACGGCTGAGTCTGAATTCATTAACAAATGATCTACTAATTAAAACTCACAGTGTCATAGGAACTTACAGACTCACTGAGTAATAGCTGAGACGTATCTTTGCTCTTTAAAGAGATCAATGCATATGAAAGTCATCTTTCAGTAGTGAGATACTCTTCAGTGCCATCTTTTTGTTTTTCTTATTTTTCTTAGTTTGAATTTTTTCTCTTATCATGAAGATGAAATGGTAATTTTACTTCTCCTGTAACTTATTTTAATGATTGGTACAAACTGCCTTGGCAGGTTTTCCGCGGAGTGTGTCCTGACAATATCACTGAGATTTGCATTGACTGTCATTGAACTCAAACCAGTCACCAACTGTGGTTAGATAGCCCATAGACATTCTACTTTATTTTCCCCTTTCAAGGAGATCTGGGCATGCAATCGTAGGGGAAGAGGAAGAAAGAAATTCAAGAAGCAGCAAAACGAAAGAAAATTTGGCTTATGGAAGAGAGGTCTTTCTAATACAATAATAATGCCAATTATATATATATATATGTGTGTGTGTGTGTGTATATAGATATATACATATAATATATCTCCTCTATGTACATACACATAGAGCGAAAGAGAGCAAACTCTACTTTCCAGCAATGTAAAATTCTACTCAGTTATTTACCTAAAGAGAAAAGTCAGTCTCTATATAATAAGCATTATTCATAGATTGCCACTCTTCAGAGCTCTTCATTCCACCTTAATACCATCTTTCTTAGAGGGTTCACAAGACACTGTTATCTTCCAATATTTCCTGTCATTTTTATAAGCAAAATTATTCCGGCTGTATTCAAGGGAGTGAATCAAACACTATGCCTGTCTCCTCCCAATTCTGCAGTGTTTTTATTCTGGAGTGCCTAAGGCAGCTATGAAAGAGAAGAGAAGTCACCTAAGGAGAGTTAGAGGGTATGCGTATCAGGGAGAAGTGGAAACCCCACCCCTTTGAGCTCAATTGATTTTTTTCTAATCTGTATTTATATGTGACTGTCATGTGTGTGCTGATTTTATGTGTGGATAAATATGAACCTCAGATCTGTTCTTTGTGCTGATTAGAAAAATATTATTTTCTCCCTTCTTTTACACTCCATCCTTTCTCCTTCCCCTGCTTCCTCAACTGAAACATTAAGTTATTAATAAGCAAATTGGGGTAATCATTTTGATATACTGTTGTTTGATTGATAGATTCATTCACTAATTCTTTTTTTAAAATTTTTATTGGAGTATAGTTGCTTTACAATGTTGTGTTAGTTTCTGCTGTACAGCAAAGTGAATCAGTATATGTACATATATATCCCCTCGTTTTTGGATTTTCTTCCCATTTAGGTCACCACAGAGCACTGAGTAGAGTTCCTTGTGCTATACATTCATTAATTCAATAAGCATTAATTGAGCACTGGCTGGGTGTTAAACCCTGTACTAACTGTTAGATTTAAGGATGAAAATGATAAAACCCTTGGCCTCAAGGAGCCCAGAGTATAGTTGGAGAGACAAATGGGCAAATCAGTCACAGTGCAACATGTTCCGTCTTCAAAGGTTTATCCCAAAGTGTATATACTCTGAGCTGGAGATGTCTCTGATGCTGCCCTGAGAAGCCTAATAGTCAATTAGATTATGATGTTTGGGCTGAGAGGATGCTGGGAAAATCTGCTACTACCATAGAAATTATACACAGGTTTTTGGATATCTTCATTCAAAATAGTTCATGGTCCACATGAGCCACTGTCTTGCCTTTTTATAAGGAAGAATCTAAGTTCTGCATCATGAAATTCTTTGGACCTTCCTGGCTTTCTCCCTGCCTTTTGCCTGCCAATATCCTAATCATCCTTGAGGGACCATTTCCCACAGCTCCTCAACCACAGTTCTGGATCCTCCAACCAGTTATGTTTCTCCCTTCCTCAAATCTCTAAAGCTCTTTATTTGTACTTTATTTGAACTAATTGTGTTTAGTTTTTGGAGAGCATTCTCTATCGTTATCATTATCCTATTAACTCTTTGAGAATATATTTTTTCATCCCTATAGCCCCGTGCAGTATCTAGTGGAGTGCCTTAAATAAATGGGCAGTAAATAAATCCCAACAAATGTTAAGTTAAATTGCTCCAAATTGTGTGTTTACTTTTACACTGGCATTCAGTGATAATATATGTTGAAATAAACACCAAGATCTAATTCTGTTTCTGCTTATTATTTATTTAAATAATAACATTTTAATCCAATTGAGTTATGTCCTTCAGTGATACTTTAGATCCAAATTTGTTTTGGCATTGTTTTAAATGCCATCAAGTGATTCATACGGGTTTTTTAAAAATATTCTTTGAATGGATAAGTGAAAGTAAGCAAGCATCATCAGAATATGATGCCTATTTTTTTTAATTCAACATTTCTTTGATGAAATATTTATTTGTGGGCTTTTCGTCCTGTATTTCTTTTCTAGATGTGGTCTCACAAATCATTTCAGAAGTCAGTCCATTTCAAGATGTTTTTCTTTTGTGCTTTTTTTGCTCCATAGAAAATCAAGTTTATTCCTTAAAAATGCAGCAAATGATTAAGCAAATTAGAGGAATTATCATCATCAACTCCAAATTTCTTTTTTCCTGCATCTAGTATCAGTTCCTTAGCCAGAGTCATCTTTTAACATGAAAGCTGACCCTGTTCCCTCCATATCCATGTTTAAAACTCTTCTGTACCTTTAAGATAAACTCCCACACTCTTGGAGTAGCATTCAAGGTCATTCATGATCTAGTTTCTCCCAGGCCCCATTTCCTTGACTCCCCATGAGGGAGATATATAGCCAGAAAATCAAAGCTACCTAGACACTACTCACCTTGTATCTCCATATTTCTGTCTGCTGGGAGGACCTTCCACCTAACCTCACCACCTCAGCCCAAATAATTCTTCAAAATAATCTCAAACTCCAGAATAGACTTCTGGACCACAGGGGATCCCAAATCTCTCAATCAGTAAGTCATACAGGATAAGCATGCCCCCCAAAGCTGTTGTTTAAATATTTCAAAGTTAAATGGTTAATAATCATATTTACAGAAGAAGACATGGCAACCAAATGGTGGCATCTGTATAAAAACTACGAAAGGATATACAAATGTTAAATCGTACAGCAAAATTGAAAGACTTTTACCGTGAGCATCCGTATAGCCACCACCTATATTTTGCGATTAACATTTTACTATTCTTGCTCTATAGCATGTCCAGCCCTCTACCTATCACGTGGGCAATTGACATGATGCAATTGTGACCTCCAAGTACACTAACGGTCAACCTATCTGAGAGATCATGGAAAAGAAAGGCTCCCAGACCAAATTAAAACAGTCAAATCACACAGTTTATTAACATCAGTTAAGACACACAGTGAGAAACAAGGGGAAAAGGTATGGGATAAGTTAACACACTTAGGGCTGATTATAAACAGGCTGGAGGGCCACATGACTTGAATTCTGGGATGCATATTGCCTATATGTCCTGTCTCTACTGCATCAGGCTTCCCCACTAGGGGTGTGCTTACAAGGACCCAAGCTGAGTTTCCAGCAAGGGAGCCAGCCATGGGGTGGTGACTGGGTCAGTGACACACACTTCACCAGAGACAGAGACAAGAATGCATGGCCACGGCTATAGCTTGCCAGTTAGCCTGATAAATAGCTGTGTTGTTCTTAGGCAGAGGATTTAGGGGGCTAGAATGGGTGTCACCAGTGGGTGGCTGAATTAAGACCTCATGAATATTAAGTGCACATGAATATTTATTTTATCCTGACTATTTAGCGCCTCTTGTATATTTAGTGCCTCTTTTACATTTGATCTCATGTGTATTTAGTATATTATGAATCTTTAGTGCCCAGGTGCCTCATGAATATTAGGTATCTTTTGGTCCTTCCATTCCTCACTATCTGTGTTTAACACACATGTGCTCTGCCTGTTAACTACTTATCTTACACTTAACACATTCTAAGAATTATGTCGATGTCTAACTAACTTTTTCTACTAGCTAATTAGACCTAAAGCATCTTAAAAGGTGTTGCCAGTGTTTTACAAGTGCAAACTTATTCATCTAATATAATTGAATATTCACAAAAGCAAATACACATTACACTCAGATATGTAGTCTTTGTTTCTGTTACATGTGTCCTTTTGACCAGAAGTCCTTGGTTATTAAAAAAAAATCAAGGGCTATAATATTTGAACTGGATTTGATACTCCCTACCTAACCCTGATATTCCCTTCTCAGGACAGGAAGAGTGCTTTTCTAATTTTTTTTTGCTCAGTTAATGTGTGATAATAACTCTCTAATTGGGCTAATTGTCCCTGGGCCAGACAGTACACAAATATCTGTCCTTAGAAGTATCAGTATGTGGATGTACCAAAGGAATGCAACACTGCTTAAAAAACAATAGCAAGCATGTATTATTTCTTTCTTCCCTGAATAAAGCCCTGAATGGCTCCCCCGGGATAGAAGTGGCTTATAACTTTGCAGTGGTGTGCGTTAACTGGCTCACATAGACTCCTAAGAGCCAATTGTATGCATCTCTTTCCACTGAATTCCTCATTCAGTGACATCAAGTCGGTAACTTGAAATTGGTCACGGTGGGAGTATTTATACCACAGAAATAGTCAAACGCTACAATTAGGGCACCCCGAACAGCCCCAAAGCCTGTTATTTAACATTTACCAGCATTCCACTGCTTATATGGCCTTTCATGCTCTGACTTGATGTAACCCCCTCAGGCTTTATCCCTCTTCACTGAACTCCACAATCAAATGAAGTATTTTTATTTCTTGTTTCTGCCCCTGCATGCACAGAGCTCCTTCTCTTAGGAACACTCTGTCCCTCCTCTCTCACCTTTGCTTGCTGGCACCTCATACAGACACTCCTGAATATCCCACACTGGTTCCCCTGCATCTTTAATGTGCTACCTCAACACATTTATCTTATCCTTTGTCATATGGTATTTTAATTGTCTGTGGATTTGTATTCCCCTCTAAGCTGTAAGCTTCTTCAGGTCTTTTCACACTTTTTTGTACTTGTATATACCTTCCACATAATAAATATTTACTTAAAGCCTGAGTGAATAAATAAATAACTAAAAGGAGTCAGTGAATGGATATTCAATACTGGTTCATTTTGTATCAAAGTAGTAACATTTTATTTTTATTTTTTAAATTTATTTATTTATTTTGGCTGCGCTGGGTCTTAGTTGAGGCAAGCGGGATCTTTAGTTGCGGTGTGCGGGATCTTTTTATTTTAGTTGCGGAAGGCGGACTTCTTAGTTGCGGCATGCGAACTCTTAGTTGCGGCATGCCTGTGGGATCTAGTTCCCCAACCAGGGATCGAACCTGGGCCCCTTGCATTGGGAGCGTGGAGTCTTACCCACTGGAGCACCAGGGAAGTACCGGTAACATTTTATGTATTACCTTGCTTGATGCTATGATCTGAATGTTTGTGTCCCTTCCAAATTCATATGCTGAAATCCTAATGTCTGGTGTGATTGCGTTTACTTGGTGGGGCTTTTGGAAGGTCTTAAGCCATGAGGGTGGAGTCCTCATAAACGGAATTAAAGTCTTATAAAAGAGGTTCCAAAGAGATCCCTAAACCCCTTCCACCACGTGAGGCCATAGCAAGAAGGCACTGCACATAAGCATGCTGGTGCCTTGATCTTGGACTCTCCAACCTCCAGAACAATGAGAAATAAATTTCTGATGTTTGTAAGCCACCCAGTCTGTGGTATTTTGTTAGAGCAGCCCAAACAGACTAAGACACATGGGGAAAGGAACAGAAGGCCACACTCCCTGGCCTGGCTCATTTAAGAAAGTCCTAATGTAGAAGAGACCAACATCTGGCTGGGCAGAAGTACCAAGAACCCAACACTCGTGTTTCTCCCCACCAGTTACCAGCTAGTACAGATTATACTCGTATTTACATAACGGGAAATGATGAGATTAGAGGCGATCTCTAAGGCAATGGCTCTGATGACCATTCGAATCACCTGGGAAGCTTAAAAAATGCCCAGACTGCACCCCAGGCCAATGATACCAGACTCTTTGGAGGAAACCCACATATCACTACGGTCTTCTGACTCTCATATTCTCTCCTTTCAGCATAGGTGAGAATTAAGGGAAGAGTTTTAACAGCCAGCTTTTCCACACTCCTTCTTAGACACGGATATTGTTTCATTGGTAGTTTGTGAATAGCTGCGGATGTTAGTAAAGCTTGACTGCAAAAAATTTCTGCTCCCACGCATTCTCATCCCATTTTGACACCGCATAACTGTTGGCGAAGGCAATTTCAACAATGAAGAAGTGGGAGAAATGACTACATTTTATGTAAATATGTATGCCTTTGAAATCTCAAGGACATATGTCGTAATACCATTTAAGATTTTAAATGAAAACAATACTTAAGATTCCTCTATAATCAAATTTCTCAGCAGTAGAAAGTATTGTCTTTTCTTTATAGCTATTAAACATATGGCTAAGAAAATGTTACGCTACAAGCCTTAGGATTTGAAATCTAACTTTATATTAATGCATACACTTTATTGCACAATCATGTTTGCTTTCTAATT
Organism: Balaenoptera acutorostrata; assembly: GCF_949987535.1. NCBI lineage: Eukaryota > Metazoa > Chordata > Mammalia > Artiodactyla > Balaenopteridae > Balaenoptera > Balaenoptera acutorostrata. The sequence goes on along the minus strand of NC_080085.1, from coordinate 27,963,181 downwards.
ATATTTGAAGAGTAGCTATCATTCGCTTTTTAAACTTAAAGGTACCAGCTGTGGGATGTCAATTATATGATGCTCTGATAAGGCTTGATTATATGGTGATTGTTAACATACTAAAATACTTACCTGTTTCTTACGTACTAATATATTTAAAACAAAGAATAAAACTCAAAATGGCCTGAAATTCTTTCTAGTTAGTCTTTCTGGCTTTGGACAGAGGACAAACAATCCCTTGCAGCTAGTTATCTACTTCCATCTTTAAAAGGCCTTACCCACGGGCTAGACGGTGTATACGTGAAAAATGTAAATGAAAATTTCAGATGACAGAAACGTCCAGGAGAGGACCACTCATGAGGGAGGGGATGGTAATGTTTAAGAACTAAACTCAGCTAGGCATTTACCCTTCCTGTTATGCAGCTAGAGCAGTGGTTCTCAAAAGTTGACGATGCCCCAGAATCTCCTGGAGGGCTTGTTAAAACACAGACGGCTGGACCCCACCCCCAGATTTTCTGATTCCTTTAGTCTGGAATTCACCCTGATAATCTGCATCTCTAACAAGTTCTCAGGTGGTGTTGCTGGTCCACGGACCACAATTTGAAAGTCACTGCTCTGGAGAAAGGGAAAGCACTCTCCGCTTGCTAGATTTCCGTAAGTCTTGTTCCAGTTTCCCATGGACCTCCTGTGCTTGCTTCCTTCCTTCCTTCCATAATAATCATCATCATAGCAGCAGCTAGTAATTCTTGAGTACTAAGTTCTAAGCACTGTACATACACCACAACAAACCTTCGGGGAAGGTACTATTATCATCTCCATTTTGCAGGTGAGGAAACAAATAGGAAATTCGCCAAAGGTCCCAGAGCTGAGACTCAAGCCTATGTCTGGTTGACTCCAGAGCCCAGAATCTTAGTTTGTTCCAGATAAGCTCATTTTGTGCTCTGATTTTCACAACCAAAGCATTCTAACGTGAGGCTGAGAGCAGCAGCTGGCAGTGAGGGCACCTGAGCATCCTGACAGAAGGAGGAGACACTGATTGTCTGCCATCCATCCCTCCTCCTGCCCAGCATCCATCTGCGAGGTACCAAGCAGCTCTGTCAAGAGCATCCGGAAGTTTTTGGGTGCCGGACAGCATTTGGGCATTTGCTGCTGGGGATGAATCGGAGATGCTCGCAGAGCACATTCAGATACTATTTATAGTCTTCTAGGAAAAATATCAGTGCCATGTCAAGAGGTCCTTTATGATGTGAATTGTAAAAGGACTGCAGACTTTATATGTCAGTGATGGTTTTTTGTCCTTTATTGTTAAGTGACAGATATTTACATTAACATTTTATTGGTACTTTTCTTTAGGGAAATTTCTCTTTTTTGATTTCACACATTATATGATAATTACTCATTTACAACTTTTACCCGTACATACAGAGCATCCAGTTATGAAAATGCCCTGAGATTTGAGACTTGCTATTTTGGCTTTAAGAACTCTGACCTAGCCCTTGAAACGGAAATAGTTTTTTATGTATGTAGTCAGAACTGAACCCAAAGCACATCTTTTAAAACTCTGAGGAATTTCTATGCTGCAGTTTTCTAGCCATAGGTAAGATTTTACCTTAAAATTTGAGGGATGAGTTCAGTTTACATACAAAGAAATGTAGGAAGTTTTGCAAACCCAATCAAATCCTGTGTATACAGTGTGTGCATCTGTTGTCATTTGGAGTACAAGATCCTGTATACTGTTTTGTGGGTGTAGATTGGAGATAACATCTCAGATCATGTAGAAGAGATGCTGTAGATATCCTATCCATATCCCCTTAGCTTTGGGGTGGTAGATGGACATATGGGCCAGGACAGAAGTGCCAGTAAGGGATAAGGAATGAGAGTAGGTCTGTGAAAACCTCAACTTTCTCTCCCCTCACTGGGATAATTTTGAAGCATGTTCCACAAGTTCTCAGAGGGTCCTAGGAATGCTAAGCTCCAGTTGCCCGCATCAGTGCTCTGCTCAGTAAAGCATTCGTGATTGTTTCTCCCCCTTCCTGTCTCCCTTTCCTAGTCCCCACAGTGTTTTCGAGGATCACCTCCTAAATAAACTACTTGTACCCAAATCTTCTTTCATTTTCGTGGGAACCCAGACTGAAACACCATGATGGGCATGGAGATTGTTACTTTGGGGCTTGAGTGGACATGTTGGCAATATTATACCACTTATGTATATGTAACCTGTGTAATGTTAGGATACACGTTATTAGGATTATTTACTGACCAAGATTGCTAATCTGTATTGGAAATAGTTAAAATAAAAATAAAATAGTTAAACTGGGCCAAATGCTTGCCAAATGCTTTAACATTCGATTGCATAATTAAACTAGTAAAGAGGAAAGGAAATTATTAGCAACTCTATCTTTAAAGGCAACTGATGTCCAAGGAAGTCATGAAGAAAACTCTTTGTGTTGATAAACCGAAAGCCTGTTCTAGCAGACTTCTGTGTTTATTGTTCTGTTTCTGACCATTTTATTCCAAACAAATAGACTGGCTTGTAATTATACCCCACCCTAACCAAGCACAGGGCCCCCATTCTTTGAAACAGTAACTAATTCAGTTGCGAGGAGAATATGAAGAGGGAGGGTGCATTATAAAAGGACTGAAATGAAAAGTGTGACCATTTCCATTGTGGACTCCTTGCCAGTGGGGAGTTGATGGCAGAGCATGGTGGGAGATCTGAGGCATCAGTTGGCTCTGTCTCCCGGGGATTCCTGAGGTTCAGATGCCACCCTGGAGAGTGGCAAATGTTCTTTCTCACCTTCCTTGAGTTATAGCTTAGATGATTCAAAGCCAAGGGCTGATGAGCTATTAGTGGGCTGCGTTGCTTGTTTTTGCCTGCTGAGCAATTTAGAGATTTCAAAATAATCTCAAACATAAGCTTCGGTGTAGTGTGTGCTTTAAGCCAAGTACTGCAACTTTTGGTTGAAAATACTGTATAACCCCATACAATCTCTTATTCAGAGGTAATGTTGTCAAAGATTTATGAAGTCAACAAGCTATAATGATTTTTTTAAATATCTAGTGGAACTTGTGCTGTGAAAAGTCATAATTTCAGAGGTATGAATTTATATACATGTTTTTGGATTTGCAATTTTCATTTTGATTGTTTTTAAAAATCATGCATTTTAGCCTAAATTAGGAGAAATATGTCATTTTTAAAAAATAAGTTTATTTATTTATTTATTTTTGGCTGTGTTGGGTCTTTGTTGCTGCATGCGGGCTTTCTCTAGTTACAGCGAGCGGGGGCTAGGCGTGCGGGCTTCAGTAGTTGTGGCTTGCGAGCTCTAGAGCGCAGGCTCAGTAGTTGTGGCACACGGGCTTAGTTGCTCTGCGGCATGTGGGATCTTCCCGGACCAGCACTCGAACCCGTGTCCCCTGCATTGGCAGGTGGATTCTTAACCACTGCGCCAGCAGGGACGTCTGAGAAATATGTCTTTTGTGGCAATATATAATGTGCAGAGAAACATAAAAACTAGGTGATGTGTTTTCTGAAAGAGGGCATAGTCACAGTATATCAGGCATAAGAACTTTGAATTCTATTTATTTCTTGTGGCTTCAGAAAAGATTGTTCTGGGAATAGAGAATTCCATTTGGGAAACCTAGCACATACATATTTCTCGCAGTAGCAGAGTTAAAATACTTCGAGGGTTCATTTGAAAAAGCCTACAGAATTTTTGCATGTTGGGAATAGCTTTATATTCTTACACATTGCACTCAGGATTTCTATTCAAAGCAAAAATAACTTTGCATAGACCTTGGTTATTCTTTCACGTTCTAAAATAATCTATTCCTTCAAGGTAGTTACTCTCAGTCTTGATTTTGTGATACTTCACATCATCTTTAATTTACTCCAAAGATTTTTAGAAGAGTCAGAAAATCATTTACTTTAACTTGAAACATCAGTGAGTGAAATACAGATTTTTTTTTAAAGAGGAGTAGATAAGGAGGGGTCCAAGAGGTTGTATTTAACTGCCCTCCCTCTTTGCATTTATGAAAATGTTTCTGCATCATTTTCCTATTTCACACAATTTGGGTAATTTATACCCTCCTCGTTTTCACGGACCTTCATGCTGCAAAAGAAGTTACCAGAGATTACTTTGAAATAGTGTCTTTCTTTGGTGAGTTCATATATCATTTTATTTGTGAAAATCTAATTAGCATATCTTTTGTAAAGTAATCGACATCCTTTTTTTGTTAAAGTTCACTACTTGTGTATTCATGTGTGTGCATGTTGTCTTCTACATGCCAAATGGCTGCATGCCCTAGCCCTCCAAACGTTAAATTATATAATAAATGTTATGCCATAAACATGAAGACATTTCATTCAAAAAAGTGATTTTCTAATTTACCCATAAAAAAGTTGAACGAGAAAGAAGAATAGTAGAGTGTATTAGTCCTTTTCATAATGCTACCATTAAACAAAAATACTTAAATTCCAAAATGACTTAAATGGGCCTGAGGTGAGGGATTAATAGCTCTGGAGTAATTTTTCCCTCTTTTCCTCCCCTTGACTTCTTTTCTTCATGACAACATTTTCACTCCCAATAATTTAAGCATCCACTACTTTTGGAGCTTGGGAGTTGGAGAGTGAGGGCCAGAAGGAAAGGCAAAGCAGGAGGGGCGTTCAAGTATCAGGGTGATTAATAGAGTCACCTGGAGAGCTTGTCAAGATGCAGATTCCTGGGTCCCACCCCAGAGATTCTGATTTAGCAGGTCTTCAGCAAGGCCTGAGACCCCATTTCTAACAAGCTCCAGGGTGATACTCAGGCCGCCCATCCATGGACCATTGAGGAGCCCTGTTCCTGGAGACAGGACAGTGAGAAAGTGAGGTCAAAGGCACCAAGATCAGGTGCTGTGAAAACACCTCTGGTTTTTCTCTCTCTCTGCCGATTCACTTGTCTGCATGATTTTGCATAAGTCCCTTAAATTCTTAAATCTCAGTTACAACAACGGAAAAGTAAGAGAGTTACCCCACATCTGGTGGCTTTCAAACCATGCTTCAAGGCATTCTACAAGTGCTACAGGGTGCCTCAGAGGCCAAAGGGGCAGATGGGACAAGGGGGTCATATGAGCTCCCAACCCCCCACTCGAACACTTTGATCTTTTATCTCTTTCATATATTACACTTCTGAGTATGGTTTCATTAAAAAAAGATTTTATAACTTAACAAATTTGAAGGAAGTGAAAAATCCCAAGTCTGAAAATGACTCATTGCTTTAAAAATGTATAGAACTGAAGAGTTTCGATTTAGTATACAGTTCCAGAAATTCTCTGGTCCTTCCACAGTCCCAAGCGTGCTACAAGAGCAGGCAACGAATGCCTTCTTTCTGCTCACAAATGTATAACTTCATCTCATGCACCAGGAAGCCCCTTATCTGATGTGTTTTTAGCTAAACAGACTGCCGAAAGTAGAGGGCAACATGAAGCATTTCTCTGCAGAATCACGTCTGATTCAATAAAGATCCAGCATTCCCCAAATAGATACTAATTACCTTCTGTTACAGAATTTTTTTAGAACATAATTCTTAGTTATATCTCTAACTATTGTGTGATTTGACCATTTTGGAACTAAAAAACTACCCTATGGAATCCCATTCAAAGGAGTTTGCTCCAACTATTGCCACACTGGTGGTTTGTCTAATTTATACACCAAGCTAATTTTTGCATGGTGGTAGCATTTCATTATAATCAGCCTTCCTTTTTAATAAGACAATGTATATATCAAATTGCAGATTTCAGTCTTTGTATGAATTGAAAGCTATTTTCCCAGGATTAGGTTATGTTAACCAGATTGTAATGTTCTTCTTTTTGTTATGTTCTTTAAATCCCCTTCACCTCATAACTACACCAATACATTTCTACTATCTTGGAAAAAATTAATTCCAGTTATGTGATGGAAATTTTTACTGTAAAAATATAACCTGCAGTGTAAATTTTTCTGTCAGATTATCAACTAGAACTGGTATGTTTTTTTCTAACTAGTAATTTGACTTATCTCCCTGATTTTTAACAGTGGGATGGGAAAATGAAGATTGATACCTTTCAATATCCATTCATTCATTCGGCAAATGTGTATTAGGAATGTTCTATGTGTGAGGCACTGGAGAACTGTTAGAGATACGAAGATAAGACCAGGCACTTCCTAGTCTATGCCGTTGTTAGGGAACTCTTCTGTCAGTAGGTGAGATGTGACCCACATTGGCTCTGACAAGAGACGTGATGGCTGCACCAGCTAACTGAGAGGAGGCTAGAGGGACTGTCCTGGCTGTTGGTGTGGCAAGTCCCCAAGGAAAGGGACCAGCTATCCCAGTGACAGTAGCCCAAAGGAAGTTGTAAACTTAGGTCTAGTAACTAAGATATGAATAACTAAAAGATGGGATCTGGTAGAAGGGGAAGAGTGTGTCAGCACCTTGGTTTGGGAAGGGAGGGCAAGGTAGGTTTTATTCAGAGAGAAGCAATTCCTAGGTAACAACTAGTGTCCATTTCCTTAAGGAGAGAAAATTGGCAAAATATGGTCAGGTACCCAGGGTTCAAAGCCAAGTTCTAACTTCACCTCAAGGATGGATCCCTGAGGTATAAACCACCACCAGAGCAGTCCAGCCTAAATGACTGAGGACCTAAGTGGTTGCTAAAGGGAGAGGCTGCAGCCCAAGGAAGCTCAGCTCAGACCCACTGGATACAGGGGTTGAATTGATGTAACACAGGGAAAGCGCCTGATGCGGCGTACGGCACAGCGCTAGTAGGTGCTCAGTAAACGCTTACTGACAGTGCTGCTGTCACTGCTGCTTTTGTTGTTACAAGACTTAGGGAAATAATCTAATACAAGAGATCATTGTCTCATGGGCCTAGAGCTTCTCATATTTGACTGGCTGATTTTTATTCACCCAAGATTAGACACAATCATTACTTCAGGAACAGCAGCTGTAAAGAATCCAGGGCAGGCAAAGAATGATAACTTGCTGTATCTTGACTGCCACTGTCTTGCTGGATGACCTCTCTATACCTTGGTTTCCTTACATGTACAATGAAATTATTGTACCAACTTCATAGGGTTGTTATGAGAAATAAGTGAATTAATACATTGGACTCATTTAGGCCAGTATCTGACACCTAGTGAGTGCTCAGGTTAATCTCAGACCCTGTCTGCTAGTGGGCACCCTGATACACTGTGGGGTGGGTTTTAGAAGTTCATTGATTTAGAGGTAGGAAGGGCTGATCTTTCAGCCCGCAGGTCGTTAGCATATGTGGCTGGTGAAGTCCGGAGCAGCCAGAGGCTAACAAAGCCCTGTCAGAAACCGTAAATGCCCATTTTCACAACTTCTACGGTACTCGTCATTTTTTTCCCCTAGAATACTTTTTCTAAGGCAAGGGAAAGAGTAATTACTGCAGATAGCATGCAGTATTTTTTTCATCACATGTTTTCAAAAATCGTGATGAGGAAAATGTATCACTCCTGTGAAGAAACACCATAAGGAAAATGATTTGAGAGATCTATTAGAAAGAAATATGGTTCTTAACCTGAAACAAGTATCAGGAGGAAGTCACAGAAGGCAGAAGGAATTATGGTCATCACGGTGAAATCGAGAGCTCACGCCAGTTACCAGAATGGCAGTGGCAGCATTCATCTCACACCCCTTTCATACTGGTCCTGAGTGAGCTTCTGCTGACCTGCCTGGCTGGTTAGAATTGCTGTGGGCATGAAATGGAATGGAGCTGTGGGCTCAAGACTCTTGGCCTGATGCCGGGTCTGACCATGGCCTTTGACTTTGGTCTTGGATTTGATTCCGTGGAACTACCATATTTTGCAAAATCCCTTGAAGATATATCCCTTTTTCCATTATACAGAGCAGGAGTCCTTAGAGCCCTGGGAAGATTTAGCGCTTTTCCATCCCAAGAGTAAGCCACATCTAGATTTCTGGAGATGAAGAGACACCAGGCTCTGGCCTTCCTTCTGGAGGCCCTTGTTTATTTACCCAGGAGTATACTAGGCTATTGACTTGGAATCAGTATTCAATTTTCATAGTTTGGGTATATCAGAACTGCTCTTCCTTACCCTCTGTCCTCTGGGAACCCAAAACCTGCTTGTCTAGAATTTAAAATCTACTTGACTCTTATGACCTTAACCAACTGACTTCTCTCAGTTTTCTTCTTGTGTAGACTTAGAAGGGTCACTCAGATTTCCCAATTTCTTTTGAAACTTGACCTCTTTTCTGCTAAGTTTAAGTATATGCTTAATTTCTTTAGCCTAATCAAACTTTTAGTTCTGTTCCTGCCTTACTGCTTACGTGGTTGGCGTAAAATATGCTTCGACAAGGTCACAAAGAAAATACTTGTTGGCTCACTGTTTATATTTGCATTCAAGATAACATTTGAGACTGTGCCACTCAAAGAATTTGGTGACGACTTTCTTCATCACTCCCATATCTTATCAGTCATCAAGTCTTTCTACTTCATAAAAATGTTTTTAGCTCTTTTCATATCTATATTAGTTAGGATGGGCTAACTGCTATGTCAAACATTCCTCCAGAGGTATGACTATAAAATGGCTTTGAAATATAGAAGTGTATTCCGTTCTCATGTAAGCAGTCCAAGGTGATTCCATGTTAGTCGGTGTTTAGGTGTGTATGTGGGAAAGGAGGAGTGAGCCCACCCGGGCCAGCAAGGCTCTTCCATCTTCAATACCCACTTTCCAAGATTGCCCTTCTGAAGACATTCTGGAGCCAAAAGGGGACTGTCACAAGAGGTGGCCCACATCCCTCGCACTCACCTTCCACTGGCTAGAAGTTTGTCCCCTGGCCACAGGTAACAGCAGAGAGGCTGGGAAGTGAAGTCTAATTGGGTACCCACAAAGAAGGAGTGAAGGTTTTGAGAGCAGCTAGCAGCCACTGCCACATTATTCATGCCCTCCCCGACCCCTGCATCGCTTCTCAACTAGGTTGCTGCACTGGCCTCTTATCTCTTACGTAGGTCCTTAGCCCCCTCTAAACTCTCTGCTACCCTTATGCCTGAGATATTGTTTTTAGACGTGACTAATTCTTCACAGCTTTAAGGATAAAAGGTCAAACTGCTTAGGTGAATGTGTGATGCCCCATCCGCTTGGTAGCCCCATCTCAGAAGACCCTCTCATACAAACCCTGTACTCCAATCATAAGGGAATTACTTCTTTTTCTTATTTATGGTGATAACAGCAAACACTGATGTGGCATTGGACATAGTTCTGACCAGTATTTTATTAGCTCATTCATTTCTCACAATAACCTTATGAGGTAAGCGATAGTCTTATCCCCATTTCATAGAGAAAGAGACAGACATAGAGAAGTTAAATAACTTGCCTGAGGTCCTATGGTTAGCGGTACAGCTTGAGTATGACCCAAAGAGTGGCAATTCTGGGTTCTTAATCACTGTATTATACTGCTTCTGTCAAGGTTATTGTACATGCCATTCCCTCTTCCTTGAATGCCCTTCTTTCTTCATCCAACTCCTACTGAAACTTCAAGAATCAACTGAAGCTTGCATCTCTTCTTTCAGGAAGCCATCTTTGACCTCACTCTGATTTAATTGCTACTCATCTATGTCTCCTAGTGTCCTGGGCATTTCTCTGTATCTTCCTGCTCTAGCAATGGTTTTACCACCCTTCAAGACAATCGTCAGGTGATGTTCAGATTTGTATTCCCAATGTCCATACAGTATCTAAACAGTTCTGTCCAGTAGAAATATAATGCAAACCACATATGTTATCTTAAATTTTCTAGTAGCCACACTCTTTAAAAGAAAAAAGAAACAAGTGAATGAATTGTAATAATATCTTTTATTTAACCCAGTGTATTATTATATGCAATCAATGAAAAAGTATTAATGAAATCTTTTGCGCTGTCTTCCATTCCAAGTCTGTGAAATCTGGTATGTATTTTACAACTACATCTCATCTCAATTCAGACACTATATTTTCATTGGAAATATTTGATCTGCATTTAGATTTCATAAAATTTACCATTGAAAAAGCAGATTCGTGTACCCATGTTGTTCTAAACATACTGAAGTTTTTCAATAACCGAACCAAGTATCAGTTTTAAAATTTATATTTAAACTAAAATTTAAACATTCAGTCTCAGTCTCACCAGCTACGTCCAGCCAGTGGCTACTGTATTGGGCAGAGCAGCACAACTCTAGAACATGGTGGGTTCTAAATCGATGCTTACTGACTACAGTAATCAATGACAATGTAGAAAATTGTCAGTGGTTGTATCAAAATGGATAGATCCTCACCGGTTCCGTACCCTAGCCTCCAGAGAGCCAAGTTTTGTATCACTAAATGATACTTCTCTTATTTCTTTCTGGGCAGAAACAGTGTTAGAAATTAAAATCATTTTTCAGTTTTCCAGGATCAGCATTTTAGTCGTGTTCTAATTTACAACAACAGCTCCTTTCTCTTGTTTCTTAATATGTAAACATTGTACAAATGATATTTTGTAGGTCACGTAATATTGCCCAAGGAGAGTTTCTTCCATTGTATGGAACTATAAGAACTACTTGGTTTCCTTCTACTTTTCAGAGTGGAAAATCCTCAGAGCAGTTTCCATCTGGAATGCTGCATTTGGGTTATTTCACAATGCCCGAACCCTCAGTCAAATATAGGTTGGTGTATGAGCAGCAGTGTCTCTCGGCTAATCAAGAGCGTCTCCTTTCCCTATGCTCAGTGTTAGAGAAATGGGGAAAGTCAGCTGGGTTTAGAGATTAGGTAAGAGACTCAGAGGCATACCTTTTGATAAGTCATAAATCATTTCCTGTTTATAAAAGCACACACTGACACCCATAAAATCTCCAAATAAATGGTGTTTTACTTTTCCTTCAAAATCTAAGTGAGAAAAGGTACTTCTGGTTTTCCGAGTGAATAAACGTAATGAATCCTGATTACCAGGTATGTTTAACCTGATTTGCAAAGCAAGTGGAAAAGCGTCTAGTACGCAGTGATAAGCATCTTTTTTTTTTTTTTAATTTTTTTTTATAGCTACTTTATTTATTTATTTCTTTTATTTTTTGGCTGTGTTGGGTCTTCAGTTCTTGCGAGGGCTTTCTCTAGTTACGGCAAGCGGGGGCCACTCTTCATCGCGGTGCATGGACTGCTCTTCATCGCGGTGCGCGGGCCTCTCACTATCGCGGCCCCTCCCGTTGCGGGGCACAGGCTCCAGACGCGCAGGCTCAGTAGTTGTGGCTCACGGGCCCAGATGCTCCGTGGCATGTGGGATCTTCCCAGACCAGGGCTCGAACCCGTGTCCCCTGCATTAGCAGGCAGATTCTCAACCACTGCGCCACCAGGGAAGCCCAGTGATAAGCATCTTTTAGACATCAGAGGACATACTGACTTAAGGGTCCGTATCTTTTTTCTATAACCAGTGTATATTGGGATGTAAGTCGTTATTACTCAATTTGAATTTGTCGTATTTGTATTCACTTATTTTAAAATGCCAGTTTGTGAATATTAAATTTGTAAATTTTCCATAGCAATCTAGTGTCTGTTTTGGATATCCAATTTGGATACAGAATGGCTACAGAAAGTTACTGCAAACTGATCTCTATAGTCTGTCTCTGTGCAGCAATTGCCCAAAATTCAGGATTATCGCATTATCCTCCCCCCACCACCAATAAGTTTCTTGTACTTCCTACTTTGTAATGCTCAGATCACTGTTCAGTGCCTGACTTCTCCACTGAAATGTAACAACCACAAAGATAGGGATCACATCTGTTCTCTGTACCATGACATCTCCAGTGCCTAGCACCATGTCTAGGACATTTATAGACATTTAATCCCATTCTTTACCTCTTCGCACCGGGACAAAAGTCTTTGCAAGTATTCTTCCACCATTTGTGTAGATTCAAGCCAAATACGGCTCGTAATGATACTACAGATGATTTCTCTGTTATCCTACTCAAAATTCCTCCTCCTCCTGCAATGCTTAACCTGACTGACAGTGGCCCTTACTACTTATAACATTGGCCTTTTAGGGGGTGCACTTGTCACTATATTTTATGTGATAGTTTTACGATGTTGAAGACTATTTCCTGTGATCATGCTGTGTTCTCAGATGGCAAACCTAGATTTATTTATGCTTGCGAACCAAGGCGGGAAGTTAACCTTGAAAATAAGTTAAAATTTGAAAGGTAGTAAATCACAGGGCTCAGATTTATAATTTATCTCAGTAAGGAATCTAGAGACCAGGTGTCAAAGAAGGGACATGGGCTAGAAGTAGAAAAAGAAAAAACTGGGTTCTCCTCTGGCACTGAGGTTAACTTTGAGCAAGTTGCCTTACTTTTCTGGACCTTAATTTTCTTATCTGGAAAATAAAGGATTAACTAGATCAGGGAAGGCAAATAAGTTGATGCCTTTCACTTCTCCCTCATTTGCCCGTGAGAGACAACACTAATCAATCAGTGCTGTATCAGAACATTACTCAAGACAATGCTTCATGCAGCTGTCAACCACTAACGTAGTTAGCACATAGATGAAACCTCCACATGACCTTTAAGATACTTTCTATCTTTAAAATTCTAATAGCTCTATTAAATAGATTTAAAATCAAGAGTACAATAATAACCATTCTTCACCATCAAAAGGCAGTTTGAAAAAAAATAAAGAAAATGAATAACCCTTCTCTTTTGCTTCTACTCCAAATCACCATGAAGCGTTGTTCAGGTTGTAAAGCATACAGTTCACTGTGTGGATGGTGCATCTTTGGTTTGTTCAGTGCACAAACTGCACAGGTGTTCATGGCCTTGTGCTTCCATAAATTTATTTCTAAATAGCTGTACCTCAGTTTTTTGGCTTCTAATTTGTTTAAGTTTATATATTATTTCTGGAAGATTTATGATATATGAAAAATATCAGCATAGGGGAAATTTTTGATATCCCATGCTGTTCATTAATTAGGATTTTATAATTTAAAAGATTAAACAGAAACATATGTACTAAGAACTCATAAGACATTAACCCTTCCATATAAAACCAATGACAAGAAAAAAATTTAACTGCCAATGATTAGAAGGGAGCATGGTGGAATAGTCTTTTGATGCAAGCATACATTTATTTATACATTTATTTCGTGAAGATTTTTGATGTTCCAGACACTACGCTACACTAGAGATGCATCATAAATAAAGAAGACAGGTTTGATCTCTGTGTTCTTTGATCCGTAGTATAATGGAGGAGGAAGGAAATTAAACATGCATCTACTATATGGTAAAAGCAGTGCTATCTATGCTAGTGCTGAGTAGACATAAACATAACCCCATCCTGGTTTGGTGGGATGAGGAGGGCTTCTCCAAGGAAGTCTCACCTTGGCTGAGACCTGAGGAGAAACAGGAGTTAGCCAGGTCCAGTTGGGGATTTGGAGGAGAATTCCTGGCAGAGGGAATAGTATGTATAAAGGCCTGGAATTGAGAAATGTCATGGCAGTCCAAGGAACCAAAAGAAGCTTAGTAAACTGGAGACAGGACACTAATGAAGTTATCCAGGTGAGTGATGATGATGATCTAGACGAAGTTGTGGTGGTGGAGATGGAGAGCAGTAGAAAGGACCCAGATGTGATAGCTATCTAAAGGGTAGAGTCGATGCTATTATGATTGTTAGATTATGGTAGGTGAGTTGAAGGGAAGAGTTAAGTCAGACATCTAATTCGAACAATCAGGTAGATGGTGATACCTTTCTTCCAAACCCTTTGCAAAAGAAATGGAGTCTGTTTGAAGGAGATGGAGGGTGCTGAAACAGGAGGGGTGGTATTGAGTTCAGCCTTGCAAGTGTTGAGTTTGAGTTGCCCATGGAACATACAAATGGATATGGCCAGGTAGCTGGGTGTGTGAGCTATACCTATGGAAAAAGTTCTGAGCTAGAGCTATTTAATTGGATTTTGTCAGTATATAGGGATTAAAACCTTGCAAGGGTTTGAAATGGTTTAGGGAAAAGTTTGTAGATAGAGAAGAAGAAAAGGCCCAGGAGTAAACCCAGAAAAACACCAGCATTTCAGGGATAAGCAGAGAAAAATAAACTTGCAGCGGAGACAGGGAAGTTAGCAATTCAGTAGGTAGGAGACAAACCAGGTGCGTGTGATGTCGCAGAATCCAAGGGAAGAGAGGCTTTCAAAAAAAAGTAGCATTCAGGTTTGTCAAGTACTATGAAAGAGACGTAAAAGATAAGACCAAAAAATATTCCATTAATTTAGCAACACAGTGGGTACTGATAACCTTGATGTGAGTAATTTCACTGTTGATTTTGAAGAACCCAGTAATTACTCAGTGGTAAATAGAGAACCAAGATTACAGTGGGTTGAGACATGATTGGGAACTGAGAAAATCAAGGAGCAAAAAGGTAAAGCAAGTCTTTCAAGACTTGTAGCTGTGATGGGAAAAGAGAAAGACCATAGTAACAGAAGATGGATATAGGGGCAAGAAGAAGAGCATGGTCTTAAGACAGGAGGGGCTTGTGCATCTGTAAATGCCAGTGGGAAGGAGACAGTAGAGAGGGAGAGGTTGAGGATGCAGAAGAAATGAGGGATACCCAGTAACCTCAGATAGGAATGAACGCACATCTTCTATTGTAGCTGCAGGGGTGGAGGGAAGAATAGGTGTAGTTGCTGGCACTTCTGTTAGGTGAAAGCTTAAGATAGGGTCCTTCTATTGAATTTATGTGTCTCATTGAAGCGGAAACAGTAGTTAAATGCGGAGTGATGGGGATAGAGTCTGAGATTCAAGGAGAGCGGCAATTTGAAATAGCTGCTCTGGGATATTAGAGAAAGTGTTGGCTACAGAATCAGTGAGCAATGAAATTCTTTTTGTTTGCAGCTTTAAGTCCATTTCATTGCTTCTAAGTTTATGAAAGCTGTTTCAGAATCTTCCTTGTACTTATTTCCATCTCTTTCTTTTCCTTCTTTTTTTCTCACCTCCCCAATTTAAACATTCCCTAATTTTTAAAAAATTAAATATACACCAATGTCCAAGAAATCTGATAAAAGATACTGCAAAATAAATTTTGATTTCTGGTTTGTTGGCTTGTTTGTTATTATTAATCCTAGGCCCCAAAGCTACCTTGCATAAGGTGAGGGGTTCTGGTAGAGAAGAATAGTTTTTAATTATGTCATTAATTTAGGACCATGTGGCT
The DNA here is from genome assembly GCF_949987535.1 of Balaenoptera acutorostrata. NCBI lineage: Eukaryota > Metazoa > Chordata > Mammalia > Artiodactyla > Balaenopteridae > Balaenoptera > Balaenoptera acutorostrata. The sequence continues at coordinate 27,948,003 of NC_080085.1, read as the reverse complement.
AGTCCAAACAGGTAAATAGGCCAAGAAAAGTCTACCTTGAGATTTTAACTCCCAGGATAGGTTTTCTACCTAATCAAAAGAACCCAGTAATTACTCAATCTCCTCTTAAATGGTGTCGTTTTCTGTGCAAACAATTTTACCCTTTAGCTGATTTTCTAAGTGTTAAATTAAAAAAGATTCTCTCAGGTTTGTTCGTCATGTCCTAGAATCTCTGCTGCGTTAAGAGTTGTCCGGCTTTCACGGTGCTTTGTATTCAGAGTACCTGATCTAAACCATGATATAATTCCTTTAAAAGAGAAAAACCTTAGCCCGGGCTGGGACCGTGTCTGTCAAGTTCATCTTGGGGCTGGGCACCTGGCGAGTGTTCAGTGTTTGTTTGTAGAATGAATGAATGGATGGATGGAGAATGGCAAATGATAATCCTACCATCATACCAGGGGAAGTGAGGAGAACTGCTGTGACTTGGAAAACTGGAGGAAAAAAATGGTTAAGACAATCATACAGTAAACTGGACTGCTAGCAAGGTTCCCTACCGTCTATGACATGCCAAGGTGACCAACTCCTTGAATCTCATTATCAACCTTCTTTGATGTTCTGCAGTTACTTGACTTCTTACATAACTGATCCATTCATTAATTTATCCAATGGTTTATTTGATAACTCTGTTGAAAACAAAAGCCGCTGCATGCCAACTCCCATCCTGGAAGCTGGAGATACAGCAGTGAGCAAGGCAGATATGGTTCCTGCCCTCAGGAGCAACCAGACTAGCAGGAGGTTTCCATTGCACTGTCTTCTCTCTGCTTTTCTTCAAAAGGAAAAGGCTGATGTGTATAATTTGCCATATCTCTTTGAAGTTCTATGATTAGGGACTTTGAATTTAAACCAATTCTTTTTTTTTAAGTTGTTTCTGAGATATACATTTTAAAGTAATAACTAGAATTATGACTTATAACATTATACCAGAACATATAAGATTTTTAGAAATTTCATGTAATGTCTGAAACATTTATATTAACATATTTCCATACATATAACCCAAAGAAAGTTTAGTATTAGTTGGTTTTTTTTTGTTTTTTTTTTATACTGCACGTTCTTATTAGTCATCAGTTTTATACCCATCAGTGTATACATGTCAATCCCAATCGCCCAATTCAGCACACCACCATCCCCACCCCACCACGGTTTTCCCCCCTTGGTGTCCATACGTTCTCTACATCTGTGTCTCAACTTCTGCCCTGAAAACCGGTTCATCTGTACCATTTTTCTAGGTTCCACATATATGCGTTAATATACGATATTTGTTTTTCTCTTTCTGACTTACTTCACTCTGTATGACTGTCTCTAGATCCATCCACGTCTCAACAAATGACTCAGTTTCGTTCCTTTTTATGGCTGAGTAATAGTCCATTGTATATATGTACCACGTCTTCTTTATCCATTCGTCTGTCGATGGGCATTTAGGTTGCTTCCATGACCTGGCTATTGTAAATAGTGCTGCAATGAACATTGGGGTGCATGTGTCTTTTTGAATTGTGGTTTTCTCTGGTTATATGCCCAGTAGTGGGATTGCTGGATCATATGGTAATTCTATTTTTAGTTTTTTAAGGAACCTCCATACTGTTCTCCATAGTGGCTGTATCCATTTACATTCCCACCAACAGTGCAAGAGGGTTCCCTTTTCTCCACACCCTCTCCAGCATTTGTTGTTTGTAGATTTTCTGATGATGCCCATTCTAACTGGTGTGAGCTGATACCTCATTGTAGTTTAGATTTGCATTTCTCTAATAATTAGTGATGTTGAGCAGCTTTTCATGTACTTCTTGGACATATGTATGTCTTCTTTGGAGAAACGTCTATTTAGGTCTTCTGCCCAGTTTTGGATTGGGTTGTTTGTTTCTTTAATATTGAGCCGCATGAGCTGTTTATATATTTTGGAGATTAATCCTTTGTCCGTTGATTCGTTTGCAAACATTTTCTCCCATTCTGAGGGTTGCCTTTTCGTCTTGTTTATGGTTTCCTTTACAGTGCAAAAGCTTTGAAGTTTCATTAGGTCCCATTTGTTTATTTTTGTTTTTATTTCCATTACTCTAAGAGGTGGATCAAAAAAGACGTTGCTGTGATTTATGTCAAAGAGTGTTCTTCCTATGTTTTCCTCTAAGAGTTTTATAGTGTCCGGTCTTACATTTAGGTCTCGAATCCATTTTGAGTTTATTTTTGTGTATGGTGTTAGGGAGTGTTCTCGTTTTATTCTTTTACATGTAGCTGTCCAGTTTTCCCAGCACCACTTACTTAAGAGACTGTCTTTTCTCCATTGTATATCTTTGCCTCCCCATGCACCTATGGTAAACCAATTCTTGATCCATGACTTATGAATCAAAATCCTGAATTTTGTCGTTCATGTTCTTGGTTTTTGTTTTTCTTTTTTTTACCTCCCTGTTCTCCTTAGATATGCATAGAAATGTCTTGGGAGAAACTTTTGATTGACATGGGAGCCCCTCAAAGCCATTTTTGTAGACGTAAACTTGGTATTTATTACATGTCAAGTATGAAATATGTATGGAATGAATTATTTCTCCATAAAGGAGAATTCAAAGTAAATTTCAAGAAAGTGAATTCTTTCCAGTTTGCATTGCTGACAAATGCAGAAACTCTGATGTTCATTTGCTAAGAGGAATATGGCAGATGATACACAATAGATGTTGTAGCAACATTACTTATATTCCTTTTTTAAAAAAAAAATAAAAGATCTTTCTTTCAAGAAGGTATTCTAGGATCTTTCTCTTGACAGTGTCCTAGTTCTTATCTCTGCTACACACAGGCTCACAAAATGTTTTCTTTGAAGGGCATTTTGTTATTGGCCCTCTTTTTATTTTCCTTCCCATAGAAAACAGAGCTGAAGGTGTCCACTCCGCATGGTGAGGAGACACCTGAGTGCACATACCGTGGCCCGAACCTCTGGCCTTTCTCTGCCTGTCATTCCCTAAATGCAAGAAACAGCCACAGGGATCAATTCACCACCCTCAGTGAACCCCAGGCAGGAAGGAAACATCCTGTCACAGACCTTTTGTTGCTTGGAGAGAATGAGTAGGAAGAAAGGCTGCCTCAGCTGATAGTGAAAAAGCATGAGGACTTAGGACATTTTTCCCGCTTTACTGATGGCTGTAAATTTACCCATCCTGCTTTTCCCAGGACAGTCCCAGTTTATGCCTGTTATTCTCATGTCATTATTAATAGCACCCCCATATACTCTCAAAAGTATTCTCGTTTGGACAATAAACTAGAGAGTCACCCTTTTACATGGACACACAAGTAGAAAACCTTGACCTCCAGAGATGGTCAGTGCTTGCCATGTCTGTGTCTCCTGATGTTGGAACTTGGTACTTTTAAGAAATGAAATTATGCATGAGACATATGCAGAGTAGGTGAATGCAGCTAGATGATTAAAAAATTCAGCTCAATTTATTGAGTGCCTAGTATGTGCTAAGCACTGTGCCAGGTGCTGACAGCACAGAGGTAAGCTCGCTTCTCCAGAGCTCACCTCACATGTGTGAGCCAGGCCTGCAAGCTCACCGTCTTTCCTTAGTATCTCTTCACTCCTCCCCATGACTTAAATATGAAACAAGTTTGTGATATTCTTTTTTTTTGGAGGTTTAATGTCAGTGTATCATGTTTAATTAATAGAACATCATGTTATGAAACTGTTGACTCAGATCTTTTCCCTAGGCATCAAATATGTTGTCAGTGTAAATTTGACATCTAGATATGAGGAACAAAAGAGATAAGGAAAATAATGGTGAGATTATTGTAAAGAATGATGACATAATGTGTGGCTATTTTAATGTGTTGCCACAACCTAAAGTATCTTGTAAAGTATTTTCTTTACAAATAAGACATTAATCCAGAGATACAAATCCCTCTGCCTGCCTCACTTCCTACCGCCCTTTGTTGGGAGATCACATGGCTGTGACAAAGAGCCATGTTGAGAAAACCATAGAGTTTTATTGTTTGTAGATGTTTAAGGCTACAAACTTCCTTTGACTAAAGGAAGGTACTGCCAGTACTAGAAACAAATAGAGAAACTGGCTCTGAGGGTCAGAGTTCACTTCAGAAAAAAGAAGCTACTCTAGGTATGATAATCAGAGAATGGTTTAGTACAGAGGATTAGCTGCATACTAAATCTTTGGAAAGGCTGAAGGAGCAGATTTTAGCCCTGGCTTCCAGCACAGAATTCTAAAGCCAGATAGAACTGATCCCCTAGGGAACTACCATCTCTGAAGTACCACTGAAGCAATGAATTTAAGAACATACTCTAACTGTGAACTAAGATTCAGGAAGTTGAGATCTAGAAGCTACCACTTTTGTAGCTCCTGTTAGCAACTGCCTTTCTTCAACCAGGAAGCTGGAGAATACACTTCGGAAATATGATATGGGAAATCTCATGCTTCTATGAGTAAACTAGCCGACAGAAACAGCCAAAAGGGGCAGGGAGATGGCCAAGACCCTACTTCCACCTTCTAAATCACTCACAGATACATCTATTGATGTAAGCTTGCCAGATTTAGCAAACAAAAACAATGCATTCAACATACTTACACTAAGAAAAAATCCATTGTTTATCTGAAATTCGCATTTAACTGGGCACCCTGTATTTTATCTGACAACCCTAACTTATTAAAACCTAATTCATATCCAGAACCCTAGCTGCGTGGAAGTCTGGCAAATGCGGTTTTTAATTTCCAACCTGCTCAGTGGATGGAGGGTAGTGTAGAGGTTTGAGTGAGCCAATCCGTAGTATTAACCAATGTAGTGTAGATTTCCTAGCAAGAATGGCTGAAGCCTTTCTGCCCCCAGACACTTTTGCTACCATCTGAATATTTCACTTTGCATTCTGAAACTCTCTGAAATTCTACCAATTTGAGATTCATTTGGTTTAACTCAGCTTCCTCTTTTTTTTTTTTTTTTTTTTTTGCTGCGAAAAGCTTTATTGTTTCCATTTGGCCCAAGGCTTGGGAGAGCGCTCCAGGGTGGTTAAAAAGCTGCCTAGTGGCTGCAGAGAGGGGCTTCAGGCAGAAGCCCTGACGCCAGAGGGGCTCCTCAAAGGCCGCTGGGCTCCGGAGGCTCCTAGTCGTGCTGGAGGGTGAGCCTTTCGACGAGGGACTCGCCCAGCCCCGCCTGGGGACCAGCCGGCCTGCGGAGGTTGGTCAGGTGATCGCGCATCTTCTGGATGAGTTTCACCTGCTCATCTAGGAGGCGGCTCTCCGGGAAGTCACAGAGGCGGGGGGTCTGCGCGGGCAGAGCCCAGCGCGTGCAGGTCCACAGGGGCCTGGTTCAGGTTCTGCTCCATGATAATGGCGGCTTCCACAGCGTCCTGGGTTTCACCCCACTCATCCTGAGACGCTTCTGCACGTCCCGGAAGAGGGCGCGGCTGCTGCGCTGTTTCTGCATTTTCAAGAGGCGCTGGGCGCCCTCACGCTTCCCCTCGGGCACTTCGCGGATAAAGTGGCCCAGGCCCTCCAGAGTGTCGTCATCGTGGTGGAAGTAGGAGCCCAGAGAGAGGTAGGCTTGGGAGGCCCGCAGATGCATGTTGACCAGGCGGTTGACTGCGGCCTCCACCTCGGGGGAATCATTCTGACGAATCTGGGAGCTCGTGGTGGATCGGTAATACGGAGTTAAGCTCAAAATATGGTGTTGGTGGTCCCGGTGACCAAGGATAGCTGACTGGCTAATTGCGAAGGTCGCAACTGGAAAAAAGGTTGGAGGGTGGTCGGAGGCTGGAGCAAAGGGCATCCCTGGGTCTGTTCCGTCCAAACACTGATGAAGCAAGAGACAGATCGGGGGACCGCCGAGCGCACTGCCAGCTTCCTCTTTTTAAAAGGTAAAAAATCTCCCAGAACGTGAAAGTGGTCGGACTATGCTCTGGGAGTGCAGTTTTTAACAGGTAGGAAAGAAGGATAATTAGGGACCTGAGGAAATATGGGGGGGTAGAGATGACCAGGCACCAGGAGGTAGAATGACAGGTACATGCCCATTTCGTTCATGCCCATCTCAGGTGTCTTTTGCTTACTGTTTTGCATTGGGCGGAGTCAGGATTCAAAGAGAGATATTTTCTTTTCATACTTCATTCCCTTTTGTACCCCAAAAGATGTATGCTTCTCAAATCACAGAACCCAAAGTAGTGCTATCAGAATGACTTAGATCATCCATGTTTGAGATCAAATAGCCGTGACTGTCCTGGTGCCAAACATACATAGCTGTTGTTTCTGTGGAAATTTGAATTTTGGGCTCTGAACCATTGACTTGCAAATGACTTTTGGTTACAGAACTCTTTGTAAGTTGGGGACTGCTTTTACTTATTTCATGAGCAAAGATGTCAAAAGGAAGAATGCCAGATTTGCACCATGCTCATTAACTATTTAGTGAAAAGAAATGTCAGCCTAGAGAAATAAATGAAAAGAAATACTGCCTCTCTGAGAAGTCAGAACTGATGAAAAACAATCACGCAGGCACAATGCCACTCTTCAGAAACACGGAAACTCTTTTTTCTTCCCCATTTTGCCTAGGGTTTTCTCTTCTGCATTTAAAACAGTTGGATAGTTCTAAGTTTCAAGGCTACTGATGATAACAGAAAATCAGTGGTAATTGGAAGCAGTGGGATGTTTGGAGAAGTAATAGAGGTAGCTGCTCTCCAAGTTATCCTGTAGGACTTTCCATGGCAATGAAATCAGGCAGTGGAAGCTTGGCTGACTGAGTGAGTGCAAGCAAACAGTCCTACAGAGAATGGTGCTGTCTCTTCAATCCTTTTATCTCTGGTGGTGAGTGGGAAGTAGGGGAATTCTTTGGCAGAAAATTTTATCCAGGGGTTGACAAGGGTTATTTGGCTAAAAGAGGTTATTGTTATAGTGAAATCAAACTTTCCATGAATTGTTTGCTATTAAAGCTAATTGAAAATAGGCCTTGCATCTTCAATAAGGGAGGTGAAACTTGTAGATTAACTTGTGAGCTTTTTTTTTTTTTTTGGACTAAAGAGACGTATAAGTTGCTTTTATTTGGAAGATACAGTCGCCATTTTCTCTTCAAAAATGTATGTTATTTTTGCTAGTATCTTACTCTTGTCTATGAAAACATTATTACACTTAAAAGCATGATTACTATTTGACAAGAATTTGTCATCATCCTTAAAGACCCTCAAATTATGTTTACTAATTATTATTTAATTCCATACATTTAATGATACTTTAAAACACATGAGTTATTTTGTAACTCCCAGTATCACAAAGATAAATTTGATTCCATAGACAAAGTGTTGTTCCCAAAGGAATATTTCACTTAGGCAAAGAGAGGAGCACAGAAAAAAATTAGTGAAACTCTCAGTGCTCTGTATAACTCAGGCATTATATGGCATTTTTTTTCCTGTGAATATCATGATATGTTGAAAAGAGAAGGTAATGAACATACAGTGTTTAAAAGGCCCAAATCCTCTTCTGAGTGCCTCCGACCTATTATTTAACTGTGACATTAGATCTGAAATCTGATCTTTTGAAAGTTTTGTTTTGCCCTGCGTGTTAAAAAAATATGATTTCCATATCATATTATATGATTGGCTGTCAGAATATAAACCAGTAGCCCAGTAAAAAATCATTTCATATCATTTGGTAAATACCATGATTGAGGATACTTATGATTGTGGATCTGGGTAGGCCAGATATTTGGGGGTTTGGGAAATTCCAAAGCTTAAAATCATATTGATTTTATAGCGAAGAATAATCTCAGTTAGTTTTGAGGTTTCAAAAATGGACTGCTCAAGGAATATTTTCTTGCTTTCTCAGGCTCCACGCAGTTTTCCAGAAGCAAGCATTCATCCATTCAGGGAGCTATAACCTGTAGTTTCCACTTTTCAAGCGATTGCCCTTAAAACCATGAGAACAGGCCCTCGGATTTACGGAGATCCACTTCTCCAGGCAAGCAGATCCTTCCAGCTTTCACCTGTCAGTTTGTCAGTGTTCGCCTCCGTATCCGAGGAGTTTCTTGCAGCCTCTGAAGTCTAAGATACAGAATGAATGGAGGAGGGCACAAAAATCTAACTCATATTCATGGACTTGTCTCTCCAATAAAGAGGCTGTTTTATCTTTTTTTTTATTTTCCCTAATCAAGCCATTATCATGAAACAAGGACATGTAATCTTACCAGAGCAAAATTGGGGTCGTGCCATAGGCTAGCTGAATGAGCGCTCTATGGCATGATGATGTATGGCCACTGCACAGCAACGCCTTTACCACATCAAATCTGCCCTTTAATTACATTTTAAATCTCATTTGAAGAGATTTTATCATCATGGAAATTGCTCTGTAAATGTGCCCATGATGAGACCCAATAAAAGTTTGCTGAGAGGAATCGAAGACAGAGGAGACGAATCGGCAGCTAAAACGTTATCATCAGACAGAGTTTTCCTGGCTTTAGGCAAAACAGTCCGTGCAGTAGCAGAAAATCTTCTTTGACTCAGAGGTGTATTTCCCCCAGATGATTACAGGGAGCTTCGCCTGTAGCGCTATCACTTCTTCGAGAAGCTGAAGGCAGAGTTCTGCTTTCCGGCTCAGCGGGCCTTTGTTTCCCAGCCTCAGAGCCATCACTTGAATTTATACTTGCCAAGATGAATAATACAATATTTGCCTCATGTTCCTGACTTCATGCATGTAGGCAGAGTAGACCTGAGATGCTTTAAAGGAACGATGGCTTTCCTTGCACCTCTGCTTTCTCTTCAGAGTCATTTAAAAATATCTATACTGCTGGGTTACGGAAGGCATGTGAGGAAGATTCTTAGGTAAAGTGTGAAGTCAAAATGTTCTTTCTCTCCAACAGGGATTGTCTCATATCATTGTGTAGCACAACCGATTTGGTTTCCTTTTAAGCACATTCTTAATTATCTCTTTCTTCAGTCTTGAACTGGTTCACTGAGGTACTGGACAGAGATCCTAGAGCCATAGCTACGCTTTTCCAGAGGTACCAACTTCCGTGTCTTTCCCCAGGCCCCTGGCTGAATGCCCCCCCCCTTTCCGTCATGTTCCCCACCATCCCCTCTTTTATTTGATATTTATTTCCCAAGCGGATGGCAGGGCAAAATGGGAAAGGGCCAGATTACTTGAATGTGGTTAGAGTGACAGGAATTTCCTTCTAGCCCTCAAGGGCTGCCTTTTGGTGTGCCCCCTTCCCCAAATCTAGTCATGTTGTGCCTGAGATCACTATGACTAATTCCAAGATGCATAAGTAAGCAAAAACCACATTTTAGTGACTTTTTAAAAAATAAATTTCTTTTATTTGTTTATTTTTGGCAGCGTTGGGTCTTCGTTGCCGCGCGCGGGCTTTCTCTAGCTGCGGCGAGCGGGGCTACTCTTCGTTGCGGTGTGCGGGCTTCTCATTGCGGTGGCTTCTCTCGTTGTGGCACACGGGCTCTAGAGCGTGCGGGCTCAGTAGTTGTGGCACACGGGCTCAGTAGTTGTGGCGCACGGGCTTAGTTGCTCCGCGGCATGTGGGATCTTCCCGAACCAGGGCTCAAACTCGTGTCCCCTGCATTGGGAAGTGGATTCTTAACCACTGGGCCACCAGGGAAGCCCTTTAGTGACATTTTTGATGTGTTCTTTTTCCTGAGAGTTTTCTGTTAAAGTGGTACTTGAAAGATATGTTGTCTTCATTAATTCATTGTATTTCTTGGAGGTAGAGGTAGGCTACTGCTCTCCAGTCCCTCTTAGTGGGTCTCAGAGGCCCATGAACTTATCGGTCATATTTTGTGCTTATGAATATTTGTGCAGGTTTCTCAGGAGAGGATCCATCATTTTCACAAAGGCATTCATGACCTCCAGGAGATTAAGGACCATTATGCTAGACCAGTGGTTAATTCTCAAAGGGTGATCCCTAGAGTAGCAGTGTCAATATCACCTGGGAAATTGTTAGAGTGCAAATTCTTGAGCACCCCTCCAGACCCACATAATCGTGAACTCCAGGGTTGGGACCCAGCAGCCTGTGTTTTTTTTTGTTGTTTTTTTTTGTAATTTAATTTTATTTATTTTTGTATACAGCAGGTTCTTATTAGTCATCCATTTTATACCCATCAGTGTATACATGTCAATCCCAATCTCCCAATTCATCACACCACTACCCCACCACCCTGCGGCTTTCCCCCCTTGGTGTCCATACGTTTGTTCTCTACATCTGTGTCTCAATTTCTGCCCTGCAAACCGGTTCATCTGTACCATTGTTCTAGGTTCCACATATATGCGTTAATATACGATATTTGTTTTTCTCTTTCTGACTTACTTCACTCTGTATGACAGTCTCTAGATCCATCCACGTCTCAACAAATGACCCAATTCCGTTCCTTTCTATGGCTGAGTAATATTCCATTGTATATATGTACCACATCTTCTTTATCCATTCTTCTGTCGATGGGCATTTAGGATACTTCCATGACCTGGCTATTGTAAATAGTGCTGCAGTGAACATTGGGGTGCATGTGTCTTTTTGAATTATGGTTTTCTCTGGGTATATGCCCAGGAGTGGGATTGCTGGATCATATGGTAATTCTATTTTTAGTTTTTTAAGGAACCTCCATACTGTTCTCCATAGTGGCTGTATCCATTTACATTCCCACCAACAGTGCAAGAGGGTTCCCTTTTCTCCACCCCCTCTCCAGCATTTGTTGTTTGTAGATTTTCTGATGATGCCCATTCTAACTGGTGTGAGGTGATATCTCATTGTAGTTTTTTTTTTAAACATCTTTATTGAAGTATAATTGCCTTACAATGGTGTGTTAGCTTCTGCTTTATAACAAAGTGAATCAGTTATACATATACAGTATGTTCCCATTTCTCTTCCCTCTTGCATCTCCCTCCCTCCCACCCTCCCCATCCCACCCCTCTAGGTGGTCACAAAGCACCGAGCTGATCTCCCTGTGCTATGCGGCTGCTTCCCACTAGCTATCTATTTTACATGTGGTAGTGTATATATGTCCATGACACTCTCTTACCCTGTCACATCTCACCCCACCCCCTCCCCATATCCTCAAGTCCATTCTCTAGTAGGTCTGTGTCTTTATTCCCGTCTTGCCACTAGGTTCTTCATGGCCTTTTTGTTTTTTTCCCTTAGATTCCATATATATGTGTTAGCATACTGTATTTGTTTTTCTCTTTCTGACCTACTTCACTCTGTATGACAGACTCGAACTCCATCCACCTCATTACAAATACCTCCATTTCATTTCTTTTTATGGCTGAGTAATATTCCATTGTATATATGTGCCACATCTTCTTTATCCATTCATCTGTCGATGGACATTTAGGTTGCTTCCATGTCCTGGCTATTGTAAATAGAGCTGCAATGAATATTTTGGTACATGACTCTTTTTGACCTATGGTTTTCTCAGGGTATATGCCCAGTAGTGGGATTGCTGGGTCGTATGGTAGTTCTATTTGTAGTTTTTTAAGGAACCTCCATACTGTTCTCCATAGTGGCTGTATCCATTTACATTCCCACCAACAGTGCAAGAGGGTTCCCTTTTCTCCACACCCTCTCCAGCATTTGTTGTTTGTAGATTTTCTGATGATGCCCATTCTAACTGGTGTGAGGTGATACCTCATTGTAGTTTTGATTTTCATTTCTCTAATAATTAGTGATGTTGAGCATCTTTTCATGTGCTTCTTGGCCATCTGTATGTCTTCTTTGGAGAAACGTCTATTTAGGTCTTCTGCCCATTTTTGGATTGGGTTGTTTGTTTTTTTAATATTGAGCTGCATGAGTTGTTTATATATTTTGGAGATTAATCCTTTGTCCGTTGATTCGTTTGCGAACATTTTCTCCCATTCTGAGGGTTGTCTTTTCGTGTTGTTTACGGTTTCCTTTGCTGTGCAAAAGCTTTGAAGTTTCATTGGGTCCCATTTGTTTATTTTTGTTTTTATTTCCATTTCTCTAGGAGGTGGGTCTAAAAGGATCTTGCTGTGATTTATGTCATAGAGTATTCTGTCTATATTTTCCTCTAAGAGTTTGATGTTCTGTGGCCTTACGTTTAGGTCTTTAATCCATTTTGAGTTTATTTTTGTGTATGGTGTTACAAAGTGTTCTCATTTCATTCTTTTACATGTAGCTGTCCAGTTTTCCCAGCACCACTTATTGAAGAGGCTGTCTTTTCTCCACTGTATATTCTTGTCTCCTTTATCAAAGATAAGGTGACCATATGTGCGTGGGTTTATCTCTGGGCTTTCTATCCTGTTCCACTGAGCTATATTTCTGTTTTTGTGCCAGTACCATACTGTCTTGATTACTGTAGCTTTGTAGTATAGTCTGAAGTCAGGGAGTCTGATTCCTCCAGCCCTGTTTTTCTTTCTCAAGATTGCTTTGGCTCTTCGGGGTCTTTTGTGTTTCCATACAAATTGTGAAATTTTTTGTTCCAGTTCTGTGAAAAATGCCAGTGGTAGTTTGATAAGGAGTGCATTGAATCTGTAGATTGGTTTGGGTAGTAGAGTCATTTTCACAATGTTGATTCTTCCAATCCAAGAACATGGTATATCTCTCCATCTATTTGTATCATCTTTAATTTCTTTCATCAGTGTCTTACAATTTTCTGTATACAGGTCTTTTGTCTCCTTAGGTAGGTTTATTCCTAGATATTCTTTTTGTTGCAATGGTAAATGGGAGTGTTTTCTTAATTTCACTTTCAGATTTCTCATCATTAGTGTATAGGAATGCAAGAGATTTCTGTCCATTAATTTTGTATCCTGCTACTTTACCAAATTCATTGATTAGCTCTAGTAGTTTTCTGGTGGCATCTTTAGGATTCTCTATGTATGGTATCATGTCATCTGCAAACAGTGACAGCTTTACTTCTTCTTTTCCAATTTGGATTCCTTTTTTTTCTCTGATTGCTGTGTCTAAAACTTCCAAAACTATGTTGAATAATAGTGGTGAGAGTGGGCAACCTTGTCTTGTTCCTGATCTTAGTGGAAATGATTTCAGTTTTTCACCATTGAGGATGATGTTGGCTGTCGGTTTTTCATATATGGCCTTTATTATGTTGAGGAAAGTTCCCTCTATGCCTACTTTCTGGAGGGTTTTTATCGTAAATCGGTGTTGAATTTTGTCGAAAGCTTTTTCTGCATCTATTGAGATGATCATCTGGTTTTTCTCCTTCAATTTGTTAATATGGTGTATCACGTTGATTGATTTGCGTATATTGAAGAATCCTTGTATTCCTGGGATAAATCCCACTTGATCATGGTGTATGATCCTTTTAATGTGCTGTTGGATTCTGTTTGCTAGTATTTTGTTGAGGATTTTTGCATCTATATTCATCAGTGATATTGGCCTGTAGTTTTCTTTCTTTGTGACATCTTTGTCTGGTTTTGGTATCAGGGTGATGGTGGCCTCATAGGATGAGTTTGGGAGTGTTCCTCCCTCTGCTATATTTTGGAAGAGTTTAAGAAGGATAGGTGTTAGCTCTTCTCTAAATGTTTGATAGAATTCGCCTGTGAAGCCATCTGGTCCTGGGCTTTTGTTTGTTGGAAGATTTTTAATCACAGTTTCAATTTCATTGCTTGTGATTGGTCTGTTCATATTTTCTATTTCTTCCTGGTTCAGTCTCGGAAGGTTGTGCATTTCTAAGAATTTGTCCATTTCTTCCAGGTTGTCCATTTTATTGGCATATAGTTGCTTGTAGTAATCTCTCATGATCCTTTGTATTTCTGCAGTGTCAGTGGTTACTTCTCCTTTTTTATTTCTGATTCTATTGATTTGAGTCGTCTCCCTTTTTCTCTTGATAAGTCTGGCTAATGGTTTATCAATTTTGTTTATCTTCTCAAAGAACCAGCTTTTAGTTCTATTGATCTTTGCTATCATTTCCTTCATTTCTTTTTCATTTATTTCTGATCTGATCTTTATGATTTCTTTCCTTCTGCTAACTTTGGGGGTTTTTTGTTCTTTCTCTTATTGCTTTAGGTGTAAGTTTAGGTTGTTTATTTGAGATGTTTCTTGTTTCTTAAGGTGGGCTTGTATAGCTATAAACTTCCCTCTTAGAACTGCTTTTGCTGCATCCCATAGGTTTTGGGTCATTGTGTTTTCATTGTCATTTCTTTCTAGGTATTTTTTGATTTCCTCTTTGATTTCTTCAGTGATCTTTTGGTTATTAAGTAGTGTGTTGTTTAGCCTCCATGTGTTTGTATTTCTTACAGATTTTTTCCTGTAATTGATATCTGGTCTCATAGCGTTGTGGTCGGAAAAGATACTTGATACAATTTCAGTTTTGTTAAATTTACCAAGGCTTGATTTGTGACCCAAGATATCATCTATCCTGGAGAATGTTCGATGAGCACTTGAGAAGAAACTGTATTCTGTTGTTTTTGGGTGGAATGTCCTATAAATATCAATTAAGTCCATCTTGTTCAATGTGTCATTTAAAGCTTGTGTTTCCATATTTATTTTCATTTTGTATGATCTGTCCTTTGGTGAAAGTGGGGTGTTGAAGTCCCCTACTATTATTGTGTTACTGTTGATTTCCCCTTTTATGGCTATTAGCATTTGCCTTATGTATTGTGGTGCTTCTATGTTGGGTGCATAAATATTTACAATTGTTATATCTTCTTCTTGGGTTGATCCCTTGAACATTATGTAGTGTCCTTCCTTGTCTCTTGTAATAGTCTTTGTTTTAAAGTCTATTTTGTCTGGTATGAGACTTGCTACTCCAGCTTGCTTTTGATTTCCATTTGAATGGAATATATTTTTCCATCCCCTCACTTTCAGTCTGTATGTGTCCCTAGGTCTGAAGTGGGTCTCTTGTAGACAGCATATATATGGGTCTTGTTTTTGGATCCATTCAGCCAGTCTATATCTTTTGGTTGGAGCATTTAATCCATTTACATTTAAGGTAATTCTCGATATGTGTGTTCCTATTACCATTTTCTTAATTGTTTTGGGTTTATTATTGTAGGTCTTTTTCTTCTCTTGTGTTTCCCACTTAGAGAAGTTCCTTTAGCATTTGTTGTAAAGCTGGTTTGGTGGTGCTGAATTCTCTTAGCTTTTGCTTGTCTGTAAAGCTTTTAATTTCTCCGTCAAATCTGAATGAGATCCTTGCTGGGTAGAGTAATCTTGGTTGTAGCTTTTTCTCTTTCATCACTTTAAGTATATCCTGCCACTCCCTTCTGGCTTGCAGAGTTTCTGCTTCAAGATCAGCTGTTAACCTTATGGGGATTCCCTTATGTGTTATTTGGTTTTTTTTCCCTTGCTGCTTTTAATATTTTTTCTTTGTATTTCATTTTTGATAGTTTGATTAATATCTGTCTTGGCATGTTTCTCCTTGGATTTATCCTGTATGGGACTCTCTGTGCTTCCAGGACTTGATTAACTATTTCCTTTCCCATATTAGGGAAGTTTTCAGCTATAATCTCTTCAAATATTTTCTCAGTCCCTTTCTTTTTCTCTTCTTCTGGGACCCCTATAATTCGAATGTTGGTGCGTTTAATGTTGTCCCAGAGGTCTCTGAGACTGTCCTCAATTCTTTTCATTCTTTTTTCTTTATTCTGCTCTGCAGTAGTTATTTCCACTATTTTATCTTCCAGGTCACTTATCTGTTCTTCTGCCTCAGTTATTCTGCTATTGATCCCTTCTAGAGAATTTTTAATTTCATTTATTGTGTTGTTCATCTCTGTTTGTTTGCTCTTTAGTTCTTCTAGGTCCTTGTTTAACGTTTCTTGTATTTTCTCCATTCTATTTCCAAGATTTTGGATCATCTTTACTATCATTATTCTGAATTCTTTTTCAGGTAGACTGCCTATTTCCTCTTCATTTGTTAGGTCTGGTGTGTTTTTGCCTTGCTCCTTCATCTGCTGTGTGTTTCTCTGTCTTCTCATTTTGCTTAACTTACAGTGTTTGTGGTCTCCTTTCCGCAGGCTGCAGGTTCGTAGTTCCCGTTGTTTTTGGTGTCTGCCCCCAGCGGCTAAGGTTGGTTCAGTGGGTTGTGTGGGCTTCCTGGTGGAGGGGACTAGTGCCTGTGTTCTGGTGGATGAGGCTGGACCTTGTCTTTCTGGTGAGCAGGTCCACGTCTGGTGGTGTGTTTTGGGGTGTCTGTGGCCTCATTATGATTTTAGGCAGCCTCTGTGCTTATGGATGGGGTTGTGTTCCTGTCTTGCTAGTTGTTTGGCATAGGGTGTCCAGCACTGTAGCTTGCTGGTCGTTGAGTGGAGCTGGGTCTTGGCGTTGAGATGGAGATCTCTGGGAGATTTTCGCCATTTGATATTACGTGGAGCTGGGAGGTCTCTTGTGGACCAGTGTCCTGAACTTGGCTCTCCCACCTCAGAGGCACAGCTCTGATGCCTGGCTGGAGCACCAAGAGCCTGTCCTCCCCACGGAAAAAGAGAAAAAGGGAAAAATATATATATATTGTTGCTCCCAAAGTCCCCCTCCTCAATTTGGGATGATTCGTTGTCTCTTCAGGTATTCCACAGATGCAGCGTATATCAAGTTGACTGTGGAGATTTAATCCTCTGTTCCTGAGGCTGCTGGGAGAAATTTCCCTTTCTCTTCTTTGTTCGCACAGCTCCCTGGGGTCAGCTTTGGATTTGGATCCGCCTTTGCGTTTAGGTCGCCTGAGGGCGTCTGTTCTTTGCTCACACAGAACGGGGTTAAAGGAGCAGCTGCTTCGGGGGCTCTGGCTCACTCAGGCTGGGGGGAGGGAGGGGTACGGATGTGGGGTGAGCCTGCGGCAGCAGAGGCTGACGTGACGTTGCACCAGCCTGAGGCGTGCCATGCGTTCTCCCGGGTAAGTTGTCCCTGGATCACGGGACCCTGGCAGTGGCGGGCTGCACAGGCTCCCAGGAGGGGCGCTGTGGAGAGTGACCTGTGCTTGCACTCAGGCTTCTTGGTGGCTGCAGCAGCGGCCTTAGCGTCTCATGCCCGTCTCTGGGGTCTGCGCTGATAGCCGCGGCTTGAGCCCGTCTCTGGAGCTCCTTTAAGCGGCGCTCTGAATCCCCTCTCCTCGCGCACCAGGAAACAAAGAGGCAAGAAAAAGTCTTGTGCCTCTTCGGCAGCTCCAGACCTTTTCCCGGACTCCCTCCCGGCTAGCTGTGGTGCACTAGCCCCCTTCAGGCCGTGTTCACGCAGCCAACCCCAGTCCTCTCCCTGCGATCCGACCTCCGAAGCCCGAGCCTCAGCTCCCAGCCCCCACCCGCCCCGGCGGGTGAGCAGACAAGCCTCTCGGGCTGGTGAGTGCTGGTCGGCACTGATCCTCTTTGCGGGAATCTCTGCGCTTTGCCCTCCGCACCCCTGTGGCTGCGCTCTCCTCCGTGGCTCCGAAGCTTCCCCCCTCTGCCACCCACAGTCTCCGCCCGCGAAGGGGCTTCCTAGTGTGTGGAAACCTTTCCTCCTTCATGCCTCCCTCCCAGAGGTGCAGGTCCCGTCCCTATTCTTTTTTCTCTGTTTTTTCTTTTTTCTTTTGCTCTACCCAGGTACATGGGGAGTTACTTGCCTTTTGGGAGGTCTGAGGTCTTCTGCCGGCGTTCAGTAGCTGATCTGTAGGAGTTGTTCCACATGTAGATGTATTTCTGATGTATTTGTGGGGAGGAAGGTGATCTCCGTGTCTTATTCTTCCACCATCGTGAAGCTCCTCCTCCAGCTTTCTTTTGATTTCCATTTGCATGGAATATCTTTTTCCATCCTCTCACTTTCAGTCTGTATGTGTCCCTAGGTCTGAAGTGGATCTCTTGTAGACAGCATATATATGGGTCTTGTTTTTGTATCCATTCAGCAAGCCTGTGTCTTTTGGTTGGAGCATTTAATCCTTTTACGTTTAAGGTAATTATCCATATGTATGTTCCTATGACCTTTTTCTTAATTGTTTTGGGTTTGTTTTTGTAGGTTCTTTTCTTCTCTTGTGTTTCCCACTTAGAGAAGTTCCTTTAGCATTTGTTGTAGAGCTGGTTTGGTGGTGCTGAGTTCTCTTACCTTTTGCTTGTCTGTAAAGCTTTTGATTTCTCCATCGAATCTGAATGAGGTCCTTGCCGGGTAGAGTAATCTTGGTTGTAGGTTCTTCCCTTTCATCACTTTAAGTATATCATGCCACTGCCTTCTGGCTTGTAGAGTTTCTGCTGAGAAATCAGCTGTTAACCTTATGAGAGTTCCCTTGTAAGTTATTTGTCATTTTTCCCTTGCTGCTTTCAATAATTTTTCTTTGTCTTTAATTTTTGCCAATTTGATTACTATGTGTCTCGGTGTGTTTCTCCTTGGGTTTATCCTGTATGGGACTCACTGCGCTTCCTGGACTTGGGTGGCTATTTCCTTTCCCATGTTAGGGAAGTTTTTGACTATAATCTTCATATATTTTCTCTGGTCCTTTCTCTCTCTCTTCTCCTTCTGGGACCCCTATAATGCGAATGTTGTTGCGTTTAATGTTGTCCCAGAGGTCTCTTAGGCTGTCTTCATTTCTTTTCCTTCTTTTTTCTTTAGTCTGTTCCACAGCAGTGAATTCCACCATTCTGTCTTCCAGGTCACTTATCCGTTCTTCTGCCTCAGTTATTCTGCTATTGATTCCTTCTAGTGTAGTTTTCATTTCAGTTATTGTATTGGTCATCTCTGTTTGTTTGTTCTTTAATTCTTCTAGGTCTTTGTTAATCATTTCTTGCATCTTCTCAATCTTTGCCTCCATTCTTATTCCGAGGTCCTGGATCATCTTCACTATCATTATTCTGAATTCTTTTTCTGGAAGGTTGCCTATCTCCACTTCATTTAGTTGTTTTTCTGGGGTTTTATCTTGTTCCTTCATCTGGTACATATCCCTCTGCCTTTTCATCTTGTCTGTCTTTCTGTGAATGTGGTTTTTGTTCCACAGGCTGCAGGATTGTAGTTCTTCTTGCTTCTGCTGTCTGTCCTCTGGCAGATGAGGCTATCCATCCTGTGTTTTAGTAAGCCCTCCAGGTGATTCTCAAGCTTGCTCAAGTTTGAGAACCACTCTGCTAGACAAAACACCAATACGTGATGAAAACTCATATTCACAGACATATGTGGATGACATAGAGAAAACAGACCTCTCTCTCCTGCCTCCCATGGACCTTCCCCTCTGGCCACATAGTTACTCAGCTCTGACTTGTATTCTTATCTTGAGCTTTACTCATGCTTTTCCCTCTACTTCAAATTTCATTTTCCTACTTTTCTCCTGGTCAGCTCCTACTCGTCCCTCAAGACCCTACATCATTTGTGTGATGGCATCTGCTAATCTTGGCAGTAAGGCTAATTGCTCTGTGTTCTCATAGGGCTCTGTCTGCTTTAACAATATTCCATGTTATTTGGGTTGTGTGTTTGTTTAAGACTTTTTCAGGAGACTGTGGACCCCTTGAAATAAGAAACTTATATCTTATGATTTTATGAGTTTTTTCAGGTATAGTTTAGGGGAGACCCCTGTCTTTCTGCCAGTCCACAAGAGGGAATAATCAGACAGCCAGAAAGGAACAGGACTGTGACAGAACCAGGCAGAAGGCTTTTTCAGCATGTCTCTTTATTTTCTACTCAAGATAACATTAATTGTTACACATTACCCCCATTGCCTTCTCAGTCCCCTGTTGGTGAGGTTGTTTCATTTTGTTTTTCTGTTAAACTCTAAACTGTATCAGAAATTTGAGCAGAGATTCACTAAAACTATGCAGTTCCTCTGCCCCTTTCTGAGAAGAGTGGACCAGAAACATTTGTCCATGGTAAAGCACTATGGACATGACCTGTTTACCACTTCTCTTTCTTGGGGTAACTAGACTTCTTCATTTGTAGTCAAGATCAGTGACAATGATGAAATCCAACTGAAAAGTTTCCTTTCTTGCTTCAGAGCACTATGAGGCAGATTTCCACTGTTCTGTAACAGATATTACCATATAGCTGCCATGTAAAAATTCTTATTCTGTAAAATAAATCTGCAAAGACATCCTTTTCTCTGTTCTAGTTCTTTATGAAAACTTATATAATTTATCTTATGAGCATAGAAAGACCTAAGCCTTCCCGTACCTTACTCTTCTCGTGATAGTTTTTAATTTTAATTTAATTTAATTTAATTTTAATTTTTCTTGGTGGTATATTTTATTTTTTAATTTTTAAATTTTTTTTATTAGAGTAAAATTGCTTTACAGTGTTGTTAGTTTCTGCTGTACAATGAAGTGAATCAGCTATATGTATATCTATATCCCCTCCCTCTTGGACCTCCCTCCCACCCCTCCATCCCACCCATCTAGTTCATCACAGAGCACCGAGCTGAGCTCCCTGTGCTATACAGCAGGTTCCCACTAGCTATCTATTTTACACATGGTAGTGTATTTATGTCAAACCTAATCTCCCAGTTCGTCCCACCCTCCCCTTCCCCACTGTGTCCACATGTCCGTTCTCTACATCTACGTCTCTATTCCTGCCCTGCAGATAGGTTCATGTGTACCATTTTTCTAGATTCCACATATATGCGTTAATGTACAATATTTGTTTTTCTCTTTCTGGCTTACTTCACTCTGTATGACAGACTCTAGGTCCATCCACCTCACTACAAATAACTCAATTTCGTTTCTTTTTATGGCTGAGTAATATTCCATTGTATATATGTGCCCCATCTTCTTTATCCATTCATCTGTCGATGGACACTCAGGTTGCTTCCATGTCCTGGCTATTGTAAATAGAGCTGCAGTGAACATTGTGGTACATGACTCTTTTTGAATTATGGTTTTCTCAGGGTATATGCCCAGTAGTGGGATTGCTGGGTCGTATGGTAGTTCTATTTTTAGTTTTTTAAGGAAGCTCCCTACTGTTCTCCATAGTGGCTGTATCAATTTACAGCCCCACTAGCAGTGCAGACGGGTTCCCTTTTCTCCACACCCTCTCCAGCATTTATTGTTTGTAGATTTTTTGATGATGGCCATTCTGACCGGTGTGAAGTGATACCTCATTGTAGTTTTGATTTGCATTTCTCTAATAATTAATGATGTTGAGCAGCTTTTCATGTGCCTCTTGGCCATCTGTGTGTCTTCTTTGGTGAAATGATAGCGTTTTTAAATCTACATGTTCTCAGATGAAAGAAGCATCGTCTCATGGCCAAAGGCCTAGAATGCCCTGGGATTGCTTCAGTAAGATGTTCAGTTCTGAACTGAATGCTTTGGGAAGGATTAGTAGGTATATAATAGAAAACTCATGAATGAGTTTCTGGGCTCAGCAGACTAGGTTCCAGGAATGAAAAAGTATCCAAGATATTTTACCAGATACTTTTTTAAATTTAGTTTTCTCATCTATGTCATGTTTCCTTTGGCAGATATGCCCGTGTTACCTACCTTTATATTAATGTCCACTTACTTAACCCTTTCTTTTTCCTTTCCCTCATAGACTAAAAAAAAGAGTAATTGTTCTCTCCCATCACTATCCACTCTGTTCCATGAGAGAAGAAAGCTAAATAGGGTGAAGTAACTCCCTAGGCACAGAAGAACCACTACACTCTCCAGAAGAAGTAATTTGGTCTACTTGGTAGTAGATAGAAATTAACTCACCAAAGAACACCAGGGAATCAGACCCAGTTATGTCAGCAGGACTTTAGTTAACATCCTGATTCTAGAAGCTTCTTTAACATTTAAACTTTATGGATACCTATAATTCATTTTAAAGGTAATATTTCTAAGCTTTAGACTGAGTACCCATAAATGAATACAGTTGTGTCCAATGTGTGTTTGTAAATTACTTGGAAATTGTCCTCCTATTTAAAGTGAAAGAAAATATAGAAATGTCTTAGATTTATTACATCATTAACCTTTTCTAAACAATTACCTCAGTGCAGGGTTGTTTTGTGGTTGTGGCAGGATATTATGAGGGTTTTTTGGGGAGTGGGAGATAGAATAAAGTTGTTGTTCTGCATTTACAACATCTATAATGAAAACAAGCCAGAGGAAATTAGCTACATGGCTGTTATGATTTCTCGTGTATTATCAAAAGTAATTGTGGCACTTTGCCACATGTTCTTCCCTTCTTACAGATTGCTATTGGGATAAGATGAGACTTGACATCAACTAATTGCTTATTTCTAGTACACAATCTTGAACTACAGTGTTTCTCTAGAGGAAAAAAATAGCTCTGTGACAAAGAGATTCAGGAAATAAGAGCTTTTCTAACTTTTAACTCTATACATATTACAGACAAATTGTATAAATAAATATAACCAGATGTGTGTTGATCCATGGGAAGATAGTTGCCTATTTTAAGAATAAAAATGTATTCTGTTTGTTTAGAGCCGTTCAAAATGATGAAAGGTATTAGTTCTGAGTTGACTGAGGAGGAATAAATAAGTTAATACCTAGCTGGAGAATAATTTAATTGCTTAGCTATTCTATTCAGAGCATTCCAGTATGTTTCTCAATCCAAATAGCTCACATATGCCTTAATGAGTTAATTATTGTGTTGTATTACCTGTAGCCCAAGTCAGAATTCACTTGCTTTCTGTCTGAGAGGTAGGGGAGGAATGGGGGGCAGTAAAAAAAAAAGAACATAAATTCAGACAGATCTGTACTGTAATCCTGCTTCTGCCACATGAGAGCTGTGGGATTTGGACCAGTTATTTCATCTCTCCAAATTATAGTTTCCTCAGTTGGGGGCTGAGAAAGCCTACTTTGTAGAGTTGATGTAAAGGATTTATAAGGGGTGTTAAGTATTAGTTTCCTGCCCCATTTCATCCCTCTACTCCACCCTCACCCCCGCCCCCCACCATCATGGCTCTGCAATAATAAATGTTGCAGTGTCGAAAAGACCCTTCTGGTCTTTCTCAGATAAGGTTAGTTATTTTGAAACAGGCTGATTCCTGCACATAATACATAATACAAAATGGAAAGTACCCTCAACATTTCATATGTGGTTGTCTCTATGAATGAAATGTGCAATCTAGAATTTACGTATAAAGACTTTTCAAGATTACCATTGGCAGTGACCTCCTGAAAGATGTCTCATGTAGGAAATGCTCACCCAATTATGAGCAATGAAGCAGTATAACAATATCTGAAAAAGTATTGCAACACAGTATGGGTCTTTTAAATGAATTTTAGATATATTAGTAAAAAAGAAAACTCAGCCTGTCTAAGGACTGATTTTATCTCCCATCACCAACATTATGAAGGCATGCCATTCTTTTTTGTAACTCAAATACTGAGCCAAATGAATACAGACATTAGTTCCCCACTGGGTCCGTGGCATCTTAACTTTAAAAACATCCAATGCAGTATTACTCTACCTACCCTTTCTCAGTATTTTGTGTCCTTTAAAGCTTACTCCTGCATATTTTGGGAATGCCTAATAGAATATATTTTAGGTAAGAGTGTCCTGATCCTATATGCAGCTTTGGTATCAATGCCTTAGCCTTGTCATTGTACTCTACTTGGCACCAAGAGGTGAGTGTGTGCATATGTGTGTTTGAAACACAGCATATATAATGTTTGTCTTGCTCCTTATGAAAATTAACATAACATGTTTATCTTTAAAATGCTTTTGTGAAAAAAACCCACATTCACAGAAAGGTAGACAAGATGAAAAGGCAGAGGGCTATATACCAGATGAAGGAACAAGATAAAACCCCAGAAAAACAACTAAATGAAGTGGAGATAGGCAACCTTCCAGAAAAAGAATTCAGAATAATGATAGTGAAGATGATCCAGGACCTCAGAATAAGAATGGAGGCAAAGATTGAGAAGATGCAAGAAATGATTAACAAAGACCTAGAAGAATTAAAGAACAAACAAACAGAGATGACCAATACAATAACTGAAATGAAAACTACACTAGAAGGAATCAATAGCAGAATAACTGAGGCAGAAGAACGGATAAGTGACCTGGAAGACAGAATGGTGGAATTCACTGCTGTGGAACAGACTAAAGAAAAAAGAAGGAAAAGAAATGAAGACAGCCTAAGAGACCTCTGGGACAACATTAAACGCAACAATATTCGCATTATAGGGGTCCCAGAAGGAGAAGAGAGAGAGAAAGGACCAGAGAAAATATTTGAAGAGATTATAGTCGAAAACTTCCCTAACATGGGAAAGGAAATAGCCACCCAAGTCCAGGAAGCGCAGTGAGTCCCATACAGGATAAACCCAAGGAGAAACACGCCAAGGAACATAGTAATCAAATTGGTAAAAATTAAAGACAAAGAAAAATGACTGAAAGCAGCAAGGGAAAAACGACAAATAACATACAAGGGAACTCCCATAAGGTTAACAGCTGATTTCTCAGCAGAAACTCTACAAGCCAGAAGGCAGTGGCATGATATACTTAAAGTGATGAAAGGGAAGAACCTACAACCAAGATTACTCTACCCGGCAAGGACCTCATTCAGATTCGATGGAGAAATCAAAAGCTTTACGGACAAGCAAAAGCTAAGAGAACTCAGCACCACCAAACCAGCTCTACAACAAATGCTAAAGGAACTTCTCTAAGTGGGAAACACAAGAGAAGAAAAGGACCTACAAAAAAACCCCAAAACAATTAAGAAAATGGTCATAGGAACATACATATTGATAATTACCTTAAACGTGAATGGATTAAATGCTCCAACCAAAAGGCACAGGCTTGCTGAATGGATACAAAAACAAGACCCATATATATGCTGTCTACAAGAGACCCACTTCAGACCTAGGGACACATACAGACTGAAAGTGAGGGGATGGAAAAAGATATTCCATGCAAATGGAAATCAAAAGAAAGCTGGAGTAGCTATACTCATATCAGATAAAATAGACTTTAAAGTAAAGAATGTTACAAGAGACAAAGAAGGACACTACATAATGATCAAGGGATCAATCCAAGAAGAAGATATAACAATTATAAATAGATACGCACCCAACATAGGAGCACCTCAATACATAAGGCAACTGCTAACAGCCATAAAAGAGGAAATTGACAGTAACACAATAATAGTGGGGGACTTTAACACCTCACTTACACCAATGGACAGATCATCCAAAATGAAAATAAATAAGGAAACAGAAGCTTTAAATGACACAGTAGACCAGATAGATTTAATTGATATTTATAGGACATTCCATGCAAAAACAGCAGATTACACTTTCTTCTCAAGTGTGCACGGAACATTCTCCAGGATAGATCACATCTTGGGTCACAAATCAAGCCTCAGTAAATTTAAGAAAATTGAAATCATATCAAGCATCTTTTCTGATCACAATGCTATGAGATTAGAAATGAATTACAGGGGAAAAAACATAAAAAACACAAACACATGGAGGCTTAAAAGTACATTACTAAGTAACCAAGAGATCACTGAAGAAATCAAAGATGAAATCAAAAAATACCTACAGACAAATGACAATGAAAACACGATGATCCAAAGCCTATGGGATGCCGCAAAAGCAGTTCTAAGAGGGAAGTTTATAGCAATACAAGCCTACATCAAGACACAAGAAAAATCTCAAACATACAATCTAACCTTACACCTAAAGGAACTGGAGAAAGAAGAACAAACAAAACCCAAAGTTTGCAGAAGGAAAGAAATCATAAAGATCAGAGCAGAAATAAATGAAATAGAAACAAAGAAGACAATAGCAAAGATCAATAAAACTAAAAGCTGGTTCTTTGAGAAGATAAACAAAATTGATAAACCATTAGGCAGACTCATCAAGAAAAGGAGGGAGAGGACTCAAATCAATAAAATCAGAAATGAAAAAGGAGAAGTTACAACAGACACCGCAGAAATACAAAGCATCCTTAAGAGACTACTACAAGCAACTCTATGCCAATAAAATGGACAACCTGGAAGAAATGGACAAATTCTTAGAAAGGTATAACCTTCCAAGACTGAACCAGGAAGAAATAGAAAATATGAACAGACCAATCACAAGTAATGAAATTGAAACTGTGATTAAAAATCTTCCAACAAACAAAAGTCCAGGACCAGATGGCTTCACAGGTGAATTCTATCAAACATTTAGAGAAGAGCTAACACCTATCCTTCTCAAACTCTTCCAAAAAATTGCAGAGGAAGGAACACTCCCAAACTCATTCTATGAGGCCACCATCACCCTGATACCAAAACCAGACAAAGACACTACAAAGAAAGAAAATTACAGACCGATATCACTGATGAATATAGATGCAAAAATCCTCAACAAAATACTAGCAAACAGAATCCAACACCACATTAAAAGGATCATACACCACAATCAAGTGGGATTTATCCCAGGGATGCAAGGATTCTTCAATATATGCAAATCAATCAATGTGATACACCATATTAACAAATTGAAGAATAAAAACCATATGATCATCTCAGTAGATGCAGAAAAAGCTTTTGAGAAAATTCAACACCCATTTATGATAAAAACTCTCCAGAAAGTGGGCATAGAGGGAACCTACCTCAACATAATAAAGGCCATATATGACAAACCCACAGCAAACATCATTCTCAATGGTGAAAAACTGAAAGCATTTCCTCTAAGATCAGGAACGAGACAAGGATGTCCACTCTCACCACTATTATTCAACATAGTTCTGGAAGTCCTAGCCACGGCAATCAGAGAAGAAAAAGAAATAAAAGGAATACAAATTGGAAAAGAAGAAGTAAAACTGTCACTGTTTGCGGATGACATGATATTATACATAGAGAATCCTAAAACTGCCACCAGAAAACTGCTAGAGCTAATTAATGAATATGGTAAAGTTGCAGGATACAAAATTAATGCACAGAAATCTCTTGCATTCCTATACACTAAGGATGAAAAATCTGAAAGAGAAATTATGGAAACACTCCCATTTACCATTGCAACAAAAAGAATAAAATACCTAGGAATAAACCTACCTAGGGAGACAAAAGACCTGTATGCAGAAAACTATAAGACACTGATGAAGGAAATCAAAGATGATACCAACAGATGGAGAGATATACCATGTTCTTGGACTGGAAGAATCAACATTGTGAAAATGAGTATACTACCCAAAGCAATCTACAGATTCAATGCAATCCTTATCAAACTACCACTGGCATTTTTTACGGAACTAGAACAAAAAATCTTAAAATTTGTATGGAGACACAAAAGACCCCGAATAGCCAAAGCAGTCTTGAGAGAAAAAAAACGGAGCTGGAGGAATCAGACTCCCTGACTTCAGACTATACTACAAAGCTACAGTAATCAAGACAATATGGTACTGGCACAAAAACAGAAACATAGATCAATGGAACAAGATAGAAAGCCCAGAGATAAACCCACGCACCTATGGTCAACTAATCTATGACAAAGGAGGCAAAGATATACAATGGAGAAAAGACAGTCTCTTCAATAAGTGGTGCTGGGAAAACTGGACAGCTACATGTAAAAGAATGAAATTAGAACACTCCCTAACACCATACACAAAAATAAACTCAAAATGGATTCGAGACCTAAATGTAAGACCGGACACTATAAAACTCTTAGAGGAAAACATAGAAAGAACACTCTTTGACATAAATCACAGCAAGATCTTTTTTGATCCACCTCCTAGAGTAATGGAAATAAAAACAAAAATAAACAAATGGGACCTAATGAAACTTCAAAGCTTTTGCACAGCAAAGGAAACCATAAACAAGACAAAAAGACAACCCTCAGAATGGGAGAAAATATTTGCAGACGAATCAATGGACAAAGAATTAATCTCCAAAATATATAAACAGCTCATTCAGCTCAATATTAAAGAAACAAACAACCCAATCCAAAAATGGGCAGAAGACCTAAATAGACATTTCTCCGAAGAAGACATACAGACGGCCACGAAGCACATGAAAAGCTGCTCAACATCACTAATTATTAGAGAAATGCAAATCAAAACTACAATGAGGTATCACCTCACACCAGTTAGAATGGGCATCATCAGAAAATCTACAAACAACAAATGCTGGAGAGGGTGTGGAGAAAAGGGAACCCTCTTGCACTGTTGGTGGGAATGTAAATTGATACAGCCACTATGGAGAAGAGTATGGAGGTTCCTTTAAAAACTAAAAATAGAATTACCATATGACCCAGCAATCCCACTACTGGGCATATACCCAGAGAAAACCGTAATTCAAAAAGACACATGCACCCGAATGTTCATTGCAGCACTATTTACAATAGCCAGGTCATGGAAGCAACCTAAATGCCCACTGACAGACGAATGGATAAAGAAGTTGTGGTACATATATACAATGGAATATTACTCAGCCATAAAAAGGAACGAAATTGAGTCATTTGTTGAGACGTGGAAGGATCTAGAGACTGTCATACAGAGTGAAGTAAGTCAGAAAGAGAAAAACAAATATCGTATATTAACGCATGTATGTGGAACCTAGAAAAAAGGTACAGATGAGCCGGTTTGCAGGGCAGAAGTTGAGACACAGATGTAGAGAACGGACATATGGACACCAAGGGGGGAAAACTGCGGTGGGGTGGGGATGGTGGTGTGCTGAATTGGGCGATTGGGATTGACATGTATACACTGATGTGTATAAAACTGATGCCTAATAAGAACCTGCAGTATAAACAAACAAACAAAACAACTAATACTAAACTTTCATTGGGTTATTTGTATGGAAATATGTTAATATAAATGTTTCAGACATTACATGAAATTTCTAAAAATCAAAAAAATAAAAAAATAAAAATAAATAAAAATAAAATGCTTTTGTGAGTAGTTATCACTTGGCCGAATTCTACCTTCTGAAGGTAGAGCAAGAGAAGGATGAAACTGAGTCACACATGCAGCTGTTCCTATGATTTATGAGCGCTGCAGGAGCATAGCATCCCTCTTCCTTACGTCCTCTGTTTCTGGAGCCACCGCTTTTTTGGTTCATGAATGGCTGGGGCTGCCTGTCAGCCAAACTTCCTGTTTCCATTCTCTCCCTGCTGCCATTTACCCTGGAAACTGCCCCCTAAATAATCATTTTCAAATCCTTTTTTGACTCTGTCATGCCTGCACCGGAACCTGCAGTGGGTTCTTATCATTATAGGATCACGTATAATCTCCAGGCTGCTTTCAAAGCTCTCAGTGTCCACTCTGTACCCTTTGAACTCAGTTGTTGACCCTTCACAGCACCACTACCTCTTAGATCCTGCCTACATTTCTGGCTCTCATCCCTGTGCATTTGGTATTCATTTTCCTTGAAATGGCCCCACGTCTTCTTGGCTATCAAGCTTGGACTCGTGGAGGAAGGGGAGAGGGGTCCGGAGGGATACAACTGTAATGAGAGCTCTCAATAGATCAGGCATTAAGTTAGCATTTAGATGCTCTACCCACATCACTTCATCTGATCTTCGCCTAAACCTTATAAGGTAGATATTATTAGCCCTATTTATGGTTGGAAAAACACAGGCTTTGAAGTATTTTATAATTTGTGCCAAATCGCGAAGCTAGCCACTGGGGGAATTTTAGAATCTTAAGGGATCTTATAGCACTAAAGACTGGGCCCTTTCCACCGTGCAGTACTTTGTCCCAATCTGTGTTAGTTACCCCCATCCACTCCAGGCTTTAAGACGTACTCATGTCTTTATGTACTCTTTAGTTATGTGGACCTTTGTAACTCTTCCTCAACTGCTTCAAATCAGATTCCCCACGTAGAGTATAAACTCTAAACATAAAACAAACATTAAAAAATCATCCCCCAAACCCTCCCTTTGATACTTCATCCCCATTCAGGTGCTATCTTTTTTTTTTTTTCATCTAAACTTGGTAAACTTTTCAATAGTTCTGTGTGTTCAGTTAACCTCCTTAAGTCTTCTTACTCTTACATCTATTTCTTCCTCTCCTCTGAAACTGTTCTTATCAAGGTGACCAATGACCTTCCTTGTTGCCACATCCAGTAGACAATGTTCTGTTCTAATGTGACCAATCTCTTAACAGTGTGTGACACTGTTGCCGGCTCCTTTCTTTTTGAAACCCTCCCTCCTCTCTTGGTTGCTATGACCCCGTAATTTCTTAGTTTTCTCCTACTTCTTTGGCTCCTTCTTTTCTGTCTCCTTTGCTAGGTTGTCTACCCCTACCTAATCTCTGAATGTTGGCAGTCCTCAGGACGTGGTCCAAGGGCCCTTTTTCTTCTCTCTCCCTAGGTATGCTTACCCATTCCTATGGTCTTAGTATCAGTAAGCCAAATGATCCCAAATTCTTAAAGTCAGCCCACACCCCCGCTCTGAGTTTCACATATGTATTTGAAATCTCCACTTGAATGATTCACAGTCATTTTAAAGCAGGACATGTGACTAGAACAGAAAACTGACTTTTCCCACGGCTTTCACCATTTCAGTAAATGACACTACCATGTGTTGTTCAAGTCAAGAATTTGGAGTTACCATTGAGATATCCCTTTCCTTTATTCTCATCATCCAGTCCATTAGTATGTGTAAGAAATCCAACATCCAAATTATATCTCACATCAGTCCACTTCTCTCCTTCTACAGTCACCCCAGTCCAGGCCACCTTTATCTCTTGCCTGGATTAGAGGCCCTGGCCTCTAACTGGTCTTTTTGTTTCCTCTCCTGCCTTCGTTAATCTCCACATAGCAATGTAGTGATTTATTTAAAGCCTAAATGATAACATGTCACTACCCAGCTTTAAAAGCTTCTATTGTTTTCCATTGCTCTTGAAATAAAATTCAAACTCCTTACCATGGGACTTCAAGGCCCCATGTTATCTGAAGCCTCTCTTACCTCATCTCCAGCCACATTTCTTTCTCGGGAAGTTTTAGCCAAGATCTTTCCTATCACAGAGCTGATGCAAAGGTCTGCCCTGTTACTTGGGAGGACTTCTGTGCCCTTGGATTTTCCTGTAACTGGTGTCTTCTCATCTTTCAAGTCTCAGCTGACACTGAACCTTCTCTCATAGATGTTCCTTGACCACCATAACCAAAGAACACCCATCACCACAACATGTACACTGTTACTCTTATCGTAGCCCCCCTATTTGTTACCTCCAGAGCATTTTCTTATTTTATTGAACACTTGTTTATCTGTTTACCATATTTCTCCCCTGTTCATCCTATTTCTCCCGTGTTCATCCTATTTCTCCCCTGTTCATCTCATTTCTCCTTTTATCCTTTTATGCTGTGAACATCAAAAAGGCAGAGAGGTTTGGGATTTTTTCACCACTGCAGGCCTGGGTGCTAATATATTAAATATTAGTGGGAGGGAGGAAGGAAAGAAGAAGGGAGGGGAGGAGGAAGGGAGGGAGGAGTGAAGGAAGGAATTAAGGCCTGGGACTACACCGTTCTTACATCATATGTATTCCCACAGCTCCTATTGAAATCTTGGACTTAAAATAGGCACCTAATGCATGTTTGTGTGATGAATAAGTATGCAGACTCTTTTGCACTGTGACAGAATAAAAAGAAACTAGGAAAAACAAGATGCAGAAGTGAAAAGATACGTCCCTTATCCAATCTAGTATATCTGAAATGAGCTCTTCAATTTTAAAAAAGTAATTTTCAGAATAGAGTAAACCAGAGGGTCAGACAAGAAGAGAAAGCATCACGTGTTACCGGAGTTTGGGATTGCTTAAGGCAGTCTGACAAATGGGATTTTGCTCCGTTTCCTCTGGGGTAATCCACCCTAGGCCGGGCATTTTTAAAGATTGGATTTTGAAATAAAGCTTTGCACCTGGGAATGTACTGAGGCAGGAGAACATATCCCTTCTCTCCACTGTTCTGGTGCTTAAATGTGAGAATTTTTGAACAAGATATGAAAGCAAAGACAACAAACCCTGCAGGATAATAATAGTCTCTGAGGACCTTAATAACAGCCATTTTTAAAGCAAAGCCTGTGGACTCCTAAATCCATAGCTGCTCGTTTAAGATGCATTGCGATGCAGTGGACCTGAAAGCACACTCCTTATCTACCTAGAGCAACCAGGCTCCAAGCCAAACGGCAGTCCTCAAATTAACTCTTGTTTATCTCGGGATGGCAACTCTCCTGCTTTTAAAAGAATTGCAATGGCCACATATAGAAGAGAAAAAAGGAGTCATGCACACTGTGAATCTGTATCTAACTGCATTTCCTGTGCGAGTTAGGAACCTCTGGCGGTTAGATTAGAATCCTTATAAAGTCAAGATTGTGGGTCCAGTTCCTTTATATGGGTGCTTCTCAAAAATCCATTAGGAAGGATAATTCTGTTTTGTTTTCCTAGTTTTAATTTCCAGTCCATAACAGACTGATACTTTTGTAACACGCAATAAATTACTTTTAAAAATTACAAAAACCATGGGCTTCCCTGGTGGCGCAGTGGTTGAGAATCTGCCTGCTAATGCAGGGGACACGGGTTCGAGCCCTGGTCTGGGAAGATCCCACATGCCACGGAGCAGCTGGGCCCGTGAGCCACAGCTACTGAGCCTGCGCGTCTGGAGCCTGTGCCCCGCAACGGGAGGGGCCGCGATAGTGAAAGGCCCGCGCACCGCGATGAAGAGCGGTTCCCGCTTGCCGCAACTAGAGAAAGCCCTCGCACGAACCGAAGACCCAACACAGCCAAAAATAAATAAATAAATAAATAAATAAATAAAGTAGCTATAAAATTAAAAAAAAAAAAAAATTACAAAAACCAGACACAAAATGCAAGCCCATGCTTTTTATTTTTAGATTGCTATAAACGTTTCTAAAGATTTACTCTCAATTTCTGTTCTTATGATGGAGTGTGTGTGTGTGTGTACTCCAAAACCTCAAGTATTTAGAGCCCATGTTTAACAAATCATTTTGGGTAACCAAGCTAAGGGAGTTTTACTTTTGCATGTTTGTTTTTGTTTTATTTAACTTCTTTAAAGCATCAACACCTTTTCAGAATAACTACGTTGGGTAAATTCATTTAAAGAGTTCTACATACACTGCTTTCTTCTTAGAGTTCACTGAACATAAATCTGCCTTTTCCTGGCTCTTTCAGGATCATTAACATTAATTATTTTGCTTTGCTTTAAAGTTAGGTGATGCCTTCAAGGGCTAATAATATATATAGGGCTATTAGTTTTCACACTTGTGTGACCCTGGTCAACTCTGAGTGCCTGCCGCTCCTTTTACACCTTTCTGGTTCTCTGTCAGGTGTCACTGCTTGCTGCTCTCAGTTTAGCCCTTAAGGGTAACGTCTCTCCATTTTGGATCTTCTGTTTCTGACCTTTTAAGTTCTTAGAAATCAGATCATCACTTTTTTTTTCCTATTAAGCTTATTTGAATTAGGCAAAAATTACCAGTAAAGAGGAACTAATGACCTTATCATTATTCACATACTAATTGCTTTCAGAAAAGATTAGAGATGGTGTGTCCGTAATGATTAATTTTGTGGGGAGATTTGGTCACTTATTCTTCCTACATCTTTTTGTTTGTTTTATTGCTTACTCCTCAGTTATATTCAAGATAAGGAGGTTATCATTTGATGAATTCTTTTTTAGAGACAGGTAATTCCATATACATAGGAAAGAGAATATGTGGAATCTATTATCCCTGATGTTTGGAATAGTATCATAACCATTTGTTTGGATAATAAAAAGAGGTGTGTAGCAGTAACTAATTCTTGGCATCTTCCTTCTTTATTTTTCGTCTTATAAAAGTAAGACTTTCATAACTTTTCATATTCTTCCCCGGTTGTCTTACTACTTTCAATCACCATGGATCATTCTACTTGTCAAATGAGATGGTACAAATGTAATCGATAATCTCATCTTTGTCCTTTACTTTTCTTTATAAACTTCTGTTCTCAGTAGCTTCCTGAAAGAAGGTCTTTATCCTACTTAGTTTAAGGACATCGACTATATTCTACCTGTTTCTTCTCAACACTCATTGTCCATTCCAGTCAGGTCGTGCATTTCATTGTACCTACTCGTAATCCAAACTCCTCACCACGTTTTTGCCATTTCCAGGCTTTTCTCACTTGGAATACCCTCTTCCTCTTCCCTTCACCTTTCTCAGTCCTATCCATCCTTCAAGGCTCAAACCAAGTTCCATGACTTTGTAAAGTCTGTTTCTATCACTTTTTTCCCACATTGATTCTCTTATAATAGAAATCCTTACATTAGCTATTACTTATTAAAGGCTTATTGTGTTCTAGATGATGTTCAAAGTATTTTACAAAAATTATGCCACGTAATATTCAAAATAACCCAGCAGGTAGGTATTATTATTTAATATTTAGTGAAGCCAAGGAGACTAAAGAGTCTTTAAACTTATGCAGCTAATAAGGGAAAGAGAAGGAAGAGACTAGAACTATGTCTGTTTAACTGCCCTTTCACATTAGTTTTCCCTGGAGGCTGAGAAAGGGGACTTATGACAGAAGTAGGCTAGATGCTCAGAAAAGAAGGAATGGTGAGATTCGAAAATACTCTCCAGGAAACACAATACTCCCTACTCCTAAAACTGCTTCGTAAGCATAGAAGCATGCTGCGTGCCTCACATCTGAACTTTCTTGATATTCACAGTTGAAATTGGCTCCATAATTATACATAACTCTAGGCTCTATGTCTCTTTCTGAGGGGAGGGGCTGCATATTATTTTTCCATTGGCACCCATTTTCTCAATTATTTTATGCTCTCTCTCTTGTATTGGATATATCTGCTCACTACTTTAGATATGTTTAACAGTCTCCATATTAATAAGACCGTAAAGTTACTCTTTGAGTACTGGAAACAATGTTAGTCTGCCTTGTGCTAGATTTGCTGAAATTTAAGCAGGAATATTATTAATAGGAAACATTTTTTAATTAATAGGAAAAAACTCAGAGGTGATATAGCCTAGTGGGTAAGAGCCTGGTCCCTGGAGTCCGACGGCCTCGGTTTGAAATCTTGCTGCGTGGTTTATTAGCTGTGTGACCTTGTGCATTTTTGCCCGAACCTCTCTGTAATTTCATTCTCTTATGTGTGAAGAGAAGATATTAATAATGCCTACCCTAGAGAGTCACTGAGAGGATTAAATGAGCTCATGTATATACAGTGCTTTAGACAGTGTCTGTTGTAAAGGAAGTCTTATGTATGTTGTTGCTGTTGCTGCTGCTTCTGTTGTTATGTAACAAATCCTTGTTCCCTATTCATTAGTTATTGTTCTTCCTAAAGAATACAGTCACAAAAAGAAGAGAAAACTTACATTGAACGTCGCAACTAAGGCTTGAGTGATCTTTTCTAGTTAGGTCAGAAGTGAAATAAAACTACTTAAAAATATCTGTGAAAATTACTTTTTGTCCAGATTGGGTCTCCTCTGAGAACTCGATTCTCCATTCGAACCTCCTGCTTTTCTGGGGCCCCTGAGTCTAAGGTTAATCTTAGGATAAATGCCATCATGGTAATTTTATGCAAATATGAGTGTGTTCCTTCCTACCTGCCCTGTCAATGTCTCCCTCCCCACCTAGGACTCATGCTGCCTACTTGTACTAAAAAATCTCCACTACAGCAGGCTAACTTCCTAAAGAAAGCCTTACGGTCCTCACCGATACTCACCTCCATTTTAGAGCAACCTACCTGAGTCCTGTAGCTTGACGGAATCCCTGCCAGCCTGCCAGCCCAAAGGAGCATGGCCAAACTACATTTATGCTGATATGTCAGGTCATTACTTCCTGTAATGTTCACATGACTCTTTTAGACAAACGAGTGAATTACTGATGGGAGAATTTCTGTTCTGGCAGCGAGGATATTTTGTAGCAGACTTTTTCAGTGCAAATAATTTTTGCTCACAGGTGGTCCCAGATGCCCAATTGCAAAATGAAAAGTGAAAAGGGTAGTCAGGATTCCATTTTTCATTTTGAACAAATCAATCCATGTGGGTAAATTTTAATCAAAATCAGTAATGCCGTCTTTCCGTGTGCTTTAACCTCAGTAGTTGTTTTTTCCCCTTGTTAGCAGTAGCCTTGTTCAGCTTCAATAACTACTGTCTGTTATAGTCAGTGCTTACAGCAGCAAATGGTGTGTGGAGACAGCCTAAGATCTTCCAGAGTCAAAAGAACTGGATGCATTGCCCACATTTAACACTTTTGGCAAGTCAGTTAAACACCTCTGAGCCTCGGTGCTCTCATCTGTAAAACAGAGAAAATATTATGTACTTCACTGGGTAAGGAGTAGGAATAGCTAAAGCAATACATGTGTAAGTGCTTTGTAAACTGTAAAGCCCTTTACTATACATGTGTCATTTGTTGCTGTACACTACCATCATAAACTAGAGAAGTAATACTGAGTTAAGAGCTACCTTCTTGCCAATGCTAAGACTTTACTTCAGCTACTTCTGAATTTCCAAGGGGAGAAATTTTAATCCGAGTATGTATGAGGTTTGGCAGGAAATTCTCAAGGTGTAGTTGATAATATGAATGACTTAAATAAACAGTGCCTACGAGATTTTAGAAAAAGTAAAGGCATAACTGTCTCTTGCCTTCCTCTTAGATTTCCCACAGTGCTAAGGCTAGACAAATAAGCAGTCCTCAACAAGCACTGGTTTATCAATTTTATATTCATTTCTTTCTCGATGATACAACAGAGATGTTTAAATTCAGGGCAATGTAAGTGACAAAGATGAAAATTAGCAAATTTCATGAATCAACATCCTATTTATGCTTGGGAAGACCTCTCACTTATTCAGCAAAGTATTGATGACTTCACGATACCATAATCTTAAGGAACTATTGATTAAGCCTGGGTCTCTGCTATAAATGCAGGACATAAAAATTCAAATGTACTATAATTTATATGCATGCTAATGTAGGAAGCTGATTGTATTAGTCAAAATATCTTAATTTTGTTGACAACAAAAGGTTTGGTCTTAATTCCTTAAGTGTGTACTCTGAGGCCAAGTTTTAGGTAGCAAACAAATCACATACAACAAGAAAAGTAAAGTAAAAGAGAGAAGTGGGGGCATTATCTTGATAACTTGGATCTGTTTGGTTTTTATTCCTGAATTATTTAGATATATTAACCTCAATTTTCTCTTTCACTGAAGAAGTAGCAAATTCAGCAGGGTATGTTTTTCCATGTAGGTACACAAAGATAAATTGGATATATATTTGATCAAGCTCCATTCAGCAAGAAGCCCAATACTGGTTTTCTACCACATCAGCTAGTTTCAGAATCAGGCTATTTCCTTCCAAAACAAGCCTGTTTTTGATGGGATAAAGATAGATGCTCCTCGATATGTTTTAGTATTTCTATTCTTTCAACTCCAGATGGGGTTTATCCATATTCCCCTCCTGTCTTGCAGTCGAAGGGAATGAGACAGAATTCTCTTTAGAGTCCATCGGTGATACTTTGGCTGCCAGAAATAGTGACAGGAGACATTCATCGTCCATCTCCCTGCATCTAAGAGGGTGCAACTGAAAACACAGGCCACTTCTTCAGACTTTGTAACATGTTATTGCTGCCACTTTTCCTTCCTTACTTTAGAAGAGTAATTTAATTCAATTTTAGAAAGGGGGGGGGGACTTTTCTAGTTACACAGATCAATCCAATTGTTCGGAGCTTCAGAATGAATTTTTAAACTTGTTAAACAGAAGCATACAAATCTCTAAAAGCAAGTCAGATAATGTACAAAGCCTCCATTCATTGTGTAGGCAGAAAGGAATGCTGGTACCCGGCAGCTCTCTAAGGAATGTTCCTTTGGCTTTGACCGTTCTGCTGGGAACAAGGAGGGAAACACATATAGAAAATGAATTTATAATGTCTCTGGCTTATAATGGCAAAATGATAAGAAAAGTTGGCTGTTTAATATAAACTGTCAGTTGCATATTCCAGGCCTCCTCTCTTTGAGGTCCCTCCCACATCC
This sequence comes from Balaenoptera acutorostrata, assembly GCF_949987535.1. Lineage (NCBI taxonomy): Eukaryota > Metazoa > Chordata > Mammalia > Artiodactyla > Balaenopteridae > Balaenoptera > Balaenoptera acutorostrata. The sequence continues at coordinate 27,910,267 of NC_080085.1, read as the reverse complement.
ACAGGCCTGGCCACCGTTTAGTGAGGAGTACAAAGTGGCTGTTTATTATTATTGACTGGTGAGGCCTGTGGTCTGAAATTCATTCTGTCAACAGAATGTAAGCAAAGTTGGCATTTTAAAGCAGGGCTCTTTCAGTCGCTGGGTTTTCTCAGGATTGCTATGCAACAGGATCAGTGCTGTAGTCCCCGGTTCAAGCTGAAAATGTTACACAGGAAGACATACCATGTAAAGGTCAGATTCTTCTACTATGATAATTTTCTTGATCTGTGTATATACAAATGAGGTTAAAGTCATCACTTCTTATCAAAGTCCTATGGACTTTCCACCTGTTGAGCCTAAAAATGTGATGGTATTTTAAATGGGAAGCCTTACTAACAAATGTATGGTGCTGTAATAAATGTATGATGCTGTTTTACCAAGGTGAACTTAATGTGTATTGTCAAGAAGATTCTCTCCTGTGATCAAATCCCATTAATGTGCTGGTGCTGTGGACCAAGTACAGGCTTGTTTATTAGTCTCTCCGTGCTTTTGTGGTCCGAGTCAATTCTACAGATTACTGCGTGCTTGGAAAATATGACTTGACCCATAGTGTAATACAGTGATTGGCACTGGGGTGCACTTTATCACGGAGTTTTATTTCCTGTCGCTTCCACGAAACAATGTATTTTGTCCATGGACTAGAAGATATAAGTTATGAAATTTATAAAGTTATAAATGTATTATGTTCCGATTCAGAATCTCAAGGAATAAATTTATTATACCTAATAAGATGCCCACTTTCAATCTACATAACGACATAAAGAGATGATACACCAAGAAAAGTGAGTTGGAGGTGTATCTTCTTGTTAGTTGAACCAATTGAAATCCCTTTTGAACTAATAGTCTATTTTTTGCAGTTCTCCAAATTCACAGTCACAGCCGGTCTCTTTTGTTTGCTAATTCTGCGTGTGTTCTTCTTCCTGATGCCCTGTAGGACCTCCAAGGAGAAATCGAAGCTCACACAGATATCTATCACAACCTGGATGAAAACGGCCAAAAAATCCTGAGATCCCTGGAAGGTTCTGATGATGCGGTTCTGTTACAAAGACGTTTGGATAACATGAACTTCAAGTGGAGCGAGCTGAGGAAAAAGTCTCTCAACATTAGGTAAGAAAAGATCTGGAACAAAAAAAAAGGCCAGAAATGAATTAAAATGGCAACGCTCCCCTCACTTTCCTAGCACAAGTAGCTAATATCTCATACGTTTATGTAAATCCCCCAACTTCAGAATGATTTATTTTATTTTGAATAAATGAATCATTTATTTGCTCGGTATGGAGATGATACTTGAGAGTTCAGGTGAGATTAGAATGGTGCTATGTTATAACCACGGGAGACATACTTATTAAGACATTAGAGTGAATTCAAATGAGGAGCACAGCTATCCTGATTTCATAGTGTTCTCTCTTGGTTTATCACAGGGTTATTCAAAAAATGATAAAACTAACGTCTGTTTATTACGGAATTCTTTCTTTGGCATTATTCTAAATGCGTAAGTGAGGACATTCTTTAAATACCCATAACACATTATAATTAACATTTTAAAGGAGACCTCGCCATAGCTCCCACAGCCAAGGAGAGATTATAACAAGTGCCTGCCTTTTGCTTCCTCTCAGATTGTGTTACCATATACCCCGTAAACTAAGCCTTTAGCTGTTCTGTACACACCTGTTTTGTACTTTGCCCGTTTGTGCGTAGCAACGTTCTCCTGAGAAGTTAATGAAGGTGTCTCAGCCTTGTTGTAAGGAGGGCAGAGTGAAGCTCTTGCTGTACCTGTTTTGCACTAGTTCAGTGGAGGGGCAAAGAGCACAGAGAGGAAGTGAAATGCCCAGGATCACCTAAGTGGCATAGGAGGTACAGGGAGTGGAAGTCAGGCTTCCTGCTTTCTAATCAGTTGCTTTGCCTAATTCACGTCTCTTTATAGAAGTACCTTGTGTTGTCTTCTGTGTCTAGAGGAGCAGTGGTAGTGGAGGGAGGTAGAAGAGGGCGAGTGGAATGCCCTCAACACTGGGAGTTGTTACTACCTCTAGGTCATAAGATTACAGGAGGGAGGTGATTTTTCTTCTTATAGCTCTTCTAAGTTGTCCCAAATTTGGACATAGAGTATCTTTACTTCTATAAATGAGGAAAAAATATAAATGAAATTGATTCATTTGAAAGCACTCTTGTAGAAATCTGCACGTAATATGACAGAATAATGATGATAGGGACTCACACTTACATGGTGCGTCACATACTGTGCAGTGTCATGGGCACCTTAGATTTGTCCGCCCATTTAATGCTCTCAGCAACTCTAAGAGCTAGATTCTATTATTATCCTCTCTTTGCATTTGAAGAAAGTAACACACGGAGTGGCTAAATAACTTCCCCGAGGTCACTTAGTTAGAAAGTGGCAGATCTAAGATCTGAACACAGGGAGTCTGGCTCCAGAGTCTGAGCTTTGAACAGTTGTATTATGCCGTAGAGTATAAAGGAAGAAGGAGAAGGTAAGAGCCACCTAATTTTTACACATAAACACGTAATAAGTGAAAGGATGAAACAGAAGAGCAGATTTCTGGGAGGAGGAAAGGATTTATTTTTATTTCTGTGGTTTCCCCCCCAAGTTTGCACCCTAGCTTCCAAGACACTCATTTTTATCTCCCTATTTGATCCATGAATTTTGTATTGATGTGTCGGTGATGCGTTGTGGGCAACAACGGGCGATGGCATTTTCAAAGCTAGGGAGGCTCCATTCGCGTTCTACAGCTTCACCTCTCAGAGAGGTCAGTGTATGTAGCGACGCCGGCCACTTTCATAACATCTGTCATTACAAAGGAGTGAAACTTGTGAGATGGGAAAGATATCGGTAGATAAAGGAAAGAAAAGAAAGTTATTCTTTTTTTCGGGAGGGAAAAAGAAAGGTGCTATAACTGTCCTGAACATCACTCAGTGCCTTTTCTCTCTTTCATGTGAACTTGATGAAATAAAAGGAAGATTGAAAGCGGCAAACAGCATGTCAGCCAAAATATGGGCTCTTCATTCTCAGCAATTTCCCGTAAGCCAGCTACTGCAGTTTAATTCTTGCTGGCATTAATCAAGTAGAAAACAGTTACCTTAGCTCATCTAAGGCACTGCAAATTCTAGAATTTAAATACTCAGATCAACGGTTTTGGCTTTTAAGTAGGCCTCTCGAATAATACAGAATGTGTTATCAACACTCACTTATAAAAAGTGAGGAAGTAATTCTTCACATCAAAGCGATTCAGTTTATTTCCTGACGCTTGGTTGAAATAAGGGTATCAGTCAATCCATACTGAATGGCAGGGTTCAGTTGAGAGAAGCACAGTAGAGGCAGTAATGGGGGATTGTTATGAAATAGGATAGATGAACCCTGGAAGAGTTACGTACCGAACCATCAGTGACACATAAGCTTGCATTGCCAATCTAGTCAGTTCCTCTGTTGCCATTATTTTATAGTGAAAAGTCATCACAATTTAAAAAAAAACTTCCAAAGGTACCCTGGAGAAACATCCCTGTGTTTACCTAAACTATGATATATTATACTAAAAAATTTCAGTTCATTATTTCATAAGAGATTCTGAAGCCATTTTTATATTTCAAAGTATAAAAACATTAGCACTTAATTTCACAGGTATCCATTTTTTAATGAAAAAAAACTGAGTGAACAAAAATGATTCTGAAGTTTCCCTTTGTGTTCCATTGACTCATAAGCGGTATCGTTGTGCTTGCAGATCTAAATCCACATTATGTCTTTTACCCTCCATTTATTTTCCTTCTGCCCTGTCTTTCTCTTCTTGTGATTGTGGTTCTTATTGATTGATTGATTGATTGATTGAAGTCTTCATCGTGTCATTCCATATTGATAGATTTGTCTCTCTTTCTTTACGTATTGAGACCATCCATTACACATATACAAAGATATTCTTCCTTGGACACTGTTTCTATCACATTATTCCTTTGGTCAAGAACTTCAGTCTTGTTGGTGCCCATATTTCACTCATTCATTTATTTGTTCATTCAAGAAATATTTACTGAGTGTTTACTATGTACTAGGCACTCTTCGAGGCACGGAGGATACAACAGTGAACAAAACAGACAAAAGTAAATCGTTGCTCTCATGAAGCTTATATTTAGTCACTAGGATCTAGTGACCCTTCCACTCTCTACCAACTATGCCTGATAAGCCCCTGCTGACCCTTCCCTCTCTGTCCTTCCTCTGCCTCCCACTTCGTTCCTCCCCAAGCAGCAATCTAGTTACTGCCCAAAATGGATTCTCTGAGTCAAGTAAATTCTGCTTTCTAACCCCATTCCTGCTCTCCGACAATTTTCTCACTGTCCTGTATGAGTACATCCATTTGCCGATTCTCACACTTGGAACACCATCTCTCCTCTGAGCCTCCAAATTATGACTCAAATTCCATAATCAAGATTTCGCTTTCTGACTGTTCCTTTACCAGGTCTTCCCTGTACTATTCTCATTTACACTTGATGGCAAGTTCCTTTAAGTATTCGTGAGTTGTCTCATAGGGCTGTGCTTGCTGCCTTCAGCTAAATTAGATAAATACAAAACTCCAAGCTATAAATGAGTCAGTGAGGTAGAGTAGAAAGGGTCTTGGACCAACAGCTGGGTGACCTAGCTTCTCCTCTGGCTCTGTTACTACCTAGCATCTGATCTTTAGCCAGTCGCTTAACTGCTTCAGACTTGAATTTTCTCTCTGACTGAAATGAGGAAGTTTGACCAGACACATGGGTGGTCTCTTCAAGTTCCCTGGCAATTCTACAATTCTATTATTTTTAATTCTACAATCACTCTTTATAAACCTAGGCAAATTATTGAGCTTTTCTACCTTGGTTTTCTTATATTTAAAAGAAGTGATTAAGTTCAAAGATACGGTATAAGAGAAAGTAAATAGTAATACAATGTCTTTGAGAGAAAAGGATAATTGAAATTGTATCTCATAATTTAGTTCAAGGAAAGTAGATGCCATCTGTTCCACATGCGTTATCACATTGCATTTTGTCCAAGAGGTATAAGAAAGAGAAGTAAATACTCAGTGGTAGCTGAGTGCCGTCAAACAAAAGATTAACTGCTTTAAGTGGGAAAAAAATAGAGTGAAAATTTTCTACTTACATGTATACATACACATACACACGCGCACATACACACACACACAGAGTCACTGATGACATTATCCAACATCAGGATGGTGATTAGTCAAATAAAGTGTTTCTCATTCTAAAATATTCTATATCTACAAAACTTGCATTTTTAATTTTGAAAATATGAATAACTTGAGAAGTGATCAAGTACATGAGAAATATGTATGAAGATTTCAATTTAATCTGCCACCGGATTATATTTTCCAGATTATTGTATATATTATTAACTATGAGAATCACATATGATGTCCACATAATTTCAGCAAAACTTACATTCTGTGAGATTGTTATACTTGGGGGAAAAACTTGTAGATGTTATATAAAGATAATCCCTTTTATGAAATTTTGAACATTAATTTGAGACGTGAGGACACCAACATTATGTAGTCCACAGCAGCAATAAATCTCTTAGAAAGTACTCGGTATTAGAAATTAGAATAATTAGAGGTCTTGCTCTAATGGAGGACAAAGAAAGAGCAAAAGAAAGCAAAGTCTTTTTTACCTTTGAGTGAGAGAAAAATGCTACTTGGATGTTGAGTATCTCCAACCTTCCTTTTCTTACTCTTGGGATGTTGATTATGTTTGAAAGTTGGAGTTCATGGCCCATCTGGAAAAAAAAGTGTTTACTTCTCTTTGGGCTTAATTCTCTTTATTTAAAGCCCCATAGCTCCCATTTTATTTCTGCGGTTCCTTATTATTTCTGCATTCTTACCTTTTCTTTCTGTATGCTTACATGCTATCTTTTTACACAAGGGTACCAAAGATATACAGGGATATATTGTTAGTTTTATAAAGGAAGTCAAAGTGAAAAATGACTTCAATATAACACATTTTGCTTTAAGAATAGATGCCTTTCAGAGTAAAGTTTTATTAAGGATTTCAAACTAAGCATCAGCTGAATCATACTTGAAGTATCGGTGTCTGGAGAAATAACATTCACTTTAGCAGCCCTATAATTCTTAGAGCCCTGACAGTGAAGAGTTTCTTAAAGCCCAAACTATATATCCCAACACACCTAAAGGTTCTGCATTTTACCTAAACCTTACAAATTATAGAAATTATCTCCTTATTAAAGATTGCTACTTCCGTTGTTAAAAGCTAGTAACCCCTAAGCTCTTGTCTTCACTAATAAAGATTAATAGAAAATGGATAGAAGCTAAGTGTGTAGCTTCAAACCTCCTCTTTTATTCTCTGTTGAGTAGGTTAGGGGTAAATAGAGTATATTTGCCAATTAGCAGGAAGCCTTTTTGCTCAGGGATCCAAAACATTTGGTGAAAACCATCAAGGTTAAGGATTTCCTCATATAAGGAAGGTTTGTAGTTTCCATTTCCTATATCTAAATATGACAGCTCAAGTTATGTGCCTCAGCAGGTGTCTTTATACCTTTGTATCTCAGTTCCCACATTTGCAAAACAAGCGAGTTGAATAATCTCTAAGGTTCCTTAAAACCAGGGGGGAAAAGTCATTGCAAATGCAAAGAAACATTTTCAGGAAAAATCCCAAATGCAAACATAGGTTAATCATTTAGAAATATTTGGTATACAATCTTGAAAATAAAAATAGGGCAGCTGCTTCCAACAAACGCATTAGAAAAGTGTCTTGAAAACACCTCCCAAGCTTAGCATGGCCAGAGAAAATGTTCTCTGAGCTCAGAGCATTTCATTACATCTAGATCTCCTTCAAAATCATGTCACTGACAAATAGCACCTTTGCCCTGTGGAGACCGACAAGTAATGTTTAGGGCACGTAGGAAATACTTCAAGAAATTCTTCCTCAGAGAATAGTCCTGGAGCTCACCTGCTGAGTTGTAAAGATTCTTGTTCCAATTACAGAAATTCTGTATCTGTGAATCTGTTTCTGTTTTGCATATACTTTCATTTGTATTATTTTTTAGATTCCAAACTTGTGGTTACCAAAGGGGAGAGGAAAGAGAGGAGGGACGAATTAAGGGTATGGGATTAACAGATACAAACTATTATGTATAAAATAGACAATCAAAACGGATATATTATATAGCATGGGAAGTTATAACCATTATCTTGTAATAACTTATAATGGAGTATAATCTGCAAAAATACCAAATCACTATGCTGTACACCTGAAACTAATATGATATTGTAAATCAACTATACTTCAATAAAAAAATTTTTTTAAAGTACTGAAACTCTGGGGGTGGAACCTAGGAGTCTGTACTTTAAGCAGGCTGCTCAGATGTTTCTTATGCACACTAAAGTTTGAGAACCATGGCTTTAGATTGCATATCTTTGTGTTGTTTTAAATCAGGAGCCGTTATCTGAGTTTCTCCTCTGCAACCCCTACCCAGTGTCCTCTGTCTTTTATAAGCTTTTTGTATAAGTTTTTGTCCTCATATCACATCTTTCCTTTCACTCTCAGGCTTTAGCAAGGAAAAGAAAATCATTTGATATGTACTTAAGGTGATCAAACATTCAGAAAAGTGACTTAACTCCATGCCTTAGGGATGAATAAGGAAGGCCCCCTCATCCCGGTACACAAGAGCTTTTTGTCACTCGTGATCCCAGGTCCTTCTGTTCCTCTGTTAACTCTCTTGACCGTCCTGTGTCCCTGGCTCTTCACAGCTTCCCTATCTCACGCTATGGAGTTTCTCTTAGATCCTTTAGAACTGAATTCCCTGGGTCTCAGCGCTCTTTTTTTTTTTTTTCTCTCCTAGGGGACACAAAGGGTTTCATCGGCCCGCTGATAATTTAGTCAGGGCCATTTAACCTAGACGGGGGTGGGGGGGGGGGTGGGGGGGGGTGTATCACCGCCTTATGTAAATGAAGCAGCACCTGGAGGCCTCACCTTAGGCCGCCTGCCCTTCGGCATATCAATCCTGTAGACCTCTCCACCACAGGGAGGCGTTATTTCCTTTACCGGACAGATGGAGGCCAGGCATTAGACATCTTTATATCCTCCCTTACCTTCCCCCCCCTCCCTACCCCCACCCCCATGCCTGATTGGGACTGAGAGGGACTCAGTAAATATTTATTTAATCAGTGGCTCATCTACAATGTGCTGCCTTTCCATGGCTGTACTATGCCTCTCTCTACCTTTCAAAATGTCCTGCTTGACAGCCTCTTTCACCCTCAAGGGGACCAAGCGGCAAATTCCAGATACCCCAGGGAATCCCCGTAACCAGTAGTCATTACATGTCATTAAACAGCTAAAATCTTGCATAGGGAGTTCTCACTTAGGCTTATCCTGGAAAAGTGAAATAGGAGGAGAGAACAGAAACATAAAAGAACTGACCTCTACACCATATGCAGTCTGCACTATTATATTTAATTCATGATATTTATGATGCTTCATGATTCATTTCTTAGATGCAAATGTCCTTAGAGTCTTGACCAATTTAATTTCCCTGATGGAAATACCTTCAGTTTTTCTGAACGTAATATTTATATGGCTCACAATAGAGAATTCTGACAATTTGGAAAAGTATAAAGATGAAGGAATAAATCACCTGTAAATCCACCTTTGAGGGATAAACTAGTTGTCGTTTCAGAATTTTTTCATGCATAGTCCAGCATGTGCACACACACAGACATTTTGGAAAAATAGATTATGTACGTTTTTGTAACCTACTTTCTCACTTAGTGACTGACAGGATGATCTTGTCCATGCCCATGAACATTTGCCTATGTCATCACATTGAACATTGCGTAGGATTCACAGGATTTGAACAATGCATTGTATGAGTTCACCATCGTATATGTAACCAATTTCCTAGTACTGAATATTTAAGTTGTTTCAACTTTGTATCAATCATAAGTATGCTGTAAATAGCAGTTTTCTACCTGTATCTTTGCATGCTTTCCCAGTTACTTTCTTAGTATAAGTTCCTTGAATTTAAGCTTGTGGGTCATTATATTTGCACATTTTAAAGACATTTATGTATCACCAAATTATCCTGCAGAAAATTTAGAATAGTTTAATTTGAGCACCTAGGTACTGTTTGGTGATTCTATTTGACTAAGGCCAGCAGGAGAATTGTATTTGAAATCTCAGGCTAAGGTATCAAATGGCAAAGGGAAATGTTGTTCTACCTGGTTGCTTTACATTTCAATCTCTGCAGCATTAGGGGCTATATTATATTTATAGGCAGCATTAATTTTTATGAATTAATTAATAATTGCTGATAAGATGTAAGTAATGCAGCATAATTCTTGATTTACCTGAGGATAGAGCTTTGCTAATATTCCGCGTTTCTTTGTTTTCTGGATGATGATTTATTTTCTTAATTTAACTTCTCATCCTCAAGTGAAGTGTGGATTTTATAATACAGATCATTCATCTGTATATTCTTAAATGCCTTCTATGGATTAACGTGTTCTAAATGCAGTTGATGGTAAAGCACTCAGCCTCTTGCCTAAATTATTCACGTTTGGGGGGAGGCTTTCAGGCAAATGTCTGATTTTACTTTTCCACGTGAGTTGTTGTCTCAGTACATTTTGCACAAAGGAAACAAAACGGAAAATGTTGGAACTTGGTGAAAACAAATCCCAGGTGCGCACGAATAAAGAAGGGTAGAGAAGGAGGAGAAGCATGTGGGAAGAGGAGCAGAAAGGAACAGATGCCAGATGGAAGGAGTCAATGGAAGAGTCTGCCTAGGGTGTAGAAATGGAAAAGTCAAAATGTGGGGAGAGACCTTTCCATTTCTCAAAGCAGAAAGAATTCCGGTACTAGCATGAGTCACACGAAAACTGAGTGGTTTATTTTAGTCACTGGGTTCAGGTTCTTCTACAAGAAACATTAGGAATCATTGACTGCAACACTACAGGAAAGCAGTCCATTCCAGTGTATATTTCATGCCAAAAGTCTCAGAATTCTGCATGTGGAAATAAACATATAACTAAACACTGTCTTCCCTCCATGTTGCCATCAAAATACCCCCATCTTGTTGCTCTCAAAAACAGGTAGCTGGATTTTTATTGAGGACTGCTATGTGGTTCACAGTACGTTTACACGCTGTGGAAGTAACCAACCAATGTACCTTTAGTGGGATTGTTAGAACCATCAGTTATCTTTCTAGATATTCTGACAGTTTGCTCCTGTTATTTTTCAGGTCCCATTTGGAAGCCAGTTCTGACCAGTGGAAGCGTCTGCACCTTTCTCTTCAGGAACTTGTGGTGTGGCTACAGCTGAAAGATGATGAGTTATGCCGGCAGGCACCTGTTGGAGGCGATTTCCCAGCAGTTCAGAAGCAGAATGATGTACACAGGGTAGGATACTTTTAAGCATAGTGATTTGCACATAGTAAGCATTCAATGACTATTTTAAGATTAGTTTTGATTGAAACTAGGTTGAAAAAGGAAAAGAAATCAAGTGGAAGAGAAATCTTTTTTTACTCCTCTAGTCCAAGGGTCAATTAGAAATAATCCAAGCCATTATATTTTAAATGTCAAAAGCATCTGCATTAATGATATCATTTAAGATTTGTCCATGTCTTTTGGCGATATTTAAAAATGTTATTTTGGAAAATATTAAACATATGCTAAAGTGACATAATTCTATAATAAACACCTGTGTACCCATCAAGACCAACAGTTATCAATTCATGGCCAATCTTACTTCTTCTATACCTCTATTTTGTCCTCCATTATCTAAAAGCAAATCTCAGGCACGGATCATTTAATTCATGAATATTTGATAAAGTGTCTCTAAAAGATAAGAATTTGCTCTTTAAAGGTAACCACATTGTTACTATAATATATTTTTTAAAATTTATTTATTTTATTTTTGGCTGCATTGGGTCTTCGTTGCTGTGCGCGGGCTTTCTCTAGTTGCGGCGAGCGGGGGCTACTCTTCGTTGCGGTGTGTGGGCTTCTCATTGCGGTGGCTTCTCTTGTTGTGGAGCCCAGACTCTAGGCGCTCGGGCTTCAGTAGTTGCAGCTCGTGGGCTCTAAAGCACAGGCTCAGTAGTTGTGGCACACGGGCTTAGTTGCTCCAAGGCATGTGGGATCTTCCCGGACTAGGGCTCGAACCCGTGTCCCCTGCATTGGCAGGTGGATTCTTAACCACTGCGCCACCAGGGAAGCCCTATAATACTTTTTAAATGTCAATAATTTTATCATGACAAATACCAAGGCAGTATTCAAATTTCCATTTCTCATATACATGTCTTAAATGTTTTAACAGGTTTTTGGGGTTTGGGTTTTTTGGTTTAAATAAGAATTGAAATAAGGTCCAGACATTGCACTTGGCAAATTTGTCTTTTAAATCCCCCCCCTTTTTTTTCACTTTTTATTTTGAAGTAATTACAGATTCACAGCAAGTTACAAAAATAGTACAGAGTCTCCCTACACATTTCACCCAGTTTCCTCTAATGGTTGCATCTAATATAACTATAGAACAATAATTATTATCATTTTAACATGTAATTGATATAAAAATTTACAGTTACAATGGTTACAACACAACTCAATTCAGGCTAGCCACATTTCAAGTGCTCAGATATGGCTAGTGGCTATTCTGTTGAACAGTGTAGTTCTACAGGTTTGATTGTATTCGGGTTTGCCTTTTTTTTTGGTCAGACTGATTCATAGATAGTAATGTATATTTCCATCACCAGGAGGTACACAGTGTCTTCTTTTCTCTTGTGTGTGTGTGATTTTTCGCAGCTGTTAATGATCAATGGCTAGCGGTTGCAATGTGATGATTGCCTATTTCTATCATTTCTTCTTCATTTATTAGCTGGAGTACTTCTATGAAAAGAAAATGTATACTCATCCACAATTTGGGTACCCAGGATATAGTTTGTCTAGGACAGGTGTGGTAAATGTTTCTACTTTACCAGTCTTCAGAATAACAACTTGCTCATTAGCATTCTCCAACAGCGATCAACTGTTTTTTTTTTAACATCTTTATTGGAGTATAATTGCTTTACAATGGTGTGTTAGTTTCTGCTTTATAACGAAGTGAATCAGTTATGCATATACATATATCTCCATATCTCTTCCCTCTTGCGTCTCCCTCCCTCCCACCCTCCCTATCCCACCCCTCTAGGTGGTCACAGAGCACTGAGCTGATCTCCCTGTGCTATGCAGCTGCTTTCCACTAGCTATCTGTTTTATATTTGGTAGTGTATATATGTCCATGCCACTCTCTCACCTTGTCCCAGCTTACCCTTCCCCGTCCCCGTGTCCTCAGGTTCATTCTCTAGTAGGTCTGCGTCTTTATTCCCATCTTGCCCCTAGGTTCTTCATGACCATTTTTTTTTTTTAGATTCCATATCTATGTGTTAGTGTACGGTATTTGTTTTTCTCTTTCTGACTTACTTCACTCTGTATGACAGACTCTAGGTCCATCCACCTCACTACAAGTAACTCAATTTCATTTATTTTTATGGCTGAGTAATATCCCATTGTATATATGTGCCACATCTTCTTTATCCATTCATCTGTTGCTGGACACTTAGGTTGCTTCCATGTCCTGGCTATTGCAAATAGTGCTGCAATGAACATTGTGGTACATGACTCTTTTTGAATTATGGTTTTCTCAGGGTATATGCCCAGTAGTGGGATTGCTGGGTCGTATGGTAGTTCTCTTTTTAGTTTTTTAAGGAACCTCCATACTGTTCTCCATAGTGGCTGTATCAATTTACATTCCCACCAACAGTGCAAGAGGGTTCCCTTTTCTCCACACCCTCTCCAGCATTTATTGTTTGTAGATTTTTTGATGATGGCCATTCTGACCGGTGTAAGATGGTATCTCATTGTAGCTTTGATTTGCATTTCTCTAATGATTAATGATGTTGAGCATTCTTTCATGTGTCTGTAGGCCATCTGTATATCTTCTTTGGAAAAATGTCTATTTAGGTCTTCCGCCCAGTTTTGGATTGGGTTGTTTGTTTTTTTGATATTGAGCTGCATGAGCTGCTTGTAAATTTTGGAGATGAATCCTTTGTCAGTTGCTTCATTTGCAAATATTTTCTCCCATTCTGAGGGTTGTCTTTTCATCTTGTTTCTGGTTTCCTTTGCTGTGCAAAAGCTTTTAAGTTTCATTTGGTCCCATTTGTTTATTTTTGTTTTTATTTCCATTTCTCTAGGAGCTGGGTCAAAAAGGAAAGGATCTTGCTTGATTTATGTCAAAGAGTGTTCTTCCTGTTTTCTTCTAAGAGTTTGATAGTGTCTGGCATTACATTTAGGTCTTTAATCCTTTTTGAGTTTATTTTTGTGTATGGTGTTAGGGAGTGTTCTAATTTCATTCTTTTACATGTAGCTGTCCAGTTTTCCCAGCACCACTTATTGAAGAGGCTGTCTAATTGTTTCTTTCCTTTGTTTGTTTTTCATTATATTTTTGTCTCCTCTACTAGACTCAGAGTGAGGAAGGCAGAGATTTGGTCTTGCTGACCTCCAAGACCCTAGTACCTAGCAAAGTGTCTGCCATATGGTGGATACTGATAGGTGTTTTTGAAATGAGAATAAAAGGTACATGAACAACACAAGGGAATAGAAAACCAAGTAAATTACCACCAAACAATAAAAGCTTGATAAAATGGTGCCACTTTTATATGTTCAGCACTTAAAGGAAAGATATCTATGGAGACATAGCAAAAACTGGCATCTTGAAGAAAGGTCAAGCGTTTATATTATTCCAGAGAAGAGGATATAGGAGATGACAAAAAGGGAAGAGAACATGAGGGAAGACCCCAGAGTCTATAAAAAATTACCAGGGAAACTGCCAGTTTCTCCTTTAGCCATTCCCCTTCATATAATTCAGAATATTAAGGTAGCTTTTGTGGTAGGGTGTGATATAATAGCTATAATTTTTAAAGTGTTCTAACTTTGAATAAAGAGTGAAAACACTCTGGTATATATGTAGAAGAGCATTCACTGAGAACGATGGGCATTTTAAATAGAATGCATTACATGATACGGTGAAATGAGACAATTTCTACCAAAGGTGTAATTTTATCCTAGTTCCAGAAATCAAAGAAGATGAATCATTGGACAAGTGCACTAGGATTCAGGAGACTGAGATTCTAGCCCTATTCGTCTATAAGTTAGATGGTGATTGCTACTTTGTTCTTCAGGTATAAGATGAGGAATTTGGTCTATGTAGTTTTTCCACAGTCCCTTCTAGCCACCATTTTGTTATAAATACAGCCTCACTCTCCCTGATTATTGGCTTTGGTTGCCTGCTAACAGCGATAAAATGTTAGCACATACCGTTCTCGGTCCTCTTACTCATGTATCTCATGACCGGTAATATGCTTTGGAGAGATGTGATGCTAGAGTTATGGGTAACATGCACCATATTGAAGAGAATTAATCCCCACTTGGCTACTCTACTTATTCAGATACCCACTTACTCCCTTTCTTTGACATATCAGGATCTCCAGCCCATTGATAACTCTTTGTTCTATACATTAGTTCCACTGATCCTCTACCTTTATCTCCCTCCAAGTCCAACTTAGGTTCAATCATCAAGCATTTTAATAACGTTTTCAAGACCCCAAAATCCTTTGCTTCTTTATCTTTTTGTTGCTGTAATCTACAAAACCCTAATGATTGGAGGATCTAACTAAAGAGTTTCTCCTATCCAAACAACACCAGCGCAGACTGACATAGTACCTTTTCAGGATGACCAACCTCCAGCCTTCCAACGCTAACACATCACTGGGTCAGTTTACCTTTCTTGACTCTGTCTACTGTAGTCATTGCCACTGTTACAAGAGACCTTTTCTCCTCACTTTTCTGTATCTACTCTTAACACCCTACAATGCAATCAACATTTTAGTCAGAGTAATCTGTGTAAAATATAAATTGAATTATGTCATTCCTCATCTTAACACTCTTCAGTGGCTTTTCAGTGCCCTTGGGGAAAGACCAAAAATCCTCAGCAAGGACCCCAAAGTCCCATCTGGCTGGTCTGGCCCCAATCTTTCCTCACTGCCCTTCCTCTTGCTGTCTTGATGCTAGCTGTACTGCCTTCTTTTGCTTGTTTCCAGTTCTCTGTGTTCCTCTCTGGTGGGGCTTTGAACATGTCGATCCTCTGTCTGAAACCCTTTCTACCCAAACCTCGCCCCTCATAATTTCCTGGCTCATGTCTAATAATCCTTTACATCTTGGCTCAGGCATCAAGCAAGCTTTTCTCTAATGCCCACATTTGACCACATCTCCTTTTATATGCCTTCATAACACAGTACTTTTCCTTCTATAATGTAATGTTCTTTGTCATCATGAATATGTGTGACTTTTTGACTAATGTCAACCACCTTCACTAAACCTTGGGCTCCAAGAAGCTTGCTTTTGGGAAGAGGGTTGTCATTTTTATACCTAGCACCTTATAAAGTGTCTAGTACATGATAGACAATGAACAGATAAAGGAACATAGGAATTAAGGAAAGAAGATAAGGAGGCAGGAAGGGAGGAAAACAACCAGTGAACTAATCTTTTGTTCCTTCCTCTCTAGTCTACTGTGATCCAGGGCAAGGAAAGAAAGAATAAAGGGTGATGTTCCTTCCTCACTTGCAGCTTTTTTTCTCTTTACTCCTAAGTAAGCATCTTTCATAGTGTGTAAAGCTACTTTGATGCCCACTGTTTTTACTTGTGGTCTGGTCCAGTGTTTCCATGAAATTCTCTTTGTATCCTTAAGAAAAAGCCTTGTCACAGAACACTCCCTCAAAGGACATCATCACTTCTAAGTGCTGATGAGAGAACAGTTTTGCACCCTGTTTACTCAGTTTTGTCACATTTTTGCAGTAGCCCCTTTGTAGTTGTAGTGGAGTTGCTGTCTAGTTAGTGATGCTCTCATTGCCTGTGGACAGAAAGAACAAAGGAAAACCCCTGAAATTGGGTCTCTCTATCAGATCTTCTGAATCCAATTAGGAAGAGGTAAAGGAAGCACAATCATTACAAAACTCTGTCATGATCTAGTCTTGAACAGAGTTTGTATTTGTAGACTTTTGTTTTACTTTACCATGTTTCCAGGGTTATAAACTGTCTTGCTCTTTATGGGTCTCTTGCTCCAAAGACTGTTTATATAAAATATTTGGTATCAAGATGGCTCACTTTTTATTGTACCCTTGCTCCCCATGTATTTGGTGTGTCACTTTTTAAAAATCACCTGCTTACTATCTATTGTAAATTATTAATGTTGTTGCTTTTTATGGGAATACAAATCCCATTAAAATGTCAAAAGTGTAAATACTAATTAAATACTTTTCACTTTTTATCTATAAATCAGAATGCTTATAAAACAGGTCATTTATATTTTCTTAGTATATCATTGCAGATTAATGATAAAGTTTTATAGCAAAATATCATATGTCTTGTACTCTTAAAGCAAAAATATACAGTCAATCTCAATTACTCTGCTGTAGGTAAAGTTGTAAGACCGTACACACAGGTAGTTGGGGACTGCAGTCTCACTCCCCAAAGCAGTTTTTTACACCCATGGGAGTGGATCTATGTTCCCCAAACCAGCTGGGCACCATAACGACTGCAACTGGAATGGCTCTGAGGACTAATTAATAAAATAATGTTCCATATGTGGTGAAGTGTTCTAAATAATTAAAGCTCAAATGTGCCTTAGCAAATATAAACTGACCAATTTTTATATCTTTTGAATACATTATCCTGGCTTTTACGGTTCCTCGTTACTTGCCTCACTAGACGGACTCGTTTTCAATGAAGTGTGTATTATTCTGGTCCAGATATATTTTTAAAACTGACTTCCTTTGTTTTACTTGAGCAGTCACTAAAGTGATATTTATTACTTGTCTACTCCTGTGATTAACTTAGAGTTTTAAAGGAGCAAATCATAGTGGGGAATTTCTAAGGAGAACTGCAATAAACCATGAGTTTATTTAATTCTCTTCATCCCACCCCAAATTTAAATGGAAATTAGGTCTTGATTATAAGAACACTGTAGGTAATGACTTTTTGTTTGCATTTTTACTAATGAAATTGTTTGTCATTCGGTTTTCATCTTTCAATTTGAAACTCTCTGTAATTCCTTCCCTAGAGACCATTAAGGACACCTTCAAAGCTTCCTGAGATTTTCTGGTTAAGATTTAGATGGAAGTAATCAATACATACATTATTAAAACAGTAGACAGAAAGCCATAATTGTGTGGATCCTGTTGACAAATGAAAAGGCTTGAATAAAGTAGTTTACTTATTCATTTGTCAGGTCATATATTATGCATGTTCAGTCTCCTCAGAAGTCACCACGAAGTGAGGGAAAGGTTCAGAAATTCAATAAAATTACCCTGAAATCACGTTGTAGATTATACATTTATTTAAGCTAATGCTGTTACCAATGCTGGCCTGCTTCCTTTGGGTACATGTGTGTTAGCTTGATGAGTTCCCTCATCAAGGGAATCCTTCTATTTCCACAGAAATAGAAAATGTCTTTAGGTGCCATTTGTGAAGGTTAAGATTCAAGTCAGCTCTGTGTTATCAAATAAATGCATTGTTCCCTATCACCTCTGAAAAACAACGACAAAAAAAGCTTGTGATACAGTGATTCATTCCAACATTCATTGACCTAGCCTCTTGGAGTTTCTAAACAAGTTTGGTTCCCTTGCAAAGTTCACTGTTGGTTACCTACCTCTAAGATGTCTGCGTGACTAGGTTGGAGGAAATCGACATCTTTGTGATCGATTCTTCATCACTAATGGAGTAAGCTACTTTCATATAAGTTTGGAATTTTATGCAGTCATATTTAGAAATGCTGAATAGAAAAGATTTTAAATTATTTTTAGAGCTACATTTCTAGCCATTTGAGGAAGTCTTCTGAAAACTAGCTATATCATCAAAACTTGAGAACAGAGTCATCTAGGATTTGCTACTTTTGTTTAATGACTATAATAAAATAAACTATGTATAGTTTACAGATTGACTTCTCTACCACAGTCCTCTTTATAACCATGTCAAAATATTTTTGATATCTTGACAGATACTCTTAAAATAATATTTGTGTAGTACTTTGCCTTTACAAAGCACTTTGACACACATTTGTTTAATTACAGATGAACCCCTGATCTTTTTATCTGTTCTTCCATTTCCCCCAAAAAATTATTCTAGGAAAACCTGTACCATAAATTGGACTTCTAGAATTCATTGAGTCTTTCAGTAATTATTTATTGAGCGCCTACTCTATGCCAGGGGCTGAGGGTACAGTAGTGAAGGAAACGAGACTCTGCCCCCCACAGACCTTCAAATTTTAATGAGGAAAACACACAGTAAGCCAATACATTAATATATAAAATCACATCAGGGGAATTCCCTGGTGGTCCAGTGGTTAGGACTCTGTGCTCTCACTGCCGCGGCCCCGGGTTCGATCCCTGGTTGGGGAACTAAGATCCCACAAGCTGCGCCGCATGGCCAAAAAAAAAAAAAAAAAAAAGAACTAAAAACAATAAAATAAAATCATGTCAGGTCAGTTTCTATGAAGAGAAAGTGAACAAAATAAGGATAGAGAAAGACTGAGAGGTAGTGGCCTACCTAAAGAGATTATAGTTGAGCAAAGGGCTGTGTGCGTGAGTGAGCCAAGCAAAGACCTCGAGTGAAGCATATTCTAGGCAGAAGGAGCAGCAAATGCAAAGGCCAAGATGTAAGAACAGGTTTGGGGTGTCCAAGGAATAGCAGGATGGGCTAGTGGTAGGTTGTTGAGAGAGGCAAAGACCAGATAATGTGGTCTTTTCTGCCATAGTTGGGAGGTGGATTTTATTCTATGTGTATTGAGACATCACTGGAGAACCACAGACAGGAATGATGTGATCTGATTGATGTGTTTAGAAATGGACTCTGGCTGCTGTGTGAAGGAATGATGATAGGAGGAGCAAAACTGAAAGCAGGGAGAAAGTTGGGAGGGTGTTGAAGTCATTTAGGAAGGAGATAACGATGGCTTGGACTGGAATGGAAATGATAGATATGATGAAAAATTATATGACCCAAGATAAAGTTTGAAGGTAGAGCTGATAGAACTTAAGATTGATGGGGTATGGAATATGAGAGAAAGCAAAGAGTCAGGGATGACTCTGAAGTCTGTGGTTTGAACAAATGGGGAAATGATGATGCCATTTATGGAAACAGGAAAGACTTCAAAATGATCATGGATGAGGGTGTGTATGTGGAGAGAAACAGGAGTTCCATTTCTGGATTGTGTTGATAGACAGAAACAAATGGCGTGATTCAGAAATTATTCACCACTTACACTTGACAATCTCAAATTTTGGCCGAGCCTCTTGAGAATGGATATTAATTAATTTTTCACAGGATTTCCTGATAATCCATTTATCTGCACTATTGCTTCAGAAAGAATTTCCAGAATTTAGGATTTAGGCTCAACGACCTAATACCTAATTCTCTGAATGACCCTAGGAGCAGATTGAATTTTCACCAGTGATTTTTCAGGGTGAGCTCAGAGTTTAACAACATTATTGTCTGTAGGAAGTGACTTCCCCAGTGGTTGTTGGAAGCAGCTCAACCTTAGGATTAAGAGTCAAACAGCTGTGCGCGATGCTGCGAGGGCACTAACTATTCCTCCCCAGTATCACAGATCTGCAAGCAGGCTGGACTCTCTGCTAGCCCGTGCCCTTGATCTCAGAGAACACAACTTTTTGTTTGAAAGACTTCCAAAAGATAAATCTCAACAGGAGCTTGTTAAACATATTTCCCCCCTAGACACTCCAAAATGTGTTTTCATTGAGTAAAATTAGATATGTTTTAAAATAATTTCAGGCTTGAAATATGTCCATTTACGTTTTCAAACTTGCTTCAAATTGATTTAATCTCACTTATAAATTAATATTGTTGTTCATGTTGTTGACTATCTGAAACAATGCTTAGATGTACCTGAAACAATGGCTAGATGTGTCTGATACCATAATCCCTTATTTTCACTTTTCTTCAGAAGTAGAGTGAAAATAAGATAAACTTTTTTCATCTTGTCTAAAGATGATGATGTAGTCAAACTCACAGAAGCAGAGAGTAGAGAGGTGGTTGCGAGGGCCTGGGGAGAGGGGGAAATGTGGAGTTGTTCAACAAGTATAAACTTTCAGTTATGCAAAACGAGTAAGTTTGCAAGGTCTACTGTGCAATCCTGTGCCTGTAGGTAACAGTATTGTATCATGCACTTAAAACTTTGTTAAGTGGGTAGATCTCATGTTAAGTGTTCTTAGCACAATAAAAAAATAAAGATGATTATGACCTTTTCTTTATAGCCCATGTGTCCCATTTTCATACCTCTCTAATACCAACTATGTCGAATGAATATCAAGTGAACCCTTTGTCTTTCTGGGTTTTTTTGTTGCCACTTCTGGCAAATGTCCTTCTTCCTAAAATCCCTATGAATTTGTCTTAGATTCTTAGAGGCAAAATTTCTGGTACTCCAGTTAACCACATTTGGATCTTGCCTTTTTCCATGATCTTGGTTTCAAATTAATTGAGCAATGATTGTCCCTAAATCAGCAGTTAGTCATTAAAATATTTCTGACGTGCTTGAGACTCAATAAATATGGTGACTCTTAAAATGAGGCAGGTCATTATGGCGAGAGAATGATTTCAGCAACGTTCTTATCAGAAGTAAAAACAATATAGGAGGCATGCAGATAAGGTAGAAATAATATGGAAACTAGAATGATAATATAGGATGACAAAACTAAAATACCGATCAATTTGTGGAAATGACTGTGTTACCGTCCTTGTCCTATGCGCACTCAGTAACGATTTGTTGAGATCACTTTAACTGCCATTGGATCACTTTATTTTTTTTCTTTCTTTTTAAAAAATTTTTATTGGGGGTATAATTGATTTACAATGTTGTGTTAGTTTCTGCTGTACAGCAAAGTGAATCAGTTATACATATACGTGTATCCACTCTTTTTTAGATTCTTTTTCCATATAGGTCATTACAGAGTATTGAGTAGAGTTCCCTGTGCCCTGTGCTGTACAGTAGATTCTTATTAGTTATCTCTTGTATATATAGTAGTGCGTATGTGTCAGTCCCAATTTTCCAATTTAGAGTCTGTCTGTTCTCTCGTTTCCTAGCTAATGCAGGCTAGAGGGAAAGCCCAACCAGCAGTTCAAATAATGGAACTTCCGAAAGTATGGACGTGAACATCTCCTCTAGAGGAGAAATCACTAGGATTAAGAAGGCAGGGTTAATAGGGCCTCCTCTTGAGGAAAATCCACCTAGTGACTCAAAGATTACTCTCAGCTTTGGATCTGGAACATAAGAGTAGACCCAGAAAAAGATCTCTCAGTTTTTCCCAACTGACAGCGTTCATTTTTTTTTTCTCTCTTAATTCACAAAACCAGGCTTTCACCCTCGAGCACCGACTGCATCTAAATCCAGCTGGCCTCCATATAACACACTCTGGTTTTCTACCTGGGCATTCTGTTATTTATTCAACAGTATTTATTGATTATCTACTATGTGCCAAGCTGTGGGTATCATTCTTAATATTAGTAATGAAAGACTATCTCAAACTGCCACCATGTAACAGGCCTGTGGCCAATTAATGATCTAAACGTGTTGATTATGGAATTTTAGAACTGGATGTTAGAACTTAGGTAAGGTACTTAGGAAACCTCTACATTTTACACATGAGGATGGGAAGGCTCAGAGAGATTTTATGACTTGTCCTAGATCACGCAACCAAGTTTTGGCCCGGCCCAGACTTGAACTTTTGGTGTCCTGCTACTCCAAAGGACAGTGCTCTTTTCACCACTTCAGTCTGCCTCTCAGGATGGTTCTGTAAAGTTCTGCTAACAAATGTGGAGATAACGTATAGTCATTCCTTCAGATTTCTGGTCCAAATGACACAAATATAGACTTGCCACTTCAGTGGGAATATAGGTAAAATTCAGCTCCGGGGAAACTATACACTGTACATGGTTGAAGGAGATCTGTTTTGAAATGCAAGGGCTTTTACTTACATCCTTAGTTATAGGACCACTGTCTCTAGGTGAAAGCAACATAGCTTGTCTCTCTGTAATGTCTGTACCTGTGCCCAGACTTCTCTTCCTGCCCCTCTCTTCTCTGAGGTATCTCAAGCAAATCAGTATCTCACCCTTCATCCCCTCTATACATGGTTCTGAGCTACTCTTTATGTGTTATTAGGTATTTGTGGTAATATTCACCCTAATTCTTTTTTCCACAAGTAGGACAGACAGAAAAAAAAAAAAGAATAATCAATGACTTGGTTCTTTATCGCTTTCAGGTTTTTTATTTCTGATTTGCTTCATAGCCATTAGGATTTTCTACCTTTGTGGCTTCCAAATCTTTTGTAATTCAGAGAACTTTTATTTTTTTGTTCTTACTCACTTTCAGCCTGGCTTAAAATCAATGATCAGTGACTTGGTTCTTCTCTGTTACTTTCAGGTTTTTTAAGTTTCTCATTTGCTTCGTGGTCATTAGGATTTTCCACTTACGTGTCTTCCACATTTTTTGTAATTCAGGAAACTTTAATTTTTTTGCTCTTACTCAGTTTCAGCCTGGCTTAGGAATCTCAAGGTTTGGATTCTAAGTGACTAACGAACTGATGGCCTTAGGTAAATCCTAACTTATCTGTACTTTACGTTGCATTGGTAAAACATTAATTGAATAAAAATATGCTTTTATACAAACATACCTACTCAGCCAAACTGTTGGCTCCTTAAGGACAAAGATTAGGTCCCAACATCTGCACTACCTTATACATAATAGATTCAAAATAAATATTTGTGAATGAATGAATTAATCAGCAAGCAGTCAAGTCACCCAGTTGGTTAGTATTTGTGATGTATAAATACTATCCATCAGACAATTTAACCTTCACAATAAAATGGATTTACCTTGGGATTTGCTGCTACTGTAATTTTGTAGTGCACGATTCAAATAAGTTAATTTTGTGCACCTTAAGAAGCTGAAGGAAAATTATCAGTTTAGCATGCCTAACTTTTTCTCATTTGTGAGATAGAATATTATTTTCTTTTCACAGAGGTACTCTACGTCTTTAGTAGTTGCTTCTAATTCTTCCACATCACTATTTCAGAGCCTTGGGCCTGGCTATCTTAAAAAGGGAAAAAAGAAGGTATGGGGGAAAAGATGGGTTTTAAAGAAAATAACTTCATCTGTTCAAAAGATTCAAGAAGGAAATATCTTAACATTTGAATATTGACATCTAAATAGGGTAAAGATGCACTCTGTATGTGTATGGGAGAAGGGCTTTATATCTGATCGCTTTTTCACATCAGCACATGAATGAACCAACTTATCTGACTTAAAATATTAATTATAATCTATGAGACAAAAATCAGTATTGTATATGAGTATGTATTTTCCCCAGTGTCATTCAAATAGACTTTTTTTGAGAAACAAGACACTTACCAAAGAGTTAAGGCTCTTGACGTTGAATGTTGTTGTTGTTTAAAAATGGCTCCATTTCCCTTACTTTTAAAACGTGGTGAACTGTTATAACATGCAGTCTATGGTAAGTTGATCAGATATTGAAAAATCTATTTTTCATTATTTTAATGCAACATCTTCATGGGGTTTTTTGTTGTCTTGTTGTTATTATTTTTACTACATAAGCCTCTCTCTTTTAAACTCCATGCTACAAGGACCAATGATATCCATTGCCTACAACAGAGTCTGGTACATAGTAGGTGCTCAAAATTTGTTACATGAATAAATGGAAGAGGACCTTTCATATAACCATGTTTAGCATGACATTCCTACTTATAGTTTTTTTCTCCCTTTTTTTCTGGGGTTTTTACAGTTGTTTTATGTGTGTGTTTAGTCTAAATCTTAAATTCTGAAGATACAGTCACTTAACCCTGTCTTCCATCTACTTTCTTTTCTTAATTTCTGGCAACGATGTGAAAATAATGGTGCTTATGTCTTTGTAACGACAGAACTTCCTTTGTCTTTTCTTTAGATTCATCTTAATCCTCAGTGACTCATATTTAAGAAATGAACTGTGCAGCTGTGGTGGAGCTAAGCCCTTGGCAACAACTCGAGGGGCAAACAAGTGGTCTCTCACAATGGATGGGTGGTCCTTAGCCTTGAATTATTTGCTGTTCGGTTTTAACAATGGAATTGCATCATCAAACAGTGTCTTGAACTTTTTCAGTTTGATGGGACCTTTAAGATCCATTTCCTTATTTGACAGACTTTGCTCCAATAATTATCTCCACTTTCCCCCGAGGTCTTTAATATATTCTTCTCTGCTATGGTGACCAACTGTCCTGGTTTGCCTGATGCTGTCCTGGTTTCAGCATTGAAAGTTCCGTGTCCTTAGTGCCTGGCAAACAAGGATGGTTGGTTATCCATCTTTCAGTCTGTGTTCAAACCATTCCTATCCTAAAAAGAACGTATCTCTCTTTGCCTTGCGACCCTCTCTGTCCTGTCCTCCTCTTTTCCCTCTCAGAAAAAAAGATACTCCACGAATAGTTGTCACTTGAAATGCCTCCTCCTTCTCCCACTTACTCCTCAACTAAACCTATTTCCAAGGCTACTGCCCTCCGCTGAAATTGCTCTCACCGAGTCTGATGAACACTTCTCAGTGCTGATCTTGCTTTACTTCTGTGTCATGATTGGACACTCTTGGTCACTTTATTCCTCTCAAACTCTCACTCTCTCTTCAGTAGTTTTACACTCCTTACTTCCCCCAGTCTTTACACCTATCCAGTCCTTTTCGGCCTTTCATTGGATCCAGTTCCTCTGTCTGCTCATTACATTTTTATCTGTGTTCTCCAGAATTTTCTTTTCCTCTCACTCCACTGAGCAATCTCATCTACTTATGTAATTTTAATCCTTGCCTGTATGCATAATCTTAGGCACTCAGTGGATATTAGCTTGGTGAGAGAATGACTCCTACATCTCATTTCTTCTCCCGAAACATTGGATTCGAAACTTGTTTCCTGCTGGGAAGAACGTTACGTCTCCGAGCTGAGCGTATCACCTCCTCTTACTCTGTTCCCCATACAGACCCCCCTCATAGGAGTCTGGGATTTTAATATTCATCTTTATTTATTTTATGCTGAACGTGCACATGAGATGTTCTGGATCAGAGACAGATCTCCTTGAATTACTTTACAGTAAATATCATCACTACCTTCCACCCTCTGTTCAAGCCTTACCCCTAAGGAGACATGGTGAGATCTGATGAAAATTTTCTCACATGAGTGGCTGGGTGCGTGCTCCATAGGAAAGTAACCAGGGAAAAATGATTTTTCTCTGCTTATAAAGGAGAAGTAGGCAATTGTCCTCTT
Source organism: Balaenoptera acutorostrata (assembly GCF_949987535.1). Classification (NCBI taxonomy): domain Eukaryota; kingdom Metazoa; phylum Chordata; class Mammalia; order Artiodactyla; family Balaenopteridae; genus Balaenoptera; species Balaenoptera acutorostrata. The sequence goes on along the minus strand of NC_080085.1, from coordinate 27,884,840 downwards.
CTCCCCCCTGAAAGGGTCTCCTTGGAAACGTGATGGGCCTGAGTCCCAACTCCAACTTCTCTAGGAGCCAGCTAGCCCCATGCATCTCAGGTTTTACAACCTAGAAATGTCTCCAAGGTCTTGGCTTTATATTTTCGAAATGTAAATACCTACAGAGATAGCTACTCCAGTCTTTCTGACAACTTGGAGCTTAACCTAGGAAACTACTCTGGGCTATAACCATTTGGCCCTCTGGATCAGAGAAATTAACTAGACAGATGACTACAGATCTAATTCCCATGGTATGGGAAGGTGTTCACGAGGCTAGACCTTTTTATAGGTGTACTGAGAAATCCAGGAGAGTTTATTTCCTCACATTTAGTTTAATTGCACGCAGCGTTCACTCCTTTACTCAAGCTAGAAACTAGGAGTCATCCTTGCTCCTCCCCTTCTCTTCTCCAGCATCTATTCGGTTACCAAATTCCCACATCTCTACTCTCTAAACATTTCCTTACTCTGTCTGTCTCTTTTTTTGCCCTGGTACCATTGCCCTGGTTCAGATCCTCATAATCTTTCACTGAATTCTTGCAATTGCCTCCGTTTTCTCTGATTCCATTTCTGTCCTTCTCAAATACATACTCTGTACTAATGTCAGAGAAATCTATTTGAAATGCACACATGCCCATGCCACTCCCCTGCTTAAATCCCTTCAAAGGCTCCTGATTACCTATGAGACAACACCTAGACTTCTTAGCAGGGCGTATATGGTCATAGGTTGAGGTTCAAATCCTGACTTAAAGGTCTAATATAGTTTAAGATAAGAACAGTACCCTGCTTCATCTCTGGACATGTCTTCTCCTTGTACTTTATCTTCTAGAAACACCGGCCTACTTGAGATAACTGCACATGCCGCACTGAATTAGCCTTCTGTCTTCGCACCTGCATTTTCGTCTTCTTTCTTCTTCCTCTAACCTGCTTTTCCCTGGCTAACTCATCATGTTCATGCTTTAGAATTCTTCTTGAATACTATCTTCTCCAAGAAGCCTTTCCCAATTTCCTTTCCCATATTGTGCAAGCCTATAGCACTTTCCACATTGTGTTGAAATTATTTACATGTTCGACTCTTCCACTATTTACTATAAGTTCCTACACAGGAAGGGCTGTTCTGCATTCAACTTTGTATTTCTGGTCTTTAGTATAACCACTGACACATAGTAGTTCAATAAAGGGAGCCATTATTATTTTTATAATTAGTAATATCAGTATCAGCTTCCTATTGTCAAGTCCAAATGGAGAGACAAAGTAAAATAATAATTTTCCTGAAGCTAGAAAAATTAGATGTTTGAAAAAAATACAGGAATACAAGAAATGTATACACATATACACATACATTCACGTGTGTGTGAGTGCACACGCACGCACACAAACACAGAGATTGCAAATGAAATATTAGAGGGAAAATCAGCTTTACATGTAAGCAAAGTAGATAACCCACCTACTCTGTATGATTTCAAGGGTGCAAGAATATCCTACTATACAGAAATTACATCCCTATCCACAGGCTGAATCCTAATATTCCACTTAACGAATTTCATTATTTTGGCTCAAAAACCTTGCCTCTCTCTACTAAACTGTAAATAACTTGGAAGGTGAATCATTTTGCAAAGTATCAGACTCAGGATTCCTTTGAATGGTGAACACCATTAGGATTTTATTTATAAATGTGTCATACATTCCACTTCTAGAGCACTCCTGTAACATGATACATCTGAAGTTTAAAGGAGATACTGCTAAGTTTTCTCCCAGTAACAGAGCACAGTTTAAATTCAATAGGCAACATTACTAAAAATAGGATAGAATTGAAAAAAGATATGAATAATTAAGCCCTAGATCAGGGCAATTATTATTACTGTTGTTTTTACACTGGTCTTTTAGCATTTATGTGATATTTAATACTTTAATTAACATCTTCCCTTCTGGGATTGCCGCATCTGGGTTAATAACTATCTTCAGTGGTTTCAGAATATCTGTTAATTTATCCTAGCCTCTCAGGATGTCTCACAACCCTTAGCACTTGGTTATATATGAACTTTATTGTTTTCTTTGTTTCTAGTGTGTTAGTTTTCTCCCTTCGTTTGGTTCAGAAACTTCTTGAAGGCAGAAAGTGTGCATTTTGCTTTTCTTTTAATCCCCTGTATCAAAGAAGATTACAGATTAGAGAGTAAAATTGATAACTAATTTAGATGACCTCAAAACACCTGTTCTAGGCTCACTTTTTTTAAAATTAATTTGTTTATTTATTATTTATTTTTGGCTGTGTTGGGTCTTCGTTTCTGTGCGAGGGCTTTCTCTAGTTGTGGCAAGCGGGGGCCACTCTTCATTGCGGTGCGTGGGCCTCTCACTATCGCAGCCTCTCTTGTTGCGGAGCACAGGATCCAGACGCGCAGGCTCAGTAGTTATGGCTCACGGGCCTAGTTGCTCCACGGCATGTGGGATCTTCCCAGACCAGGGCTCGAACCCGTGTCCCCTGCATTGACAGGCAGATTCTCAACCACTGCGCCACCAGGGAAGCCCTAGGCTCACTCTTTTATAGAAACTTGTTCCCACAATTTCTACCTTCAGTATACCTCAAAACATTTCTCTTGTTTTCAAAGTCGTCACAATGGAAAATGTAATGGGTATTTTTCAAAAGCGTTGAGTTTTTACTTAGTTTTTTATTAGTTTATTCATTATTAGTTTTTATCAGTTTACTATTAACACATCATTATGTTCGTTGTCAGACATTTCGACAGAATTAACTGGTGATTATGAATTAGATCGGTTGTATACTTCAGTACAACCTAAGTTTTTCCAAGTGGCCCTTTAGGCTTCCCATTATGGTCTTGACATCTGTTCTTTTGGGTGTGTGTAAGTTTCATTAGCCCTGCTAGGGTTTTTTGTTTTTTGTTTTTTGGTCTTCATTGCTGTGTGCGGGCTTTCTCTAGTTGTGGCGAGCGGGGGCTACTCTTCGTTGCGGTGCGCGGGCTTCTCATTGTGGTGGCTTCTCTTGTTGCGGAGCATGGGCTCTAGTCACGCGGGCTTCAATAGTTGTGGCACATGGGCTCAGTAGTTGTGGCGCACGGGCTTAGTTGCTCCGAGGCATGTGGGATCTTCCCAGATCAGGGCTCGAACCCGTGTCCCCTGCATTGGCAGGCGGATTCTTAACCACTGTGCCACCAGGGAAGCCCCCTGCTAGGGTTTTGCAATATATATCTTACAACTTTAGCTCCAGATTTCAAGTTTGGTCGTCAAGTTATATAAATAAATCACTCTTATCTTAATCAAAGGACATTAACATATCTTGAAAGCTCCCCTATCCTCTCCAGAATAATTTTACAAACACAGTGTTTTCCTGATTAAAAGAAAGATCTGTCGAGCCTTCTTTATCATTTTATGACTGTCAGTTTATAAATAAAGGAGATAGAAATTGACCTGGGAATTTCATAACCAAGTTCTGAGTACCCAGGATTAATTTTGAGAAGAATGCCACAAGCCACATAAGCATTTCTTTTCATCTCATTTCACAGGCCTTCAGGAGGGAATTGAAAACGAAAGAACCTGTAATCATGAGTACTCTTGAGACTGTACGAATATTTCTGACAGAGCAGCCTTTGGAAGGACTAGAGAAACTCTACCAGGAGCCCAGAGGTAATTGAATGTGGAACTGTAATAACATATTGATAGAAGGATCAGTGGTGACAGAATGACCCATCCATTTTTGCTGGCAGTGTCTGGATAGCTCTCATATTTTCTAGGTTAAATAGAATCAATTCAAATTAAACCTTGATGTTGAAAAAGAAAAAGGAATCATAAAGCAGCATGCATAAATCTGTTTGCACATTCATAAATAAACATTAAAAGAGATTAGCGATCAATTATTGAAACATTTAGAAAATAATAAACAAAAGAGATAATCTGTGAGGAGGAAGTTTATTGTCACAAAGACTACAAGCTAATTTTCAATTTAAGAGCCTGCCTGAAGTAAATTAGAGCTTGTGGTGTGCATCCTAACATTTTTCTACTCAGTAGCTTAAATGAATCTTGGATTATCTGATTGATATAAAGTAGAACAGATTCACTCAGGAAGACACGACTTCAGATGTGCTAAACTATATCAAAATGTATGCCAAAGTATAAAAGAGCCATTAATCAGTAGGTTGGCCTCTTGTTAAAGTGTACTCTTTCTTTTTTCCAGTATGACCTTTTCAACAATGTTTTTTTTTTAACACGAAAATGAATGTGGCCTAAAACCTTGTTGTATTACCAATTTAGAGCTGCCTCCTGAGGAGAAAGCCCAGAATGTCACACGGCTCCTACGAAAGCAGGCTGAGGAGGTCAACACTGAGTGGGAAAAACTGAACCTGCACTCAGCTGACTGGCAGAGAAAAATAGATGAGGCCCTCGAAAGACTTCAGGAACTTCAGGAGGCCACGGATGAGCTGGACCTCAAACTGCGCCAAGCTGAAGTGATCAAGGGATCGTGGCAGCCCGTGGGCGATCTCCTCATTGACTCCCTCCAAGATCACCTCGAGAAAGTCAAGGTACCGTCTACTGCTTGGCTTCAGGGCCCTTTGAGAGATTCAAAACAGGTTCTAATCTGAACTCATCTGCAGTATTTTCTTCTCACAAAGTTAAAAATAGGACCCTTAAGCATTCGAAATCTTTCACAAATTCAGTCTTCTGGCACATGGTATTTTCTCTAAGAGAAGATAGTGATCTAATCATGTCTGTCTTCAGTAATATAAAATGAAATATTAAGAAGTTACAGGGCAAAAAATTCATTTTGATTTTGCTATCAGGGAATTAACCTAAGTGTACTAAAATTGTCTGATTTACATGTGTATGCGTGTGTGTATTTGTGGTTCTTAGTATCACAGTAGGGAAAAATACAACATTTAATCAAGAGCCAGGAGTCTAGGTTTTGGCCTTTTTGCTAACTGAATTATATGACTTGGGTGAGTTCTGGTTCTGTGAGCTGAGACCAGTAATGCTGCCCTTCCCTGAGAAGGCAATGTGTATAATACAATTTTGAGTTGGATTAGTCCACTGCAGATATTAGGAAATATCACTCTATATTTGGAATACTGTCCATGAGACCAAAATTAAATTCCCTTATGGCACAAAGATGATAAATGTATTTATAAAGAAAAAATATACATATTTAGGAGTATCATTTTGAAAACCAGCAACTTGAAACATATTTTGTCTATTTATCTAGTGTCAAAACTAACAAAAGTCCTCCCAGATCCAAATGCAGAAGAAGTGAAATCCTCACCTGCATTTGGCATGTTTACCAGCCCCCTCATTCTGGAAGGTCTCTTCTCCCTTGGCTTTCATGACACTGTTTCATCCATATTCTTCTTCTTCCTTTATTTTCCTCAGTTCTGAAACTCTACCCCCCCCCCCTTCAGATGTTGGTAACCTTAGCTCAGTTCCCTTTTTATTCTATAAAAACCTTAGCTCAGTTCTCTTCTTATGGTATAAATGCTCCCTAGTTTGAAATGGCATGGATGGTAACAAATCTAAATTTCTAGTCTGAATCTCTTTTCTGATCTGCTAACCCATATGCCATTAGAATTGAAATGCAACCATTCTGAAAGCAAGTCCATTTGTTCTCCTGTTTACCCATTCCCCTACCGATATCCCTTTTTACCTGCCCTTTCTTCTGTGTTTCCTATTTCAGTTAATGGATCATAATCCAACAAGTTGCTCAGGCTAGAAACTTGAGGTCCGTCCTTAAATCCTTCTACATTTTCATTGACTGCACTTGATTGCTCATTTTACCTCAGAATATCTCCTTTATATTTTCTCTCCTCTTTTCAACCAACGTCCTGTTCTGGTCCCCAGCATCTGTTAGTCACGTTGTTTTATTATACATCCTTAAATCCCATTCCCCAGTCAGTGTAGCTGGCATATCACAAACACTGCATTTTAAATATTTGGTTAGTGAAATGAATGAATGAACAGTTTCTTTATTGATATTTCTGTATTTCCATTCTTTCCCAACTCTAATCCAAACTCTTTGCAGGAAGCTGCCTGCCTGACGATGAAGTCCAGTGGATGCAGAGGGCAGGTGGCCCTGTTTCTTCCTAGCCCTGGCTTAAATTTCTGACTGTTGCTTCTGTCCTCTAGGCCATTCAGGATACACTGACCACACCCCCCTTTACACCAATATGCCATCTTTTTTCGTAACTCTCTGCCTTTGCATATGTTCTTCTCTCTGCCTGGATCAGCCCACCTTATCTGCCTGGTGAACTTCCACTCAGCCCTCAAGGCCCAACTCAGATGGCATCTGTCCTTAGAGTTTTCCCCGTCTTCCACCCCCAACTCCCACCAAGCAGAAGAAACTGCCCTTAATTCAGTGCTTTCATAGATCACCACACATGCTTAAATTGTCACACTTAAACTTCACATATATTGTGGCAAGTCACTTATGTATTTTTTTTCTTCCATAGAAAGTAAGTGAGGTTCCTAAGAGCAAGGATCCAATTCAGTTTCTTTATTCCTTCTCTCAACAGTTGTTTGTGAGCTACTGTAAAATGTGCTATACCTGTAGTTATAAATGAAACAGACTCGGTCTTTGTCCTCATGAAGCCTACAGTCTAATGTTGAATTGAAAAACTCTTCATTATAATAGTAGGTGAAGATTTAAAAGGAGATTAAAAATTTGACTGTAACTTCCAAAATATCTTCGCCAACATTCTCTGACCCCATGTCTAATATTTAAAGCAATGGTTAACATTTCTGTGTACATAAAAATTAATGTTTTGAAATGTATTACCTATTCAGCATTAAAAATACTGAATTTTATCCAAAAATATAGGAACTAAATTCTTAAAAATGTTTCCCCCAAATGGCAAATCAACTTAAAAGAATGTCCCAAAGGAAGTAAATTAGTTAATAAATCAAGTGGCTGAATGTCTAGGCTTTAGAGCAGACATAAAGGATTCATTCTGAGCCATATCTATCACACAGGAGCATTAGTAGGATAATGAATATGGATGGAGAATGTATACAGCATGACTTAATAACAAAAACTAACTAAAAGCAGAACAGCTCAAATAGCAACTGGCCCTTACCCAACCCTATTTGCAGTCTTCTTTTCAGTTCCCCTCTCTCATCTGTTCTTGATCCTAAGTCATTTCCCACGCCCTAATTGGTAAGACTCCTCATCCTCATCCCAATAATAACAAAACATATATACATTAAATGCTTGTTTAAAAAGAGCTTATGGGACCTCCCCGGTGGTCCAGTGGCTAAGACTCTGCTTTCCAGTGCAGGGGGAACGGGTTCCGTCCCTGGTCGGAGACCTAAGATCCCACATACTGCGGGGTGCGACCAAAATTAAAAAAAAAAAAAAGAATATGTGTGTACTGGTCATAGTAGATGTGATTATTTTGGTTTCTAAACCAGTATTGTACAAATATTTTATGCATATCTTAAAACTATAGATTATATGAATTCATATATATTTATTTCCCTTCAGTAGTTCCTGTTCATTTTGCAATGGAAATGAAAACCCATCTTTTTTTCTGTTGCATCTCAATGGTACCAGATTTGAAACTCTGAAACTTTGGTGGTGGTAGTTTATAAGGAGTGAATTTTATTAACTAAAACTTACTTTGAAAAGAAGTAGAAGAGTACTGAAAACCACTATTCCCATTTTTCTACTCAGCAATTTAAGCCCTCAGAGGCTCCACGCTGTAGGGAACTCCAAACAGATAGCTAGGCAGGTAGCCAGAAGAACATTTTATATACCCATCTCAGTTTGTTTTCATCACCTCAGTGACTGTCTCATAATATCCACCTCCATTCGGATCTCATTTGTTAAAGAAGTTGTTATTTAAGTAACTATGGAATGTGTATTTCTGTGGGATTTAACATTATATCATTTCATTAGCAAATGCTGCTTTTGGATTTGGAGAATGGATAAAACAACAACTAAGTCCTGGGACACTATGGATATGGCCTTATTACTAGTAATCATCTTTAGGACAGTGTACATAAAATAAATCAAGAGAAAGGAACATAATGTTAATATTGACTATTCAGCTCACTAAGAGAATCTCACCCTTCCAAATATAGCTTCATAGGAATAACCACTAGAATAAAATTTAAATTTTAAATGCCTCTTTATTTTTAAAATTCATGATTCATACTGCTTATCAAATATTTTAAGGGCAGAATCATGATTTCTCACTTTACTGGAAATAACACCAATGCTTATGTGACTATACAAATGTCCTTACTTTCCTTGTAGTAATGGGGAATGAGAATAACTCCTGGAATCACTAAGTGTTCTACATAGATCTATAAGTGGAACATATGCAGGTTTTAATAAAGTAGAACAACTTTTGCAACTAAAGTCTACATATGACATTTTTGTTCTTAAGAACAATTCCTGTGTGAAAAAGTTCATGTGAGTTGTTGTTTTCCCCAGTTGTCTCTTTGTTCTAATCTACCATGGTTTCTTAACACAGATTGCTCCATCATTCTTGAGCCGGAAACATTTCACTGCCCTTAGTTTGCCAGTTGACTTGAAACACAGTTTTTCACACACCATGGTTAGGCTCTCCCAGGCTGCCATCTTGGGATATGCAAACTTGTCACATCTATGTGGTTATGCATTTTACGTTTTTGTTTTGTGTTTTAATCAGACTTTCAACTGACATTTTTTACTATGAAAAGTCAAGGACAGGGACTCTGTGAGTTTTTCCTTGAAGTTCTTACAACAAAATATTTTAATTAGACCTTTTTGGAATTATAATTGAGAATAATGTAGTGATGTGTGTAGTAGAAGAGGGGCTGTGACGATGAAGCCACCATGCCATCCTGACTGACTTAATGTTCAACATTCACATCTAAAAATGTAAGAAGAAAACTGGCACATGCTTCCCTTCAGACTACCTGTGGCTTGGCTTATCTGAGAAATTTGTCAAAGAAATGCTATCTCAGAATTTGACATTGAGAAAACCAAGTATGTTTCCTCCTGATAGGTAATGTGAAATGTGATGTAACATATTAGAATTTCATATTCACTTTTGGAAGCCGGAAGCTTTCAGCCGTGTTCACATAACTCTGTCTTGCCATACTGTTTTTCTCATCTTAACCCTGGTTCTAATATTTTATTATTATTTTATCAATTTTGTTTTATTTGTCATTTATATGAGTTGACCTTAAATCCTTTCTTATATATGAGTTTTACAGAGAAAGTTTATAATCCTTTCTTGCAGAGATAGGGGATGCAGGGTTAGACAGAACCATCACAGAGCAGCCCTTAAAATGATTCAAAATATGTAAGCTCTCCCCACTCTGAATAAAGGATTGATATCTCCACAGTGAATAAGGTGTACTACCTGTAGTAGGAAAAGGAAAGCTTAGTAATATTTTGTTACTTGTTATTGGCTACAAATGAATTGCTCTGTGGAGGCTTTTGTTATTGTTTTTATACGAATGCTATGTGTACTATGTAAGCCTTTGATGGAGAAGAAAACACAAACAAAAAAGATATAATCCTTTATAAATCTGGGTTAAAAATGGAACTGATGCCTGTCTTATGGAGTAACTAGGGTTTTATCTAGTTTTCAAAGCATACAATTGTGATGTTTTAAAGCATAGGATCCGGCCTTTAATATCTGGGAATATATCTATAAGAAGGCATATTATAGTAACTCTCACTTATATACTTCAAAAATATAGTATTTATTTTTTAATAGAATGGTCATTGTTGGCCTTACTAGAGCTTAGAAACTAAAGTAGGAATTAATCATCTTAAATTTCCTAACCAAATTATTTGTTTGATATAAAATTAAGTGTAAGTTAGTGTTGCCAGGGGAGCTTATTACTTAGTTCCCATGTATTCGCTCTCATTTCCTGCTTTGTTTATAAAGTTAAAAGCAAGTTACTTAGGGTAGCAATGTCAAATCACGTTCCTTACCGAAGGCATCTGACTTTAGATAGTGCTGTGTGTGTTTTTAAAGCCCCTACCTCGATTTAGGCAAACAGAGCCTTCGTTCACCATGCTATTCCCATCCTGCCTTTGAAACTTCTGAAAAGGCAGTACAGAGTAATTGTTTCAGACATCTGCTTAGCATACTTTGAAGTGCATATAAGTTCTTTTTCAGTTTCATTTGAACCCCAGCTGTCTTCACCGAAGTCTATAATCAATCTGAATTAAGTTGTCCTACTTCTCCTAATAAGTCTCTTATTAAGTTCTACATCAGCCTCTTAGGGAGACTTAAAAGCTAATTCATGTAGAATTGCCATTTTCTACTAATTCATTTGTCAGCTCTCCAAATTCCAAGGAAAACAATTGCAAAGACTATTAATTTGACTCTTCATAAACAACTTATGTAAGTGTAGTATACATTGGAACCAAGCAAATGATTTAAAACAGTGGGTGGGAGGAAATAAGTTGATGACATTCAACACTGCTTTCTTTTTGACTGTTTTGAGATGCCCTCCTCATTCAAAGCACAAAGCCATTTATTTCATAAGAGAAACATCCTTCTCTTACTTTCATAACTAAGATAATTACTGAGTGAACTTTGCTTAAAGATAGGAAGAGGCTTTAGAACAGTTGGAAAACGCACATGTTCTTTTTATTACTGAACTGATTTTAATTTGGACTTCTTTGTATTCCTTTGATGGAGTGTGATAAAAGAAGCAGCTAGAATTGGTTACCATTGTTACTGCATTAAATCAGAGTTGTACAGCTCTTCTTCTGGTCATGGAATATTTAGGGGAACATGGCTAATCAGGATGTTCAGCTAATGAGTTCATCTGACATTATTCTACTAAAGAAATATTTAATTAGATAATAAAAATTCCTCCAGAGAATATCATCCTTCCTACTATTTGAAAACAACCATGTCAAAAACTGATCCTTTAATATGCCAATCCTGTTTACTGTGGATTTATTCCAGAAGCTTTGTTTGTGGCTGGTAGTGATTATAAACAGTATTCCTCAAGAGTCTTGGGTAATAAAAAGACTATTCAAAACAAAAACTTAAGTCATATAGTATCAGCATTAACAGATCTAAAAACTCAATCATTCATTCATCTATGATACGGTTAAAACCTATACCCAGAGAAATCTGATCTCATTACAGAGTGTGAATGTTTATTTCATGAATAAAATCGTATTGGGAGTTATATTAATGGCATCTTAGTTTTCCTGAGAATATTATTATTTAGCACCAAGCTGAGAGAGCAAGAATTTGTATTAGCTTGCATGTATGGGTGTCTGTAACACATTAACTAGAAACAGTTTTAAAATGTGAGTTATTTAACTGAAATTCCGTATTTCCTTAGAAGATGGGAGCACACAGTCAGTATGTATTTTTTTAGTTCATCTTTATTGGAGTATAATTGCTTCACAATGCTGTGTTAGTTTCTGTTGTACAGGACATGGAAGCAACCTAAGTGTCCATCGACAGATGAATGGATAAAGAACATGTGGCACATATATACAATGGAATATTACTCAGCCATAAAGAGAAACGAAATTGAGTTATTTGTAGTGAGGTGGATGGACCTAGAGTCTGTCATACAGAGTGAAGCAAGTCAGAAAGAGAAAAACAAATATCATACGTTAACGCATATATATGGAATCAATATGTATTTTTATTCCCCTTTGACATCTACCAAAGTTGCAACAATTTTGGGAACAGATGTGCCTATGGTACTAATGTAATTCTTATTTTAATGGGTCCTGAGAAAAGTAAGCTTTTTCAAAAAAGATCTTTCCATACTAAACTAATATTTTTAGTTATAGTTTACAATTACTATGGATTTTTCTATCAACAGTACTTGACAAAAGCAGTGCTTCTCAAACTTTTCTACTTCAGTTCTCTTAATGGCCAAGGAGATGAAGCTGGATATCTTCCCCTTCCACCTGTTTACCTCCTTTTCCCACGAGCATGAGCTTTCTTTGGTATTTATTTTTTAAATCTCATTTCAATTTTGTAGTCTTCTCCAAAATGGATTTGTTGTGTTTTAATATAAAGATGTTTTTCTCCAACATATTAAGTAAAATGAATCCTCCAGTATATTCACCTATGGGTATGAAAGCATAATTTGAGAAGCATGATAGGAAAAATTGCCCAATTTGTGCTGGCTTCATCTTTTTCCAACAACTTCTTTCTTTTATGTGCACATACACAAAGAGTAGATCCTTGCCATTTCAAATGTATCGTTCGCGCTTTCATCTGATCATTGTGATTCAAAAGGTCCATGACTTGTAGCTCTTTGTGATTTTGAACATAAATTCTTTGAGGCTTTTGTGCAGCAGTCACTTAACTAATGATTTAACTGGTGTTATAGGTCAGGTTCCCTGGAAGCAGACCCTGAGAACAGGGTTTATAGACAGTCCGCTTTCAGGAGAAGCCTGTGTGGGAGTTACGGAAGCATAACAAGGGAGATGAAAGAGCCAAGCAAGCATGCCATCTCAGGCAAAATCTAGCTTTGTGTCTTGATTCAAATGGAGAGAGCTCTGGAGTATGAACCACACAGCAAGAGCTGGTCTTTTATACCCCAGCCAGTCATTGGCTGTGGCCGGCGGTATGCTAGTAAACATTTATCCGCTAACTCTGAGGTGAACACGGATTTGTAGTGTTTTCCAATTGTCGTGGTGTAAGTACCCCCACCGTGGTTGATTCAAGCTACCAACATGACCTCACCGAAGGCAGACTTGGGAAGAGACACACACTATTGACTCTTGGGCTCTGCTCCAGCGCACCACTGGCTGTGGCCCACCACTAGAGACATGAGTTACCTCCCAGGCCAGGAGTGTGTGTTACCTCCTGGCATAGGGGGCTCCTATCAGCAGAGATCGCCTTTCTGAAGAAGAGAAGCAGCTGTGAGACATTAGTAGGCGACCATCATAGCAGCTGGGGGATGGATGCCCAGGCCAGGAAAAGTGTCCCCTACAGCCAGTAAGCGAACCTAGTAGCCCACTCGGGCTCCGTGTCTCAACATGGCCTTTTCCGTGCTGTTTTGTTCTTGCACATGCAGTAATTCTTTAGAGGTGATGAAGATTTTGTTTCTTTGTGAAAAATCTACCCTCCCCCTGCCCAACCTACCTCCTAGGTACTTCTTGGATTTGGTAATAGAAGAGAAGAGTTCATGGAAATGTCTAAGAAAGTGGTGATTATTAGTAAAGAAAATGGCTTTATAAGCAATTTTGGCTTTATAGTTACATAATCTCTACGTGTCTCTGTTGATCAGATATTTGCCAATTTGAGGATTCTGGGTATTCAGACATAGTCATTGGGAATGTCAAGAATTTTCTGTGGCAGTGACTCTCACCTTAGTGTGCATCAGAATCACCTAGAGGGCTTGTGGAAACCCAGACTGGTGAGCCCTTTCCCCAGAGTTTCTGGATCAGGAGGTCTGGAGCAGGGCTAAGAATCTGCGTTTCTAACCAGTTCCCAGGCGATGGTGACGCTGCTGGCCTGGGGACGCTTTGAGAAACATCCTTCCGTAGTAAAACTACAGTATATATGTGAATATATAAATACATACTTGTTTATTGTTAGTAATTCTCCAGTTATAAATAATAAATATATCACTTGTTATTTCTTTTATATCTAACAACATCCAGAACATTTAATTTAGAAATGAATGCAGGCACATGGCCTCCTGTGAGAGTGATTGATAGTTTAGGTAGGGAGCAGAGTTTCACTCTGAAACCTTGAAGTGAATAACGGCCTACTCCTTCTGAATCTCTCTTGTGAAAGACATTCACAGTTCTTTATTCCAGTTTTCTTGTTGGCATTTTAATGGCACTCATACAATTTTTGAGTTGCTTCAAAAGACTTAGAACTGAACTTGCCTTCCCACTCTTAATACTTTAAGATATTTAGTCACATAATATTCACTTTGTTTAAATGTTATCATATTTACCAATAAAAGCAATTAAATTTTAAAATACTCCTCATAATTTTCTGCCAAACATAGTGATTATAAACAAGTACTTTACAGAGTTTCTGAAATCGAGGGCATTCAGAATAGTTGAGACTATTCAACTTTTTAAAATTAAAACCTGCTTGCTAGGTGTGAATAGGTGATAACTTATTCAGGAATTCCTACATTTTCTAATTTATCTTGTCAAGCCACTGAGGCTCTGTGTTCATGATGGGAGGGTGTATGTTTGTGTGTAGAAATGGAGATGGATATGGGGTGAAACTGGGACAGTGACTGCGAGAAAGTAGGAAATAGTCTTAACTGCAGTAATTGGGGAAGAGGGATTTTTTTTCCCCCAAAGGTGGTGCAAAATCACTCTATTAAATGCCTGTGAAAAAGTTTATGGTTTTGGTATAGGGTGAGTGGTATATGTGATGAAAATTATGGGTGAAATATAATAGCAACAAATATGTTAAAATATGCTTTAACATTAAACAAGCAATATTTAAAACAAACGCTCCCCCTTATCCTGGAATCTTGGGGGGATAGGGGGATGGAAATCAAGGAAATTTTACATTAAAAGTAATTTGATTAATGTTTAATGTAAAAATGAAATAGCTATGTATAAACCCACTCAAGTATACATTAAATAATTGAGTTAACTGAATTAGGCGGAGTAAGGGCACATTGATTTTTCAATGTTTTCAAAAATTGGTCCACATATCAGTTATGCGTTTGTTTGTAAGCTTCAATATTTATTAAGTTTCCATGGTGTGTTCAGCCCTGAAATGTCAAACTCTCTTAACCAGAATGAGGCTGGAGAATCTAACACGAAGATAGATTTCTTCTCCTTTTAAAGAATTGATTTTTTATGGTGAAGTTTTTTTCTTCATATGGTTAAGAGCCTGCTGGTCCTATTTCAAAACACTTATTTTTAGAAGTCTTGTTCCCTGAGATGCCACATTATTATAGACTCAGTGGGCTCATTTGGAACTTTTCCCTATCAATATTCAAATTGTATCATCGTGATCTTAACATGGCATATTAAGCAAGTTAGCAAAGAGAATAAAGTCAATTTATCAGCAATATGTGCCAAAGTATATTGATTAAATAGAAACTAAAGTAAATGAGGGGTAAGCGATATATTGGTTTGTCTTCTGGAACTAGTGACAAGCCACCACTGAGTTTCATTTTATTTACTTATTTTCCTACTCTTAAAGGCTTTTACCCAATCTGGAGTCTGTACATTGCTGTCAACCTAAATCTTATTAGGTCTCATTAAATAATATACCCATTGAATTGCCCCGTGGTTTCAGGCCCTTGTCTGCCCAAGGTCAAGTAGGCCACATGCAAAACATTTCACCTCCTTCCCCCACCACTTGTCAGTTAGCCCTTGGCTTCCAGTATTTCCAGCAGAGAAAGCCTAAAGCCAAAAAAGAATGGTTCATTGTTTTCAACTTACAGAAACCCCATACTACAAGGGTTATCCAATATAATGGTGACTCTTGTACATCCAATAAAGCATAAGGTTAGAAGAAATATAAGCTAAACAAACGAGCATAAGTTCTATTGATCCTTTGACTTACACAGTGAATAAAATATTACCTTTGGAACCACCCTGACATTTTGTTATAAAGGTTAAAGGAAGATGTTTACAAGGTTGTCTCAGTGTAAAAATTGCCTGCAGGTTGGGGTTGAGTGTCCTGTGCAAGATGGGTCTTAAAGAAATCTGACCCACTTTGACTTTCAAAAAAATCTTGAATTCTTAGTGAAAAGATTGTGGGTTTTTTTTTAAAAGATCTTAAACCCTTTCTCAACTGAAGTAGTAAACTGAAATAGTACACTGAAATAGTACTCCTCTTTAGATGATCAATACAGCATCATTCCTACAGATTTTTGAGGATACATACTTTTTTTTTTTTTTTTTTGGGCCACATTGCACAACGTGTGGGATCTCATCTTAGTTCCTGGACCAGGGATTGAACCCGTGCCCCCTGCGGTGGAAGCACGGAGTCTTAAACACTGGACCGCCAGGGAAGTCCCACGCTCCTTTTTTGCAAAAGAAAACAGAAATCTATTACTGTTAACATCTGGTATCTTTTCCCCACACCCTCTCCAGCATTTATTGTTTGTAGATTTTTTGATGATGGCCATTCTGACCGGTGTGAGGTAATACCTCATTGTAGTTTTGATTTACATTTCTCTAATGATTAGTGATGTTGAGCATTCTTTCATGTGTTTGTTGGCAATCTGTATATCTTCTTTGGAGAAATGTCTATTTAGGTCTTCTGCCCATTTTTGGATTGGGTTGTTTGTTTTTTTTTGATATTGAGCTGCATGAGCTGCTTGTATATTTTCGAGATTAATCCTTTGTCAGTTGCTTCATTTGCAAATGTTTTCTCCCATTCTGAGGGTTGTCTTTTCGTCTTGTTTATGGTTTCCTTTGCTGTGCAAAAGCTTTGAAGTTTCATTAGGTCCCATTTGTTTATTTTTGTTTTTATTTCCATTTCTCTAGGAGGTGGGTCAAAAAGGATCTTGCTGTGATTTATGTCAAAGAGTGGTCTTCCTATGTTTTCCTCTGAGAGTTTTATAGTGTCTGGCCTTACATTTAGGTCTTTAATCCATTTTGAGTTTATTTTTGTGTATGGTGTTAGGGAGTGTTCTAATTTCATTCTTTTACGTGTAGCTGTCCAGTTTTCCCACCACCACTTACTGAAGAGGCTGCCTTTTCTCCATGTTGGTGGGAATGTAAATTGATACAGCCACTACAGAGAACAGTATGGAGGTTCCTTAAAAAACTAAAACTAGAACTACCACATGACCCAGCAATCCCACTACTGGGCATATACCCTGAGAAAACCAGAATTCAAAAAGAGTCATGTACCACAGTGTTCATTGCAGCTCTATTTACAATAGCCAGGACATGGAAGCAACCTAAGTGTCCATCGACAGATGAATAGATAAAGAAGATGTGGCACATATATACAATGGAATATTACTCAGCCATAAAGAGAAACGAAATTGAGTTATTTATAGTGAGGTGGATGGACCTAGAGTCTGTCATACAGAGTGAAGTAAGTCAGAAAGAGGAAAACAAATACCGTATGCTAACACATATATATGGAATCTTAAAAAAAAAATGGTTCTGAAGAACCTAGGGGCAAGACGCAGATGTAGAGAGTGGACTTGAGGACACGGGGAGGGGGAAGGGTAAGCTGGGACAAAGTGAGAGAGTAGCATGGACATATATACACTACCAAATGTAAAATAGATAGCTAGTGGGAAGCCAAATGTAAAATAGATAGCTAGTGGGAAGCAGCTGCATAGCACAGGGAGATCAGCTCCGTGCTTTGTGACCACCTAGAGGGGTGGGATAGGGAATGTGGGAGGGAGACGCAAGAGGGAGGGGATATGGGGATAGATATATACATACAGCTGTTTCACTTTGTTATACAGCAGAAACTAACACAACATTGTAAAGCAATTATACTCCAATAAAGATGTGAAAGAAAGAAAGAAATTATGAGCAAAAAGAAATTTTTTTTAAAAATCTGGTATCTTTGTTAGTTGACTACTAATCACTTTTTTTAAAAGGTAGATTTGGCCAATGGCTTAAGTTTTTTTTGAAATAACATTTGAGTCCATTGATTTAACAGCTTGACACTTAGACACATTTGTGTCCGTAGTAATTTATTCATCATTCACATGTACTTAAGTGGACATTATCATGATAGCACTTGTCATAACAGAACATAACAGGATATGAGTTTAGATCTTACCTGAAGATGTGATCAGAAAAATCAGAGGAATATCTTGAAAGTAAACTTCTCAAAGTATGGTGAAAAAAATGAAGAACAAAGTAAACTCTTGACTCCACTTAAGTAGCTAGATCTTTCACACACACACATACATATGTTGAGGTAAAAATAATAACCGCTAATATATCTGGAGGCGAAACATTGCTTAGAAGTAAATACGTAAGACTTTCTTTTCAGCCTAGGAATACGATGAAATGAACATGAACCGTTATAAGAAAAAATTTATCAATCTAATTTTTAAACATGCTGCTGCATAGATTTTAATGAAGAAAATCCATTTTATGTTCATTTCATTTGACATTAAGTAGTGGAGTATTTTCTTCTTTGTTGTTCCATTTGTAAGAAAGAAAGACATTTTGGAAAGACTGAAAACATTTATTAAATTCAGGAGCTACAGTAATCAAAGTAAAACTAAAAAATTATAGAAGAGCATTTTCCAATCATTTTCAGCCCTCTTCCATTTAATTATTTCTATCTCGGCTCTTAGAAAATTTATATTCATCTCTGATTCACTTCTGCTTTAGTATTTCTACGTTGATAACAATATATTGAATGAAAAATCAAATCAGCAAAATTCCATTTTGTTTCAGTAGTGAGTACCTTCCCCATAGAACTAAAAGAAATGTGTCCAGTATAAAGCAAACTGGGTGTAGTATATTGCATAGGTAATTCACAACCCTAGATTCCTCTATTAATTATTATTCCTACGTGCAGAGGTAGCCTAATTTGTTTTAATGGAAAAAAAGAATCTCGTGGGAACTGCTATGTACAACACGATACGCTGTCCTCCATTTTCTGGGTCAAAAATGTTGCATTTTATAGCTATGGACAGATTTTGGCTTGGAATTTATTTCTTTATAAACCTTTATAATAACAGTCCTCATTTAAATGAAATTATGTTCTTTAGAGTTAAGCTGTGGGATCATAGGAACTTGGTCTGTTGTGTGCACTGCTTTATGCCTAGTGCCTGGAACATTCCCTGGCATATAATGGGTACTCAGTAATATTTTTTTTTGGAATGAGTGAATAAATAAACATCTACAAAAGCACAGGGCAAAATGCTTTCTTCCTTTAAAAATTATTTTACAGATAACCTGCTCCCATTTGCCACCATCCTGTTACTTTTTTCCTGAATCTCCAAACGCTCATTGTCAATTGTTCTCCTTTCTGAAATGGCCACTAGCTTACACTCACTCCTCGACTTGACATTTTCCAGTTGAGCATGCCTTCATTGCACTTTTCAAGCCCTGTGACACAACTTCTCATAGCATGATTACATTGTTTTTTAATAACCCACTAAATTGTCTCTCTCCACTAATGATTGTGAACCCATTGAGAGTTCCATTTTCCCAGTGCATAGTAGATGTATACATAGTACATAGTGCATATAAAACAAGTGTTTTCAAGTGAGTAGCAATTAAAATCTAACAAAAAGGATTGTTGACAGTATGCCATTCCCCTTTGCAAAAACCTTCATTACTGTGCTGCAAAGCTCAGCTCCTTCAAACCCACCACAGTCTTGCTCGAAGAACACGCCCATGCTTTGTCTTCCACAACTGCCCTGTACCTCATGCTTCAACTTATTAAAGACTATTTGCACCTCCCCAAAGACATTAAGCTTTCCTACCTCTTGCCACTTGTTCAAGCTCTGAACAAATAGCTTTCCTCCTCCCACCATGCTGCTGCTTCCTTTATGTTTCATGTACCTACATCCCAATGTCTAGTTCAAGGAGCCCTTACAAAGCTACATGATAGAGGAGTGAGGAAAGACAGGTTTACCCCAGGGTGATATTAGAAGTTGGTGCCAAAGACTCAACTACCCGAGAAAGGATTTTAGTCAATCTTAGTCTGTGGCTTTCTCTTGGAGGAATTTATTACCCTCTGCTTTGCCAAGTCTCCCTGAGTTAGACTCAACAGGGCTCGTGTGACTTGGTATTCCCCACATTGTGGGAAACAATGCTTAATTGGTTGCAGGTGTAGTAAAAGAAGGAGAAATAGACCCAACCTTCTCGTTCATCTTTGCAACAGCCCGGGTGTGTCCATGTTACACTCCCCGTTTTACACAAGAAGAAATGCGTGAAAAATATTTGTAAATAAACTTTTTCTTTAGTGGAGAACCCCAGAAATGAGAGAGGGAGGAGAGAGACAGAGAGAGAGAGAGAGAGAGAGAGAGAGAGAGAGAGAGAGAGAGAGAGAGATGGAGAGAGAAACAGAGATCATCCATAATCTCACCTTCAGCATCTATAATCTCATTCCCTACAAGTGCCTCTTTGGGCAAAGTAGAAAAAGGTACCTCTTTGATCGAAGAGATCTCCAGCCCTGTGCCAGAGTTCACCAGTTCAGTAGTGGAGCCCAGGTTGGATTTCAGTCCCCTTGTCTCCTTGGCCAGGCCACTATATACCTCCAAATGGAGACCCCGCTGTGTAGCCTTCCCATCTTTTCCCGTGTGAGTATTTTTAAAGCTTTTATTCAGTCTTGCCAGAATGCCCTGCAGAAGGCTACCCCACGTGTATCACCACCACAAGAACATATCTTCCTGAAATAGATGACTCCCCCTTTTTTTCCCACTTGCTTCATTTTTATAAAAACCCCCTGGTTAGTACCAAAAACTTGAAAGTTACATTCCTGCCCAGAGCGTTAGAGATACTTCAGAAATCAGTGTATGCTCCAACATAAATCAAGTAATAGATCCAAAGAATTCAGATACAGAATCTGAAGGAAATAAGCAGGTTTCTCTTCTTTCACTTAGGAACTCGGCATCAGATTTCTGTAGGAAACTGTGTTTATGAAGCAATTCGAGAATAGCTGTTGATCTAAAGTATTAGTGCCTAATTCTCTTGACTGTTTATTCTTTAATAAAATGTATTGAGGGATTATCATGTACTAGGTACAGGCATACCCTAGTGGAAAAAATAATATCGAATTGCCTTAATAAAGGTTAGGGTCTTGTGAAGGGACCGATAATGAATTAATAAATAGGCAAATAAGCATGCACTTACAAATTGCGATCAGTGCTAAGAAGGAAAATAAGGTTCTGAGAGTGAGAAAAATCGGGGGACCTTTCTTCAGATAGGGCGACCAGGGATGGGCTGTCTTTCATGGTCACAGGAACTGAGATCTGAGTAGCAGAATACAAGTCAGCTAGGCAGAGGGTGCCAATGGAAAACTCCAGGCTGAGAGAACAGCATGCAAAGTCAAGAATAAGTCTGGGAAGTTCTAGGGATGCAGCATCTTCTAAGTTCTTGTTCAAAGCGCCAGATTCTCAGGCCCACCCTGGATCTACTGAATCACAAATGCTGGAGTGGGACCCAGCAGTCTCTGTGTTAACAAGCCCTCCATGTGATTATGATGCATGCTGTTGTTTGAGAGTCACTGCCTTAGACAGATGTTTTGAGCCATGAAGGGAAAGGTGAGAGCAAGACCGCATCTCTTTGCCAGGGCACTGGTAGTGGCAAATGTGGGCACAGACCGTGAACATTTTAGACTGACAGAAATGTTTGCAAATTCAAAAAACCTGTTAAGTGTAAAACTTAATCTAAAATAACTCCTGAATTTGACTATCAGTGTCCTTGTGATTCATGTTTTTAATGGTTTATGGATTATTACTTATTTTTAAATAAGTAAATAGATTTCATTAACTGCCATTTTGCCTGATGTTTTGTCACATATAATTAAAATTTCTCAGAAAGAAAATATTGGCATTTCTTCTGTTTCCTTAGCAGCCTAAGAACGTGGTCTGCTTAAATGATTTATTTATACTCAGAGACCTTTTTATTTTAATTGTGCTTATTTTGCATTTAGCCTCTGTAAAGCACTCATGAGCTACCTTTTTTATTTGTTTTAATTGTGTCATTAGAAAGCTATGGAAAGCTTGAAATGTTTTTGTTTTGGTTTGGTTTATTTGCTTCATTTTTCTATAAAAAAGAAATAATTAGCATCCAGAGTTAGGATTATAGAAAGTAGTTTCCAAGGAAATTAAAATAACTCAAATGTGTACAACTTGTTCTTATAGGCAAAAACCTTTCCTTTGTGATCAATTCCGTTCTGTTCCTCATTTTCAATTTATATTTGTGAAGGCAAAATGAACATGCATAAAAAAGAAAGAAGACAGATACTATAAGTGTGGTTAAGCTATAATTCAGCCTTTAGGAGCATTGGAGTTATAAGCTTCATAGTGAAGCCATGTCCTGAAAGATGAAGAATTATGATAGATGCAAGTGAGAAGATGTTAAAAAAGAATTTATGCTTTTGTATTTGGGTGCACTCTCTTTTCCAATAATATGAAGAGAAACTAGAGATCATTTTTCATAAAAACATGAGGGTTCCTTATGGAAAAAAATGCAGCAGTTAATTGCTATTCTTTTAGTGCCACAAGTTTGGAAGTGTGGTGACTCTGAGGGGAAACCATAGTTAAAGTAATTACTGATAATTGCTTGGGAAATAAAAGTGCTAGATTTTTTCATGCCTACAAACTTCATGTTGTTTTCCGAAAATCGTTGTGTTTTTTTTTTTTAATTTAACCTACCCCAAGTCATCCTGATTGTGCTACATCTAGGTCATTAGGTCTGAATCTGCTTCATTATTTATGTCCGTATTCAGTTTGCTCGTCCAAAGTGATCATGCCCAAATATGAACACGTACAAGATTTGCCCTGAAAACGGAACGCAAGGAAGACAGTGAAAAAAAAAAAAAGCATAATATTTTGCCCGCAGGCTGCCACAGTAAAAACTGATGCTGGAATGCAGTGCAGTCGCATCTCTATTAAAAAAGAATACATGTTTCAGTGGCATAATTTATTGTCAAGAATGTCTCTACCAGAGGCAAAAGTGATCCTAACGGCAGAGGGAAGTCCTCATTCAGTCTGCAAACTACCGCCTGTGTCTTAACTCCACACAATCCCTTAGTATTTGGCAGAACTTATGGAAAGGGTGGAATGTCTCAGTTTTGTTGGAAGTCGATGGGATAGCCTCATAATGTTAGCAATGAGAATTCACATAAGAGGTCTCTTGCAAAAAAAAAAAAAAAAAAGTGACACCCAAAGTCCAAGGGTAAAAGGAAGTTGGGGAACTGGATGACGTTAGTCTGTGTAGTGGATGCCGTTGGCACCCCAGCCAGATTCCTCTACTCGGCCGGCACACTCATCACACAGCAACTCTGAGTGCTGGCTGATAAGGACTCATAGTTGCACCCTTTTCCAGAAAACCTTCCTCAGCCGAAAGGAAGGCCCCTTGCCTGGGACCTCATACCACCCCTTCTCCTCTAAGACTGCCAGGGGGAAGCTAGCGGCCAATAACCGATGGACATTGGAATAGAAAAGGACAAACCTCTTTGTCTTAAGGTGGGACATTTTATGGTATAATTTGTGCGCCAGAGCTTCCTGTGGGACCAGGTTGATGCTGTTTTCCACCTGAGACCACATCCTTACTTAGCTTTTCTGCCCTGACCTCCTGCTTCTCTCACTCCTCTTAAAAGCACTCAGACTCTGCTTCCCGAAGGCAGTCGGTATCTGAGACAAAAGCTGAACCTACATCCTGGGCACTGTACCAGGTGGGAAGCCAACCAGAGTAAAGAGTCAAGAATAGGAGATAACAGTGGAAGTCTCCAAGCCTGATGCATTTCATGGAAAACCCTGCCTACATCTCCTCTTGTGTTTCTTTGTTATTGGTCCAACCACATTTGAGTAGCTCATTCCCCCCAGCTATTTAAGAGGCTCCAGGAGGGCTTTGAGCTTCTGGGCAAAGCAGGATATGGTCCTTGACTCTTTTGGTTCCAGTGGTGGCCATTCACACCCATCCAGAAATGCAGAAGCTGCAGAACATAGCTGGGCTGTACCTCCCCCAATTCTGGGTAACTGAGTTCTGTGAGGCCTTCCCTGAGCCACATGTAGAAGCCTCAGTACCAGAACCAAAGACCTGGATTTGCAGGACATGATTTCCATTTCCTTCCCCTCAGCTCCTAACCCAGCATGAAGCGTCCTGGGACTTCTCCTAACACTTACTCTTTTTAGGCTATTTTTTTCGGGCTTTTGGTTCACAGTTTTGTTCAGCAAGGTTTCATTGTAGAGACAAATGCAGTTAGCCCCTACTTCGTTTCTTAGATAGTATTTGTAACGTAAATTTCTCTGCCCAGTGTATATAGCCCTAGAATGACATTTCATTGTCAGATCAGACTAATTTTGAATTCCTAGTAAGTGAGATAGGACCTCTATGAAGTAGTAGGTTAAGATTTCAGGAACAGTGTTTGATATCGTTAAGAAGGGAAGAGTTTCAGATTCTCAGGAGCACCATTAATATATAAATAAAGTGGTGTATATATATCAGATATATATACATATAACTGTGATATATATATCACATCACACAATTTATAAATAAACTCCTAAATGGCAGAGCTAATTCAAGCATCCCAGAGTCTCCTCTCCTTCTTGCTTGCTTGTACAGCTAATCTTGCTATGGCCTTTCTTGGTTTGTCCTGAACCTCCACCGTTGACCCCTCTACTTTCTCTCCATCTACAAGCCTCATCTTGCTCCACTTCCCTCTGAATCCAGTTTAGCTGTGTTTTGCAATCACATTCTAGCTAAAATTTAAACTCTCTTGTCCCTAGGTATTTGTGCCACAACCATCTGACAAAATCCCAAACTTGGTTCAACTGTTTTCTCCATGCTTGCATGGAACACTGTTGGAGAAAGAGAAGATTGGGGAGATTGGTTCTGCTAAAAAATTGTGGTCTTCAGCCTCAAATGAGCCGTCAACACTGTTTGGCAACCTCGCTACGTTTCTTTGGTCGCCTCCCTCTCACAGTCTCTCTCACAACTAATTCAAATGTTCCCACTTCCCCTTAATTCATGTTTTCATTCAATGAATATTCATTGCACGCTGATTATATGCCAGGTCTGTTGCTTCCTACTTCACGGAGGCCCCCAAAGTCAAAGGGCCTCAACTTACCTTTTCCAATGCTCCAAATTGACCTTCTGTGCCTTGCAGAATAGTCCTTAGCTGTCAAGTCAAAATTGCTCCCTCAGAAATAATGTTCCCTTGTTAATAGACAATTCCTTCCTTTTGTTGCAAAGTGGTTGATGGCTGAGCTTCTGAATCTATATTTGAACAAATCTTTACATAAAGATCGAAGCAAAGTTCTGACAAGCAATTAAACATCATAAAAAAGAACAACTTGACATATTAGACTTATTATCATTCTAAATCAGTACTTTTATATTTATAATCAGACAGCATTTAATGAAGTGAAAATTCTGCCTGCATGAAACTAGTCATAATAAAATTAGACTTGGTTTGCTCTTTCATGGTGAACATATTCCAGATGTTTAAGTGATTCAAAGAAAACCCAGAGTATAATGGCTCGCTTGAATGTTTTCTCACTTATTGCTTCCAAACTAGAATAAAATCTAATGACATTCTGGTAGTATTTAAATAGCACATCATATTGTTCAGAGTGAGCCATACTTTTAGACATTTTATGTTTAGTGCTTTAATAATTTAAATGTAAATGTCTATGTGCATTAACAATTAAATTAGCAGTATTAGAAGTGCTAATATTTGAAATACAGTCAAACGTAATGTTACATCCACTTAAATGAGACGGTACCTGTATTCACTCTTCGCATAGTATGTCCTGTGACTCAGTGTTTAGGGGACCGTGCTTCTTGTTATGTACACTTTTAGGCATTGACAACTTACAGCAGTGAGCCGCCCTCAGGTGGTATGGAGCTGCCACCGGAACCTAGGTCAGATGTCAAAGTGAAGACTGACTTAAACACTCTCCTGCCTCCTTTTTCTCTTCCTCTTTTCCACCATCAGCTATCTCCTTTCCTCCATTCTCATGTGCTTAGTGCCCTCCCGATGACTTCTAGCCGGCTAAAGTTCTTCTTTCTGCTCAGGCCCATCACAATTATCGCCCCATAGTGAACCTCTGCACCAAATTCTCTCTTTAGCAACTGACCTCCCCCTAATCAAAGCTTCCGTTTATCTTAACAGAGACTTAGGCATTCAGATTAAACAGAACATATGGCTTTTCTCCCTTAATAATAACAGTAGTAGCAGTAGCAGTGGTAGTAAAATCGTAGTAGTCAAAATTTAAAATAGATGCTCTCTATTCCAACTCAGTTAGGACCTAGAGTTTAACAGTTAATTGAAAAAGTCAGTTAAATTAGGGAATCATAAAAAATATGTCTTAAACATTTTATTCTATGTTAAAATAGTCACTAATATCTTAATGTTGTGTGAAGGTTTTTTTCTTTGAGTGTAAATTCTCTGATTAGAGCTCTCCATAAATCACACTGATAACACAGACGTTTTGATTTCCAGTTCAGGTTTCCTTAATGCAGACAGAGCCCACTGGGAAACATGGGGAGCATTCTCAATACAGAACCTTTCTAAAATTTTCAGGTTGTTTTCCTAATCTTTTACAGTTGTCTTGTCCACACCCAATTCAGTAATACTTCTTTTTCTTTTTCTTTGAAAGCAATTTTCCAGAATATTTAACCTTATTTTTATAGAAATAATAACTTATTTTCTTCTTAGACTTATATTTCTTTGGTTTAAGAAATCTTTCATTAAATTATGTAATTGCAATACTAATTGGCAAAAGCAGGTTTGAGAACGTACACACATTGACAAGTCAACTAATGAGAGCTGAACGCCATGCGTACTGACAGGTATCTCTAACATCTTATTTAGAGGTTGTTAGAGGCACCAGTCAGTATGTTTCCCAGACAAATGAAGACCCTGGCTAATCTGATGAGTCTTAAGTGGAGATCAGTTAAGGGAACTTCTACTGTAATTGGTAGATACAAGCCAAAAAAAAAAAAAAAAAAAAAACAGAAGCCACAAAATCCCATGACAGAGTGTGTGTGTGGGCTGGGGTGGGGGCTAGGGGGGAGGAGGGAGGGAGGGGAAAGGAGACTGAGTGTTGTGATTAATTCATGAATGCTGGAACTTATTTTTTAATCTCCTTCATCCTCCAAAACATTCATGCAAGATTAAAAATCTGTGTCCAGGCCTTTGGGGAAGAAAGTGAAAATCAAAATACTCTGATAAGAGACCCTTGAACCATGTGCATTATGTAATCCAAGGGGAGCTGAAAGCTAGATATGACTTAACTGACATGGATACTGAACTCGACAGCCGAGAGCCTCACTAGTGAAGGCAGTGACTAGTGTACATCTCTGCGATGGTTCCTACTTACGGTTCCCACTCATGTGATATCTACTTGTGGTTACTAGAAACGCATGTTATTACCCAGAAGACAATGGCTCCGTTTTTGCAATCGTTGTTCTTGTCCAGGTTTCCCCAAATGGCATTTAAGAAATCTGTTTTCTAACCTTTCTATTATGCAAAACAGAGTGATTATGGATCATTTCCTTTTAGAGATACAAATTCACGTTTATGGAGTTTAACTGCCTCTCTCCATGGGCACTTACTATGATTCTTTTAATCCATGTATTTATTTATAAGGAAATGGAATAATATTTACTATCAATTCCTATAAAAACTTTCTTAGTTTCAGAATGATTCCTATGACATTCCACTGACATGAAATCAAATAAAGATAAAAACATCTGATATGATTTTTTCGCATCTGTGTGCTCAGTCAGAACGGTTTCTTTTGTTTTTCTTTGTTTATTTTTTTGATATATAATTCACATACTGTAAAATCCGTCCTTTTAAAGTGTATAATTCAGTGGTGTATAGTATAGTCACAGAGCTGTGACACCATCACTGCTGTCTAATTCCAGAATATTTTTATCACTCCCAGAAGGAACCCCATGATTCTTTAATATTTTTAATGACCACTTTTTAAAAAACTGTAAGTTCAACAGAGTGATTGCCACAATGTCCTGTATTATCTAAGAACTGTATAAGAGTCTTATAGTCCATACGATACCACATTTAAGTGATGAGATATTCAGTTTGATCTGAGAGGATAATGCCATTCTTATTTAGAATGTACATACTGGTTCCTGTCATTTGGAGTCAGAAGGAACTGGAAGGTTATAGACGAAGTCAGTGTAAACAATGGTTTTATCAACAAAGTGAACCACAAAAATAACACCTGCCCAGATCAAGCAAGTCAAAACAGCACGTATAGCCAAGTAAGTGATGCTGTCCTTGTGCACAGACATTGCATGACACAAGCTGTTCTCCGAAGTGAGGGAATTCGTCCCTTAGAAATTGCTCATTGGAACACTGGGACATCATGCATCACGTTAAAGATCCATAAACGTCATCTCAATAGGGTAGATATGATGCATGGTAATATCCTCCCCGTATCTGCATAGGGTTCTTCCGCTCAACAGATTGTCATGATGCATTGCATCACAGAATCCTGCTGCAGTGCTTCAGAGACAGCTGAGGAGCCCCATGGGAGCCTTCTTCAGTCATTACTACAAGGACTGAAATACCAGGAGACCTGGAAGTCATTCTTAGGATCTGACAAAATACCCTAATCTCTAAATGAATTGATTTATTATGTAGTTGGTACAAAGTAGGAATGTAATATTTTATGATTGAGTACATCTTTCACTGTTAAAAAAGAAAGCATCCATTTTTGGTTGTGAGATGAGTAGAATTTAGAGTCTAGCAGCATTGTATTTTTCCTGTTACTTTGCCAATCCAGAATTTCTTTGGAAAGGTAATATAATTGTTAAGAATATGCACTTTGGAGGCAGACAAACCTGAGTATGTAACCCCGGTTCCTCAAGTTGGACCCATGGGGCCTTGGGCAAGGTTTAACCTCTGCAATTTTGTTTTCTCGTGTATAAAATGAGAATTCTCCAACGACCAACCTCATAGTGTTTTTGTGTAGGAATAAAATCAGATTATGTTTGGACAGAGCTCATCACAGGATTAGGCACCTAGGAAGTGCTCAATAGATATTAGTTATCCACCCATTAACAAATGTTCATTGTCATAATACCACTATAACAGAGCAAATGTTGCTGACACCTCCAACAAAATACGATGCTTTGTAGTTCCCATGTGCCTGTTTTTTTGCTTTAAATGTTCTTATCTTCCATTTTGCCCTTGACTATGTCACACAGGCACTTCGAGGAGAAATTGCACCTCTCAAAGAGAATGTAAGCCACGTCAATGACCTTGCTCGCCAGCTCACCACGTTGGGCATTCAGCTGTCACCATATAACCTCAGCACTCTGGAAGACCTGAACACCAGATGGAAGCTTCTGCAGGTAGGCATATTATAAGCATTGCGGTTCCTTCTGTCGGTAAGAGAATATACAGATAAAGCTTGTTTGTAAGGAACAATAAAAGTAATTTCTTCATGTGATACTCATGATAATATTTTGTGAGTGTAGGATATTTTGTATTATTTAATAATTCCCTATATGTATGTTTTCAAGCCTATTAACATTCATTTTTTAATGGCTTAGAGTTAGACTTTACTATATCTTGCAATAAACATGGAAGATAACGCTGAATCATGCTGGAAGAACTAAATTACTGGCATGCAATTACTTTGTACTATCATTGCTTGGATTCTTAAAACATCTTTCCTTTTGGAATCCTAATTTAAACAAGAGTCAATGGTAAGACACATTCTAAATCTTTTAAAGAAAGATCATCCTATCACAAACCCACACAACGAAGTTTTTCATAGGTTTGCATAATAAATAAAGGGAATGTAGGCGTGCTCAAGGTCACACTTACTGGCTGTGGGACCTCTGGCAAGTTATTTAACTTTTCTGTGCCTCAGTGTTTCATCTCAAGAAAATGGAGATGTTAAATGTTTCTAAAACATTTGTCTATTATCAGGACGAGTAAGTCAAAATACATGGGAAATGCTTAGTAAAGTACTAGCCACATTCACTGTGTGAATTCTAGTTCTTGGTGTTATTGCAGTTATAATTGTTATTATTATAGCATACAGGTTTTGGAATCAGACTTACTTGAAGTCACTTGACCTCTTTGTCCATTTCCTCGTCTCCAGCATGCTTGCTGTAATATTAAAGGAACTAATTCAGGTAGAGTTATTGGTACAGTACCTGGCTCACAGTAAGAACTCAGAAAATGTAATGGTGGAATAGGTGTGTCTATATGTTCCATGCGTGAAGGCCACCATTATACCCCCAAACCTTAAAACTGGTTTGACCATAGAATTAAGGAATTGTTTCTCTCTTGTTCTGGTTTCATAAGATGCACAGAGTATGCTTCTGGGGACAGAGAGGAAGGAGGAAACTGGGTTTAAAAATATTTGTTTTCCAGATTCAGCTACTTATAATATGTTTACATTTTACTTCCAGTCTGTTTTAAATTGCAGATATCATTTTTAAGTTTTGTAATTGTAGATATTATCTTGCATTTTGTAATTTTCCCTTAATATTTTTTTATATACATTTATTTATTTTTGGCTGCATTGGGTCTTTGTTGCTGCGCTCGGGCTTTCTCTAGTTGTGGTGAGCTGGGGCTACTCTTCGCTGTGGTACGCGGGCTTCTCATTACGGTGGCTTCTCTTGTTGTGGATCATGGGCTCTAGGTGCGCAGGCTTCAGTAGTTTTGGCACGTGGGCTCAGTAGTTGTGGCTCGCGGGCTGTAGAGCTCAGGCTCAGTGGTTGTGGCGCACGGGCTTAGTTGCTCCACGGCATGTGGGATCTTCCCGGACCAGGGCTCGAACCCATGTCCCCTGTGTTGGCAGGCGGATTCTCAACCACTGCGCCACCAGGGAACTCCCTCCCTTAATATTATAAAATGAGCTTTTTGTACATTACAATGCTCTTTAAGTAAACATTATTATAATGGGTACATATTGAGATGAATATATTATAATTTATATTTGTATACTAAAATAAAAATAAAAATATTTGTTTTCAGTGTCTCAGTAAGAAAAAAAAATGATAAACCAGATTACTTTTCCTATTGGCAGTCCATTTAGGGGTGTGACTGAAAGTCCTGTTAAAGAATTGCTAGATCTTTAATAAAAACAAGTTCCAAACTCAAGACCTCTTGAGATCTCATATAATTTACTTTTTGTTGTGATGGATAGTCTTGAAATACATGTATGATAGATGGTTATAAGTGGCATTGACTAAAGCAAGACAATGTATTTAAGAGATTACATGCATTTCTATATGTATTTGCTCCATAGTGGTTAAGTACTATTAAAATCTTATCAGTTTCATCCTTAGTATGTTTCTCATTTTAAACATAAATAATGAAAGTAATAAATGTCCAAGGAAAACCAAAGGACACATTCGTTCCATTCAAGCACTCTTGAACTATTATCTTAAAATTTCTTTTAGTGAGCTGAATGCCACATTTGCTTTCAGAATGTGATATAAATCTGTGACAATGGCATGTAAATTTACAAATGAGATAAAAATATTATGATAGGAAAAGTTAAAAAAAATCAATGCTAAGTGATCAACATAGTTGCACTGTTATTTAAATATAAAGTATGAGAAAATATTAATAGCTTAATTTGTATCCATTCTTTAAAATGAATAAGGACTTGGTTTTAAATATAGGGAAGTACATAAAAGAAGATAGTGTGATGTCGTGCAAAGAGTGTAGGAGTGAATAGTAGAATACCTAACTTCTAGCTGAAGCTCAGCTATTATTTGACCATGTTATCTTGGGAAAGCCATTTGACGTCTCCCAGCTTCTATTTCCTCGTTTGTAAAACGAGATAATGCATTTCGTCTTAGGTCACAGCCAGTTCAATCCTATGATTGTGTATGTGGATATCTGGGGGAGATACACATACGACAAAATTTAGTTTAGAATCAATGGAGTTGCTTCCTCTTCATAATACAAATGTGACTTGTTGGGATTATGTTCCTCCTTCTATCAGTATAATTCTAACTTTTCAACCCCTCATCCCCAACACACATATAACACAGCCTTCTCACATTAAATAATTCAGTTTGCGGCATATGCTCTTATTGTGGCAAATTTCACACGTTGCTATTTTTGAACTTGACCTTAAGAATAGGCTTAAAAAGTGTTTTTAGCAGAAAGCTGAGAAATCCTAGGTTTGGGGTTGCACATAACTGAGTCAAGTTGATTCCATTTTTTCTTTTGACCAGCATTCTAACCACTCTGCTATATCATAAATGTGAGTCCTTGTTCAGAAAGTGAACAAAGCAAGAAGTGAGGTTCATATCGAACAACTTTATCCCCATTGCTGGAAGAGCAACTCATACATCCTGTTGAGAACCTTTTACATTTAGAAGAATGTATGTGAGACTAAAGCATTACCCAGCTTCTGTGGAGGGGAGTGTGAGCCCACCATTATTATGACATCGTATTTCTATGAAAATAAAGAACTCATTCACTTACAGTGCTATGTCAGTTAACTAAAATCATGACAAAAGTGTGAGTTCATCTTTGCTTCTGTGTCTGATAAGACAAAGAAAAACCAAGAATGGAGACTTGGGGTAGTGGGAAGGCAGATATAAGCCTAAGAAAAAGAGTCTTACATTTGAGCAAATAGTGTAACAGAAGAAGTAGAGTGACATACTACCAGGCTGTGTCTACTTGATATCAGAATATCCTGGGTTTAGTTACATGATCCATTACTTTTTCCTTAAGAAAGGCATGCTGGTTTTTTAGCTGTGTGTAATATCTCTCAAAATGATAGGAACACATAAACCACATAGATATGGACATCAATAGCAGTGTAAGACCCAGTCACAGAGTATCTGTACATAGAAATAGAATGTATGGGGAGTTCTGGATTTATATTGAATCCACGAATAGAAGTATAGAGACATTGATTTGGCCATTTGAAACTCTCTGTGGGAATAAAATCCTATTTTCTCCCTCAGAGTAGACACGTTGGTGTGGATGTTTCTGTGAGACCATCGGACAATGTGTTTTTGACAAAGGAAACCATCATTCCTTGTAGTTACAAAGAGTTTTCATGTACATTACCTCACTTAATCCTCAAAACATTATGATTGTGTATTCTTATTACATAGTATCACTGTTCCCTTGTACAAGTAAGGAAACTGAGACTTACAGAGACGATAAGTGACACAATGACAGTCACACAGCTTTTAGGTGTCGGTCACGATCTGAATCAGTTGTGAACTGCAACTCCCTACCCTTTTTGTTGCCTCTTCTCACAGTCCTATTAAGTTTGGACTTAACAGAGTCATACTTTAAAGCTATTTTGGGCAACACAATACATCACTTTTTTTTCATGCTTCACTTCTTTTTTAAACAATTCTCAGGGATATCAACTTTGAAAGCTTCCTTTACAAACCAATGGATTAATGAGCCCAGTTCACTGTACCCCTTAAAATCACACCTGTCGTTTCAAATATAAAATTATACAGCATTATATTCCTCATTGTCTTTATAACTCAGCAATTGTACTAAAATCAACCAAAAGTGATTTTAATGAATTAGCTCTCAAAGTGGAACCAATGTTAATACCTGATCCAGTAGAAATGGGTATTGAAACCACATGGGAAGAAAAACTGATGATAAACCTTTCTAATTTTGAAGCATTGCACACACTTTTAGTGCCATAGTTGTGCTCTTTAGTCACCAAACACAAGTCCTATAGGGAAGTATTACTAGGAAATGTGCTACCCATTTCTCTGCATCGTGAGTAAACCCATGAATAGCAACAGAAGCTGCAAATACACTTTAATATAAAATGTAAATGCTTCATTGACTGTAGGATGTATGAAATGTAATCACTTGAAAAGTAGTAAATATGAAGACATTTCCATGCATGACATTCTTTAAGTATGTTTAAGGACAGCATCATGAATTATGTGTTTTTAAAGGTTTGCTAAGATTCTTCCAAGGTCAGGCGGGCAGTTATATACTCCATCGTCACATCTCTGTGGTAACTTTCTGTCACAGGGATGTAGACCCTCATCTTCTATATATTCCATTCCTTCTTTCATTCTTTCCTTCTTTCATTCAGTCGGCACTGATTAAGCATCTACTGTGTAGCAAGCAGACATTGTAATTGTCCTATCTGGTCCAAGGACATAGTGACCAAAACTCCCTTCACTGCTTACGCCATCTTAAGCAAAGTTTGTTTGTTTGTTTGTTTTTTATAAATTTATTTATTTATTTTTGGCTGCGTTGAGTCTTCATTGCTGCGCGCGGGCTTTCTCTAGTTGTGGCGAGCGGGGGCTACTCTTCGTTGCAGTGCACAGGCTTCTCATTGCGGTGGCTTCTCTTGTTGTGGAGCACGGGCTCTAGGCACGTAGGCTTCAGTAGTTGTGGCGCACAGGCTCAATAGTTGTGGCTTACGGGCTCTAGAGCACAGGCTCAGTAGTTGTAGTGCCCTGGCTTAGTTGCTCCGTGGCATGTGGGATCTTCCCAGACCAAGGCTCGAACCCATGTCCCCTGCATTGGCAGGCGGATTCTTAACCACTGCGCCACCAGGGAAGCCCTTAAGCAAAGTTTTATAGATGAATTTTCTTTCATTACTTCCATGATGGCCCACCCTCCCTCCCTTTCTCCATCTTATAAACAAATATATATATCTATGCGTGTATATATGTGTGTGTGTGTGTGTATATATATATATATGAGCTATTGCGACACTAATACTATAAAAGTAGTACCTTTTCAGATCTCTGGTTTACAAATTCTTCAATAATTTCTGACTGGGAGTTTGGTCTATGTAATAAGATTAGCAAGATTCGTGGAAGGACATGGAATCATATTTAGCTGGCCAACAGAAATATTTGCGTGGCTTCATTTTTTTTAAAAAAAACTAAACAAGATTTTTAATTGAAAAAAATTAAAAGTTCCAGTGGAGGAGTTTATGTTCTTTACTTGGGTGAGATAGGTTTTTGAAGCAGGCTTCTAGCTATCGGTTGGCCAAAAAGTTCGTTCGGGTTTTCGTAACATTGTACAGAACAACCCGAGTGAACTTTTTGGCCAACCCAATATGTATGTATGTTTGTCCTTATCATCATTGAGTACATGATTTGATCCTTTAAATGTGTTGATGGATTTTGAACATTTTCCTTATGTTCTTTTTTTTTTTTTAAGGATCTTGGGCTAATCATTTTACATTGTGGTTTATGGGGTCCCTTCTAGGCAGGAAGTGTAGGTGATCTGGGCAGTCTGCTCCTACAGATAATGTGGACCCATCACCAACTGAGGGTGAGGAGAGGACAGCCAACTTTCTTCACTTCCGTTTTGCTGAGGGTTGGTTCTGCCGATGTCTCCTTAGCATGCCCTTCCTTGACTTTTTCTTTAATAAGACCAAAAATGATTCTGCTTGTGGTTAGATCACAGAACTCAGAAGAAAATAAGTCTGTGGCCATTCTCAAAGGAAATGTTTTCCTGCATCAGTGGTTCTCAAATGTTAGTGAACCTCAGAATCACTTGGAAGACTTATTAAAACACAGATCACTGTATGATCACTGTGTGTGGGCCCCACTTGCAGAGTTTCTGATTCAGTAGGTCTGGGATGGGGCCTGAGATTCTGCATTTCTAACAAGCTCCCAAGTGAGGCCGCTGCTGGTCCAGGGCCCACACTCTGAGAACCATTATTCTGCATTAAACACTTGCTGTGTACAGCTGGGTTTAAAAGGTTAAAAGGTTATGGGCTTCCCTGGTGGCGCAGTGGTTGGGAGTCTGCCTGCCAATGCAGGGGACACGGGTTCGAGCCCTGGTCTGGGAAGATCCCACATGCCACGGAGCAACTAGGCCCGTGAGCCACAATTACTGAGCCTGCGCGTCTGGAGCCTGTGCTCCGCAACAAGAGAGGCCGCGATAATGAGAGGCCCGTGCACCGCGATGAAGAGTGGCCCCCACTTGCCACAACTAGAGAAAGCCCTCGCACAGAAACGAAGACCCAACACAGCCATAAATA
The DNA here is from genome assembly GCF_949987535.1 of Balaenoptera acutorostrata. NCBI lineage: Eukaryota > Metazoa > Chordata > Mammalia > Artiodactyla > Balaenopteridae > Balaenoptera > Balaenoptera acutorostrata. Next base: position 27,849,272 of record NC_080085.1, on the reverse strand, counting down.
ATAAATAAATAAATTTAAAAAAAAAAAAAAAAAAGGTTAAAAGGTTAAAAGTTATATATATGACTTCTGCAAGACACTTTGAGAACTTTAGAGTTAGACTGCGGAAAATAAGCATAATGTCATGCAGAAAATTCTGTATCAGAGGAGTGTTACTGTGCTACAAGAAGGTGGAGACCCAAGCACTTGTCTCTGAGGCAGAAAGAAGAGGGTGAAGGGAACTTTTAGTAGATTCCTAGTAACACCATATGAATTTATAACTATAAATCCAAAATGTAAATATGGATAAATATAATAAACATAATGTAAATATGAATTTATAGTTACTATATTTCAAGACACATGATCTAGATGTAGATACTGAGCCCTTGAATGTAGCCAGTCCAAATTGAAGTATGTTGTAAGTGTAATATACACATGAGGTTTCAAAGACTTAGTACCAAAAAAAAGGAATGTAAACCATCTCATTAATATTGTTGTATTGATTATATGTTGAGGTGATAATATTTTGATGTATTTGGTTAAGTAAAATATATCATTATAATTAATCTCACCCATTTCTTTTTTTTTTGATTATTCGAAGTTAGACATTTCTCTTGAAAATGAACCAAGTGAGCCTGTAGCTTCAAGTAAAACAACCGACAGTGTTTCTTTTTTACTTTTTCAATATGTCTACTAGAAAATTTAAAATAGCGTATGCAGCTCTCCTTATATTTCTGTTGGATAGTACTGGTCTAGAAGGTAAATCTGAAAACCTAGCATGGATAAGAGTCACCTGCAGAGCTTGTTAAAATAACCCCCAAGACTCAGTAGGTATTGGCTGAAATCTGTGATTCTGCATTTCTGTCAAGCTCCCAGGAGATGCTGTTGATCCGTGACCACGTATAAAAGATTCGTTCCCAAACTGTGGGTCACAGAGTTTTACGGAGAGGTGTAGAAATATATTTTTGCATGAAGCATTGTCTGTAGCTAGAATACAAAATCGTCTTGCCCATATACCAGTATTTTTCATAAATAAGTAACTGCAGGTGTGGTTACTAAACTCATACAGATTTTTATCCGTCAGTCACTTTTTCACAATTAACAGATACTAAGTAATACTTTTATTATGTGGGGATCCTCTAAGTCTTGGAAAGTTAATATGGGATCCACAGGCTTGAAAAGAGTGAAAGCCACTATCCAAAAATACTGTAGGAACAATTATTCTAACATATTCTAAACTGTCGGTAGCTCTTGTAAAAAGATTTCAACTATAACATCGAGTTTGACGTGCCCTTTGGCAGGAGTTTTTTAAAGTTGAAGGAAATGAAAAGAACAAAGGAAAGAAGAATGTGTTTGTTTTAGACAAGGTTGGGTCACAGAAGGATTTGTTGACATTAGGAATAGAATGACCCATGAAAAAAGGGACAATTGAGTTCTAGGAAAACATCTTTTCAGTAAAGAGAGAACAATCATTTATGCTGAACCTCATCTCTGTTTTAAAAAAAAAAAAAACAGAAGTGAACAAGTCCCTTTAAAGATTTAAAGGAATGTGTAAATCTAAATGTCCAGGCTAGTTACAGCCCTTAGAACACACTTAGGTTCAAGTGCACTGTCAAGCTTATGGACGTTTTCCTCAGTCATTGTGCTTTACAATGTTTTTACAGCTAATTGTACTTTATTCAAGAGGAATGATACTGAAGTTGCCCAGGTACCCTTGAAAGTAACGTAGATCAGATGTTCCAGAGTCCAACCTCCTCACCCCAAAGAAGAAGAATCTAGTTTTCAAGGGCATACTTTATTATTTTTTTTTAAAGGCATCAGGATGTGTGGGATTACAGGGAGAAAAATGAATGATGTAGGGAGTGTGACCAAAAAAAATTTATGAGGTACAAAATGAGAGTGAAGCCAGTAGGAGTCAAAGATATGTTTATGAGTTAGAATGAAAGGCATATTAATTTTTCTTAGAGAGTTTATAAAGTGAACCAAAATCATTATGAAGTATTAGTTTGGTTACCTGAATGCTTGATCTTTCTGTACTACTTTCTTTCTGATTTGTTTTCATCAGGAACACTTTTTGCTAGTTCTGAAGCCAGCTACTGTGGCAATACATATAATAGTTTTATTATTGTTTTTAAAGATGTAATGTGTTCCTGTTAAATGTGTTTAAACAGCAGTTTTATGTATGTATGTATTTCTTTTAGCCTCTTGATCTCTCTAATTTCTTTTCAGAAATACGCATATAATTATGAGTACTTAAAATTGCCTTAATGCCCCTTTTCCTTCTCCCTTATTGTGCAACTGACATTTGCCCTTTCCTCAGAATTCTCACTGCTTTATTCTTTATTCTTCTAAGTGTCCTTCTCCCTCCAGCCTGACCTCCCTCCTTCACTGCAGCCTGACCCCGCCCCACCCATTCTTCTGCATTTGTTTGCCCTGGTGGTTTGCTTCTTTGCTTTTCCCACTCTCCCGCTGCGTGTGAAACACTCCGCCAGCAGCTGCTCACATTTCCCAGGCTACGTCATGCACAACATTCAAAGAGCTGCTGTTCTCACATTTCCACCAGAAAGACTCCACCTCTTCTCCTTCCCTCCGCATTCCTCTAGAAATAACCCGCTTTCAGACCAAATGAAAAGCTGGATGTTAAAGCCAACTCTGTAAGTAGGACTGGAAACCAGCTTATGAAATTCACAAATGCTATTTTTAAAGGTCAGTACCACAAAGGGAATCTTAAATTACTGTAGGTTGTCTTAATATTTCTTTATTCTTACAAGTTCTATAATGTCCTTAAAATAATGATCATTATGATATAAATTCTCCCTTCAGTTAATATATTCATTCATTTCAGAGGTAGAGCTGTGGTTGGAAAATATGATAAATTAGAAAGTATTAGAAATACAGGTTTTTTTATACAGGGCCATACTTTTTGGGCCAATGAAGTCGCACAAGATAAATTCGAGAAGAATTGTTTTTAGTGAGTATTATGCACTGCTGAAATTAATAACGAGCACTTATCTAGCATTTACTGGCTGCCATTCACTATTCTAAGCATGTTTACGTGTACTGTATTCATGCTTTTAAGCCTCACAATCACCCTTTGAGGTAGATATTATTTTTATCCTCGTTTTACAGATGAGGAGAATGAGAAACTAAAAGGTTAGATGGCTGGCCTGAGGTCACACAGCTGGTAAATGAGAGCCAGGTTTGAACCCAGGCAGCCTGGCTGTGGAGTCTGTCAGAACGACTGACTATACAGTACCACTTCTTTGCTATAAAGTTAGATACACATGATAGTATGTCCTCTTCGTTTACAGTTCAAACCTTTAAGCAAAAAGTATAACTTTCTTCTTACGTTTACTCATGTGTCAGGGATCACCTGCATTAAGAGTTAGGAAATGCAGATTTAAAGTCGGATGAGTATATGAATCTCAGACCACACTCTCAGGAATAGCCTGTTTAGAACCGAGTCTGAATCATTCACAGATTCAAAAGGAGAATCTCATCTGTAGAACCAGGAGGAATTAATCATCAAAATCTTCCTGAAGTGTGCAGAAATACTCCTTCATTCAATCAATATTTTCCATTTAATAAATATTTTTCTGGTCCCTACCCTCTGCCAGACTCTGTGCTATATAGTAGGGATGCAGTCATGGAAACACTAAGCACTCTCTGCCCTAATGGGGGTTTATAGTTTCTTGGGAAGACAGACAGTTTAAAAATTCCCATATAATAATTACAAATGGTGGTAAGTGTTATGAGAGAAGATGCAGAGAAAGTGGCCTTCCAACTGAAACCTAAAGGATGAAGACAGGTTAGCTAAGTGACTTTTCTATTCATCTGTAGCTTTTATTCTAAATAAAAGCCTGAAGCTTGGGACTAACAAACAGAGTAGTAAAATTCCAGTATGTAAATTTAATAACTAGAAATCATTTGAAGTAATGGACTGCAGAGTTAATATATAATTAAGTCACATCAAAAGAGAATTTCCTATCATTCTCTATCACAGACAGCATCCTGTTTGCTTGCTTCGTGGCACTTAACGAAAATCTATAGCTATGTGTTTGTTTATTAAAAGTTTATCTGCACCACTTTGAATGTCAGCTCCGTGAAGGCAGCAGGGGCCCTAACTACCATATCTACTGATACTTGGCAGTATCTTTTACATAGTAGGCATTCAATAAATAGTTCTTGAATCGCTGAAAGCATGAAATTAAGCAGAAATGTTGTTGAAAACTAAAATAAGTGGGAAACTATACCACAGGGGGTATATTAGGAAACAAAACTATTATTTCTGAAGAAACAGTATTCATGTCTAGATCTGTGGATGTATAAAGTTTACCAATGCTTAAATAATTTTCAAAAATTCCAAAAAGAAAAATAATTGATCAAAAATTAAATGTGCATCCTTTACTCTGTGGTGAACATGGTTTACTCATATCTTAGACCCTTATCAACAATTAATGATCTGTCTGCTCTGGTGACATGGAATATACTTAATATTACCTTTGGAGGAATATGAGATAAAATAGCTTTTCTTCCTCTCCCTGCTTTATTTTAATTTAGGTATAATTTTTTTTAGGTATAAATGACATATAATTATACTCATTTCAAGTGTACGACACAATGATTTGATATTTGTATCTATTGTGAAATGATCACCACAATTTGTCTAGTTAACATTCATCACCCTACCTAGTTACAAAATCTTTTTTCTTGTGATGAGAACTTCTAAAATAAACTCTTTTAGCATCTTCCAAATATGCAGTACAGTATTTTTTTGTGTGTGTGTGCAAAAATGTTCATGGAAGCTTTATTCACAATAGCCTCAAACCGGAAACAACCCAATCCATGAATAGGTGAGCGAATAAACCTATTTGGTATATTCATATAATCCATTACTACTAGGTGATGGAAGGAATTAAAAAGAGCAAACTATGAATGTGTGTAACAACATGGATGAATACCAAAAACGTGTTGTGCAAATAAGCTGGACCCAAAAAAATAGATACTCTATGGTACCATTTACACGAAGTTCTAGAACAGGCAAAACTAATCTATGGTGAAATAAATCAAAATGGTAGTTGTCCCTGGAAGGTACAAGGAGAGACGACCAGGAATGGGCATGAGAGAACTTTCTGGGATGATGGAAATATTCTATATCTTGATAGGAGTTACAAGGTTACATATTTTCTGTAACCCATCAAACTGTACAATAAAACTTGTGCATTTCACTGTATGTAAACCATACCCCAATAAGAATGTTTTTTTAAAGACTCACATAATACCTAAGTGTATAGAATAAACCTTGAAAGTTTTTCTTAGCCTGACCATCTACCTGCACCCCACTTTCCCTTGTCAAACACACACACTCCCCACTCAGTTTGGCCTGTTATCCTTCCAGGCTTGTTAATGCATTTACATGCCTACGTAACATACCCCGTCCCTCCCCCCCACACACATTTTCTTCTTACCTACACAGCATCAGAGCATAGACGTTGTTCTATGGAGAATTGTCTCTGAGAAAGCACATCTGACTGTCATTACCTACCTGCCTCTTAAAGCTTTCTAATGGCTTTCCCTTGCCTTAGGACAAAGTTCGACCCCTAACCCTGCTTATAAGTCCCGGGGAGGTCCAGGCCCTTCCTCCCTGGCCAGTCTCACACCCCCCAGCTTCCTTGTCCATTAGAGACTTCTTCCTGCCTGTGCTCCCTCGGCCTGAAACATTTCCACCATCCTCCTGCTTTTGATCTGGCTCTTTTTTTTTTTTTTTTAAACTGTATCTTTTTCTTTCCCTCCTAGAGATTCTTTTTTTTTTTTTTAAACTGAAGTATAGTTGACTTACAATGTTGCATTAGTTACAAGTGCACAGCAAAGTGATTCAGTTATACATACATATATATCTATTCTTTTTCAGATTCTTTTCTGTTACAATATGGCTCTTAGGCTCTTAATACACATTCTTTTGGTCACTTCTTTTTTTTGTTTTTGTTTTTTTTTTGCAGTAACCTTTTTTTTTAACATCTTTGTTGGAGTATAATTGCTTTACAAGGGTGTGTCAGTTTCTGCTTTATAACAGTGAATCAGTTATACATATACATATGTTCCCATATCTCTTCCCTCTTGCATCTCCCTCCCTCCCACCCTCCCTATCCCACCCCTCTAGGTGGTCACAAAGCACCAAGCTGATCTCCCTGTGCTATGCGGCTGCTTCCCACTAGCTATCTATTTTACATTTGGTAGTGTATATATGTCCATGACACTCTCTTACCCTGTCACATCTCACCCCACCCCCTCCCCATATCCTCAAGTCCATTCTCTAGTAGGTCTGTGTCTTTATTCCCATCTTGCCACTAGGTTCTTCATGGCCTTTTTTTTTTTCCCTTAGATTCCATATATATGTGTTAGCATACTGTATTTGTTTTTCTCTTTCTGACTTACTTCACTCTGTATGACAGACTCTAACTCCATCCACCTCATTACAAATACCTCCATTTCATTTCTTTTTATGGCTGAGTAATATTCCATTGTATATATGTGCCACATCTTCTTTATCCATTCATCTGTCGATGGACATTTAGGTTGCTTCCATGTCCTGGCTATTGTAAATAGAGCTGCAATGAACATTTTGGTACACGACTCTTTTTGACCTATGGTTTTCTCAGGGTATATGCCCAGTAGTGGGATTGCTGGGTCATATGGTAGTTCTATTTGTAGTTTTTTAAGGAACCTCCATACTGTTCTCCATAGTGGCTGTATCAATTTACATTCCCACCAACAGTGCAAGAGTGTTCCCTTTCCTCCACACCCTCTCCAGCATTTATTGTTTCTAGATTTTTTGATGATGGCCATTCTGACCGGTGTGAGATGATATCTCATTGTAGTTTTGATTTGCATTTCTCTAATGATTAATGATGTTGAGCATTCTTTCATGTGTCTGTAGGCCATCTGTATATCTTCTTTGGAGAAATGTCTATTTAGGTCTTCTGCCCATTTTTGGATTGGGTTGTTCGTTTTTTTGTTATTGAGCTGCTTGTAAATCTTGGAGATTAATCCTTTGTCAGTTGCTTCATTTGCAAATATTTTCTCCCATTCTGATGGTTGTCTTTTGGTCTTGTTTATGGTTTCCTTTGCTGTGCAAAAGCTTTTAAGTTTCATTAGGCCCCATTTGTTTATTTGTGTTCTTATTTCCATTTCTCTGGGAGCTGGGTCAAAAAGAATCTTGCTGTGATGTATGTCATAGAGTGTTCTGCCTATGTTTTCCTCTAAGAGTTTGATAGTGTCTGCCCTTACACTTAGGTCTTTAATCCATTTTGAGTTTATTTTTGTGCATGGTGTCAGGGAGTGTTCTAATTTCATACTTTTACATGTACCTGTCCAGTTTTCCCAGCACCACTTATTGAAGAGGCTGTCTTTTCTCCACTGTATATGCTTGCCTCCTTTATCAAAGATAAGGTGACCATATGTGTGTGGGTTTATCTCTGGGCTTTCTATCCTGTTCCATTGATCTATATTTCTGTTTTTGTGCCAGTACCAAACTGTCTTGATTACTGAAGCTTTGTAATATAGTTAGTATGCTTTTTTTAATTGTCTGTCTCCCACCATGAGAAAGCAAGCTTCAAGAAGCCAGGGATCTTGTCTGTTTTGTTTGCTACTGTATCCAAGGCACCTAAGAACCGTTCTTAGCATGGTAAATATTTGCTGAATGAACGAATGAATGAATGAATGAATGAACCAGAACTCGAGTAGCTTTTCGTGAGTGTGTGGTGAGTTCACCTAAGGATGGCAGAGTGGAAAGATGGGAAGAACCTGAGTCCTAATAATGCCATTGTGCTTCTGAGTTACCCAGTCCTCTGCTCTTGCCTCTGCACTCCTATTCCAGCCATTTTGTGCTAGGTTTTCTATTACCTGCAGCAGAAAGCATTCCATCAGGCACATGGTCTTTCAGATCATCCTAATTTGCAGCCATAGGACTCAGACATGACTGAACCAGAGGATGAATCCAAGTGGCACACACCATGACATTCTCAAAACATGACACTCCTACTGAGTGAAGTACCTAGTTTATAATATATTCTTTCCTTAGTCCTTCTCCCAAGAGACCTCCTGGTCTCCCTGCAACAGATATCTGGAGAGCCACCAATATGACTATAATACACTTCTGGATATGTAACTCCAGAACTGGTTACAACTTTAGCTTTCTCTCAGTTCCCATAAGTCCCCATCCCATGAATTTGCCACACTTACCTGAATTTCTCAGACAAGCTGGGACCAATGCCACTCAAGCTGGAACCTCCACCACGTAGCAAAAACCAAACATTATTTATTGCCTTTTACTTGCAATGAATTATATAAAACCTGAAAAATAAACAAGTAAATTAAGTCACTATTTGGTTAATGCTTGTATCCAAAAATCACTTTTACGTGAAATTCAGTTCAGTTTTTTTTAAGTGACTACATGATGCTGGACAGACTCTTTGGCAGTAGGGACAAAGATGTTCATGACACATGCCCCCTTCAAGAATGATGAACTACAAACAGTACCATAAGGGCTCTGCTAGAGATTTGAGGTGAAAAAAGGTGATATTAACATGGAGACAGTTAGCTATTAATTTTGCCCCAGGGATGATATTTGAGCTTAGACTTGAACAATGAGTAGGGTTTCAAAAGGTAGAGAAAAAAATGTAAGACTTTTCTAGGAAGACAGGACAGCATAAGCAAAGGTTTAGAGGTTCAGGGAAATCTGAAATAACCTAAGGTTGTTAGAGTCTGGAATGAATGAGGTGTGGGATGTATGGGTAGGGAAGTGTAGCAGAGGCGAAACAAGTAAAATCGAAGTAAATGAAGTGTATGTAATTAGGAGAAAGGAGACATCATTAAACATTTTCTTCAAATCTCCTTTTGACTTTTCACATTTGTCACTCATAAGGAAACTCTGTTACACTAACATGATTTTTACCTTTTTTAGCTTATTTGGCCCAGGTAAACAAGGGACAGAAAGTTTTTAATGCAAAATATTCATTCAACCTGAAAGAACATTGATGATTCCAGACCATTTAATGTTAAATATTTTAGAGTTCTAGACTATTTCTTTTTGGTTGAGCAGAATTTGTTTTCAGACTTTGAAAGTATATGTTTAGTTTGTAACAGACTAATTGCTCCTGCTTTCAAGCCAGTCTCCTGGGCATCAGCAGGTTCAAGTTCAGCAGGTAGGAATCTAGCCTCTGAGAATGTAGTCTACAAGTTAAGGAATGCATGATTACTCCTGTAATTACTTGAGAGGGGTTCTGAAATCCTGGTGGGGTTGATGGGGCCACCAGATAGCAGGGGTCAAAAATGTATAAGAGGTTAGGAATTCAGACGGGAGCTGCAGTGGGGAGTCAGAGTGAACAGGTTCTGAATATAAAAGATCAGGAATTCAAGTTGACAGTTAAGAAACCAACATCTCAGGGGCTTCCCTGGTGGTGCAGTGGTTAAGAATCCGCCTGCCAATGCAGGAGACACAGGTTTGAGCCCTGGCCCAGGAAGATCCCACATGCCGCAGAGCAGCTAAGCCCATGTGCCACAACTACTGAGCCTGTGCTCTAGAGCCTGCTAGCCACAACTACTGAGCCTGTGCTCTAGAGCCTGCTAGCCACAACTACTGAGCCCGTGTGCTGCAACTACTGAAGCCGTGTGCCCTAGAGCCCGTGCTCTGCAACAAGAGAAGCCAAGGCAATGAGAGGCCTACGCACCGCAACGAAGAGTAGCCCCCGCTCATCGCAGCTAGAGAAAGCCAGCACGCAGCAATGAAGACCCGACGCGGCCCTAGATAGATAGATAGATAGATAGATAGATAGATAGATAGATAGATAGATAGATAGAAACCAACATCTCAGAAATGTAAACCTCACTTAAAGGCTCTCCAAACTAGGACTTCACAATATACTCACCAAGGCAAGAACTAGTGTCTATTTACCTATGTAGTCTGGAGCACAGGGGATTGCAGATGCTGTGATGGTTAGAATGCTTTCAGCAGTCAATAACAGAATGCCCGACTTAAAGGGCCTTATATTTGTTTTTCCCAAACTTTTCTGGCCACAAGAATCACCAGGGGCTCTTGATTACATTGCTAATTCCCAAGCCCCCCTGGCAAATCTGATTCAATAGGTTTGGGAATTTATGTTTTAAACATGAACCCCAAGGGAACCTGGCAAGTTTTGAAAATGCTATCTTAAATAGAGACATCGGGTAATCTAATACAGTGGTTCCCAAACTTTAGCATGCATCAGAATCACCTGGAGGGCTTATTAAGCTACAGGCTGATGGGCTTCACACGGGGTTTCTGACTCAGTAGGTTTGGAGCAAATAGGGTCTGAGAGTCTGCATTTCTAGTTAAGTTCCCAGGTGATGCTGATACTACTGCAATCAGGAACCACACTTTGTGAGCCACTGGCCTAACCCAGCCAGCAGCCCAAAGGTCATCAGCTCTGGGGCTGTTTAATTCAGCAGCTGAGCTATAGTAGGACTGCAATTCAGCTTCTCTGGCAGTCTCTTGTCTTTCTCCCCATGATTCCAAGACGGCTTCCCACTGCACCAAGCAACATACCCTCAGACAACAATATTCAAGGCAGAAAAGGAATAAGGTACAAGGATAACTCCATGTTGGGGGGGGGGTGTGCTGGAGAAGAAAGAATTTCCCAGAAGCTCCCTAGCAGATTTTCCCTTATGTATCAGCCAGAACTGGGTCTCACTGTACCTGCTTTAAACGAGCCACCGGCTACAAGGAATATGGTACTACTGTGATTGGGTTAGACCCAATTTTAATTTTTCCCCCAGCACTGGGTCCACTGACGCTCAGTAGCTGATCATAATGGAGATTCTTTACCAAAGAATAAGAAGTGAATAGCTGTTAGGTAGGCAAATAGCTGGGAATGTCACAAATGGGTTCTGATACTAGTATGATTATAGGTAGGTTCAAGGTTGAAAATGTTAATACGAATGCTGGTAAATAATATATGATACTACCTTTGTTATCACCATTTGCAACAGGCTAGTAGACTCATGAAGAATTTGGCCCTGCATATTGAGGGAAAAGTGCCCTTTCAAAGCTCACTGTATACATGTAGTCATCTTGCTTTTATTATACCTGTGTATGGAATTGCAAGCTGCCCCTTCAGGTAATGAAATTTAGGGAAGTTGGAACCTGTATAACAGCAAATCAATACTGAAGTTATAGGCAAAGCCTGTACTTGTAGAGACTAACACATAGGATAGAAAGGCTTCGTGACCAAAATTTAACAAATTCCATATTTATAGGCATCCAACATAGACAGCAAACAATGTAGAGTGGTGTGTCTTTTTAGATGTTTGCACCTGTCTCTTCATTCATTCAGAAAAGTGTATTTTTTGGTTAACAAACACATAACTCAGCTCTGCCCGGTATGCCCACGGCCAGTGTAAAGTGAAAAGCTGAGTTGTTTATTTGGGGCTCACATCATCCAAATACTATATTAAAGAATGCATAAAAGGTCTCTCCTGAATTATAAGGAAAATTTCCTAAGTTTTCTGCATTCTTTTGATAGTGGAAGGTAGTGACTAATGTAAGACTATCTCCTGTTTTATTTTTGTTTCCTTTCAAGAACTAGCTTTTGTTAGGAGAATTGATAACTTTGAAAGAGGAGCTAAGCTAAGCTGACAAATACATTTCCTGTTGGTCAGTATCTAAAACTGTTTATTACTTCTTTTTTTCACCCACAATTTAGTGGTAAGTTTGCCCTTCACGTAGTGAAACTGATGTCTGCCACATTTGTAAGCCCCATCCGGCCTGACAGGGTTGTTGGTTTCAATGCCATAGGCTTGTGTCCAGAGACCCAGAAACTGAGTTTCAGAGAAATTTAGTCTATTGAGCTGGCACCCCATTCCATAATCATTAAGTTATGGTCAGGACGTAGTATCTAGCCCCTCACCCTGACCTTGTCCACGAGAAGCCTGGGCAAAGACCATGCAACTCCATTAAAACCCAGATCCATTGGGGCACTCCCCTTCCCTGGGGCAGATGGCAGTTGCACACGGGGCAAAATTGTGCATGATAAGCAAAAAATGGAAGTTTCCAAAGTGCTGTAGAATCACTGATAATTTGAGTACACTTAAACCTTCAGCAAGATTAATGACAGCATTTTCCCCCTGCTTCCTTTAGTTGCGAAGATTTTGTTTTTCCTTCTGGGTTGATTGCCTAGAAAATAGAAAAAGACCTTTGAGAGCCTTCGCCGGCAGAGGGTGCGTTCACCATGTGTGCACTGGGTCTCTGGCCCTGTGCCCTGGGGCTGCATTCTCTATAGTTTGTCACACTCACACAGCGTGGTGTGACTGCTTGCCGTTAGTTTACTGTCTTCTCAGATGGAAGCAGGCACTGGTTTGCCAGCAACTTTTGGTTGTTGTCGTTTTTGAGAACCATGCAACTAACAGATGTTTGTTGTTGGCTCCATATCTACATTCTTTGAAAGCTGGAGAATCAAATTGCTGACGTTCAGACAACACTAATTCCCATATCCAGGGAGCCTAATTTGCCATCCCTGAGATCCTGATTCCTGGTGTTCATGGGTTTAAAAACCATTTCAGTGACACAATATAAGAATGGGCTTGGGAGATGCAGTGCTGTCTCCACTAAAGATAATCACATTTTACAAACATCTGCGTCATTACTGGTATGATTCATCTCTAAGCTGTATACAGCTGTGTTTCCAGTTTCAATTAACAATCCCTTAATTGCATATCCATCTCATGTTACTAATTTAGTTAATTTATTCATAATTAAGAGTATTCTGTTTTCTACCAAGGTTTGTCGAGCTCAGAACATTATAAAGAGAAATATTTTAAGGCAGCATCTCCGAGGGATTTTGTTTCTTATAACTACATCACAGTAAAATGTCATTCATGCGCCCAAAGGAAGATGAATTGCTAAGGGACTTTTTTTCCAGTAAAATAAGAAGCCATGGGAAGCTGCAATGTGTTGTGTTTTTAAACCAAGTTAAGTGCTATGTATTTTGTTCTTTTCTTTCTCCTTTCCTGACATCCTCTCAAAAGAATTATCATTTGATTTGGATTATTATTTAAGTATCACAGCAAATCCAGTCACCAATGCAGATAAAACTGTCATTACCCTGTCGGGTAATGGTGTCTCTTAAAATCTAAGCTATAAAATCTGTACATTTCCGAGGACATTAAGATCACGAATTTTTAAATTGCCAAAGTCTAAAGCAAGTGGAATACATCTTCGTGGAAAATGGAAGACAGATGATAACATGATACCAGTCAGTTAATTCATTTTAGTTTGACCTTTTCTAGAAAAATGCGTATACCTTTGCAGCAAGGGTCTTGCCTGGGTTAGTATACGTGTCTGTGTGTCATTAAAAGCGGCAGTAACAAAACATAAAAGTGACCTACTTCGTTTATTGTCCAGGAACTGCCACTTACAGCCTTGACCTATCCTTAAGCTTAGAAGAAAAGTCTCATAACCTTTTAGTAGTCGGCAGATTCTACAGAAGAGAAATAACAAACCATCTTTTGCCTTGCATGAATTCAACTAAAAGAAAAAATCCACCATCCCTAATCCCTCTTCCTACTCTGGCAGTTTCCTTGACTCTCAAGAAACCTTGCATATTATTCACGTATTCTTTCACAAATTTAATCATCCGTTACCTACTTTATTGAACCACCACTACATGCCTAGCGTTGTGCTAGATACTGGGGGTTACATGCTGATCAAAAAGAGTAGTGATTTCCTTTGTGGTAATGGCACAGTTGAGTATCTTGGTTGTGGTGGTACCTATACACACATTCCCACATAAATGAGTGAATATATAATTGGTGAAATCTGAATAAATTCTATGATTATGCTAATGTCAAATTCCTGGTTTTTATAATGTACTAGAGTCATGTAAGACGTTAACATTGGGGGAGGATGGGAGGATGGTACACTGGACTTCCCTGTATGTCTCTTTGCAGCTTCCTGTGAATCTAGTTATTTCAAAATAAAAAGTTTTTTTTAAACTTAAAAAAAAAAAAGAATCGTGATTTCTCCTTTCATGGAGCTTTCAGTCTGAAGGAGGAATCAGACATAACTCAAATAATCATCTGAGTAAAAGTAAAACTACATTGCTTAGGGAAGCCAAAGAGATTATAGTACATGATTAATAATGCGAACTATATTTATAGCCACCTAACAAGGCATACAGATGATTCTCAATTAAGGACAATTTAGGTCTTGGAGCCATGTTTTTGTTTTCCCTTAATTAGTTTCAATTTGTGACAAAGTTTATGTTGTATATTTCACGAGGGGAAAGAGCTAAGTGTCAGAAATAGGTGATATTGTTGATTCAAAACATACTTTTCAAAGCAACTGGTGGAAGGAAAATGTGGTAGTATATGTATTTTATCCTATCACTTTTAATTCTGAGCTCTTCTATTTTTCTAAAATTTTAATTTGTATATTTAAAAGGCAAGACACAAGAACAGGTAAAAGTTTCCTAAAGTGACATTAGCAAAAACTCGTTTATTTTTACCATTTAGCCATTGGCTATCAACATTAACTATGGCATGAGGGCGAGGTAAAATTTTAAACATTTCTTGAAGTCTCACCTTACCCCCATCTCCACAGCTTTTTTTTCAGTGTTGTTGCAGGTTTATTTGTGTGTGTGTTCCTTTATTTTAACATCTTAAATTTGAATTAAACAGAGTAGGAATTTAAAATTATTCGCAGCTATACGTTTCTCATGGTTGATAACAATTTTTTTAACATCTTTATTAGAGTATAATTGCTTTACAATGGTGTGTTAGTTTCTGCTTTATAACAAAGTGAATCAGCTATACACATACATATATCCCATATCCCCTCCCTCTTGCGTCTCCCTCCCACCCTCCCTATCCCACCCCTCTAGGTGGTCACAAAGCACCGAGCTGATCTCCCTGTGCTTTGCGGCTGCTTCCCATTAGCTATCTATTTTACATTTGGTAGTGTATATATGTCCATGCCACTTTAAGTAAAAATCCAACCTATTATACAGGTCTGTAGTCTTTAAGATAAATATTTTGTCACCTCCTGTGTAGAACAAAGGGGTTTTGAAGCCAGAAAAAACTAGAGATTATCTAGGCCAAACTCCTTAGTTTATAAATTAGAAAATAGATTCTGGATGACTTAGCCACGATATTCTCATTTGTTAAAAGTAAGATCAGAACTCAGACCCAACTCAACGCTCTTTTCACTACACCATGTTTTTTCCTTATGGAAAACAAAGATATATCTTGTTCAAAGATTTATGCTGTTTATCTGAAAGCCAAACATGCCTGTTTGTATCATACTTGGCCATTTTGCAATAGTAACATATTTTGGGGCTCTTTTTTTAAATTTAATTTTTAATTTTGTACTGGAGTATAGTTGATTTACAATATTGTGTATGTTTCAGGTGCACAGCAAAGTGATTCAGTTACACATGTACATCTATCCATTCTTTTTCAGATTCTTTTCCCATATAGGTTATTACAGAATACTGAGTAGAGTTCCCTGTGCTATACAGTAGGTCCTTGTTGATAATCTATTTTATATATAGTAGTGTGTGTATGTTCATCCCAAACTCCTAATATATCCCTCCCACCCACACTTCCCCTTTGGTAACCATAAGTTTTTGAAGTCTGCGAGTCTGTTTCTGTTTTATAAATAAGCTCATTTGTATAGTTTTTTTAGATTCTACATATAAGTGATACCATATGATATTTGTCTTTCTCTGTCTAACTTAGGTCACTTAGTATGGTAATCTCTAGGTCCATTCATGTTGCTGCAAATGGTGTTATTTCATTCTTTTTTATGGCTTGAGTAATATTCCATTGTGTATATGTACCACATCTTCTTTATCTGTTCTTCTGTCGATGGACACTTAGGTTGCTTCCATGTCCTGGCTATTGTAAATATTGCTGCTATGAACACAGGGGTGCATGTATCTTTTTGATTTACTGTTTTGTCTTATCTGGATATCTGCCCAGGAGTGGGGTTGTGGATCATATGGTAACTCTATTTTTAGTTTTTTAAGGGACTTCCATATTATTTTCGATAGTGGTTGTATCAACTTACATTCCCACCAACAGTGTAGGAGGGTTCCCTTTTCTCCACACCCTCTCCAGCATTTATTGTTTGTAGATTTTTTGATGGTGGCCATTCTGACCGGTGTGAGGTGATACCTCGTTGTAGTTTTGATTTGCATTTCTCTAACAATTAGAGAATGTCGAGCATCTTTTCATGTGCCTTTTGGCCATCTGTATGTCTTCTTTGGAGAAATATCTGTTTATATATTCTGCTTGGGGCTCTTTATCTGATGCGCTCTTTAGATTTAGTTGTACTTGAAACCGTTTATCTAAACACACTGATATCTGCATATAATAATTGGTACAGATATAGATTTTAAAAGTACAGATGATTTTCATTATTTTATGATCTTCTTTAATAAAACTCACCCAGAAAAGACAACCATGTTTAAATAAAGTTCTCTCATTTTTTTTCAGGAATCATGGACTAAAAATGTAACATTTAGTCTTTATATCCCTCATTTGCTTATTTCATTCCAAAGCTTATTTTACCCTCTATTATTTTGTGGTTTTATAAAGTATTTTTGTGTATTCACCTGAAAAACCTCTTGGAAGAGAAAGGAAATATAACATCTGAGAAATAGCTGGATATTTTTCGTGATCTCTGCAAGGGGAGGGGACCTGAAAGGCAACCCCAAATAGGAACTCAGCTCTGTGCCCCTTAGCATGATGACCTTTCTCCTCTGAACAGTCAGAATAGTAGTGATTGCCTCCTGCTCACCTATGTCACAACATTAACAGAGTTCCAGGATTCGTGTTTTAATATTGCACTGTGGTCCGTGTTTCAAACATGAGGAATGGCAGCGGAGATGAAACTTGGTTTGAATCCTTGGATTTCAGGTGGTACTGGAAGCAAGCAGGGTACTGATTTCAAGTTGACATAACAAAGAGAAGTCTGTTGATGGCTGCAACCAGATAGGACTCTTGTTTTAGCTAGACAGTATGCCTCGGATGGATATGCATGTCTGCAGGGCAAGGGCACTGCCATAAATGCCTAATGGTGGCAGTTACACGGCACAGGAGAGGCATGTATCAGCAACTTACAACTTGACTTTGTTATGCGTCACAGAACATGTTATATGTGAACACTGATTATGATATGAGGATCGTAGGCACCATGGTGGCCTAGGCCTTTGTTACCACACGTCCTGGGAGTACCTCGTTTTGCTGGAACATGATGATCAACATTGCATACCCCATGCATTTTTTTTTTTTTACCAGTTCTTTTCTAAAGCTAAGACCCTGTGTGGTGATCCAAAACCAGACTTCTCGTTGATATCAGGTGGGAGTTTTGCTTTGGATCAGCTTCCTACTTGAGGGGATAATGGTATAAACATTGCCTGACAATCATTATTTGTCATTGAGCTGAAGGTGTTTACTCTTGAGAAAGAGGCAGTTGACAAAAGCAGCTTGGATTCTGGCTCCAGGTTTCCCATTAATCGATTCTGGACATCCACATGCAGTTTAATTCATCTTACTAATAAAATGACCAACTCCTTGCATGTAAATGTGATTCTGAGATTCTGTAGAAAAACTTTCTCTCGGTGGTTAATCAAGAAAAAGTTCATAAGTTTCCTATCTTCATTGACCCCATTTTCCAAAACAAACATATAACTTCCTGATTTTTTTCACCGAGCAAAGCAGCATAAAGAAATTAAGCAGTAAAACAATTGTATATTTTATTCAACCTTCTAGAAAATACCAGTTTTTTTTAAGTCTTGATATTTTTTGCAGACAGTAAGGTAGTTAGAAAGGAAATCAGTAAAACTACCTTAACTTGGTTATGACAGGATAAAGGAAACAGTGAGAGGAAGCAAGAGAGAGGCAGTAAATATGAATGGATACCAGCCAGAAAGATTTTCAAGTTCTGAGAAAATGAAAAAGGGGAAAAGGTGGGCCTATTAATACCATAACCCCCTCTCACATCACACTTCTGCGCCCCCATGTGCATCCTCTTGGCCCTGCCACCATTTTGGTGCTGCTGTTCTGTAAGCCATGCCAACACTTACTTGGGTTCCACCTTGAGATTTCAAAATGAGTAGAGAACCCAGGGATCTGCTCCATAGTGAGACCTTTATGCCTTTCACAAGGTCATGAGTATTTATTAAGCAGTTCTTGTGTATATAACATTGCTCCCTGGACTGCTGTTCTGTAATACAGGAAGAAGGTCCCTGCCCTCATGGAGTCTTAGAATCCAGCATGAGAGATGGGTTCGACATCTTTATTGCATAATTATTTCATTCCAGTTTTAATGAAAGGAGAAAAACAGAGTGCTAAGAGAGTATAATGGAGGGACCTGACCTGGTCTGGTAGGTTGGGAAGATTTCCCGGGAAGTGATATTTTAGACACACACACACACACACACACACACACACACACACAATACATGCAGAACGTATTCTGAGTGGCTGTGATAAATGCATTTCTTACTATAGGTCATGGTCCAAGTTTGAAAACTATTGTTCTCATAATTCCAGGGACAGTAAGGATCACGTGACCTGTTTATCACATGCTTCCCCCAATAGTGTCTAGTAAAGAAGTCAGTGCTGATAACTGATACCACCTCAGTCACCACTAAAGGCAGAAGGCCTTGCGTTCACTGGAGGAGAGCTAAGGGTCTAAGACATATAGACCCTTTTGCATAAAAGTGTGCACCTGATATTCGAGGCACATTACAGCACTTCTCTTTGGATAAACTAAGGGTTAAATCTCAATGGAATCATTTGTGGATGAAGTTCTCATGCTTTTGTAAATAAAGAGAGGAGGGGCAACAAATGTAGATGGGGACATGTAAGTATAAGAACCTTTGCATGTATAAACTACGTTTTGCTTATCCATTCATCTGTCCACAAGCACTTGGGTTGCTTCCAGGTTTTAGCTATTGTGAATAATGCTGCAATGAATGAGGGTATAGAAATAGCTCTTCAAGACCATGCTTTTAATTCTTTTGGATACATACCCAGAAATGGAATTGCTGGATGATACGGTAATTCTGTTTTTAATTTAATGATCTGCCATATTGTTTTCCATAGCAACTGTGCCATTTTACATTCCCACCAACAGCACACAAGAGTTTAAATTTCTCCACATGCTCATCAGCACTTGTTATTTTCTGGATCTTTGATGTTAGCCATCCTTTAAACAGGAAGGGAATTCTGACATATGCTACAAACATGGATGAAACTTGAGGACATTATGCTAAATGAAATAAACCAGTCACGAGAAGACAAATACAGTATAATTCCACGTATATGAGTTACCTAGAGTAGTCAAAATCATAGAGATAGAAAGTAGAGTGGTGGTTGCCAGGGGCTAGGGGAAGTTGTTATTGTTCAATGGGTAAAGAGTTTCAGTCTTACAAAGTGAAAATAGTTAAGGAGTTGGACAGTGGTAATGGTTGCACAACGTTATGAATATATTTAATACCACCGAACTGTGCATGGTTAGGATGGCAAATTTTATGTGTATTTTACCGCAGTAAAAACAATTACATAAGAAGTGGAGGAACCTTTTATTTTTCAACCAGTAAAGCCCTGAAGGGAGTTCTCGCTATCGGTACACACGGAGTCACATGGCTCTGGAGCAGTTAAATACCTTCTCTGAAACTGATGACACAACTCCCTTCTTGTGATTCTCACCCTCTCACCCTGTACATTACTCTTAAATCTAACTGCTCTGTATTGTGATTACCTCACTATGTACACAATATACTGTATTTGCAAGCCAGGCTCTTTTTTCCCTAGAGGTCTCTGTAGAAACATAAGATGTAATAATATATTTGCTGTATTCATTAGCTATAGATAGTTATGTTGTAGTACTATCAGGAGCTATTTACTGCATTGTTTAAGGTAGAGAAGATATCCTTCCACTACAGTCCTTAGTACTTTTGCATTCAAACTTTGAGTGAAACAGGACTTGAGAAATTATAGACTTGTTGAGTTCTCAGGCATTAACTCAAGAAGGCAGCCTTTATCCAATCACCTACACTTGCCCAGCACTTACCCCATTAATTTCTAATGTTGCTTGGAACAAATTAACATTCCTGGAATGCAAGCTAACTGAAAGAGCCCTGGAGAACAAGCCATTTCCTGGCTCCTCATATTGATGAATTTAAAAGGCTGTGCAGTAATATGGACTCCTGCTTCCTCTCAGTGTGTCTTTGAATAAGTTGACAGAGTAGCTGAAAGTAGGGCACTATTAGTTGAAAGCTTAAAACAAAACCACTTTATTTCAGTCTCTATTCTTGCTAAGTCCCCTCTTATAAATGGGGAGTGAGTTTAGGAAATCACCCAGAGGTATTGAATAGTTGTACAGGAGGTTCCCTGACCCCAAATATTTATCCATTTACCACTCTTTACTGGCACAGTACCTCAAATCCCACCTGCCGTGAACTGACCTAAATCAATCTGGTCCTGCATGAATCTTAGCTTCTTTTTGGTAAATAATGGAGAGTCACAGAAAAGTTTGAGGTAGATGTGGGAGAGGAGAAAGAATTTTCCTTCTACCCTTCTAGTTTCTTGGCTGAGAACCTCCTGTAATAAAAGATATATTAACAGGAGAAAAACAAACAGAAGTCTAATGACATGTGTTCTTCCCTGTATACATGGGAGAAACCCAGGAAAACTGAGCAACTCACCAAAATGGCCCAAGCCACCACCTTAAATACCATCTCCAGCTCAAGACTAAGGAAGATGTGGGGAATGGGGGAGGCCAGTTATGGGAGGTTATCCAAAAAAAAAAAAAAAAACCACCCAAAACAATCCCTATGCCAAAGAGGCATGTTTTGGGGTGGCATATTCTCTTCCCCTTCAGAGCGCATAAGGAGCTTTCATTACAGCACACACACGTTTGTGACATTGATATGTGCATTACAGAGACCACTGAGCTTCATAGAGATGTACAGTAGTCACAGTCTTTGGGCTTCAGCCTTTTACCTGTGATGAGGGTTGCACTCTGCTGAGGTGTAAATTCTTGATTAAAGTAACCAGTTGCCTCTATAGTTTAAGCTTGCACTAACCGCATAGACAAAATGTCATACTATCTATGTCGAAGTATTTAAAATTAATTACAGACGTTGTAACACCACCATTTAACTTAAATTCTAATAGTGGTCCTTTAAGCATGCAGAACATCCCTTTGAGATGTGGTAACCCCCTTAATTGATCAGTGAATAAACCTTTATTATCAGGTTGCTTTAGCACCCTGACAGGCGTAAAGCACAGGCTACACACTAGAGTCGTCTGGGGAGCTTGGAAAAATCTTGATGCCCGGGCTGCACCCAGAGCAAGTCAGTTAGTGTGGGGAGTCGGGGGTGACTCCAAGCATCAGTATTTGTTAAAGCTCCCCAAGCAATAACGAAGTGCAGTCAGGTCTGAGAACCTTTGCAGTAAAGGAATGGAAGGAGGGTGGCTATATGCAAAGCAAAACCAGGAATAGGAAGGGATATTGGGAAATTAGATGTATCTGTAGGAGACTTTCCCTAAATCATAATTCTGAGACCCAGAGTTTGGTTATGATGGTGAGTTAGAAAAAGTCTCCTCCCAACTTGCCAGTCTCCGGACTAGAACTAAAAGTGTTGCCCAACACGCAGCAAGGCAAACTCTGAGATGCCAAGGTTAGCAGCAGAGAAAAGATTTATTCAAAAGGCAGCCAGGTGAGGAGTCGGAAGAGCAAGTCTCAGATCCACCTCCCCAGCGGCGAGGGGCTTGGGATATTTATAGAATAAAGAAGCAGGGTGGTCTGAGGTAGGAGGAATGGTGATTGGAGGCAAGAAAAAAGAGGAGTAATTGGTGTTCTGTGCAGGTGTATGTGAGTTACATGCTTCTTCATGGGATGCATGTTCAGAAGATGGTGGGGTAAGCATGATCTGAGGGTGGAGTTTCTGGCCTCCTGATGTCAAAAAGTCATCCATCGGACACTTGAGCAGGCCCAGTTGAATGGTCGCTGGCGTCGACTGGTTTGAACTGGCAAGACTACCTCCATGTTCCTGAAAAACAATTTAAGCAACCATTACTAGAGCGACCCAGACGTCAGAGGTGTTATCTATAGGGGACAGTTAAGGAGTCTTGTGATATATTGTCTAAGCTTTGTGAAGCTTGCAGAGTATGCAATTTACAAGAATAATTAAAGCAAGCTTGGTCAGTGAAGGCTGGTTACAGGATATTATTTTATTAAGCAAGTTATAGTTTAAGGGATCTAACTGATAACCACCCTCAATTTCAGAAGGAATTTGGGAGAAGAGATCAAACACTTCCAAAAGACTCCAGCCTGCACCCAGCTCACCTCTTGACTCCATAAGAATCCTTGGTTCTTAAAGAAACATTTGCATAATGAACGTTCACGGGTCTGGGGGACAGATTGGGGTAAATAGAGAACATGTTCTTTTCAGATGGCTGAATACTATCCCTTGCAGAGCGATTAAAATGACAACTGCCAGAATCAAATAAGATTCTGAGAGAAAGGAAATAAGAGCAGTCTGCTGTTGGTAGACCAGTTTTGCTCAGTGTGTTTTCATCTTGCATATGCATAATAAAATGAATTTGGGAGTTAGGATGAACGTTCTTAGCCACTGGAGAATAACTTGCAGAGGGAACCCAACTAGGATTGTCTGGGTTAGCTTTTTTCTGCCACAGAGTTTGGTCCCAATACCAGGAAGCCTGAATTCTGAATTGTCTCTCTTAAAAAGAGTGCCTTTCAGAGATGCCATTAGGAAACCTGTATCGTTTAGAAAACGGTAGCACAGAGCGGTTATAACTGGAGTACACCTTGTTCCTGAAATTAATTACCCAGAGCCTCAAAAAATTCTTATCTTTTGCTGGTAGAAAACCTTTGAAACTATATTTGTCTGTGGTATTCACTGAAGAGCCTTAGATATAAAGAGAGACATTTATTTTCAGAGGAATTTTGAGATAGGTTGTGTGTGTGTGTGTGTGTGTGTGTGTGTGTGTATGTATGTATGCATACTTAGCATCTATTGGTTTTCCCTAAGGATTGTAGAAATCCCATTAAAACACCAGCTTCTTAAATAGTTACTGAAACTCCAGCTTTTCATATTTTCTTTTATAATATTTGGATGCATTTAGGTGAACTTGCAGCATTTTAATTATATCTGTATCAGATGAGCAGAAGAAATGTAAAAGGGTCTGGGGAGAGATTTAATTTTAGATAGAGGCATAATTAACAGCATTTGGAAAAACTAGTGGAACTTTAATTAAATGTCTCTACATTAATTTAGTCATTTAATTGAAAATGTATTGGGATAGTCCTTATGATTTATCACTCTCACTCTTTGAGGGAAAAGGATTTAAAATAACAAAGCATCAGTGTAAGTACTTTTTTATTATTTAGCTAGATGTCCACCACTTGGCACTTTGTTGAATTTTTTCCCCTATAGTTTCAAGTTTTTTAAAAACATTAATTTAGCTTGTCACTTTTATTTAAAGAGCTATAAATCTAGGAGAAACCATATTTTGAAACTTCGAGCAAATATTTCTTTTCCTTTACTTTAGACTTTGATAGTCACTAGAGTCATGTTGTAAGGTTTTCTTCTCAGTATTGTGGTTTTTTTTTTTTTACTTTGCTAGCTTCCTTTTTTTTTTTTTTTTAGCAGTGTTATGCTGCAGTAGTGTATCTGAATTTTAGCAATGCATTTGACATGGATCCCTGCAATATCTTCTTAAATAACATGAGTAATTACACACTGATAGAAGTACAGTTAGGTAGGTTTAGAGGTGTTTCAATCTCCAGGCCTAAGGAGGAGTATTGTCTTAAACTGTTGATCTCAGAGGTTTTCAGTGGGTTCACCACAAACTGGATTCAGTTCTTCTGCATTGCCTGACTCCCCATCCCTTCTACATAAGTGGTGCCCCCTAAAAGTTGTGCAGTGTACAACCTGCACAACCATAGGCAGCCTCCCTGCCTGTACGTAACCCAGATTTTCATCAATGCTCTAAATAAGAACATAGAACATGTGTAGTTATTAACTTTTCAAATGATGCAAAGGTGAAATGAGAGTTAACACACTGAAAGACCAAAATCAAGATTCAAATAAGATTACAATAGATTAGGATGCTGGACCCAAATTAAAAAAAAAAAATAACAAAATTTAACAAGAGTAAGTAAAATGTCCCGCTGTTAAGATTTTTTAAATCCCGTGTACAAATATAGACTAAGAAACATGTGACTTCCTGGCAGTTTATATTGTTAAAAAAACAACATTTAACTGAATAAATTTTAAAGATCTTATTGGTTTTATTCAATGATTCATGAATTGGACAACATCCAGTCTAGCAGATAGAAAGGAGCTCTGAGGAACTGTACAAAATGAAAGACTTTTATAGGCAGAAAGGAACAGGAACAAGGAAGTTATTCTAGGCAAAAAGCAGATCGATTATTCCAAGGTTACTTTCCTTTAGGGGATGGCAGGGGTCTATCAGCCGGATTATCTAACTAGTGCTGATCAGGCAGTTCCTGATTGACTAAAGATTCCATTTCTGGGAGAGCCGAAACTGTGATTGAGTCTCGGTTTGGTGATGGGGGCCTTAGCTTCAGAGACTCCATTTGGGGCCTGTCGTCTTATTTTTAACAGTATGAAAACAGGTTGGGATATTAGGTAACCGCAGCCTCAGTGTTAATCTCCAGTGTGATCTGTTGTGGCTTGCTATAAAAGGCAATACAGTACTAGATTGAATTAATGCAATTAACAACTGTTTTCAGTATACTCGTCCCTCGTTAAATCACATCTGTGGCATCGTATTGACTTGTGAGCAGCACATTTAACAGGGACACTGACAAATGATAATACTTCTGTAGTAGGGCAGTCCAGATTGTGAAGGGTGTAGAGATTGTTATATGAGGAATATTTGAAAGAATATAGAACGTTCAGTAAGAAGACACAACTTGAAAATACTGGGCAGCTTCTTCATGCATTTGGGGAGGGTGGGTAAAGGAGACAGTACACTTAAGCAAGATTGTGGAAGGGAACCACGGGCAAGTGTTACAGGGGGCTCAGTGTGAGGAAGGCAAACCTAAACCTTAGAGTTGTTGCGAAGTGACATGGACGGCTTCACTAATTTCCATCATTTTTCAGTCTGACTGATCAGCTAATAGGACTTCTACATTGCTCAGTTACAGTTCACAGGGATGCAATGCACTTTAACAATAGCTTAAGCAATATAGAAACAAATGTATTTCTCTGTCATGTAAAAGTCCAGAAGTAGGTAGGTCAGGGCTTGTGAGGCTCTTCTGCTTCACAAAGTTCTCAGTCCCTTTTTATCTTGTTTTCTGCTGCCATGCTGGCCTCAATTCTCACTGTCACTACATGGCCCAATATGTTTGCTTCTACTCCAGCCATCACATCTGGGTTCCAGCCCCCAGCAAGATGGAAGAAGGCAGAAGGCACAAAGGGCATGTGCCATCATAGTTTTAAGGAAAACTCTCGGGAACTGCCATCAATTATAAAGTATCTACTTATAGTTCCTCAGCCAGAACTTTGTCACATGATTATATCTACCTGCATGTGAAGCTAAGAAATATATTCTTTACTTCACGCATCCATGTACCAAACTAAAAATCATGGGTTATATTGCTATGGAAGAGGGGAGGAAACATATTGGAGGCGATCAGCAGTCTTTGCCACAAGACGTTTCAGAGGGAATTACTCTAGATAAACAAGATAAACTTTAAGGTCCTATAGACTCTTAAGAGTCTAAGATGCTGCAATTTATAGACAATAAAGAATCTCTTCAATCTACAAACAGAATTGGTTCTCAAGGAAGGTCATTTCTTTCCAAGTCCAAAATGGCATACACAGGTGACCAGTGTATACAATGTACATCTTTCTACAAAAAGCCAAGTTTCTCTTTTGTTGCCATAGTAATCATATGTCTTTTCTTAAAGCAGCATTCACTGTTTTCTCCTTTAGAACATAGTGGTGTTAGTAATAAGGTTTATAAAACATTACAGAAATGTGCACACAAAACACACCACAGGCTAAGAAAACATAATGGTGGCTAGACTAAAATAAATACAAATGTCCTCTGTTGGTGGCATTCTTCATTGCTATGCTTCTGCTGGGCCTGGGAGCTTTATTGCTATCTATGGGAGGTTGTAAATAGAGAAGTTTCTTGACTATAGGGAGGTGAACAAGCATTATAAGTTAGGAAGAATGAATTTGTATGTTAATGGAGCATTTTCTCCTTCCCTGGTAATGCTGTGTTTCTCATTTTGCATTTAAAGCACCTATACCCTTACATAGAAAAATTTATAGAATTATTGGTTGACTCATATTGTTATATGGCCCCTATTACTCTAAACTTTCAAAATGTAATGTAAGTCAAAATCAGAACAAGGCCATAGAGGCCAGTCCTTCCTCTGTTCCATTCCAACCATGAGAAGGGAACAGGGCAGAATAAAGATGGCAAGAGGCCAAGATGCACAATCTAGAATTTGTGGGAACTCTTATCCACCATGTAAAAATATGATAGTATGAGAAAAATTATACTGCAAAAATTAAACTTCTGCATTGTGGAACAAGAAAATTTTTACATCTGGCTATATTGCTTCTCCCTGTGGAGCTGTTCTAAGCACAAAGTTCCTATTACATAATGAACAACTCCTTAAATACTGTGCAGCTCTGTGGCTCGCTAGAAACAGAATGCAGCAAACTCTGCTTCTCAGTAACCATTTACATTATATCTACTGGTGCTGAGTTCTATAGTAAAGAGTGATGTGTGTGCATTTGGGGGTCATAGGAGAGTGTGCAAGGTTGAAATTCACAATTAAAGCATTACATGAATCAGTTATAATTTCAATACTTTTCTGTAATCATGTTCCTTACATTAAAGGTTAAAGATATATGCCACTTTAAGAACAGAGGTTGCCAGAGGCTGGGAGAGAGGCTAATGGGGAGTTATTGTTTGATGGGTAAAGAGTTTCAATTTGGGATGATGACAAAGTCCTGGAGCTAAGATAATGGTGATGGCTGCACAACGATGTGAATGAACTTAATTTCACTAAGTTGTACACTGAGAATGGTTTAAAAAGTAAATTTTATGTATATTTGACCACAATAAAAAAATTTTAACAACAACAAAAAGATACATGCCACTTTGAAAATGGTTTAAGAACTTTATCTTTTTTAAATCTTTATTGGAGTATAATTGCTTTACAATGGTATGTTAATTTCTGCTTTATAACAAAGTGAATCAGCTATACATATACATATATCCCCATATCTCCTCCCTCTTGTGTGTCTTTTTATTTTTGGCATTTGTTTCATTACGTCTAGTTTTTGTTTTTTTTTTTAAACCAAGTTGCTTAGCCCGTCTTTTTTTTTTTAATTAATTAATTTATTTATATTTATTTTTTGGCTGTGTTGGGTCTTTGTTTCTGTGCGAGGGCTTTCTCCAGTTGCAGCGAGCGGGGGCGACTCTTCATCGCGGTGCGCGGGCCTCTCACCGTCGTGGCCTCTCTTGTTGCAGAGCACAGGCTCCAGACGCGCAGGCTCAGTAATTGTGGCTCACGGGCTTAGCTGCTCCGCGGCATGTGGGATCCTCCCAGACCAGGGCTCGAACCCGTGCGCCCTGCATTAGCAGGCAGATTCTCAACCACTGCACCACCAGGGAAGCCCATTACGTCTAGTTTTATGCTGTTTTAAAATTTAATAAATTTCTATCTGGTCTATCTTCAGGTTAAATATTTTGTGCATAAGAAATAAAGGCCAGAGGAGAAAAACAGGGGTCATGGAACTAATGGCAAATCTACTCTTAAGTTCAATAAAATGATACTCTAAAAGACTTGAGCTGTGCATTGAGTGGTAATAAAAAAATAAGTATCACAAGTAAGATGCAGTTGAAATGTTGAAACTTTAAAACATTTCTATTATGTCCATGCTATTCAAAAGATAACTTTTAATCTCATTAACAGTTTTAGGACTTCCAAGTACTGTGTTATTGATGATGATAACATATATGGAATTCTGTGATGACAGTACTATATTCTCTTAGTGTTTATGTTATTAATGAAACGTTGGAGTAAAGCTTGTCCATATAAACATGCTTTGGATGAGGGTACCTCAAATGAACCTTCCTAAGTACAATGAGTAGGCCCCAAGCCACCATTCTGGCCTAACTGCCACTCTAGTCTTTCACCAACCACATTCCTACTAAACTCTACCCACCACCCACCTCTGCCCTTGCTCTGTTATGAAGAGGCTGTCTAGGAACTGAGGCTCTGTGATCAGACAGATCAAGTTCTAATCCCAATCTACTCCTTTGATAGGTATTTAACCTTGGAGCCTTTCTGTGCCTCAGTTTCCTTATCTGTAAAATGCAATTAATAAAAATTGGCTTCATGAGCTTCTGGAGGATTAAAATTGCTTAATTCATAAACAGAGATCCTTGGGGTGTCAAAAACAATGTGTTATCTATCATTATCATTACTATTGGTATTAGTATTATTTCTTCCACCTGGAACACCAATTCCATAAACGCTGTGTGTCAAGACCCTACTCCAAAACAAAAAAAGTAATTATGTGAGATGACAGATATGTTGATTAGTTAGATAGTGGTGATCATTTTACAGTGTACAGGTATATTAAAACATTAAGTCGTACACCTTAAGTATATACATTTTTAATGTCAGGTATACTTCAGTAAAACTGGAGAAAATAAAAAGACGCACTTTATCATGGCGCCTTCCCCAGTTCTTCCAGATGAAAAGTAACAAATTCTCATTTTAACATTTATTAATTTCCTATTTGTATTTTATCCTCAAATACACTACACATATCTTAAAATTAGGATCTGTGTTGGAAAAACATTGGTATTTTCCATGGCTTTGCACTTAGTAGATGTTCAATAAATTTTTATTGAGTGAATGGTATAATCTATGTTCTTTAATTAGTCTCTAATTTGGTATTAACATGTTTGAGGCCTCAAGAATTCATGTTGATGATAGTTTTGCTATATCTCACATCTTTTGTAAGTTGGAAAGCTGAAATTCATACATTTTTTTTTTAGTGTAGTAATTTATGACAACTTCTAGCTGTTAAATCTTCCCTAGGTATAGACCCTCTATATCTTTCATCATTCCCCTCTTGTGTTTTTGCTTTAATTGTGTTCAAAGCATAACATCTATTATTGGAACTTTGAGTTCTGAATAATACTTTTAGAACTTGTATAGAATGATTGCAGAGTCCTTAGGAAATCTTCACAGACTGCTTTTAGCATACAGTTTGCCCTCGTGGTCTCTTAACTTTTCAAAAATCGTTTCAAAAGGGCACTTAAATCCATGGGTGGAAACCTGTTTACATCCATTATTGCTGATAATTTGCTGTTCTGGATTTTGGCCAAGCAATTGATTTGGGGACAAGTTTTGTAGTGTTAGAATTTTTTCTACTTTCGAAGTATTTTGTAGTTCTTAGTAATTTGAGGCAGCGTAGTTTCTTATGTCTTGTCAATTACAGATGATTATCAGTAAAAGGTTTGGCAAATGTCCTATGAAGGTGAATATTTAAAAGTTGAGATTTTTGCACCATGTATTTCTACTGTTTTAGATTTTTCTGGAAATTAAAATTCTACTAAAAGGGCAATGAGGTGTTCAGAAATATGCATTGAAAATTCTCTTATGAATTTATTAGTCATTGCCCCTAGGCAGTGATATTCAGCCAATATATACTAGTACACTCCTGCCTTTTCATTTTAAACCTGATTTTGTTCTGATTGGTCATTGCTTGTACCTGACTGTTCTGTGTCCATTCCATACTAATGATTATATATGACATTTTCAATATCACTCCTGCATGTACATATTTTTCTTGTCTTATGATATAACTGTAATCATTGCATGTTTCTTAGACACAACCGAAGTGTTCAGTTAAATCAATAAGTCTTGTTTCTGTGGTCATTGTTTCCCAGAACTCTCAGGGTTTCTAAGCGAGGTGGTTATTCTTCCAGGAATAGTGCTGAGAGTCTCCAGGAGCAGGTATTTCTCTCCAATTGACATTATTTCACACCCTCCTTTCTCCTTACTGTTGAAAAGTCTATTTCATTGGTGTTTTGCCAAGAATCCTGCTCTGTTTCATAATAATTTTCTGTTTGCACCTTTTGCACTGAGAAATACCTATTCCATGCACCAATTGAATAAATGGCAATTTGAAAACATTTCACCACAGCTGGATTTTTTTCGTTGATTCTTTTCATCTGAAGATCATTCATTAGAATTCTCCCTCCTTGTTCTTCTTGACATCCATATCTCCTCTCGTCCTATATACATGATGTCTTTTGCATTTTCTGTGTTTAAATGTAAATCGCTTACTACAGTTATTCTTTGACTTCATCCCCTGGTCGTAAGGAAATCACAAATTACAAATTTTACTACTTTTTTAAACCTGTTTTCTTACTTGTCCATCCAAATGCATTTTACAATTCTTAGACATTCAGCCTCCTGGTGACTGATTTCTACCAAACTCTTTAAGACATCTGTGCATTGTTATGGAGTACATCATTGCATTTTGTCCCTGTTCACATTTGCAGAATGTAACCTACAGAATATATATTGACTAATAAAGAAATGCATCCTCGTAGTAGATGGTTGTAAAGAGAGGAAATACATATTGGTACGCACCCACATAAATGAAATGTAGAAAACAGCAGTTTGCCATGTCAGAGTTGCAAATGAAGATTGTAGCTAGAAAACACAGAAAGTCTAGAATGTATAAAAGGCTTTTCTTCCAAATTAATTCACATGTAAGGCCTGAAAAATTGAAATATCATATATGTAAGCCTTAATTTTTTTATATTACATTGGTGTATTGCTGTGTTTAGGTAAACAACTCTTGAGTTTTCCATACCCTAGACTTTTTCATATAACCACCTGAGTACTTCTTCCCTTGGAGTTACTTTGAAAGGGGGAGGGAGGGAGAGGGAGAGAGACAGAGACAGACAGAGAGAGAGAGATGGACAGAACATTCTACCTATGTATGTTAAGAAAGAAATGGAGGAATAAGGGAGGAAGGGAGAGAGAGAGGGAGAAATCCAGTGATACATTATTCATCATGCTAAACTGGCATATAAAATAATATGTTTAAATCAGTCTAAAATTTTCATTTCAGAGAATTTCATTCTCTGAAAGAACTTGTTCTTATACCCCCAAACTGTTTGGGGGTAGATATTAATCCATGTCTAATCAATTCTATGCAGTTCTTTATACATATTTTCATTTTCGTAAGATCATTGAAGAATCAAAGGAAAAGCTATTTTAGGCAATGAACTTGGGCAGTTATTCCAAAACAGAATTTTAGAAATGTAAGGACAGATGGAATCACAAAAGATGATCTATTCATAGTATTTTATACTCTACAGGTAGATTTCTATTTAATTGATATAATTTTAATAGCTTCCCATTTTCTCAGAAGTGTATTTGATTTGTATTTTTCTAACAATCTTTCTTTTCATGTCCAGTATTGAGAAACATAGCATTTATACCCAATAGAATAAATGATAATTGAAAGGAAGCTCCTTGATGTCCAACTCGGAGTATTTGCTGAATGAATCAAATAGATAGTTTTTAATTCATGTACATGAAACTAGGATTTATTTTTATGTTCTTGGTATTATTTCACAACAGATTTAACATGATAGGTGATGTAGGTCTATCTTTTCCTTAGAGATCTTTACAGTGAATCATGTATGCTGGGAACATGTCCTGATGCTACATGCTATCAGAAATGATGTTCTTCCTTTCATGTCAAGTTCAATGTTGGCAGCATATAAACAAAACATGTTAAAATAACAGGATTCTTGGGACTTCCCTGCTGGCGCAGTGATTAAGAATCCACCTGCCAATGAAGGGGACATGGATTCGAGCCCTGGTCCGGGAAGATCCCACATGCCACGGAGCAACTAAGCCCGTGCACCACAACTACTGAGCCTGTGCTCTAGAGCCTGTGTGCCACAACTACTGAGCCTGTGCTCTAGAGCCCGTGAGCCACAACTATTGAGCCCTTGTGCTGCAACTACTGAAACCCGCTCACCTAGAGCCCGTGCTCCGCAACAAGAGAAGCTACCGCAACGAAGAGTAATCCCCGCTCACCACAGCTAGAGAAAGCCCGCGTGCAGCAACGAAGACCCAACACAGCCCCCAAAATTAATTAATTACTTAATTTTTAAAAAGGTTTTTTAAAAAATAACAGGATTCTTGTTCTCTAACACTTTATAGCAGAGGCAGATTATAAAACTGCTGTTTCTCATTATAATTCTCGTTTCATTTGCTTCCAAACATCCACTCTGTGCTTAATGTAAAAGCTTTAGAAACTTACGTTCTTACAATCCTAAAACTAATTCCTCTATGTCTTTTCCCAGGAATATCAGTGTTCATTTTCCTTTCAAATTTTACTAGGTAATTTGATGGGTTATCGATACCCTCTTTTCCTACCCAAGTAGGCAACCCACATAATTATAGTGACCTGTTCCTTTATATGCTCTTTGATTCTGGCCCTCGTACTTCTGCATCTTGCTTCATTTCCCATTTTTTCTTATTCTTTGGAACCAGAAACTAACACACTATCATGTTAGTCATTCTTTCTGCTGATTTTCTCCCCTGCATTTTCTGATCTTTCTCTGAGCCACTAAAGGGCCATTCAGCCCTTTGATTATGGACTTTCATTTACTTTGACCTTGTAAACACAAATATCCTCTTTGATCTTTATTTGCTTAGAGGAATATGCCAGATGAATCGCAATATACTTTTTAGAATCCTGTGTTTAATTCTTTTTCTGAAATCTTTCTCCCAGGAAGCCTTTTCTAGGTTCTTTCTCTTTGCAGTTTCCTAGAACTTACCTCTCCTCCTCAGTGACTCAAAATGTTTATTACTAGAAGGAAACCTAGGGGCCATCTAATTCAACATCCTCACTTTATACTTTAGCATACTGAAACCAAGCTATGTTAAATTACTTGCCTGTATTAACACAGCTAGTTATGCAGCCAAAGCTATACGGGATCTTGCCACTCCTGCACAGTTTATCGGCCTGTCTGCTTATCCCCTCATACCAAGCCTATTCCTGACTTACTTATGTCTGCTCTCTGAATCATTCAAGCTCCGTCCTTAGAGTGATCTTCCACTACTAATCCATCTCTCCTGATAGCCAATGAATTGTCAAACCCAGTGGATTATGAAGCTCTAGTGTCTTTTACACCAAAACCTAATTGCTCAGGCTAATGCTAAACTCTACACACTAGCCGTCTCATTCTAATCCCTGCCCCAGGCCCAAGTTCACTCTCCTCAGGCTCTCTATTGCAGTGGATAAAAAGCACAAGGTCCAGAGCCACACAGCTCTGGGATGTACTTACTAGCCTTGTAACTGTGAACGTGTGACTGAAACTCTCTAAGCCTATTTTCTCATCTATAAAATGAGGGTATAAAGTGAGCCCAGAGGCTGTTTATGAGGATTATATGACATAATACATGAGAGGTATTTAGCACAGTGCCTGGCCCATAAATAAGTTCTCAATACATGTTTTTTTGGTGAGAAGCAATAGGGTGTCATAGTAAGAAAGCAGAGTAGGGGGTCTGCAAACTACAGGTCTCAATTCAGATCCAACACGGGGCCTGGGTCTTTTTTGGCAGAGGAGCTAAAAATAATTTTTACTTTTTGGAAGGTTGTAAAAAACCAAAGAAGAACATGTGTTGGGGACCTATGTAGCCTTCAAAACCTAAAATATTTACTTTCTGAGCCTTTCTAGAAAACGTTTGTCAATCTCTGTTCTAGATTCAATCTACCAGGGTATTTCTACCACCCATAAGCTGTATGACCTTGGGCAAATTACTTAACCTGTCCAAGTCTTGGTTTCCCTAACTGTGAATAGTACCTATATTATAGAGGTTTTATGAGAATTAAATGGGATCATTTACATCAAGTGCTTAGCACAGTTGCTGGAATAGCAAGTGTTTAATAAATGTTAGCTGACATTATTATATCTACTCATTGTTGCCAGATAAGTAGTCTGTAAGTGTAGCTTATTTTTCTTTTTTTAATTTTTTTTAATGAAGTATATAGTTGATTTACAATGTTGTGTTAGTTTCTGGTGTACAGCACAGTGATTCAGTTATATATATATTCTTTTTCAGATTCTTTTCCATTATAGATTATTATAAGATATTGAATGTAGTTCTCTGTGCTATACAGTAAATCCTTGTTGTTTATTTATATATAGTAGAGTGTATATGTTAATCCCAAACTCTAATTTATCACCACCCCCCCCCCCCCCGCCGTAAGGGTAGCTTTTTTTTTTTTTAAGACCCACAAATGCTCATTTAATACGGATGCAAAAACTCCAAATAAAATCTTGACAAATCCTGTTGCATATTTTTAAATAACCCCTCATGACCAAATAGGACTTATCATAGGAATGCAAGACAAATAAATTTAAAGATTTCTATTTATATAATATATTCACCATACTAACAGATAAATACAATACATAGCTATTGCTATCTCAATTGACCCCTAATATCAAAGGTTGAAATACTTACAAGTACTTAAAATCTAACCTCCCCTCACTTTAAGATAAACATTTAACAACCAAAAAACAAAACAAAAAACCCAAAAAGCCTCTTAACCAAGTGAGAATAGAGGAAAAAACATCTTTAATTCCATACAAGGAGCCTAAGGGCAAATATTACATTCAATAGTAAATAGTAGAAGGGTTCCCATGTAAGTCGAGAGGAAATGGAGTGGAGGTTTTACTCTAAGGAGAAAAAAAGAAAAAAATGGGAAGATTTTGCTTATGCCTACCTAGAAAGACAGATACAATCAACTGAAAAGGCATTAGAATGAATAAGAACATCCAAAAATGTGGCCAGAATCAGGGTCAACATTAATGACTCTCCTATACCCAGAAATAATCAATTGCAAATTTTTTGGAAAAAAAAGATCTCTTGAGAGATAGCAATAAAAATATATGGTATAAGTAGGAATAAATCTAACAAGAAATGTGCAAAGTTTATGTGAAGAAAGCTATAAAATTTTACCAAAGGACATAAAAGAAGTTCTGAAAAATGAAGAGATGTCATTCATTTGACAAAAAATTAAATCCCTACCTTATATCAAACTACCCCCTCCCCAAAATTCCAGATGTCTTAAAGATCTCAACAGAATAAATAAAACTGTGTAAGTACTGCAACAAAATATGAGTGAATACAGAGAAGCTGGGAAGGAGACCATTCTGGGAAACTTGCTAATGAATTCAGTTTTCCCCACTTTAATCTGCAACACCAGTATCAATAGAAAACATTTTATGATGGTTCCATGAATGTATTACATTACACTAAACATGATACTTTTTATTAAATATAAGTAACAGTGGTTGCCTCTGAAAGGTGAAATTAAATATTCTTCATACAATTCCCATGTTTTCTACAACAAGGTATTTTTTAAAAAATCAAAATAAAATCAATTTCTAAAAGTTAAATATACATAATGTAGGTGATAATACTAATGCATAAATTAAGTTTGGCAAAATGTTTTCTTTTCATAAATTAATTATGAAAATAAGTAATTTATACACTTTGAGTCTTTAACCAGAGGCACTGTGCAAAGGCAAAATGCTCTGAGTCTTCAAAACTTCAAAACTCAATGTAAGCTGTAGTACTGAGCAATATTACTTAATTTACACAACCCATGGACATCCTCTTAATTATTAGTTCAATATTTTTCCAAACTTTCTTGGTTTTCTTCAGTTTCCTACACAAATGTCCTTCAGCATTTTAAAAACCATTTTTGAAAACCTACTCAAAAAAGAAAAATAGTTTTTAAATTAGGAAAAAAAACCCACAAAATTTAAAACCTCTACTCACTCATAAGACGTACAGAAATGTTGACAGTAACCTTTTAAACTGTCACCTATACAACAAGTATAATCTACATCTTGTAATACAACAAATCACCCTCCTTCTGAAGAAGGATTGAAACATACCCAATCCTTTAATGGTGACTTTTTTTTGAAAATTTTTGGGCAAAGTTTTTGTATTTCTTACTCTATTAAAAAAAATTCCACACTCTGGTATTTAATATTTTCAACATTATTAAGCAACTCTTTTTTAAATTATTGAGGTTTTGAAAGCAATAGGAAACCTTAGAAGTAATTAATCTAAATTCATCTTATAAATATGGAAACTAGGAGCCAGGAAAATCATGCCTTTTAACACCTGAAATCAGATCTTCTCTTTTCAGGTAGTATGATCTGCGTCGTGCTTCTGCCATGCAATCTTAGATTTAAAGGGATTTAGGAATCATTTAAGGCAGGACTCCCCTCTATAAAATCTCTGTCATCTAAACCGAGTTTGAGCACAGTTATTGATGATAAAATCACCTTTTTCCCAGAGAGCCGCTCTGGTTGTTTCAAAGTCTTTATATTAAATGGAAATTGGCTTTCCTGAAATTTCTATGTATTGATCCATTTCTGCCCACTAGAGCCAAAGAAAATTGTCACTTTTCTACGTCTCACGTATTTGTTGTCAAATTGTCTTCTCCTGGTGTCCTCTTTTCATGCTAATGCGAACCAAGCGAAGGGGGGTTTTGTTTGTTTATTGTCCTGCTAAGTTGGAAAGCTAAGAAAAGCTTGGTTCTTTCATGATTGTTATATATACCCACTATCAGGACTTGAGTTCAGAGTATACACTCTAAATAAATGCTTTTGTGAGATCATTCAATTAAATTACATTTTTCCACTCCATCTGTAATTCCTCATAATACCTGCTGTCAAGACTTTTACCTTCTTCTTGTCTTTTCTCTGCAAGAATTAACAATGGTCCCTTTCAATACGAGCTATCCAGAACTAATCATATACTAGTTATGGCCTGAATAATGGACATTATAGTGTTTCCTATATACCATTTCACAATCAAACCTGTTTTGCATTTTGCTTTTATATTCTCTACTCATGCTGTCAGTGCTCATTAGAAAATTTGGGGTCATCTTTGATTCTTCTTCTCCATTACCTTCCACATTTATTTGGTCACCAAATCCTATTGATTGATTCTCATTAAAAAAAAAAAATCACGCACAGATATAGAGAACAGACTTGTGGTTGCCAAGGGGGAGGCCAGTGGGGGAGGGAAGGATTGAGAGTTTAGGGTTAGCAGATGCAGACTATTCTATATAGGATGGATAAACAACAAGGCCCTACTGTATAGCACAGGGAACTATATTCAATATCCTGGGATAAACCATAATGGAAAAGAATATGAAAAAGAATATATGTATAACTGAATCACTTTGCCATACAGCAGAAATTAGCACAACATTGTAAATCAACTATACTTCAATAAAATTTTTAAAAATTAGAAAAAAAATTTAAAGATCACTCATATTCAACTCTTCCTCTCTAAACACTCTGGCCCTCTCTCAGTCCTCTTTCAGTGTTTATCATTAGACCGTGTAATGATTAGCACCACTAGCCCCAGAATTCGATCCGTCTTTATCACTATTACTAGTTATCTTGCTTAAACCACGGATCTAATTCTGATACTCCCTTAAAAAGGATCTTCTCTAGTTATAACCATTCTTTCCCTCCAGGTCAGTGTCCACAGCTTGTCCAGATGTAGCTCTAATCCCCTCTCTTGCCTCACAGTGTTCTCCTTCCTCCCCGCATCCCTGACCCTTGCCTGCTCTTTGGCCTCTGATCCTCTCACCATTTCTTTCTGCTGCTTCATGCCATTGTACATACCCT
Source organism: Balaenoptera acutorostrata (assembly GCF_949987535.1). Lineage (NCBI taxonomy): Eukaryota > Metazoa > Chordata > Mammalia > Artiodactyla > Balaenopteridae > Balaenoptera > Balaenoptera acutorostrata. Next base: position 27,811,454 of record NC_080085.1, on the reverse strand, counting down.
TCTAGAAGGTCCTTCTGGAAGGTCCTTCTAAACCTGGAAAGTCCTATTTTTTTTTTAAAAACATCTTTATTGGAGTATAATTGCTTTACATTGTTGTGTTAGTTGCTGCTGTATAACAAAGTGAATCAGCTATACATATACATATATCCCCATATCTCTTCCCTCTTGCATCTCCCTCCCTCCCACCCTCCCTATCCCACCCCTCTAGGTGGTCACAAAGCACAGAGCTGATCTCCCTGTGCTATGCGGCTGCTTCCCACCAGCTATCTATTTTACATTTGGTAGTGTATATATGTCCATGCCACTCTGTCACTTTGTCCCAGCTTACCCTTCCCCCTCCCCATGTCCTCAAGTCCATTCTCTACATCTGCGTCTTTATTCATGTTCTGCCCCTAGGAGAACACTATGGAGGTTCCTTAAAAAACTAAAACTAGAACTACCATATGACCCAGCAATCCCACTCCTGGGCATATACCCTGAGAAAACCATAATTCAAAAAGAGTCATGTACCTCAATGTTCATTGCAGCACTATTTACAATAGCCAGGACATGGAAGCAACCTAAGTGTCCATCGACAGATGAATGGATAAAGAAGATGTGGCACGTATATACAATGGAATATTACTCAGCCCTAGAAAGTCCTAATCTTAATTCAGAAATTTGAGGCAGTAACTTTGAGGCCCTGGTTTCAAATTTCCATTTTGTCAGTTGCCAGCTTGCAACCTCACGCAGATTATGTTCTGTGCCTCAGTTTCCTTATCAGTAAAACGGGGATAATAATGTAACCGTAGTTTTCTCACAGGGTTGTAGTAAGGATTAAGTGAGTTGAACATACCACCATCATGTACATAGCACAGTATATACTATGTTCGTTGCACATAAGTGCTCATTATTAGCTATTGTTTTCATTGTTCCTAGTACATAACTCAAATTACACTTCCTCTTCCCTAGGCAAAGTCAATTGCTCCTTTTTATGTGTTTCCCCATTACTTTATTCCTACATTTTTTCTAACAACTGCCATCATAAGGGGACCTGCTAAGTTTGTTTGTAAGACAAATCTTAGATTCCCTGACCTGAAATGAGAAAAGGAAACTTTATATCAGGTGGGGTGAGTGACTGAACCCGCTTGTCACCGTGCTTCACCCCAAATTTCACATTTCCCTTGGGGATCTCACTAAATATTCTTGCCATACCCCCATGTCAGCTTCGTGATTTTGCATTCTCTTTCCTGTGTTATGATTCTAAAAGAGCCATCCTGTTCTCTCTCTTTCCATCCCAGGCTGTTGCAGAAAGCTACTCCCTCCTCCTAAGACAGAACCACATTTGCATTTTGCTTAAGCTACATTTCTCAGTTTTACAGCATTTACAAAGAAGACAGTGAGATCTAGGAAAGATGCAACAGTTAAAGAGATTAACTGGCCAATTTTTGAGAGCGCCGTCCATAAAGTCCACAGGCAAGCGAGGCTTCCTTGTCAGAAAGCAATTCAGTCACCATAAATGATGATTCAAGCCCGAGCTCATTCTCCCCTGGGACTGGGAATTGAAAGCATGTTCCCCCTGACAATTGTGTTATCATTGGATATGCCCACCGTGCAAAGGACTGGACACAGGGCAAAGGCAGACACATCCCATCTGAAATTTTGAGTCATCCCTGAGACACCATTTGGGACTCTCATTTAATGAGACTAAATTAAAATATGAGTGATTGAGGCCGCACTCCCCCCGCCCCCGCCCCAGCTCATCTCTCTGGCATCAGCAAGGAAATCAAATGCTAATAGCCAGTGACCTCCTAATTCTAGTCAGCTGCCCTTAGCTATGAGAAAACAGTCATTAACTTAGTCGAAATGCTGCAAATAAAGTAGCCCCATCAGAGCTGAAGCCCCGAAATTATGCAAGTGAGTTAACTGGGGGGGAAATAACAGTTTTCACAGGACAAGCCCTAAATCTAGTTTATTCTCTTAGGAAGACTTTTCCCATCAAGAGAGAGCTGCATAAATACGCCCTACCTCCCTCTCCCAGGGACTACGCCCCTTGGCTGAATCGTCACTCACCCCGAAACTCTCAAAGTGCCAAACACAGATTCTTTATTTTATTGGTTACATTAGACGTTTCATTTTCTAACTTTTCAGCACCCTGGAGGTCACCTCAGGAAATCATGCAGTCCTTGAATGATTTTCTTTAGAAATGCATGTGTAGCTATATGTATGCACATGAGTTACTTAATCAGTTAGTGAAAGGAGGAAAACAACATTTCTATTATTGACCTTTGTCAATCTCTGAGGAGAATTTGTGAGTCTTGCCTGCAGTCTAGGATTGGAAGCAAAAGAAAAAGGCACTGACAAAATAGCATTTTATTTTAATAGCATATTATGGGCCGACAGAAAACCCGGGCTTTCCTTTGTCTAAGTAGAATTGACTTCTGGGTGAGATTAATCTTTATTGTCCTTAGTACAAGTGCACACATATTTACGTACACACATATAATCCCCATCTTTGGAAGCCAAAAGCCCTGTATCAGAGTGTGCCTATATCCAGGAGGTAACATCCTTCATTTGTGCATTAATATCAGCTCCAAGGTTCACTGCAATTCAAGACTCATCAACAGCAATAGGAAAAGAATAGAGGTCAGGTACTAAGAGGTATGCCTAAATTCACCTGGCTGTATCTTCTCTTCCTCACAAACTTCATCCCTTAAATTCCTCAATGTTTAGAAGGATTCATATTTTTTATTTGTTTTCTGTATACCTATTTTATTAGCTGGGGTTTGCATCAGGATTGCAGGGGCTCCAAAGAACACAAAAGCTATGTATAGTGGCTTAAATAAACGGAGCTTTATTTGTCTCTACTATTAAGATATCTGGAAGTAAGGTGATATAGGCTCAGCAGTGTCAGGACTGGCATCTTCACAGTGTGTTTTTGTTTTTGTTTTTGTTTTTGCCTTTTCCTCATGTTATCACCTCCAGCCACCATTTCCACCGGGTGAGAAAGAGAGCAAAAAGGATGTATCAGCTTTTTATCATGAAGCCAAGAATTTCCCAGAAACCTTTCCCAGGAGACTTCCACGTATATATCATTGGACAGAACTGTGTCACATGACAATCACCAACAGAAAGATAGCTAGGGAGAAGTGGCTGCAGATGGGGATTGAGGTAGCTAACCAGCAGTTAGTGGGCCAGTCTTCAGTTGCAGATGTGAGCAACTAAGTGGCTAATTCAAGTCAGAGAAAACAAAGGGGATGGGGAGGGGGGCACTTTATTAAAAAAAACATTCCTAGAAATGAAGGAAATGATTTTAAAACCAGGTCTTGGGATAGGATATGAACGGGCAGGGTTCTAAGGTCTCTGAAGCAGGAACACATGTATCTTTTTTTTAAGTGTTGTCTTTAGAATACTCAGCTCCAAACTCTTTCCGGCCGTGTATCATTTCCTCCTCTGTCAGCTTCCTTCTAGTAGCCTAGTTTGGGTCTTTGAACCCACCACTCATTCAGGGCAATTGAGGAAGGCAAACAGGCATGATTGGTGGCTCTACTAAAACCACAAGGAATATGGGGGGAGCACTTCCCCAAAAGGAAGAAAAATAAACAGTTTGCAGAAGGGTGGGATATTGGATAGACAAAGACTACATATGTTCCACTCACCAAGATTGGGTGTACACTTGTGCTCTCTCTTTCTCTCTCTGTCACTCTGTTTCTCTCATTTGATGGTAAAACTAAAACTGAAACACTAAATCATAGGCATTCACTATGATCCTTATGAAGTCATCAAAAATCTTTATTTAAAGTGTCAGAAAAGAAATGGGATACCAAGTAACTTTTAGGGAAAAAATGCACTTGTTTTAAAAAATGTGTCTTGTTTATCCCCAGGTTTCAAAATTATTTTAAGGTAGTATTTTAAAAACCTGGGTTGATTATTTGATAAATGAATTTCAAATGCTGTTAATGGTACAAGAATGAATGTTAGCTATCCTGCTAACCAGGGTCATATTTTTATAAATTCTTTCTCCAAAAAGTTCTCAGACCTGAAAGGCAGAGATTCTCGTGCACATAAACCTTTTCATCGGTGCTCTAATCACATAGCAATCCTTACATCACCATCTGCGTATCTCAAGCCTATTTCAGATAACTTCCTCTTTTTTAAGTTGCATGCAAATGCAGTAATCTTATGCTTCTAAAATGGGTATCATATGTCACAAAAAGAACACTATTGTAATATTACCAATAGCAAGAATTAGTAAGTATTAGCGTAGCTTTAGAATTTTTTTAAAAATGAGAGTTCAGGTTCTGGCTCTGCCATAACTGCCTGGATTTATCTTAAGACCTCCATTTCCTCATACACAGAATAGTGATAATATTATCTACTCATCAGTTATTTTATAAAGAGTAATTTGGATAAGAGTAACAGTGCTTCATGTATATAAATTGAAGACCCCTTTATGTCCAGATAAGGACCTTAGTGTATTCATTTGTTTATTTCTGTGTTTCTAAGCTTTCTCTGAAACTTTCCACAGAGTTTGAGTCAGTGTGTCGGGCTTCAATCAGAACTCCACCACTTATTGACAAGTTACCTTCTCTCTGTGCTTTGGGAATAATAATAGCACTAGCTCAGAGTTGTCTGAGAATTAGATGAGATAATGTATGTAATTCACATAGAGCACCTGGTATGTAGTTGATATTCAATAAATTGTAGTTGATAATAATAATATTAATAATAATAATGTCATGATGATGATGTATTCTCTTGATAAGTGAATGCTTTGCTCACCATACTATCCTATGGAATATTTGATTTTTAAGAAAAGTGAAGATTTTATTTTCAAGAAAAAATATTTTAGATAAAATCATTTAGCTATGTTGATTAGATATATTGATTTTAAATGCCATCCAGTTTTTCAAAGGAATGCACTTGCTTTTCCACATTAAAATTTCAAAACAACGATATGTAGGAATAACAACAGGTTACGGCTGAATGAGGCATCACCTTGTTATCATGAACTTTTTATTTCACAGACCTCTTCCTTGCAGAAGACTTTTCTAACTTTTTTATAATTTCTTAACATTTTCCACCTACCCTTTGCGCTTCCATTAATGGGTAGTTCACTGCATCTTTTCCTTTGCTTCTTTTTATTTTCCTATTCTTGGTGTGAAATTCATTCTGTTTCTGTGGAGGCTTTTGTGATACCTCTGAGGAAACGAAGTCTGAGCCTTCAAAATAGTGAAAACATTGCTAAACCATAAAACCTAGGTTTCAGGAGCCTAATAGTGGATTAGTGCTTTATCACATACAGCCATCTTACAGTTTAGTCTTCACATTTCAATGAGGACTAATTATTTTGTCCTTTTTCTCCAGCATACATACATACACACACACACATCACACTTCAATCATATAAATGAGAAGCTACAAAGACTCCTAGAGTACCTAGATGTGGGACTGGGAGACCCAGTCTTGACCCCAGGGTCAAGGGTATCAGTAGTTTGTGGGGACGGTGCTGGCTATATTGTTGTAACAGCAGGAACAGTTTGTGTCATTTTGGAGAAATTTAACTTCTAATAATGGAATATATAGTGAAGACTTTTAAAATAGGTATTAATTTTTCTCATATAGTAAGAATTTGGAAGAACAATATTCCCAGAGTTGTTTCAGCAGCTCAGTAGTATAATTAAGGACCTCATTTCTTTCCAACTTTCCATTCCGTTACCTTAGCTTTTGGCTTTGATCCTTGGGCTTGCCACCTCATGGTCATAAAATGGCTGCCACACTCCAGGAATTGCATCATGACAGGAAGGGGAGAGTAGCATTTTTCTTCACATTTCAGAAGCCCCAGCCAACTTTGCCAGAAGTGGGTTATGTGGTTGCATCTACAAAGTAGACTTAGAAATTGAATACCTAGCATTTTTAACCTTTTTTTAAATTTTTCTTTCTTTTTTTTTTTTTAAGTAGACCCTCTCACTATGAAAAAAGAGGAAGCAGAATGGTTATTGAGGAGGCAACCAACAGTGTCTACCACTCTATTTGTAATCTCTTTCTTGGTTTTTTACTACTAAATTTATAGCCTTAGTTCAGGGACCTCTTCTTACAAATCTTTATAGTCCCAGCATCTAGCACATTGCCCGGCACAAAGTAGGAGATAAAAAATATTTTTGAATGTCTCAAGAAATTTGCAATCTGGTGGGTAAGATAGCCAATAAAAATATTAATGTTATTATATAATTACAAATAGTGAGAAAAATTATGAAGGCAAAGAATAGGCTGCTTTGAGAGAATAATAGTGGGAACTGCTTAATGGTAGGAAGGCCTCTCTCAAAGGAGATACTTAAGCTGAGACCTGAAAGTCAGGTCAGTCATAAGAAGAATGAGGGGAATGGGAATAATATTTATAAGCCTCTGAACTAAAAGCAGCCAAATATGACTGGAGTGTAATAACCAAGGGTGTAAGTAGTACAAGACAAGGCTGGAGAGTATCTAAGTCTTGTGATCTGACTTACCTGTAAAAGCACACCTGAGCTGAAACATCTATAAGACACCCTATGACGTGATGTACGTGCTCTACAGAGGAGAGATTGAAGGTGGCAAAAGTGAAAACAAGGAGACCATTAAAGAGGTACTCGCGGTTGTCTTGATGAATGAAAATGGTGGCTAGGACTAAGATGGGGGCAGTGGAAATAGAATTGAACAGATTTGAGGTGTATTTTTGAGGTAAACTCTATGTGGCTTGGTAATGGATTAGATGTCAGGCATGAGGGAATAAGGATGGCTGCCAGGTTTTTTTGTTTGAACAATTTGCTGTAGTATTTACTGAGATAATAATGATTGAGGAGGAAGCAAGTTTGGGGAAATCAAGAGTTTAGTTTTAGGGAGGCAGGGGTGGGGGAAATGGGCTAAGATAGTCAAAAGGCATAAACTTGCAGTTATGAAATAATTAAGTCATGGGGATATAATATACAGCCTGGTGACTAGAGTTAATAATACTGTATTGAAAATTTGAAAGTTGCTATGAGAGGAGATCTTAAAAGTTCTCATCGTAAGAAAAATATTTGTAACTAGGTATGGTGATGGATGTTGACTTATTGTGGTGGTCATGTTGCAGTATATATTCAATACAAATATTGAATCATTATATTATATACCTGAAACTAATATGATGTTACATGCTCATAACATCTCAATTTTTGTAAAAAGAGTTTAGTTTTAGACGTGTTCAGTTTGAAATGCCTATGATATGGCCAAGTGGAGAAGTCAAATATATTTGTAGCTCAGAGGAGAGAGCCACATGCAAATGAGGAAGATGTTGATAGGTAGGTGGAATTTAGAGTATTGAGAATGGAGATGGCCTAGCATGTAAAGAGAAAAGAGAAGAGAGCCTAAGCCCAAACTCTGATAAACGCCAAGGAAAAGAAGTCTCAGGTAGAATTGGGAGACGAGCAATGAGAAAAAAGTCAAAAGAATATGACATCTCAGAAGAGACAGGAGCAAACAAATGTGTGAGTGATGGATGGCTGGTGGGCCTGGGATCTGTTCCCGTTTTAAATTGCCACTTTACTGCAATCCAGCTAAGGATCCCGCACCCTCCCAAATTACCTGGGGGTATCCACTGACGCTTCAAAATAGAGCAGTCATTTTTAAGGTCAGGCACTTCTATTTCTGAATTGTCTGAGATTCTAAGCAGTGAGGTGGGGAAGTGACTAAACTATGTTTCACTGGCTCTGCTGTCATGAGGACTTGCTCTGAAATAGCGCTGGAGCACACGCTTACCCATTGAGCTCTATATCATTTGTTCCATTGGATGACTAAAGAATCACTCACACTTTAACCCCCATTCTGTTGGGCAGAGGAGTAAGAGTTAGGTGTTTGAAGACTGGATGGATAGTAGGAAAACAGATTATTAAAGTGGGTTGGAGAAATGAATTTCTATGGTTGATTTTGTTGAATATCCTAATAAGCATGCCTTTCGTTTAGTTTTAGGTGTACAGCATACTTTACAAAGCACCTTTACATGTGCTATTCTGTTTAACCCTCATCATAGCTATGTGGGATAGGATTCCCAGTTTACAGATAAGGAAATGAAAGCACAAAAATGATTTTTAAAAACTCACTGAGAGGGTTTCCCTGGTGGCACAGTGGTTAGGAATCCGCCTGCCAGTGCAGGGGACGCGAGTTTGAGCCCTGGTCCGGGAAGGTCCCACATGCCGCGGAGCAACTAAGCCTGTGTGCCCCAACTACTGAGCCTGTGCTCTAGAGCCTTCGAGCCACAACTACTGAGCTCGCATGCCACAACTACTGAAGCCTGCGCTCCTAGAGCCCGTGCTCTGCAACAAGAGAAGCCACCTCAATGAGAAGCCCACGCACCGCAATGAAGAGTAGCCCCCGCTCACTGCAACTAGAGAAAGCCGGCACGCAGCAACGCAGACCCAACACAGCCAAAAAAAAAAAAAAAAAAAAGAAAGAAAAAAAATGTCTACAGTAGGTATCAAATTGGAAAATAATGGAATGAGTGCATGGTATTTGTCTGCCATTCCTAAACTAAGGCACCTCCTGTTATTTATAAGGAAGCATACTCTAAGAAGTTGAAAAGTCTCTTGTTAAATCATTTAACGCAGTTGGATAAAATAGTTTGATAAGAGTATGTCTGTTTCTTGAATAACCTAGACTTCCCAGTGATAATGAACAAGTCATTTGGGGTATCTCAAGTTTCAGTATGGTGAGACTCAAAATGAAATTGTCATTCAACCTCTTGGAGACATTTCCTGAACAGGCAAACTAATTTTCTACTGGGATGCTAGGATTCTGAACTCCCAATGGTTTCAGATGTTTTGGATAAAGGAAATGAATGTTGTGTAGTTGTCTCATTTTCAGTCTCTTGAATTCTTTTAGAGAGCATTGGAGCCACCATTTTCTGTACCTGTTCACTGTTTTAATCATTGGGAAAATTCTTTCAAATTAAACTCCAAATACTATCTAAAGTCCTTTAACCCATCATCCTAGAACTGTCTAAGCTCAAACATTCATTATAGATAGGTACCTTGAAATGGGCGTATATACTTTTATCCAGAGTTAACACAATATTATGTTGCTTTTATTTTTGAAGTTTTTATTTTGAAATAATTTTAGACTCACAGAAAAGTTACAAAAATAGTACAGAGAGTTCCCATATACATTTTACCCGACTTCCCCTAAAAATGTTAACATATTGTATAACATAGCCTAACTATCAAAACCAATAAATTAGTATTGGTACAATAATATAAACTATGGGATTTATTCATATTTTACCATAGTTTTACTGTCCTTTTGTTGTTCCAGGATACAATCCAGGATCATTTAATAGTATTTAACATTGAATTTAATAGTAGTGTCTCCTTTGTCTCCTCACATCCATTCCTTGGCCTTTCTTTGTCTTTCATGACCTTGGCACTTTTGAAAAGTACTGGTCAGTTATTTTGTAGAATGTCCCTCAGTTTTGGCTTGTCTGATGTTTTCTCAGTGGTTCATATTTAGGTTAGGGATTTGGGGGAAGAATAATACAAAGGTAATGCTGCCTTTCCAGTGCATCCTATCAGCAGGTACATGATGTTTATATGTTGTGTTACTGGTGATGTTAACTTTGCTTACTTGGTTAAGGTGGTATCTATGGATTTTCTTCACTGTGAAGTTATTGTTTTTCCCTTTGTAATTAATACATATCTTAGGGAATATACATTATGTTGTTGTAACAGCTAGAAGTAATGGATATAGGAGTGGGATGGGAGTAAAGATATCTGGGTTCCTCTACTAATACTTAGCTCAGTGGCATTGGGCAAGTCACTTAACCATTCTGGCTTTCAGATTTTCTGTCTTCAGAGTAAGGGATTGGGCTAGGTCCCCTCAGTGATCCTCTTAGCTTAATGATCTAATGATTCTATGATTTTCAGTTTGGGGTGTGCTATAGACTGAATGTTTGCGTCCCTTCAAAATTTATATGGTGAAATCCTAACCCCCAAAGTGATGGCATTTGGGAGGTAGTAAGGTCATGAGCGTGGAGCCCTCATGCATGGGATTAGTGCCCTTATAAAAGAGGCCCCAGAGAATTCCTTTAGCCTTTTCTGTCTAATGAGGTTATAGCAAGAAGATGGCCATCTATGAACCAAGAGGCATGCCTTCACTAAACACCAAATTTGCTAGCACCTTGATCTTGGACTTCCCAGCTCCCAGAACTATGAGAAATAAATTTATGTTGTTTAAAAGCCACCCAGTTTATGGTATTTTGTTAGAGCAGCCCAAATGGACTAAGGCAGTGTGTTAAACCAGATTACTCCTAAGAAACCCGAAAGACTTTTTATCTAGGAGTTCAAATATTCATTTAGTCATTCAGTTAATATTTATTGAGAACCTGTAATATGCCAGGCACTGTTTTAGGTACTGAGAGTAAAGCAGTAAGTAAGACAGAACCCCTGCCCTTGTGGGAGCTTGCATTCCACTTGGGAAGACAGGTGATGAACAAGTATATAATCAGTGTGTAATACAGTTTCAGAGAGTGGTAATGTGATGAAGAAAGATAAAACAGGGAAGATACTAGAGAGCTGTATATAAAAGGGATTGTCATTTTATAATAAGATGATCAGAGAAAGTTCCTCTGAGGAGGTGACATTTGAGCAGAGACCTGAAAGAAGGGAGGGAGAGAGGCCTGAAAGTTCATGAGGAATCATGTTCTAGGCAGAGCTACACATGCAGTCTCTGGGGCAGGACTAAACTGATTATATTACATTCAAAAGAATTAAGTTAGGTATCATGAGATCATCGAGTCTAGCACCCTCACTGTACAGGTCCAAAGAGGCTAAGATTTGGCCAAGGTGACACAGCTAGTTAATGTGATATCTGGGTATGAATTCACCTCTTCTGAATCCCTCTCAGAATTATGCTACCTTTTAAGGTCAACGTGTCTTTGAAAAACTGAAAACATGGCTGTGGATTTCAGGCCTTACCAAATATTGATGGAACAGTGGCAGTTTTTAGCTTTCTGTAGAGTATAGGCGAACTTGCCGTGGGTGTCACAGCTGGATTTGTAAGCATCACATCCACGAATGTACTTCATGATGTCAACCAAGGACTCTGCCTCACTGGTAATGCTGTCCCCGGGGAAGTCCTAATCCCTGTACTCAGCTCCATAACCTGCTGGCCCAGGCATTATACAGAGAAGGAAAATAATCCCAAGGTGATGGTGTTAGGTGAGGTGAGATGTTAACCCTAAGCAGATCTGACCAAAGAAATGTCTTAAAGAAGCAGCTCAGAAGCACTTGAGTATGTGTGTCTAAAATGTAACTTACCCAAAAAGCTGCAGAACTAAAGACAGCTGGAAGCCATTGCAACACCACAACTATTGTTCTTTATACACTGGAATCAAAGGCAGATTGGTTTTTCTGATCAGATAGACCAGGAGCCTGAGAAGCCATTCATTCATTCATCATCCAGTCGATTATTTAGTAAACAATATTGAGCATCCATTATGTGCCAAGCACTGTGTTAAGTTCTGGAATTACAGAGATGGATTAAAATCCTGTCACCAGGGACCTTAGAACTATCAGGGGTAGAACTTCCTCCCATATAAAGAAATTAAATGAAGAAAAGCATTAAAGGTGCTATGATTACAGTAATATAGAACCTAGAGGACCCCAAAAGAAGGCATTTCCTTCAAAAAAAAAAAACTGAAAATATCATCAGTTTTTCAGCCTCACACAGACATAGAAAAACCATCCCCTGGACCTAGAGACTGTCATACAGAGTAAAGTAAGTCAGAAAGAGAAAAACAAATACCATATGCTAACACATATATATGGAATCTAAAAAAAAAATGGTCATGAAGAACCTAGGGGCAAGATGGGAATAAAGACACAGACCTACTAGAGAATGGACTTGAGGATATGGGGAGGAGGAACGGTAAGCTGTGACAAAGTGAGAGAGTGGCATGGACATATATACACTACCAAATGTAAAATAGATAGCTAGTGGGAAGCAGCCGCATAGCACAGGGAGATCAGCTCGGTGCTTTGTGACCACCTAGAGGGGTGGGATAGGGAGGGTGGGAGGGAGGGAGATGCAAGAGAGAAGAGATATGGGAACATATGTATATGCATAACTGATTCACTTTGTTATAAAGCAGAAACTAACACACCATTGTAAAGCAATTATATTCCAATAAAGATGTTAAAAAAAAAAGCCATCCCCGATCAACATCACCTCTTAATATGAAAAACAACAATAAATACGTTCATAAGTCAACTCAAATCCATAAATAAGTCCATGTTTATGAACAGTGATGGTTGCAGAACCCTGTGGATATTTAAGACTCAAACATTCCCTGAAACACAGTTCTCTTCAAAACCTTCTTGCCTTCCGCAGACATGCTAACTAGGATGCAAAGGGGCTCTTCATAGCGCTGGCATTATTGATTCTGTTGTTAACGGTGCAGACATAAATGACTGATGTTAACTCCGTTCCTCTCTTCTGCCATTGAAATGGCTCTGTGCATTATCCACACAGGGCTTCTAAACAGGTAGTAGATGTTTGAACAGAGGAGAAATTGGTCCTGAGGTGAATCAACTCTCTTGAGGTAGGTTTGTTTGTGCTTCCAACAACCTGTACACTAAACCTTATGAGCCTTCATGTAAGAATTTTAAGAAGAAAAGGGCAATTTTTGGAGAGCCTTACATTTTTTTTCTTTTCTTTTTCTGTTGTTTTGTTTTTTTGGCCATGCCATGTGGCTTGTGGGATCTTAGTTCCCCAACCAGGGATCGAACTCATGTCCCCTGCAGTGGAAGCATGGAGTCCTAACCACTGGACCGCCAGGGAATTCCCTGGAAAGCCTTACGTTTTATCAGCTGCTTTTTGTTCTTCTTGAAACCTGAGTATCCTCAAGGGACTTTTGAAGTTTGTCGTTTTAACAACAGACTTCTGGAGAATTATTTGAAGTCCTCCATGTTTCTGTTTATCATTTTTTCTAAAACACATATTCTGCGAACACCACTGAAAGGATGTTCTCTTTTCCTCACAGGTAGATAACAAAAGTGGACCCCTAATCATTGGGTCAGGGGTTTCTCAGCTCTGAGTTAAATTGCAGCTGCATTACTTTTCAGAAACAGGATCTTCTCTGTAGTGGATGGTAAAACATGCCCATTTCTATGACCAGAGGGCAGAACTTTCCAGATTATGGACTAAAAAGCACAATAGGCCTTGGTTTCAGTTACACAGGGAGAGCAAACACTAGGTATTGCCAGGTAGAATCATCAATGTCTCTGCTTTGATATTACTTCAACAGTAGGTTAGTACACTCAGAATCAAGCACAATTTAGACTTGTTACACAGTTGTCACTTCCTTCCTTGAAGAACAACAACCTGCATGGGGAAAAGGAGCCTGCATTTTAGGGATTCTCATGAATTGATAACATAATAATGAGTCCTTCATCATGGATTTCTATTCTACAAATCCTTGTTCTCATCACTGGTCGTCAGAGTACAAGAATCACAACCAAGAGGCTAGAATTGATATCTAGGAACCTAAAGCAGTAACAGTAGTAGTAGTAGTAAGTACTACATACCAAGCTCTGTCTACACACTTTACATATATTCACCAGTCTGTTTCAATAATCCTGTAGGTAGGTACTGTTATAATTCCCAGTTTACAAATATGAAGACTAAATGAAGGATAGTGAGATTAAGTAGTTTGCCCAAGGTCACGCAGCTAGTAAGTAGCCAAGATTCAAACCCACGTAGTCTAGCTTCAGAGCCTGTGATCTTAACCATTAGGTTAGGCCGTCTCTCAATAGTTAAACTATTAAAGCTAGTATTAATGACATTTAAACAAGTTTGAGTAATTGAATCTTAGGTTGAAATGCGCTATCAAGATCTAGTCTAATAGACTTCCCTGGTGGCGCAGTGGTTAAGAATCCGCCTGCCAATGCAGAGGACATGGGTTCGAGCCCTGGTCAGGAAGATCCCACATGCCGCGGAGCAACTAAGCCCGTGTGCCACAGCTACTGAGCCCACATGCCACAACTATTGAAACCCGTGCACCTAGAGCCCATGCTCCGCAGCAAGAGAAGCCACTGCAATGAGAAGTCCACACACTGCAACAAAGAGTAGCCCCTGCTCATCGCAACTAGAGAAAGCCCACGAGCAGCAATGAAGACCCAACACAGCCTAAATAAATAAATATATTTTTTTAAAAAGATCCATTCTAATTCCTTTCTCAATACAAGTCTTTCTACAACCAACATCTCTGCTAGAAAAGCCTTTGCTTTGGCCTTAAAAGCTGAAATGATGGAGAACTTCTTACTTTGCAAGGCATCCTATTCATTTGCAAACGCCCTAATCATTAGGCTAGTATCCCTTGCACTGAGCTAAAATTGATCTTCCCGTAACTTCTGTCTTTTTGTCTCTATGTATGCTTTGGAGCTACACACAGTAAGAGTAAGCTCTCTTGGCAAAGACAGCCCTTCAAATACTTGGAGGCATTCAACCTCCTACTATTCAACCCTACTATCACTAGCAAGTCTTTCTTTAGAACAGAGTACAGGTATCAAAATAGAAAACAAATAGAAAGTAGAAATTTAGTGCCAGAGTTTTAAGTATCTTTTACTTAAAATATAAAAACTTTTTACACAGCAAGTAGGGCAACCCCTAACCCCATATACATAACGATACTTGCAAACGGGACAATTTGTTTTTCCCATGCATAGGCACCGGAGGTGGCAAACGCTGACCTGTCAGATTCAATGCATTTTGCTGAGTTAGAACCTCAAGGGCTTTCCAGGGGACGAAGCTGTCTACTGTAATCATTAAAACCTGCAGAACCCTGCGTGACTCTGGGGAGAATCCCAGCATTGTAGGTCTTCGTCTATCCCCACCCAGAGAGCTCTTAAAACTAGGGCAGAAGAGATCCGCACTGGCTTGCGATCAGCCCTGGGCCCCGCCCCTTTGGTTCCGAATGGTGCAGTGGCATCCCTAACCTGCTCCTGTTTCGTATCATGTCTATTTCCTCATGCAGCAACTTCATCCCATATTCCAACCCATACTCGGGCATTTGCTCTCCATTCTTGCTAGTTATGAATTTCTGGATGTTGACCCCTGCCCATACCCTGACCCTGTGTATTCTTGTGTCCTGCTGACCGGGTTGAACTTTTGAATAGCACAAACTCCCCAGCTGCTTTAAAGTCCTCCACTTTAGCTTCATGGCCCCTCCTCTGTAGTTTCTGACCTTGACTCTGCTCTCCGTATAAACAGTCATCTCACTCACCCCCAAGCAGAGAATCTGCGTCAAAATCCATCAGGATTTCTAACCACATCATTATATCTGTCAGCTTCACCAGACTCCTGGTCTCAGTCCCTTCCTTTCAGCAACCTGGCACTGACACAGTGTAATTTCTTTTAAATCCTGATGCAATCCTGATGTGCTTTTCAAAAGGTTATGGTGATGATTTTAAAGAGTGTTTGTTTTGTTTGGGAAAGGAGGTTTGACTGTGCTGGCGGCTATAATAGAGTTCTTCAGAGCCTATCCCACGGTGATCTCAGAACAGTAGAGAATTGAGATGTGTAGAAATTAGAGCCATTGGTGGAAAAGATCAGATCATGGAGACATGAGTTCCAGGGCGCCAGCTGGGGCGGTGAGCTTCAATCATGTTTGGAATTGTAGGTCCCAAGGTGATCAGTGGATAGAGGGGAACGCAGGAAAGGAACCCACCTGTGGGTTGAAGTCAGTTGAATATAACTGATGGTATGCTAGCCATCATTTCTTTTTTTTTTTAATTGCGGTTTTAAAAAATGACATAAAATTCACCGTCTTAATTAATGACGTTTAAGTGTACAGTTCAGTAGTGTTAAATATATTCACACTGTTATACAATGGGTCTTCAGAACTTTTCCAGCCTGCAAAACTGAAATGTCACACCCGTTACACAATTGCCCTTTTCCCCTTCCCCCCAGCCCCTGACAACCGCCAATCTGTTTTACTGTCTCTGTGAGTTTGACTACTCTAGGTACCTCATGTAAGTGGAATCCTACAGTTTTTGTCTTTTGTGACCAGCTTCTTTCACTAGGCATAATGTCCTCAAGGTTCACCCATTGGCCATCATTTCTTGAACACAGTTTTATACCAAATGCGTGATCTCATTCCGTTCTCACCACAGCTGTTTATGGCTGCCATGCTGGTTTCCATTTTCCAGATTAGGAATAAAGGCCACTCTCCAAGCCTGGACTGAGAAGCTGACTCGGAAGCAGCTGGAGGGTGGCTTGCAGAAGGGTTACTGCGGTATTGTGGCGTGCTCTCAGGATGTACACTTCGGAGGACGTGAGGAAGGCAGGATTAGGCAGAGGAGAAAGCAGACGCACAATGCAGCGGTGGAGGCTGAGGCTGCAGGGGGAGCCTTAGAGAAGCTCTCACCTTGGTTTGGCCTTTGCAGAGTTGTCCCAAAGGAGTCATTTGGGTGGAGACTTTGTATCCCGGCCTCAAGCAGTTGAGGCTGGCCGTAGGCCTCCCCGCCTCAGGGAGAGGATGGAACCTCGTGTGCGGCAGTTCCTTGAGGCGGTTCAGTGGGGCACCACAGTAACTACTAGAGACGCTGAAGGAATGAGAACCTGTATTTCTGAAGGTCACATAAATGACATAGGGACAGGGCAGTGTTTATTTGACTTCAAAACCCATGGTCTTTCTACTACTCTGGGCATTCTCTCCAAAGGAGATTCGGTATCCACACTACAGTAAACTTGGAATCTATTCGTGGTTAAAATGGAATCTAAGTCCAGAAACTATATCCTTCATTGCGTCTTCCACTAGCTACCTATTCCTTACAGCTCTTGGCGACACCAACATTTTTCCCTGGTTCTTGTCATGAGGAGTGAAGCCAGATCATCTTCGCCTTCTAACTGCGTTCCATGCCTAAGGCATCTCCTTCCCGCCTCTGACTAGTGCGCTGCTATCAGATTAATCTCCCAAGAACACTACTTTTTCCGATTGAATTTAGCAAGACTCCTACCAGGAGTGTACCAGGAGCGCCTCGGGGGGTCAGATGGTCACAGATAAGGCACGGTCTCTGCTCCCAAGCTGTGTATAACCTTTGCAGAGAGACAACAAGATTGTCACCACTAGCACCACCCTCAGACTCATAACAGCTAATATTTGCTGAGTTAGGCTGTTAGACACTGTGCGAAAGGCTTGATATACGTGATCTCGATTAATCTTAACAACCACTTTCTGAGCTGACTCTCAAGAGTCCTCATTTTTAGATGCAAAAACTGAGACTTAAAGAGGTTAAGTGCCTTTCTCAGTGACTCTCAGCTAGAAAGTGGCATGGTCAAAACAGGCATCCCAGCTCCAGAGCCTGAGTTCTTAATCATCATGCTTCAGAAATTTGACTCACTACTGTCCTCAGGATTGAGTCCAAATACCTCCATTACCGGTGCCCTTCCTATCTCCCTCTGTGCCCGTACAAACCAAATGCTCTCCTCCTGAGGAGGCGAGTCTCCAAACCTTGGCACCTACTGCTTCTGGGCACTTTCTCCTGCCATTTGCTAAGTGCTGGCGGCATTCTCTCAATCCAGATGTGATTGCGGACCCAGCTCAAGCTCGGCCTCCTCCAGAGAGCCTTTTAACTTTACCCTAGAAACTGTGGACCTAGCCTTCTACCAGACACTCCTCAGTTTCTCGTATCCATGCCTATTTCTCCATTTTGCCTGTATGTTCCTTAAGAACTGTGTGGGTTTTTTTCATTGAAAATAATTCTTAGTTCTTTTTTGTTGTTGTTGCCTAAAAATTGTTCCTGAATTTTAATATGAAAAGTATATATAGCTTCAAAAGTAAACCTAAGCTCGTAGATTTTTGAAAAGAGATAGTTACAGAACCTTCTAATTAATATTCAATGTATCTAATCCTATGAAAATTCTGTCATATTACTGAGAACTACCCAGATCTCAATATTTTTTAAACTAAACTTCTCATTTTGAGATAATTATAGATTAACAGGGTGTTATAAGAAATAATACAGAGAGATCCTATGTACCTTTTACCCAGTTTCTCCCAATAGTACATCTGACAAAACTATAGTTCAATGCCACAACCAGGATATTGACATCGATACAGTCAATATACAGAACATTTCCATCGTGACAACTATCCCTCCTGTTGTCCTTGTAGAGCAGCACCCACCTGCCCCCAATCCCCTGCCCCCAGCAACTACTAATCTCTTCTCCATTTCTATAATTTTGTAATTTCAAAAATGTTATATAAATGGAATCATGCAGTATGTCATCTTTTGGGATTGACTTTTTTCACTCAGTGTAATTCCCTAGAGATTCATCCAAATTGTCACATTGTAGCAAGAGTTAGTTCCTTTTTATTGCTGAGTAGTATTCTGTATTTTGGATATGCCCTTGTTTGTTTAACCGTTCACCTCTTGGAGGACATCTGGGATGTTTTTAGTTTTGAAGTATTATGAATAAAGTTGTCAACATTCATGTACAGATTTCATGTGAACATAAGTTTTCATTTGTCTGGGATAAGTGCCCAAGATTGCAAGAGCTAGGTCATATGGTAGTTGACTGTTTAGTTTTATAAGAAACTGTCAAACTTTTTCAAAGTGGCTGTACTATTTTACATTCCACCAGCAATTTATGAGTGATCCAATTTCTCTGCATCCTTACCAACATTTGGTGTTGTCACTATTTTTATTTTAGCCATTCTGATATATGTAGGAGTATCTCATTGTAGTTTTAATTTGCATCTTCCTAGTGGCTAATGATGAATAAATTTTCATGTACTTATTTGCTATCTATATATCCTCTTCAGCAAGATGCCTGTACATGTCTTTCACCCATTTTCTAATTTGAATGCTTTTTCTTTCACAGCTGAGTTTTAAGAGTTCCTTATATATTAGATAATGTGGTTTGCAGATATTTTCTCCCTCTTCTTCTCATCCTCTTAGCAGGGTCTTTCACAGAGCAAAAGTTTTGAATTTTGGTGAGGGTGAGTTTATCAATTTTTCCTTTTATGGATCATGCTTTTGGTGCCAAGTCTAAGAACTCTTTGCCTAGACCTAGACCCCCAATTTTTTTTCCTGTTTTATATGCTTTATAGTTTTATATTTTACATTTAAGTCTGTGATGCATTTTTAGTTAATTTTTATATAAAGTGTTAAGTATAGGTTTAGGCCCATTTTCTGCATATGGATATCCAGTTGCTCTAGCATGATTTGTTGAAAAGGCTGACTTGATTTTTGAGGTGAAGTCAAATTTCTCTCTCCTTGACTTCAGAGCGAGCCACCTTCCATGCCTTCCAGACAGCACAGACTCAGCATGTCCCAAACAGAGTTCATCATTGTTCTCTTCTTCTCTTAACCCATCCTTAACATTTTCCTCTTCCTAATTTCACTATTTTTGTTAACAGTACCCTTCACCCAGTGGCCCAAGCCGGAAACTCAATTGCTGAAGTTATTATCCTGGAATCCACCCTTATCTTTAAATCTAACATATGCTATGTTACCAAATCTCGTCAACTCTGTACCCAAGCCATCTCTCAAATTCATTCCCTTCTTTAGATCTCCCCTGTCTCCAGCATCTTTTGCCTCAAATACTGCACAGCCTCCTAATGTTACTCCCTAATTTTAGTCTTGCTTCCTAATCCATTCTCCGCAATGCAGCTATCGGAATCCTCCGAAAATGCAGATCTGATTACGTAACTCTCCTTGTCTTAAAGTCTTTCTATTGTTTCCTGCTGCCCTAAGGCAAAAGTTTCATAAAGCTTTTCACCAAACTCTGGATTAAATCTCCAGCTTCTGCAGCAGTACCTAACACAGTGCCTGACTCGCCATAAATATTTATTGATCGACTAATAGAGTCTTAAATTTTGGATGAAGTAAACTTCCCATTGTCAACATCATAGATTCCATTTTTAATAACGTTTGCATCTGCATTCTCTAAGTGTCCATGTTTAACGGAAGTGAAGCCTGCCCCAAGGCCTTGGTGTCTTAGGGTTACACCGTCACAGAATTGAGACAAGGATTTGGGTGCAGGAACTTAATTTAGGATGTGATTCTAAGAAGCAGGAATAAAAGAGCAAGAAAAATGAGACAACAAAGAAAGATCAGTTGTTCTCTGGGACTCGTGAGAAGTGCACAGAATAAAATAGACCTGCGTATAAGTAGCTAGAGCCCGAAATGCAGAGATCCAGAGCATGTATCCACCTGCTTCTGACCCCCATTGGCTGAACGTTGCTGCCGAAGTGTCAGTTCTCCTGTGGCTATGCTTGCCCACCCAGGAGCGAGCACCCACAGCACTGGGAAAAATACCCTGGGGCAGAAAGCGGGAAGACGCAGAGCTCACTTTGGAGGTGCGTTGCTAGCTATACAGGATGAGGTTGAGTTTGCATGAAATTCTCCACTGCTGCTGACAAAGGAATCAGTAGTGGGATCACGAGATACAGTGTAAGCCTAAGCCCCAGAGGTACTCGCTACAAACCCCAAAGTGGAGTAGGGTATCAGCAATGTCAGTCTTCCTTCTGAGTATCAGTAGAAGACCTTTATTTTAATATTCCGTGCATGAAGCAAATAATAATACCAGAATTCAAAGCAGGGTGTCATCGGAGTGGGATGGAGAATAAGTACAATAAGTGCTATAGGCGCTTACTAGACAGTTTGAAACATCTATATTACATCACCCGTCAGATGTGAATAATTCTGACGTGCCAGGGCGTTTGTATTCTTAACGCCTGGGGTTATTGGGAAGATGAAAAGAAATAATCATTAAAAAGCACTTTGCGCAGCGCCTGGCACAAAGCAAGCAGTCGATGAATGTTAATGTGTATACGATTATTATTGTTGATTGTCGGAATTCATCAGACCCACATCAGCAAATAGTAGTAAGTGGTCTGTCAGCAGGAACATGGAAACATTCTCATTACGTGGAACTCACTGTTGCAGGGACAGTCGTTAAAACAGGATCTAATTTTAGTCTTCTGGGAGACAGAAAATGCTAGCTTCTCCGGAAATGTTGAATCCTCCCTTGGACATGTAGTTTAATTTTCCAAAATTAAATTACATAATCTGTAAAACGAAAGGGAAATCGTACTGCTCTTCATGAAAGGCCCAGGAGAAACTGAGGCCCTATACAATACCAATGAAAAAAATTGTTATTTTTCCACAGGGCATAATTAGAAATAAAGAATCAAGGTCAGTCACAAACTTCTGAGCTGTAAGGGAGGAAAGGAGCAAATTCCACCCCCCTCCCCTGTTATTTTACGGCTGCCAGGTTGAACTCATACTTATCCAATGAGCCCCAAAATGGAATACCCTTCTGCGCCAACTATACTGATGATAGTGATTCAGGGAGTAAATGATAAGATTCCATCCTTCTAAAGTGCTTTTAGAATTGGATTCTAGTATGTTTCATTTTGCTATTGGCCAATCACAAAAGAGACTACAATAGAGAAAAGTGAAGACATCATGCTGAAGAGAGGGTGCCGCACAGAAAAGGAAGGAAGACCCCCTAATTTAGAGATACAGATGGAGGGAAAAGGCAGTTATGCTGTAACAGAAGGGAAACATTAAATAGAGCAATAAGAAAGGAGAAAAACGGCTTAGAAGATAAAGAATCAAGGAGAGATAGGAATAGACTATAGCGCACGCACACACGCACACACACAAAAATACAAAAGGACACTGAAGGGGAAATGCAGTGATTATTACACATATTAAATGCAAACATTTAAAATGAAGGTGAAAAGCTTCTAAGAGGAATGAGTGGGCAGTAAACTGAATTGCATTGTCTTTACCAAGACAAAGACCAAAATTTTTTATCCTTTCACCTCTACCAACTCCCTTCTACTTTCCACCCCCCCTCCCCCCTTTTTTATTTTTTGAGGGGGTGGGGAAGTCTTAAGGATAACAGAATGGCCTTTTGCCCAGTGGTGTTCTCCTAATCCATTTCCAGTAAGTTCTACGGTGGTTCAAAGCCACATTCCAGGGTCTCAGATACCATTCTTCTCCCTCAGATCGTTCTGCTCCTGTGCCTGCAGTTTGTGTTATCAGTGGTGCATAGCCTGAGAACTCCAGGACCTCTGCCAGCTCTCTAAGTAATATGATTAGCATCTAAAGAAACACAAGGAGCCCGTGACTCGGTCCTTTTGCAATTAAAATCATATTCGGAAAGCCTTTTGGTCATAGGCATTTGTGGGAAAAAAGAAAAAGAGTCACTTCCAGAAATCTTTCTTTGTTCAAAACCCAGCTTAGAGTTCTCTGCTTCTTTCAACAGAGTGCCTGCCAGTAACTAGTGATTGTAAGAGTTTAAAACCTAAACTGTTGTGCAACCGCTCGATAAGAGCAACTCCCTGTGCAACTGGGCAGCATTTCTGTTGTGTGGCTTATTTGTTTCCTGGACTCTCCCAGTCTGAGAGAAAATGGATGTAAGTTCTTCTTTCATTGATTCAGACCCAGACAAGCAGTGTGGGTGGCCTCGTTCACCCACGTGTGTCACTGCTGTCTCCAGAACAGAAGAGCTGACCAAGACACCAAACTCTCCAGCCAAGAGGTGAGGAATATCTTGGTGTTGTGGTAGATTGTTAGTGGAAACGATGTTAGAAAATGTAAGGCACCTCCACTATGGAAAACAGTATAGGGGTTCCTCAAAAAATTAAAAGTAGAACTACCATATAATCCAGCAATTTCACTTCTGGGTATTTACCCAAAGAAAACAAAAACACTAATTCAAAAAGATACATGCACCCCAATGTTTATTGTAGCGTTATTCACAATAGCCAAGATACGGAAGCAACCTAAGTGTCCATCGACAGATGAATGGATAAAGAAGATGTGGTATATACACACACAATGGAGTATTACTCAGCCATAAAGGAAAAAGAAAACTTGCCATTTGTGACAACATGGATGGTTCTAGAGGGTATCATGCTAAGAAAAATAAGTCAGACAGAGAAAGACAAATACCATATGATCTCACTTATATGTGGAATCTAAAAAAACGGAAAACAAAACCAGATGAAAACAGGCTCATAGATGTAGGGAACAAATGAGTGGTTGTCAGAGGGAAAAGAGGCGTGGGGTTGGGCGAATCAGGTAAAGGGGATTGGGAGGTACAAACCTCCAGTTATAAAATAAATAAGTCATGGGGATGTAACCTACAGCATAAAGGAATATGGTCAATAATACTGTAATAACTTTGTAGGGGACAGATGGTTACTAGACATATCATGGTGATCATTTCATAGTGGATGTAAATGTCGAATCACTGTGTAGTACACCTGAAATTAGCATAATATTGTATGTCAACTACATTTCAGTAAAAAAAAAATTACAAGGTACCCCTGCTAAACAGAGTAAAAAGACAGCTGTCTAAGCCTTTGTTTTAATAGGGAGCCCCTAATACAAATCTCTTAAAAGAATTTTGTTAAGGCATAAAGGGTATCTATTAGGTCAGTCTGTCAACAACTAGCACCCTTTTATTCGTTTTTTTTATTGAATTGTATTTGACATACAACATTACGTTTAAAGTATACAATGTATTAATTTGATACATTTATGTTGCAATATGATTGCCATAGTAGTGTTGGCTAATACCTCTATTGTATCACATAATGATCATTTCTTCTGGTATTGGGAACTATTAAAATCTAGTCTCTTAGCAAGTTGATTGTTTATAATACTGTTTTGTTGTCTGTAATCACTGTGCTATGTATTAGATCTCCAGGACTTATTTTCCTACTAGTTGCAAGGATATACCCTTAAACAACATCTCTCCCATTCCCCCACCTTTTTATGGAATACTACTCAGCCATGAGAAAGAAGGAAATTCTGCCATTTGCAGCAACATGGATGGACCTTGAGGACATTATGCTAAGTGAGATAAGTCATACAGAGAAAGACAAGTGCTGTATGATCTCACTTAATGTGGAATCTAAAAGAACTGAAAACTAACATCCTTTTAAATGACCAAATCCCAGGTGGTCAGCAGCTTAGCTAAAATGTCCAAGTACCTTTTCCTAACACGGAAACTCCTTTGAAGCTCCAGCTCCCACTAATGATCCCCAGCAGCTCTGGTCAGTGCTGCTTTTCACAAATGAAGCTTTTTAAAAACTTCGAGTGGAAAAATGTGGCTTTCAGTTTTCAAACAAATCTTTCTATTAAAAAAAAAAAAGTACTGAAATGGGCATACTTCACAGTCTTAAATGCACACACATTATTGAAATATTCTTAAGCCTGACAGATTGGTTCAAATCAAGTATTATACTCATGAATATGTTCTCTTTTCCTAATATCAGCAGCAAAGAATGGGAAATAGGAAGGGGTGCGGTGCTGGGTAGGAGTCCAGCCAAGTTTGCCTAAAGCCTCATGATAGGAAATAGAAACTAACTTGTACTGATGACCTAGTGGCAGCTACTATCTAGTATTCTATAGCCATTATTTCTCCATGATGAGACTGGAGAAAATCTTCCAAGAATTAATACAGCAATTGGTAAAATCATTATACTATAATGGGTATAATTCTGCCCCCTCTCACCTTTTTATGAAGTATCTTGAGATTTTAAAAGGTGGAACCCTTTGCAATTCTTGAACAACTTGTCTACCTAGCTCTTAATAATCATTGTGATGAGTTCATTTGTAACCATTTCTAGGCTCAATGTTAATTTTCTTAAATGTTTCTGTAGTTTTCCCTTTATTATAAAGTGTATTAGGTTGGGCTCTTGGCTGTGACAGAAAACTCAACTCCGATGAGTCAAGGGAAAAAAGGGTGACCGTGGCAGTGGAGGTTTTCAGGCAGGCTCTCCTGCTCCGCTCTTAGCATCAACATTTCCAGCAGAAAAAGAGAGAGAGCAAGCTACTCTCACCCAGGAGTTTAAAAACTGCTTGGGCCTGACTCTCAGTGGCCCAGATGGAGTCCTGTGCCCATCTCGGCTAAGGGAATGGAACGCTCTGATTAACTCATTGATGGATTGATGTCGCAGGTTAGGCCCTCCAGGAAACAGATGCCAAGATAGATTTATTGTGAAGAAAAAGGGGCTGAAGCAGGATTGAGCAGGGGGGAGCCGTTAGATCATAATGCAGATCTTATGAAGTCTGGGCCTGATGGGGAGCTCCAGAGCAAAAATTGCCAATTAGATGGGGGTCCTTAATTGGGCAGACCTGAGGACAGTCTGTATATCACTTGGGACTGTTACTTTTCCTTCCTCACTAGTTAAGAGTTGTAGAATGGAACTCAGGTCTTACCTCAAACATCCATATCATCATGTATATGAAGTAGAGAGTGAAGGTTAATATAGACCAGTGGTTCTCAACCGGGGGCAATTTTTGTCCCTCAGGGTACATGGCAATGTCTGGAGGCATTTTTGGTTATCACAGCTGGGGAAGCGGTGCTCCTGGCATCTAGTGGGCAGGGGTCAGGGATGCTGCTAGACATGTTCTAGCACACAGGATAGAACAACAAAGAATTATCCAGGTCAAGGGTCAGTAGTGCCAAAGTAGAGAAACCTTGTTCCATAGATAAAGATACATATCTTATGTGCACATATGTACTGAGAAAGGCCATGAAAACCTTTCATCTTTGGTAAATTCTTAATAGTGACTTTTTTGTTCTTATTTGTATCTATCAATACTTGTTACTGAGATTCCATCCAACTCATTTAACTTTTGGACAGAAAGACTAGATTGAATTAGTGAAATTTCTAAATCCTAGATTTTTTTTTTTTTTCCAAACATCTTTATTGAAGTATAATTGCCTTACAATAGTGTGTTAGCATCTGCTTTATAACAAAGTGAATCTGTTATACATATACAATATGTTCCCATTTCTCTTCCCTCTTGCATCTCCCTCCCTCCCACCCTCCCCATCCCACCCCTCTAGGTGGTCACAAAGCACCGAGCTGATCTCCCTGTGCTATGCGGCTGCTTCCCACTAGCTATCTATTTTACATTTGGTAGTGTATATATGTCCATGACACTCTCTTACCCTGTCACATCTCACCCCACCCCCTCCCCATATCCTCAAGTCCATTCTCTAGTAGGTCTGTGTCTTTATTCCCGTCTTGCCACTAGGTTCTTCATGGCCTTTTTTTTTTTTTCCCTTAGATTCCATATATATGTGTTAGCATACTGTATTTGTTTTTCTCTTTCTGACTTTCTTCACTCTGTATGACAGACTCGAACTCCATCCACCTCATTACAAATACCTCCATTTCATTTCTTTTTATGGCTGAGTAATATTCCATTGTATATATGTGCCACATCTTCTTTATCCATTCATCTGTCGATGGACATTTAGGTTGCTTCCATGTCCTGGCTATTGTAAATAGAGCTGCAATGAACATTTTGGTACATGACTCTTTTTGACCTATGGTTTTCTCAGGGTATATGCCCAGTAGTGGGATTGCTGGGTCATATGGTAGTTCTATTTGTAGTTTTTTAAGGAACCTCCATACTGATCTCCATAGTGGCTGTATCAATTTACATTCCCACCAACAGTGCAAGAGTGTTCCCTTTCCTCCACACCCTCTCCAGCATTTATTGTTTCTAGATTTTTTGATGATGGCCATTCTGACCGGTGTGAGATTAAATCCTAGATTTTTAGAAAATTATGTTTTTAAGACAAATAGTAATTTGACTTAATTTACATACTGTTTAGTATTTAACATCCTTAAAGACTTTGCTTTGGTGACTAGATAAGAATCATCCGTGTTTAGCATGTTAATTGCCTTATGAAAGTGTTATTTCAAAAGTACTAATTTGTTTCTGGTCTGTTTAAATATCCTTGGACTATAGATATGTTTAGTCTGAAAGTTTACTCTGATGTATTCTTACTTTTTGTACACTACAAAGTTGAATCTCAATGCCAGCTCAGATTGAAATATGGAAAAGTTCAAATTTAAGAGTGAAATAAGTGAATATTTACCGCAGTATGCCTTCATATGCAAGAATGTGTTTCTCTTTGTGGTATTTCTGCTAAAAGAATAACACAACAAAAGCAAACTTTTAGCACTATACATTTTGAACCATCCAATAGATGCTTTAGGCTTCAGGGAATTTCTCTCCAGAGCTGCTGCTAAGAAAATAAAAAGACTGGTTAATGCCTGAAGGGATAAAAAGATCAGCTAACCAAAAAAAAAAAAAAGTTTTCTCCAAGATGTGAAACGTGTGTTCAATCCTAGATCAAGGACTAGATGTTCAAAGTTCTATACATGAAGTTTAACATGACTTTCGAAAAGTCTAGAAGAAAGTTTGTTATCAGTACAAAGAAATCATTTTCAAGTATGAACATAGTGATACCAGATCTTTACTCATGTAAAAGCCACTCTTTTTCTCTAAACACAAAATTATTAAGTACTTTTATATCCAACCATCTATATTCACATAACCATAAAAAAACAATTATGATGCAGTGAGGAACAGACAAGAAAACAAACTATTTTAATAACTATATTTTGAAAGCTCTTTCCAAACAAATGTGAAATGTTTAAAAGAAGGGAGGGACTTCCCTGGCGGTCCAGTGGTTAAGACTTCGCCTTCCAATGCAGGGAGTGCGGGTTAGATCCCTGGTCAGGGAGCTAAAACCCCACATGCCTCGCGGCCAAAAAACCAAAACATAAAACAGAAGCAATATTGCGATAAATTCAATAAAGACTTTAAAAATGGTCCACATCAAAAAAAAATCTAAAAAATAAAAATAAAAAATAAAAGAAGGGAGAATGATGAATTGTTGCTTACCAAAATAAAACAAAATAATCAACAGTGTAAGTGACACCATTTGAAATCTTGGGAATCTCTAATCCATTAAGATTATGTCACTAATGGCATACAAAATGCCTGTTCAAAAAGTACTCCTCAATGGACATGAGATGCTAAGCTACATAGACTCTGAGTCTGATCTAGGTCCATGGTGTTTTGTGTCACCCCCTTCCAGAAGCCTCCCAGATTGTTCCAGGCCTCATTGCTTCCTTACTTCTGGAAATTCATAATGCTCTTATTGGTCAGTAACACACAGACTAGCACTTAAAGACTCTCTAATTTCTCCCATGTGCAGTCTTCTTCCTACAAGACCCAGGGTCCTCGAGAGCAGGGATTTCTCATGTTCCATCTTTGCTATCTTCCACAAGATGAACACCCAGGACAGTGTATATAACAGCACTTGAAAATGCTTGGGGAATAATTGATTACTAAGCTCACCTCTCATGCTCTCCACTCTAGACTTGTTTCGGTCCTGCCAAAGGACAGAAATTGCCTAGCTCTCCCCAACTGGCCAACTTGAGTATTTACTATAAAAGAAGCCAGCTAGATAAGGAACTTCCCCCAGAGATGTGTCTGCCCAATGCACCCACGCCTATTCTGCTCTGACACCCACTTTTTTTTTTTTTAATTTTATTTATTTGTTTATTTATGGCTGTGTTGGGTCTTCGTTTCTGTGCGAGGGCTTTTTCCAGTTGCGGCAAGTGGGGGCCGCTCCTCATCGCAGTGCGCGGGCCTCTCACTATCGCGGCCTCTCCTGCCGCGGAGCACAGGCTCCAGACGCGCAGGCTCAGCAATTGTGGCTCACGGGCCCAGCCGCTCCGCGGCATGTGGGATCCTCCGGGACCAGGGCTCGAACCTGTGTCCCCTGCACCGGCAGGCGGATCCTTAACCACTGCGCCACCAGGGAAGCCCCTGACACCCACTTTTTAATACAAATAAGTAACAGCTACTCTTTACTCAGTACTTACCTTGTAGCAGATGCTATTAAATGCTTTTCAGGTGTTCTTTATTTTAGGAAAATACAATATTTCTACCCAAGCCATTGTAGGAGTCTTGCTAACCATCCGGATAAATGATGTGAGGGGCTTTGAAGAGAATTCACTGCCACCCCCCTCATGATTTTTCCATCATTCCATCTAGTCTTTGTCCAACCGTTTTTGATTTACTGTTTGGGGTTAGTTATCATATCAAACTGTGCCCCAACACGCCAGTGGTTCCTCCCGATTTTTACACATCTCCTCGTCACCTAGGATGAAAGTCTGAAGTTTCCTTGACTCTTCCTTCTTTCTGGTACCCTTACGTTTAACCCATCGTGTCCTCATCTCTTGGGGGTTTTTCTGGCAACTTATCCTTTTATCACTTTCTCCATGCTTCAGTCCACCCTAAAACACTGCTCTGACCGTGGTATTTCTTTATTTAAAAAAATTTATGTAGAATATGAAAATGTTAGCAGTAGCTGCCACCAGGCTGGGAAGCAAGATGGCTAGAAGGATATGGTGAATGGGAAACTCACATTTTAAAGATTTTTATTGTTCTTGAATTTTGTTATCATGTGAATGCATTAAAAAGAAATAAAAGTAATTTTTTTAAGTAATAATTTATAAAAATATTTGAATGCCTTCCCATGAAAAATGAAATGAAGTCTCTGCTCTTAAACCTGACAGTCAAGTACTGCTCTGGGCTGACTCCAAGCCACATTTCCAGCCTGATATTCTTCAGCTCTCCCTCTGTTTATACCCCACATCTGGGCCTTTACTAGTGCCAAAAAAATTGTTCATTCTGCTCTTGCCACACAGAATGTTTCTTCTGTTTTTGCCCATCAAAACCTTACCCAACTTTGAAGGCCCAGCTTAAAAGCTTCATTCCTTCGTTAATTCAGTTCAGATACTCTGTAAGCCCCATAGCTATGTATGCTTCTTTTAGTGCTTTTAGCACAGTTCCCAGGAAAAGAAAGGAGTGAGCATCTACTGAGTGCTAAGAAATAGACTCTCCAGCCATGTACTTTACAGCATCCCATTCTCTGTACACTAGTTTCATCGTCTATAAAATGGTCATAAATAGGAGTACCTTCCTCACTGTGTTGTTCATTCTTTCAAGTATTTAGTTGGATGCATACTAAGAGATGGGCACTGACCTGGATCCTGGGGATACAGCCGTGAATGAAATAGACCAAGTCCTGCTCTCGTCAAGTTTACTTTAGGATAGGAAAGGCTTCAATGAGATATACCTATAAAGCTCTTAAAACAGCGCTTGGAATGTAGTAAGTGCTCTATAAATGTTAGCTATTGCTACTGTTGTCACTGTTGCTGTTATTCGGTATTTCTGTTTACAGATAAGGAAACTAATGCTTATAGGCTATTAGATAAGATGCTGAAGGTCGAATAGCTAGTAGAGGATTCCAACTCAGGTCTTCATGACCGGTAGGACTGATAGCCTTCCCACTATACCAGTGGCTCCAAAAACAGACTATATGTCAGAATCGGTAGAGCTTTAAAGAAAGTACAGATTCTCAAGCCCTAGCCCCAGATAGACTAAGACAGAAATTCTAGAGATGAGCTGCGAATCTGTATTTTTAAAAGACTTTCCAGGTAGTTGTGATACTCTGTCAAATCAGTGAATGACTGCCCTACATTAAAATCTTATTTATAAACAACTAAACCATAAATTCATTTAAAATAGGCTCCTTATTTTCTTATTTATTTATTTTTCTCCTTTCTCTCCTAGCAGAGTGCCTTATAAGCTCTCAATAAGTATTTGAGTAATTAATTGTTTAATTATTTAATTAAAGTTGCTCTTAAAATGCAAATACAGCTGTAGTACTAGCAGCCTGTTGTGAGCTATCATTGATCTTCCTAGGGATATTTATTAATCAGCTAAGAACCAGTACTTGGGAAAGATAGGCGAAACATCTGGGAAGGGAACTGAGAAAACTTCCAACCCAAATGTTAGCCCTGTCATTACACAGCCTAGGACCCCTGTCTCACCTTGTCCGCCCTTCACTGACAACTTCAGGTAAAAATGCAGAAAATGTATTACTAAAAATCAAAAGATTTCCCCCTCCCATTTTTGTTTCTCTTGAGTTGACACATATATCTGTTTTGGAAAATAGGGAGAAAATCTCTTTTTAAAAGAAAGGAAAAAAATCCTGTATTCTTGTCACACCACGAACATGGAGTTCACTGCTATACGTTAAAATTATAAAGCAAGATCCCAGAATGCAGTGGCTGATTATTCACAGTAGATATATTAAGTCAAGAAGCTTATTTTTTCTCTCTTTGCTAAGGCAGAAAGCCTGGGGCTATATGCATTTTTATTACACTTTACTGTCTTGGTTTCACTTGAGGATTAAAAAGAAAGTCAAGGTACAGTGCATGTATCCTGATGGATTTTAGGATTTCTTGCTTTAGTGAAAGGAAGAACCTCATAAAGTATCTCAGATTTTTGCTTAAGGAAGAATACCTACTTCTATGATGACCTAGAAATTCAATCTTTTATTTCTCCTATAACAGATCACATTGTATTTTGGATTTTTTTTTCCCCTGTAGTTTTCTGCACTGTGTAAAGCCACATTAAAAAAAATAGCTTTCCTTTAGATTTGAAGTGAAACTATCTCGAATAGTTCAGGGAAGTCTTAGGACTGTTCACGGAGCTGACACACCACCTCGGGGTTGGGGTGAGATGGAGCGAAGGGGGAGGGGAGGCAGGGGGAGTGTCCAGAAGGCTGAGCGGGAGACTGTATAGACTGAGAGGGAGCGAATATACGTCAGAGTTTCAGCTCCAGTTCTGACAAATGTACACTGAGAAACAATAGAATTGCATCGCCCCATCTTCTGTCCTTTATTTAGAAGCATGAAGTGTACTTACTTATTCAACTTGCGCCTCTTTTCCTGATATGCAAAAAAGTGAGAAGGACCAAACGTTGCAGGACTGGGAAATACAGTAGATGAGATCTTCCGGTTAATTGATTTGTAGAGAACAGCCTGATACTGGTTTAGCAGCTCTGCATCAGTGACGGAAAAGAAAGGCGCTTTTCAGTGGCCTGGAGGAGGAGAGCTGGCAACTGGAAACAGGGGCTGGTGGCAGACAAGGTTCTTTCATATGTGGTCAGATTGACTGTGAAGGGAGTCATGGTCAGGAAGCTTTGGAAATGCTGTGAGGATAGCGTGGAATTTCAGGGGTGTTGATTTCCTTGGTTAAGATTGCTGCGCTCATACTTCAGCAAATTCTCCCTCCCAGCCATCATTGTCAAGGTGATTAGTAGACCAAACTGAAAATCTACAAGTGTATTATTACTCGAAATTTAAGGATTTTGCCATTGAGCTAAAAAAAAATGTTTATTCTGGTGGTCTTTCTTTTTTCATTTATCTTCAAGATTTCACCCTGCTTTAGTCATCTTTTAGTATGAATTTGCTAACTGCTATATGCGTTGTCTTTTTTCCCCCCCAGATGATACCAGTTCTGTTTTATCCCCTTGATAATTATTTCAAATTGCCACTTCTGGTCCTTGGGAACACCCCTGTGTTCTAGTACCAGGAGGTATAATTATGTCATTCCCATGCGAGCATTATGCTACTTATGACCCAAAATGCCACTAGAAAGGAAAATTTTTGTGAGAATGATATCTTCCAAATGTGGAATAAATAAAGCTCAAGAATAAATAGCTGAAGCTGAACTGTAAATGATTTAAACGTATTGGTG
Organism: Balaenoptera acutorostrata; assembly: GCF_949987535.1. NCBI lineage: Eukaryota > Metazoa > Chordata > Mammalia > Artiodactyla > Balaenopteridae > Balaenoptera > Balaenoptera acutorostrata. The sequence continues at coordinate 27,779,013 of NC_080085.1, read as the reverse complement.
TGGTGAGGTACGAGCCACTTGACTTTGGTTCCTGCTCCAAATCATGAGATACATTAGGAAAGGTTTTTAAAGGAAACCTATTTTTTAAGATAAAATCTGCATCAAGTTACATCATGCAAGCAAAGTAATTCACCCTTTGTCTCTTTAAGACAAGAAACAAAGAGCAGAAGAAATGCTTCCTATGATCTCTACACTTCCCAGCACATTTTTTTCATAACAGTGTGTAGATGTAACAGAAACTAAAGATTTTGACAAATGAAGCAGGATAAGGACGCTGATTGCTGCTTTTCTAAATTAAAATTAATGATACCCTTAAGGTACTTGGGTCTATGAAGTCAACTTAATGTTGATATAACCTGACTCCATTATCACAGAATGAGACAGCTACATGAGCACGAAAACTAATAAACAGACTTCCAAGGTGCATTTTAGAAATCGGTGAGGTGAAAGCTAAAAGCTTAACAGTGGACAAAGGACTTGCTGTTTTGTCCTCCCTTGCTTTCTGGTGGTTGGAGGAGTTCGTCAGAATTAGAGGACTAATGTTCCTGAAGAAGCGCCGGGCTGGCTCTGGGCTGGGGCTCCTGTTCACATCCTGCCCCACCTGCCTTGCAGGGACGCACAGCCACTTCACGTTACGCGCTCTCTGTTTGCCTCAGCAGAGTCTGTGTGCTCTTCTGGGAGGTTGTACAGGACACAGCTGGGAAGAGCGAGTGGAAGGGTGGGTGCAGGAGAGAGGAAAGAGAAAGGTAGGAATAAGAAAAGGAATCAGAGATTAAGAAGACGGGAATCAGGGGAAAAAAAAAAAAAGGCCATGAAGAACCTAGTGGCAAGACGGGAATAAAGACACAGACCTACTAGAGAATGGACTTGAGGATATGGGGAGGGGGTGGGGTGAGATGTGACAGGGTAAGAGAGTGTCATGGACATATATACACTACCAAATGTAAAATAGATAACTAGTGGGAAGCAGCCGCATAGCACAGGGAGATCAGCTCGGTGCTTTGTGACCACCTAGAGGGGTGGGATGGGGAGGGTGGGAGGGAGGGAGATGCAAAAGGGAAGAGAAATGGGAACATATTGTATATGTATAACTGATTCACTTTGTTATAAAGCAGAAGCTAACACACCATTGTAAGGCAATTATACTTCAATAAAGATGTTTAAAAAAAAAGAAGAAGAAGATGGGAATCAGCACAGAAGTACCAATTTGGAAGCTGGGGAAAAAAGCTCTGAGAGAAGACCGTAAAAAGCGGTGGATTGATGATGGTCTCAGATGGCACGCATTAGCACCCATGCCATAAATCACACAAAATCAACTAATAATTATGCTACTGCTCAGAGTGAGTGCCGTGTTAGCACTGGTTGCTTTCCTGTGATCTGTCCTGAAGTCAAGGGCGAGAAACTCCGTTTAACTCAGAAGTGTCTCAGGGTCAAGAAAACACATAAATAAATTCAAGGAAAAGAACATTCAGCCAACTTTTGCATTCAGCAAGCCCAGATTGTTTTGCCACAGAGCTGTACCTATCATACGTCCTCATTCCAAACCTTATCTCAGAGCATTTTTTTTTTTCAGTCACAACTCAGAAGAAAGCACAATTAGAAGAACAGTGGATTTTAAATGAAAAGAGTTACAATTCGTTAAGAGGATTTTAACTGAAAGTTAAATCCTGAGGAGAGTTTTCAGGATAATGTTTGGGCACATGTTTATGAGTGTTACAAGTAAGAATTTGGAAGTAAGAATGAATTCTGAAGGCTTCCCCCAGTAGATAAATGCATACAGAGAAGTGTACAAACTGCAAAATTTCAGGACAAAAACTCATGAATAGACTGTAGAGAGTCGTTTGTGTGCATGTGCGTTGTTTATTCACTAGCATCACAACACAAGGAGAGTTTTATTTTTATGGGCTCCTTAGTGGAGGTGTGAACTCTGGTTCTTGCATGCCCATGGATATCTATCAAGGGTCTTAACAAACTGAGACCCAGAAAATTGAAATATACATGCCCAGTTACATCTTTTCCCAAGACTGGAGTAAACACGATTTATGCATGTAGTGCCAGCAAGAACACTAGGACAGCAGGAAGGAATCACATTGTCTAACAATGTATTTCCACATCAGGAGGGAATTTTTAGCTCTTCTAAAACTCCAGTGGAGATAAAAACTTAAAAGTAATCAACTGGCAGGTCAAAAGAAAAATTGGAAGCCCTTGAGAACTTCAAGTTAAGTAACAAATATTTGCACTTAGATCAATTTATTTAAAATCATTACTAGGAGCCACAGTGTTGATATCTGTCCTTTTTCTTTCTTCTCCTTTTGGCTTATTTAAAGCAATTTTGAAGAAAAAAGGAAACAAAGATATTCTTCAAAATACACAGAGGAATTGACTGAGCTTTGGGGAACAGTCACAGCTGGGAATGGAGTGTGTTATCATTAATTTAGTTGAAGGACTTGGTGCTCATTCATTATCTCCAAAATTACGCTTTCAAGTATACCTTAATCACACTTAGTGTAGTGCCTAAAGTAACAGGGACTCAAAAAGCCTTTTCATTCACTCATTATTGAGTATTTATTGAGCATCTCCTTTGTATTAGGCACTACACTAAACTGTGAACAAGGCAGACAGGGTCCCAATCTACATGGACAAGGAACTTACATTCTAGTAAGTATCTTCTGAATGAATAGAGAGACATTTCATAGTGAAGTGAAAGAAGGGAGGTCTCTGCCAAGAGTACACTGCCTACAGAAAGGAGAAAGCAAAGAAGAATAATATATAGTCCTCATAGCTCTCAAATATGATTATTTAAAAATTAGAATAAAACAGATATGGAGGAGATTTGGGCTCTGGGTTTGTCATACAAATTACTGCTTTTTAAAATTGTTCTAAATCTAATGTAGGCACAATGAATCTAAATGGTTTTCTTCTTTTCTTTTCTTTTTTAACTTTGAGCATCAAAAAAGAAGGAAGGAAAGAAGGGAGGGAGGGAGGGAGGGAGGAAAGGTCTTTCCAAAAACTTGTTTTGGGACTCTTGAAAAAGAAATTCTCCATTCAAAATATAATGGTTATGGTGAAGATCCTTGAATAAACTACACATTAATTCATTCAACTAATATGAATTGAGCACCTGCCATAGGCCAGGTACTGTGCTTGTCAACTAGGATATAGTAGGGAAAGAAAGAAGGGTCCCTGTCCTCAGAGAGCATATTTGTTTTTGTTTTTTTTTAAAAAAAAAGAGACTTTTTTCCCCCTCTGACATGCTTTTTCTGAAGAAATGCTGCAAACTAGATCTTGAGTACTCATGGAGCAGAGGGCAGTTTTCTGCCCATCTGGGATAGTTCTAAAGAGTAGACCCTTGTGTATCAATAGATAAGGTTTCTTCCAGTTCTCAACTTTCTTGATCTATGATCTAATAGTAGACACAAGATGTGTGCTTCCAAAAGGATGTTATAATTGTATTTCTTTTTATGAAAGGAAACAGAGGTTTGGCCTATTAATTTGGGGGAAATTGGGTCCTTCCTGTCTCTTTAAATAATTGTTTAGACTCCTTTGCCTCTTCCTTCTCCACTCACTTCCTAATGCTCAGTCCTACCCTCTTCAGTCTCACTTCCGTTTCCTTCCTTTAATGACTGGGACAGATTGCTCTTCTCCAACTGGCTCTACATGACATCTCCAGTTAAATGTTTCACTGTTAGGTCAAATTCATCATGTTCCAAATGAATTCATCCGCACATTTGCCATTCCTCCCCTTTCTAATTATTAGTGTTTCCATCAGCAATATCCTCAGTCTCCCGGTCTTCCACACTGGAAATCCTGAAGTTTTATTTGCTTCTACAGAAATTACACTCCAACACCAAAGTGATTAGTTTTTCCTGACTTTAAAATACCTCCCAGTCTATACCATCTTTTCCATTCCAGGCAGCACAGTCTTCATTCCAACACATATAACCCCAAGTCTAGTCAGTTGCAACAGCCTCTAACTGGTCTCAGCCTCCAGGTCCCTCTTGGATCTGTTACACTGACAGATTCATCTCCCTAAACTTCAACTTCCCTCTCAAATCATGAGTCCCCTCACAGAAATCTTCAGTGGTTCCCTTTGCCTACGGGGCAAATCTTGAGCCTCAGTGTCTGCAGTGTCTTGTTTTGCATCATCTGCTTGCAGCATACCTAGCTAACTGCATCTCACTGTCCTCTCTAAGACCAGTGTTCTGCTATCCCAAGATCTTCCTTGGCTTGTTTCCATTCCTCACCTCCAACCCATTATGCTTCCAGAGATCAAGACTGTAGCATTCATTTATTGCATATCTCTTTTCGTATTAACATATACTTAAAAAGGGAACAAACAATTAACCAAGTAAAGAATGAACTGTGCCAGAATGCAAGGTAATGGGATAAAATTTCTGGCTTTTGCTTCCTAGTTTGCATATAGTGTTTTGTTTTTTTGTTTTGTTTTTTTTAACTTTGGGTTTATTTATTTATTTATTTATTTATGGCTGTGTTGGGTCTTCATTTCTGTGCGAGGGCTTTCTCTAGTTGCGGCAAGTGGGGGCCACTCTTCATCGCGGTGCGCGGGCCTCTCACTATCGCGGCCTCTCTTGTTGCGGAGCACAGGCTCCAGACGTGCAGGCTCAGTAGTTGTGGCTCACGGGCCTAGTTGCTCCGCGGCATGTGGGATCTTCCCAGACCAGGGCTCGAACCCGTGTCCCCTGCATTAGCAGGCAGATTCTCAACCACTGCGCCACCAGGGAAGCCCGAGTTTGCATTTTTTTTTTTTTTAACTGCTGCATGCATTTATTAGTTTAATGAAGAAAAACACCTAAAATGGGTCTGCTAACAACATTTTGAGCTAACTTGACTTTTGATATTTTTTTTTTCCACACACACACACTGTATTTTATTTTTACAAGAGATAGATAGACTGACACCAAGCATTGTACATGGATGACCACAACAAAAGCAACAATGATTGCAATTACCAAACATGAAACACACTTATACTATGTCATAATATTGACATTCAGTCCAGTAATCCTCCACTGTAACAGCTCCTTTACTTTGCAGTGAAAATTGATTTGTATATTCTTTTCCTCTGAGTCCTTGTGGGATTTTTTTTTTTTAATTCAGACACCGAGTTTGCATTTTTGATGGTACTAATTGGAGCAGTCATTCATTTGTGGCCACCAATAAGTAGAGTGTTTTTAGAAAATCCCATTTTAACATTGTCAAAAGAGCAAATCTTTTTTGTTTGGCCTTGGTTTAATAAAAATGGGTCTCGGAGGCCACATGTGGTAAGTGGATATTAAAACAGGGTTATAAATTGTTGTTTTAATGTTCCAGCCTTAGAAGCCCAGAAGATCTTACCAAAAAGGATACATTGTTTTAATTGCCCCTCATTACATATGATGAGAGAACATAATTTTTCTCCTCTTCCTCGCAGGTGGCTGTTGAGGACCGCATCAGGCAACTGCACGAAGCCCACAGGGACTTTGGCCCAGCATCCCAGCACTTTCTTTCCAGTAAGTCATTGTCAATTTTCATTGTTTAACCTCTTCACTGCATCTTGGTGGCTAAGAATTAAGAGTTGAATTACAGTTGTCTCTGCCAAATGCACTGGAGGCACAAATCATCCTGAAATATAACTTAGTGGGTAAATTCAGAAGGTTAAGAAGAGGAGGAGGACCAATTAGATCATTTTGTCCAGCCTTCAGCTAATGCATAATTATTTCCTACAATGTATTATCCAGTGCTAACTTCAGCAATATTTTTGAGTCTTTAGTTCTGCTTATAGCAGTTCACTTTATCAAGCTGATAATTATATATCATATAATTATTATATGATGATTCAATATATATTACTGTGAATCTATAATTCTTTATCTCTATATAATTCATTAAATACTCCCTGCCTGCAAGTTGGAACTTCAGCCCATTCTGTTTTCTTTCCCTAACTATTCTTATCCCTCTTTTATCCTTGACCTCTCTTCATTCTTTTTATTTTCCAGTTTTACTATTTTATTAATTATATTTTTCTAATGATATTATTTATATATTATTAATAAATATTATATCTTTTATAATTAACTATATTTTTATAATTAATACCAAGAGGAATAGCCTTGGTTAACTGAAAGTGTAATATTGGAACACCCTATAAATATAACAATGCATATTAAATTGTCAAGCTTCTGTTTTCCTATGATTAGTGTTGTTAATTTATACTACTCTTTCTTTGATTATAAAAGTATATATATATATATTGGTATTTAAAAAGTCATACGTCTACCACATGGGGTTAATATCTGTTAACATTTTGACGTATTTCCCTCTGGTCATGCATGTGTATGTATGAGAGTTTAACCATCATTTTTTAAAAAATTTTATTTTATATTGGAGTATAGTTGATTAACAGTGTGTTAGTTTCAAAAAAAGAAAAAAAAACAATGTGTTAGTTTCAGGTGTACAGCAAAGTGATTCAGTTTTACATATACATGTATCTATGTTTCAAGTTCTTTTCCCATTTAGGTTACTACAGAATACTGAGCAAAGTTCCCTGTGCTATACAGTAGGTCCTTGTTGGTTATCTATTTTAAATATAGCAGCATGTATATGTCAATCCCAACCTCCCAATCTATCGCTCTCCACCACCCATCCCCCCAGTAACCATAAATTAGTTCTCTAATTCTGTGAGTCTGTTTCTGCTTTGTAAATAAGTTCATTTGTATCATTTTTTTTAGATTTCACATATAAGTGATATCTGTCTGACTTACTTCACTTAGTATGATAATCTCCAGGTCCATCCATGTTGCTGCAAATGGCATTATTTCATTCTTTTTAATGGCTGAGTAATATTTCATTGTGTATCTATACCACAACTTCTTTATCCATTCATCTGTCAATGGACATTTAGGTTGCTTCCATGTCTTGGCTATTGTAAACAGCGCTGCAGTGAACATTGGGGTGCATGTATCCTTTCAAACCATGGTTTTCTCTGGATACATGCACAGGAGTTGGATTGCTGGATCATATGGTAACTCTATTTTCAGTTTTTTAAGGAACCTCCATACTGTTCTCCATAGTGACTGTACCAATTGACATTCCCACCAACAGTGTAGGAGGGTTTCCTTTTCTCCACATCCTCTCCAGCATTTATTGTTTGTAGACTTTTTGATGATGGCCATTCTGACTGGTGTGAGATGATATGTCATTGTAGTTTTGATTTGCATTTCTCTAATAATTAGCAATGCTGAGCATCTTTTCATGTGCCTCTTGGCCATCTGTATATCTTATTTGGAGAAATGTCTATTTAGGTCTTCTGCCCATTTTTTGATTGGGGTGTTTGTTTTTTGATATTGAGCCGCATGAGCTGTTTGTAAATTTTGGAGATGAATCCCTCGTCGGTCACATCGTCTGCAAATATTTTCTCCCATTCTGTGGGTTATCTTTTTTTTTTTTTTAAAGGAATTCCTTTATTTTTATTTTTATTTATTTATTTTTTTTTAAATTTATTTATTTTTGGCTGTGTTGGGTCTTCGTTTCTGTGCAAGGGCTTTCTCTAGTTGCGGCAAGTGGGGGCCACTCTTCATTGCGGTGCGCGGGCCTCTCACTATCGTGGCCTCTCGTTGCGGAGCACAAGCTCCAGACACGCAGGCTCAGTAGTTGTGGCTCACGGGCCTAGTTGCTCCGTGGCATGTGGGATCTTCCCAGACCAGGGCTCGAACCCGTGTCCCCTGCATTGGTAGGCAGATTCTCAACCACTGCGCCACCAGGGAAGCCCCTGTGGGTTATCTTTTCGTTTTGTTTATGGTTTCCTTTGCTGTGCAAAAGCTTTTGAGTTTAATTAGATCCCATTTGTTTATTTTTGTTTTTATTTCCATTACTCTAGGAAATGGATTGGAAAAGGTATTGCTGCGACTTATGTCAGAGGGTGTTCTGCCTGTGTTTTCCTCTAAGAGTTTTATGGTATCCAGTCTTAGATTTAGGTCTTTAATACATTTTGAGTTTATTTTTGTGTATGGTGGAGTTTAAGCATCATTTTAAGGCAATTACTTTGTGCCTTGCAATGTTACAAATATGACCCACCTTAATCCTTATAGCAACCTATAAGGTAGATACCATTATTATACCCATTTTTAAGATGAGGAAATTGAGGCATACAGTCACACAGCAAGTGGATGGCAGAGCCAGGATTCAAACCCAAGAAGTTGGCTCCAGAGTCTGTTTTTAACCACCACACTAGACTGTCCTTTACTTTATTGACATATTTTATAGAGAAGAAGCAATTCTATATGATCTCCCTTCATTCTTTTGCCTTCCTCTTTTATTGCCATTTTCTAGTCCTTTCCTTCCTTCTCCATTTTCCATAGGTTAATAAAAAGATCCATGCTCATGAACATTTTAAAGCTTTTTCACTTGATGCTTTCATGTGTGTCTCTAGTGGGCCATGTCTTTTCGAACAAAAATTCCTAGAAAGTAGTGGTCCTGTCTTTTTGTTACACACTGATAGTGTATTAAGTAAGAGGTTGTCTTATTTTCTTGACTGGGTCTAACCCTTTTATCAACATGCAGTCATTATTTAGACAGTATCACACATGCTTAGGAGGTGTCAAGAAAAAAAGGGCAAGTTAACGCAGGATACGTAATTGATTGGGATTGTGGCTTTTGGGAATGGCTGTAGAACAATTATAAATCCTGCACATTTTGTCTTCTATATTTTTCCCAATTTCTGGTCTGCTTAAATCGCCTTGGTGGCAGAGCCATTCTATTTGATTTAATTGAGATTAAATGTGATAACATACTTGTAAGTGACTCATAAACCATAAATAAAAATATTACTATTATGAATATGAATTATTCCTCAGACACCATATATATTCATTCACTTTTTATTCTCTCTGCCTGCCCCACCCAAATTCCTATGTCTTCCCCATTAAAACCTATTCTCAGAAAATGATATGTTATACTCATTTAACCCAGGTGACAGGTAAAGTTTAATGTGTACTTCTCCTGGGTTATTTGCATTTTAAAAGGGTGAAAAGCCATAAGCCTGAGGAATGGCTCTCAAGTGGTAGAACGTCAGCCATAATCTCTGAGCTGTAAGGGGAGAACTTTGAGGGGCCAGGAGGAGCACCCCCACACCTTTCAATCCATATCGCACTGGTGCCCACTTCCAGAAAGGTCAGGCCTGTAGACACAGGCGCTGATTTACCTGCTTATGTGGAGCCAGCCCCAGAAGTCACCAGTTTCTTAAGTATTCATGTGGAATATCAATATATGCTTAGAAGCTTTGCTTACGGATATCAAAAAATACCAATTTGGTTTAAGGGATATATGAGAAATAGGACAGTGAGACTAAAGACTGAATAAAGATTATTTCTTTGTGTTGTCCTTTTTTAAATTACAGAGGTAATATGTGCCACTCAAGGAAATGTTGGAAAGCAGAGAATACAAACAGGAAAAAAAAATTTTTTGTAATCCCACCACTTAGACATAACCACTATGAAAAATGTGGTTTTACACACACACACTGAATGAATGTATACATTATACATTCTGTATGAACAGAATGGTTTATACACATTCTGTCTTTCTCTCAGGGGGTGTGTGTGTGAATTCAGATTCTCTCTTTTTTTTTTTAACCAAACAGGGATGAAAACATTTTACAGTTTTATGACCTGCTTTTTTTCCCTTAGAACTATCATAAAAATATTTTCGTGTGTTTAAATATTCCTCTGCAGAGTAATTTTTTTAAATGGCAGGGTAGTATTCCCTTCTCTGGCTGTACCACATTTACCAAGACAATTCTAAATCACTCAACATTAAGGTTATTGCAAAATTTTCACTATTTTATCTAACATTATGTATCTATCATATCTAATATTCTTTGTACACCTTTATAAACCTTTATAAACATCTCAGGTTCTTTCTACAAGATAAATGCCTAAAAAGTGGAACTGCTGTGTTAAAGGATGTTTACATTTGTAAGGCTTTTGATATGTATTGCCAGACTGATCTCTAGAAAGTTGCGCCAGAAACTTACTTGCTGTTATTTTTATGTTCTATAAAAGAAAAAGAGCTTCCCCCCCAAAAAAATAAAAATATGTTTGAAAAAATACCACTAAGGTCATATTAAATGAGTTTGAATTGATAGATGTCTAGTAATTTGCTTCCAGGTTACCAGGAATAAAAATAGAATGATTTCTGAGGTTTAGAAGTTACAAAGAAAAGAAAAAATAAGGATGAGCCGCAAACTGCACCCCGTCAAACACACTCACTGTCTCTTTCTCTCTGTCTCTCTCTCTCTCTGTCTCTGTCTCTCTCTCTCTCTCTGTCTCTCTCTGTCTCTCTCTCTCTCTCTCTCTCTCTCTCTCTCTCTCTCTCTCTCACACACACACACACACACACACACACACACACACACACACTCCCCTTTGAAAATTACATTACCCAGGTGTCTTTGTTTTCTTATCAATAGGGAGAGGTGGCCTTTTACTAAAGTATTCACTGTTTCTTCTTGGTGGCCCGATCTCTACTTGTTAAAGAAGCTGTTTCTTTAATCTTAGATCTGAGAGAAAAATGAGAAGAGAAAATATAGGTAAAATATGACCTTTATCTGTTGATAGACACTACTTGCCTTTAATTCTAGCTTTAATAGTCTACTACTTCTGATTGACTTCTGCAACTTAAACCAAGAAAAAGGAGAAATTCTAATAGTGTGATTTTAAAATATATTTAGCCTTAAAATTTTATATATTTTTAAAATATATTCATATGTCAATGATCAAAAATGTACTACAGTATTCACTAGCTTAGTAGTCTGAAAATTGTCCGTCTTTCGTCATTTTCAAGAATTTAGGAACTTTTTTAAAAAAAGAATTCACGATTTTTTTTCTGGCTATTTTCTCAATTCTCTGGGCTTCTGTTCTAAATTTTACTTTTCTCACCAAGAAGGAAACTATGTATTTGAATAAAGGCAGAAATCTTTCTGTAACAGTAGAAAGAACTTATATTTGTCTTAATATTTCACAAGTTCTAGAATTCCCTAAAGGGCCATTTCCCAAGCCAAGTTTCTCAGAACATTAATGTACTGTATGATGTTAATAACTCCCCCTTGAAAAAATAGTTCTGGGATCAATAAGATTGGAAAATCACTAGGTTATAAAGGTAAACAAATTTCCTTCCTGTTGGAATTCTTGTAGCTTTTAATATACATTGAAACTCTAAGAGGAACACAGTGTCAGTGACTCTTATGTCCTCCTTATGTGACTACAGAAACCTTTTTCAGGCATACCAATTAATTTCTCACTAAACATGCTGTGGAACATAGTATGGGAATCTTTGCCCTAAAGTGATATTTACCAAATAGTTTAATAATGAGAACTTTCTGCTGAAGGTAGTAAAAACACGATCCAATTGAAAAGAAAATGAGTATCTATAAGGCAAAAAGGTCAACTCTTTCTTTCCTGGGGTTTCCAGCTCCGACGCCCACCCCAGGAGTCCCCCTGTGCTTTGGAATTTCCTAACTGGAGAGAAGCTTAGAGAGTATCTATATGAGCTGTTTTCAAAGTACTCATTAGTGAATTCTGAAATCAGTTTAATGACTTGCAACCAGCAATTTTTTAATGGATTGAAATGGAACCGATTAGAAAATAGAAAATTAGAGTACATTACACAAGCAAGGTTAAGTATCATTTTGACACTTTGGTTGCAGTTAGGTGTGTGTGTCTGTCTCTGTATACTACGTTACAATGTAAAATGTATTCCTTCTGTGGACTGCACTAAAAACATTTTGAGGGGTACTGAAGAACTCTAGCCCTGCCCTTACTTCACAGATGATAAAATAGAGGCAGGGAGACCAAATGACATAATCAAGGTCATACAGATGGTTATAATAAATCTGGGACTAGAGCCCAGTTTCTGGACTTGCATGCCACACCTCGCGTTGCCTTACCCATTAAGAACTAACAGGCAGGCCAGTGACTGTCTAGTCTATCTGATATTGCCACAGATTTTTCTCTCTTCTATTTCTCTTGGTCTGGGCCATAGTAAGTTGATTTATAGAGCCTGAATTTTTCTCTCGATGCCCCTGGGCCAAGTGTCATCCCACCAATGATATGGGATATTGGTTAAGAGTACAGACTCTGAAACTAGATTAATTGGGGTCAAATATTGGCTCAGATACTTAATCTCTTTATCTCTCATCTGTAAAATGGGGATAATAATAACATATTTCCTCAAATTTGACATACCCCACCCCTGTTTTAACAGCTCTGAAATCAAAATATACCTTATGTCCAGTGGGGTTTTCAATTCAATGAAATATGGTAATACTATCGTAGTTTTATAGTGAAGATCAAACTTCACTATATTTATAGTTTATATTATATGTAAAACACTTAAAACAGTGCCTAGCACATAATAAGTGCCATACAAGTGTTTGCTATTAGTATTAGTATCTTTACTATCAACTTGGTAGTGTAACTTAGTATCCGCCTATCAGAGTCAAAGTAGACATAAAAGTAGCATTCATTCTCTTGCATTTAATTCTCAGTGTAAGTAGTTCCTCTCCTTTCTAAAGATGTTTTTCATGGTTCTAATCTGAAAGTGCAGTGTTTTGCATATTATAAGAGCTCAACAGTTACTTGTGTAACTAATGAATAGGTGAATAGTCAATGAGTAGGGACTTCCCTGGTGGCGCAGTGGTTAAGAATCCGCCTGCCAATGCAGGGGACATGGGTTTGAGCCCTGGTCGAGGAAGATCCCACATGCCGCGGAGCAACTAAGCCCATGCACCACAACTACTGAGCCTGCGCTCTACAGCCCGTGAGCCACCACTACTGAAGCCTGCATGCCACAACTACTGAAGCCCATGTGCCTAGAGCCCGTGCTCTGCAACAAGAGAAGCCACCGCAATGAGAAGCCCGCGCACCGCAACGAAGAGTAGCCCCCGCTCGCCACAACTAGAGAAAGCCCGCACACAGCAATGAAGACCCAACACAGCCAATCAATCAATCAATCAATCAATAAAATCTATTAAAAAAAAAGTAATCAATGAGTAGACCCTAATCTTTATAAGGACAGGACATACCCCACCCATGTTTTAACAGCTTGGTTTTAGTCTTGTTGACAGTTATATCCTCCAGTACCTAACCCAGTATCTGTACTTGGTAAATATTCAATAAAAGCATTCACAGAATGAATTATGTCTTATACCCAAAAGAAGAGGTAAATTTCCTCCTCCTATTGTTAAAACACAGTAGCATGAGATTTAACATAGTGACTACCACATAGTAGACACTCAATAAATAATATGACCTCTTATGTTGCCTCTCAGCAATGACTGATAGCATCCATAACTTTACATAGTCCTTTTTCTAAATGTCTACTGTGCCATGTAATATATTAAGGGAAAAAGCTGTCTTCAACGTTACAGCATGATCACAACTCTATTAGAAAATAAAATATAAACAGCAGAAAGGTACACGTAAAGACTGAAAATCAAATACATCAAAATGGAAACAGCTGTTATGTTTTACTTTCTTTTTACTTTTAAAGAGTTTTTACTCATCAGCATGTATTTCTTTTATGATGGAAAAAAAAACAGTAAAGGCAAAAATTTTTGTTCTCTAGCTCTTAACCCAGTGACCTCTTGCAGTATTAAACTCTATTGAAGGCTGTGGAACTCCAGAAGACGAATTTCCTTTTTACTATTTATTCTGAATTTAAAAGCTATGGGTTTCACTGAGTGATCTTCTATTTCTCAGATTATGAGACACTGTAAAAAGAAAGAACTGATCACTTATTTCTTGCAGGCTTTATAATCTTAACTGCCTTAATCAAGTCCCTGGTTAACTCTTTTCCTGTTGTTAAAGTAACCCAAGTGTTTACGGTTTCTCCTTGCTACATAAGGCTGAAAAGTTTGTTTCCATCTTGAGAGTTGCCAAACCTTCACCACCACGTCCTCCACTCACACACTTAAGAAAAAAGGTAGGGGGAAAAACTTTAAGCACAGTTAATAATTGCTGACATTTAACTTTAACAGTGCTGGGATCTACGCTACCATTGTCCTCAGGGGATGGATGAATTTGAAATACGAGTAGGCCCATAATTTAAAGCTCAGTTCAGCTTAGAGAAGCCATCATGATAAAAGTCAGGAAGAAGCTTGCAGATACAATGTGAGATGATTTTCAGCCTAAAGCCATCAGGTAAAATCTCAGGGCAAAACAACTTGAGCCAATTTCTTCAACAGTCACGTGCTGTCCTGAGTGTTGGGAATTTGGAACAAATACTGTCTAACCTATCAGTGATGCTGGTAACGCCTCCATAAGTTCAAAGTTAGCCTTTCAGATGCCTGCAAAAAGAATTCATGGTGATAATCATTACACTCTCTTCTCAAAACCTATTTCTATGGCCCTTTCGCCTTGAGCTCAAATTTATATTCTCCAATTTAGATCTTAGATTTATTTGCTGTGGAGTATCCTTAGTAACAAAATTTTGCATCATTGGCCCTACATACCCATTTATTTGAACACAGGAGGAAGCTTAGGAAAGTTCTCAGTTTCTGCTGTGGGAATTTGTGTGCTTGAAGTGGCTTCTACTAGCTCAAGAGAGCCGAGTGTTACATATACAGGAATTGAGAGCTGGTTGTCAAACTGAACTTTGGCAGCTTGAAATCAGCCATAGTGGGAATATTTACGCCCACCTCCCAAACTGGCAAATACTGCAAACCAAGACTTTCTTTTTCGTTTTGGCATAGCTGGTTTACCAGAACACCAGCACATTTATTTATGTTATTCAGATCACCCAAGTCCCTGGAGGCAAAGCTCAGGACCCAAATATCTATCTGCCTTAGGTAGGATGCCCATTTGTCCTGGTTTGTCCGGGATGGTCTTGCTTTTCGCACTTAAACTCCCACGTCCCAGGAAACCTCCTCAGTCCCGGGCACATGAGGATGGTTGATCACGCTCGCCTTTGGTAACATTCCACAGAAATAGAGCCCTACACAAGGTTTCTTGTACAAGTAAGCTGTTGAGAGAGCAGCTCTCAGGTGAAGGGGAGGGAGGGAGGGAAGCAGGATAAGGTAGGGGGAAGAGTGGTCAGGGAGTCAGGCTAAGCAAGGAGTTGGAGGCTCACTTTAGCCTGATCCCACCAGGAACTCTGGAGCACGAATTGCTCCCCACACTTGCCCCATTTTGAGGCAAGGGAGCTGGGCTTTTTGCTCCCCCGTGTCAGTCAGCCATTGGCCGTGGATTTCTGGGGAGTAGTGGGCAGCGAGGCAGTTTCCGTTTCCCTGAGGGAGGTACTCTGGAGCTGGGGGCAGTGGGCCCATAGCAGCCAATGCTCACAGCGGCTGGGGGTGGGTATGCCAGCTGGGGAGAGGGGATCTGAGTAGGACACCGGTAGCATGGACCTCTCCTGTAGACTTCATGAAGCTACTGTGATACCCTGCGCATTATCTGGCTTTCGAGCTAAATGGTGAAGTTTAGCTTGATCACTACCCACCTCTCCTTCATCACATACCTGCGTGGAAATTAGCCTCGTGGCATGGCAGAGATGAGGCAAGCACCTGTTTCTTTCTTATCTCATCTTCCTTATCATGACAGATTCCTCTGGGCCTCACGAGGACCTAGGGCAGGGAGACCAGCATCACAGCACTGGATCAGTTTCCTGACACACGGGCACTATTTTAGTGGAATGCTGGCTCTGAAAGGTATATTTTTACACTCCCCAGAAAATGAAGGCATTTGTGCGTTTGGCCTAGGGTAGCATTTTGTCATCTGTCCCAAAGTACAAAGCTTTGCACAACAGAAATGGTGGAATCACATCCCTGTGGGCAAAAATCATTACTCTTGTTTTTTTCTATTTGGATGTTTTCCATTTTCAGAACACAGCCAGTTTGGGATTAGAAAATACTTTTTGGTGAGAACTTTGAGGTGAGGACAAAAGGCATTTTGGTTTTTTTTTTGTAGACTTACATAAACTATTCCTGGTTTAAAAAACCACTCTTTTGAATTTTTAAATATACTTTCAGATATCAGCAGTAACCATCATCTTGATTTCAGTCTACTGCAGATGTGCTTCGGAATGCGCTGTGTCTCCTTGAGGCTGGAAGGAACAAGGATGGGCTTAGGTGATGAGGGGCATTTTAAGGATACATGGAAACATAAGGAAGGATGGGGAACAACGTTCGCCGTGAAGCATGTGTTTGCTTCTCTCTGTATTTGCCTTTGCTGCTGTAGACTTCAGGCTCTCTTAGTACAGAGCTGCTCTCTTCCCTCCACCTTCTCCTTACTCGTAGTTTCCACTGCCTTGTGACTTGTTTTCTTCTTTAGCTCCCTGACTTTTTTCTAACTTCCCCACCTCTCTACCATCTAAATTTCTCTCTGTGTGTTACAATCAGGCTCTCTAAGAAACAGCATCTGATTGGTTCACTTATTTACTATCTATGTCGGATGAAGACCATCTCATAAGCCAAGGCCAGAATGTAACCAGGCTTTTTTGACCTGGGCACTAGTGGCATCTTAAGCCAGACAATTCTTGATCGTGGGGGCTGTCCTGTGCATTATAGGATGTTCAGCACCATCCCTGGCCTCTCCCCACTGCATGCCAGTAGTACCACTCTCCCTCAGTTGGGATAACCAAAAATGTCTCCAGATATTATCAAATGTCTCCTGGAGGGCAGAATTGCCCCTGGTTGAGGACCACTCCTGTATACCAAACCCCTGGACAGTTTGGGGCCACTGCAGTAGGGTCACATGGAACACTAGGTAGAATGGCCTCTGTCTGGGAATCATTTGAGACTACTTTTCTGCACTTCTAGGTCCCCTTCAATGAAGAGACAACCTTCAGCTGTCTGTCCCTTCGGGAATGGCCTCAGCTGCCTTGCCTAAGATCACACCCCTTCCACGGGCAGCTCCCTGAGGGGTTGAGTGAGACTGTCACTGGGCCCGCATCCTTGCTTGACTTCTCCCTGTTGCCATTCCTGCTTCCTTCTTCGCCCTTCCATACGTGGTGATCGCAAAGGCACAACGTACTAAATACCCTGCTCTCTGAACTTTGTCGTAGAGTCTGCTTCCTGGGGAACCCAATCTGTGACAGGGCAATGTAACTGACAGACATTTAGAAGCATCTGAGAAGAAAAGCATTATAATAGACTCATTCTAGTCACTGGGTAACTTGATTTACTCTTGCTTTCATAACGATGTTGATGATTTTGTCCAGTGTATGTAGTGATAATCATTATTTAAGGTGTCTGACCTCACGAGCTCCATTAATGGGTAAGGACTTTTGGGACAGCTTAAAATTACATCAGCTCCTTGCCTCACACCTAAAGCTCAGCAGGATACATACCAATGACAGGCAAGGGTTAGAATGAAAGAGACTCAATAAAATAGATCATAAAAGGAAATGGGTTGGAGTTTGAGCGCCACAAGGGTAAAGGACATGCATTGCTTCTTTTTTTTTTTTAAATTTCATGCATCTAACACCTTGCAGATAGACGCAGGATGTGCCTTGGTTGAATGAATAACTGCGCACTCTAAAGATTATTCCCACTCTAATATGATAGGAAAGAACTTAGTCTAGTGCCTAGCCTAATGTCCTGAAAAAGTTATGAGCTTCACTTTATTTTCAGCCAGCTAAGAATTGATTCATTTTGTCACTCAACAAATGTCTATTCAATGACCAATATAGGTCAAACTCTTTTTAGGTACTGGGGAAACAGTAGTAAATAGAAGAAAATTTCTCTCTCATGGAGCTTGAATTTTAATAGGAGAAGGCAATCAGGTCATGATCAGTTTGATAAAGAAGAATCAAGCAGTCTAAAGGGGCTAGAGGTGATAGGGGAAAAGAACTCTTTAAATGGGGTGGTCAGGGCGGTGACATTTCATAGAGAAATGAGGAAGCACACCAGGCAGATATGGGGGGGCAAAGGGTTCCAGGTAGAGGAAACAGTGAATGCAAAGGCCCTGAGATGGGAGCGTCCTTAGGGGGGTTGAGGAAAAATAAAGAGGCTAGTATGACTGAAGCCGAGGAAGCAAGATGCTGAATAATAGGAGGTCACTGAGCACCCAGTAGCCAGAGCAGGTAGAGTCTTGTCGACTGCAGTTAAAAGCAGGCGGAATCTGTTCTTAGTATGAAGGGAAGACTTGGGAGGGTTCTAAGCTAAGAAGCGACATGATCTGACTTACTGTGCCTGTAGCATCCATTCATTCATTCACGTATTTCTTAACAAACACTAGGCACTTGGAATAGGAAGATGAGGAAGACAGAATCCTGGCTTTGGGACACTCAAATTCTAAATCATTTGAGTTAGACCTGTAAAAAGAGATAGACCTATTAAAATAACCATGACCCTCTATAGTTGTGGTAAATAGTGGGTGTTACAGGAGTGGAGTGGAAGGAGAAATTGTACAGTGAGGAAAATGAGATGTTCTCTATAGACTAGTATTAATGCACATTGTCCCTGCAGCTACATGCAAATCCAAGGTAGAGACTATTTCATCTGATAGGAATCTGGCAGAGAATACTTCAGCTGATTACTTGGCCCTTGATTTCACTTAGCAAGAGTCACAGGATGTGTTCAGTGATGAAAATCAGGTTCTCCCTTCTCCTTATCCATTCTGATATGATGACTGTCCCCCTTTCCAATTTCACCTGTAGCCTCCTTATAGCCCTTTTGTCCAGAAAAGGGATTTCTTATGTATGTATAATGAATATAAATATAGGTTTTAGAGAGTGCTAATGTTTTAATGAGCTAGAAATAGGCAGACGAGAGAATAATTGAAGGATTAGTCAACATGGGGGCAATTTGACTTGAAAGAGAAAATCTGAGCAGGAAATGTCTGGGAAAAAATGTAGAAGAGGAATGGAATGGAATGAGCTCATTTATGATGTGAGTTAAGGACAGTGGGATTTAGTCTCAAAAGGTAAACGGTGAGAGTTCGTGTTGTAGAACTTGACCTAGGCCAGCTGTCAAGAGAAAGAGACTAATTCAAAAGACTTGGCCCAGGCAGTCTGGAGCAGATGCATCCATTAGAGCTGTCAGGAGAAGAGGGAAAGTTTTGAAACCAAATCCTTGGTTATTCCTAGAGCCCAACACAGAAGCTCACTAGAACCCTTGCTATCTTAGGGCAAAAAAAAGGGCAACACGGCTTATGTCTTAGACAGAACAGGTCAGGTAATTACCCTAACATGAACCACCTGCACCAAGTTAAATAGAAGAAAAAAGATAGTAAGTTTGGTAATGTGAAATTTAATTTAAAACTCAGAACTGAAAATAGAAATGAAAATGAAATGTTTTATTTCTTTCTATAAATGCTTACCTACTTGTTTTGAGTTCCTAAGCAATACTAATATAGAATGATAAAACACAGCTGACTTTTGTAGTTGACACCAACATCAGAATGCCAAAAGGAAGATTTGTCTTCTTTCCAGTTTTATTACTCTGAGAACTGCCTAAAATTTTTTTGAAGAGTCAGAAAACGGCTGGGAAAGGAAGAAGAGGGATTATTTGGTGGAGTCGCTTCCTAGGCCCATGACTTGGTGGTTAACAGTCTGTTTAACTCTACAGCCATAGAGTCTCTCTCGTTTGCCTGGTTACCCTGGGATTCCTCACACTGGCAGTGAGTTAGTTAATAGAATACATATCCTGCTAACTCACTACATTAATTATGATGATAATAATAATAGGGGTGGGAATAGGAATACAAAAAATGTTGAGCTCTTAACACTGAGGAAAGCATCTCACATGGATTAACCTGTTTAATCCTCACACCAACACTGTAAACTAAGGAATATTATTGTCTCCATTTCACAGAAGAGAAAATTGAGACGGGAAAAGTTTAATCACATATTCAAGTTCACACTTGTAACCATTATGGATTATCAGCTTCAGAGAAGGGGTTCCAGGGACTAGTGAGTGGCAACCCACAAGTCTCGACTGCATATACTAAAGGGGATAATCCCCATTAACTCTTTGGATGATAGTAGAGGAAGTGGCTAGTAGCAATTGGAGGAGACTTGGCTTGCGAATATTTTTCTATTCTTTAATCTCTCTGATGTTCTTTCTTCTCTCCCTCACCCTCTCCTTCTCCCTCTCCGCCTCCCCCTCCCTCCTCCTCCCCTTCTTCCTCCCTTGCTCTCTCGTCCTCTTGCCCTCTCACCCTCTCGCCCTTGCCCTCCTATATGAGAATGGAAAGTTTCTATTGTCATACTTCCGGGTCTACAGGTCAACTATAGTTCAGGTGATCTGGATAGTTTGACTGGGGAGCTCTGCTTCAGGCTGCAGGTTGGCTAGGTTTGATCTACGGGTTGGCTGCTGGAGCAGTTCAGATTGTCTCTAGATGTGGTGGGTTTTGAGGCCCAGGCTGAAAGATCAGAGGCCACCTGGGGCATGTGCTCATGGCAGCTCACCAGAGCGTAGGAGCACAAGCTTCTGTTCATATCATGTCTGCTGAAGCCCCATTGGCCAAAGCAAATCATATGGTCAAGCCCAAGGACAAGGGGCCGGGAAGCACGCTCTGCCAGCCCTGTGGCTCTGACTAAGGTATAGATATTTAATTCTTTTACAATGGAGTAAAGAATTGAGGCCACAATGTAATCTCTCCCACCCTCTTATTGCTTTTATTGCTATCATAGTCTGAGCTCTTTCTCACTCTTATCTTGCCTCCTAAATGCATATCCATCCCATCTGTAGTCATTTGGTTTTTAATATCTGAGTGGCTCCCTACTGGCTCAGGTTTCAAATTTTACTTTCCTTGAAATGTCCCTGGTGCCTAATCCAGTACCATTCACACAGAGAGCGTTCAGCGGACGGTGCTGACTGCCTGCTGCCTTTTAAAAGCACATCTGGAGAGATGCTAAACGCACCTGGCAACGTGGCGCTCATTTGTTCGTAACCTGGCTAACCCAGGCGGCCTAAGACTGCAGCCGCCTTTACCCAGAGGAAAGCTCTGTGCTAACACGGTCAGCCAATTCTGTTCGAAATTATTCAGAAATTCCATGAGTCAGTCATGGCTCGATTTATATAGGCACCTATCCTCCTATATGGGGCCTTATGAGGCTTGCTTTCTTTACTTACTTTAATAATCACAGTGAGGCTCCTGGAGTTTTGTATAAGTCAGTTTGAAGGAGCTTTTCTCTCGAGTAATGGCACCAAATATTGGTTATTAGACTTTGCGGGACTGTGCAGCCAGCAGCGCTGGATGTCAGACATGGTGTTTATCTCCACAACTCAGTCACCTTGCCAAGCAGTTTAGTATGAACTCTTGACTTCCCAGATCAAATGTCAGCCTGATATTCTAAATGACAAATCCCATGGTGTGATATTCTGTCCACCATACGCGATGGTCTCAGAGCTGTGTTATCTGTCTGACAGCTCATATAATATTTACAGGTTGTTATTCGTGAGGAATTTTAGTTAGCCATAAAGATTTTCACAGCTATGGCAGACATTAGAGGTCTCATTCATCACTCTTGTGACCTTCCCCTCTGGAATGTAGCCCATCTGTCTTGGCTGTTGAAATCTTTATGGAAAATCTGCCCATCTTTGAAGGTTTAGTAAGTGATCTTAAAGTTTTCATTGAATCTTTACTTTTGATATATGATATAGACGTATAAAATACTATTCTTATTTTAATGTTTTAGAAAGTGTTAAATTTAACTTGGCCTTTCATTTAAATGACAATACTTACTCTTGCTACAGGAACTATATGGATCACATCAAAAGAGAATACAAATCATACAGAAAGCAAATGCAGTGGGGAAAAATGACATATATACATGTACATGTGGCATTGATACCTACATGAAAACTGAAACACTGTATTATAATCTTGATTATGACCTTAGGATATAAAAAAAGGTAGAAATAAGTTTCATGGAATTTATTATTATAAAGAAGACCCTAAACAAATTGCATAAAGAAACAAATCAAATGGGCTGGTTTACAGGACAGGAGAGAGGCATGACTAACCCTCAGATACTCCCCCTCTGCATTTACGTTATCCTCATTTCATACACAGCTTCTCAAATGCTTGGTTAGAACCTAATCCTGCTACTTTCCCTCTGTCTACCTGCTCCATCAGCTTGTATGATCTGGTTTGGCCTTCACCACTCTTTTTTATTTTTATTTTTTTAACATCTTTATTGAAGTATAATTGCTTTACAATGTTGTGTTAGTTGCTGCTGTATAACAAAGTGAATCAGCTATATATATACATATATCCCCATATCTCCTCCCTCTTGCGCCTCCCTCCCACCCTCCCTATCCCATCCCTCTAGGTGGACACAAAGCACCGAGCTGATCTCTCTGTGCTATGTGGCTGCTTCCCACTAGCTATCTATTTTACGTTTGGTAGTGTATATATGTCCATGCCACTCTCTCACTTCGTCCCAGCTTACCGTTCCCCCTCCCCGTGTCCTCAAGTCCATTCTCTAGTAGGTCTGCGTCTTTATTCCTGTCTAGCCCCTAGGTTCGTCAGAACCTTTTTTTTTTTTTTTTTTTTACATCCCATATACATGTGTTAGCATACAGTATTTGTATTTCTCTTTCTGACTTACTTCACTCTGTAGGACAGGCTCTAGGTCCATCCACCTCACTACAAATAACTCCATTTCGTTTCTTTTTATGGCTGAGTAATAGTCCATTGTATATATGTGCCACATCTTCTTTATCCATTCATCCGATGATGGACACTTAGGTTGCTTCCATGTCCTGGCTATTGTAAATAGTGCTGCAATGAACATTGTGGTACATGACTCTTTTTGAATTATGGTTTTCTCAGGGTATATGCCCAGTAGTGGGATTGCTGGGTCGTATGGTAGTTCTATTTTTAGTTTTTTAAGGAACCTCCATACTGTTCTCCATAGTGGCTGTATCAGTTTACTTTCCCACCAACAGTTCTTTGCAGCTTTTCTATTGCCACCACCATTTTGGTGCATTCCCCAGGGTACAGTTCTCTTAACAGCCTTCTTTCCTTAAAGAGTCCAGCCATTTTTATAGCTTCAGCTACCATACTTACAGTACTTACAGTCTTGTTCTTTCACTGAGTTTCAGTGAAAAGACCCACCTTACAAATATTTTAACCTAAACACATAATTTATCTGAAATTCATCTCCCAGTTTATTTTTCCTGTCAGTGAAACTCCCAATTGCCTACTAAGTCTTAGAAGTATAGAGTCATCTATGATTTCTCACTTTCACTGGGCACCAAATTCACTTCTGAACTACTTCTCGAACTCCACTCTCCTACCTCTAATCCACTGTATATAGCACCACAAGAACCATCTTCTTATCTTTTCATCATCAGAATGCTCTTATTATAAAATATTCTATGACCCTCTATTTCCCATTGTATCATATATGAACTAATCTGTTCATCATTCACGCTGGTGAATAGTGGACAAGTGGTCTACCTAAGAATGAAGATTCTGTTGGGCAGATGGCATTGGTCTAAGCAGACAGAGATGAAGAAAGAAGTACCAGAAGCCTAGGCAGTTAGATAATGTTCAAAGGCATTTCTCTCTGCCACACTTTATACTGTATGAGGCACATTAATAGTAGTTAAGAGTGGATCCAAAGGTTAAAGACCAATGCTGCCCAGTTGAGGCAGAGAGATTGATTCCAGGATTACTATCATTCAGACAACATCCCATAAGTATGTGATTACAAACATGATTTGTATGGTAATTAACATTTTGCAAAGCAATTTTATATCCATTTTCTCATTTTATCCTGATAACATTTTGGTAAGGGAGATATCATTATTCCCATTTTGCATATAAGAAAAATAAGGCTCAGGGAGAAAACAAAACTTGCTTCAGATCGTGCAATGACGGTGGAGTCAGGACTCAAGTACAGTCCTTCTGAATATGTGTTCTGGACACCCTTAGTGATCCAGATACCCCTCAGGACTCTAGGTTGGGATTTGAGATAGAAAGCCACTGTGCTGAATGCCTTTCTGAGCTCAAAAAGTTTATAAGCTATCATGGAAAGAGGGGATGTGAAACGCATGTTCTCAAATAGTCCACTGTATCATGCAATATATCTAACGTGCCTTGAGAATTATACCAACTGAATGCCATTGACCTGTGGACTGTGGAGTTTTCTCTTTCCACCTTGATCAATAAGGAAAGAATCCTGTTGGCAAGAATGTCATTTGTATAAAATGGCTTTAAAATGTTCCTCTCCTTGAATCAAGTAAATATGCTTCTAGGAATTTTGCTTAAGAAAATTAACAAAAATGTGTGCAAAGGTTTCTCTACAAAGATGTTCATTGCAGCCTTACTCATACCAGTGAAAAACTGGAAACAACCTAAATATTCCCAAAGAGGGAACTTCTTCAATAAATCATGGTACTTCCATTAATGGAATACTATTCAGCCATTTAAAATGTAAGCCAGGAATGATGTGAGCAACCATAGGTGGTTTGAGTGGGTGAGAGTGGTTCAGTTAGAAGCAGGTTTGCCTGAATGTAACAGAAAACTCAAATAACAATGGCTTACACAAAGTAGGGGTTTATAAGTTTCTCACATAGAAATCCAGAGAGAAACCGGAATGATAACTGCATATTCGTCAGGAATGCAGATTTCTCATATCTTTTCCTCAGTCATTCTTAGTGCATAGCTCCTGTAGCATAAGTTGTCAGAGTCCTGCCCATATCCCCTCTTGCATTCACCATGCCCAGGCTCACCAAGCCTGGGCTTCCAGCTACACATACCTGTGACTCTGCCTTTAGGGCCTTCTTCTCTGGCCGTCAGAACCTGCTCATCAGCACGAGGGGCAGGCCAGAAGTGCCGGGGAGTTAAAGACTCCCCATACTCCAGGAATAGCCCTCAAGCAATAGTAGATAAGTTCCCCATTCCCCTGGGGGGTACGAGGGATAACTCTTCAGTGTGTTCTACACTGAAGCCCCAGCTGCACTGGGCCCCAGGTGTCCGAAGCAGTAATGCAAACTTTATCAGCTTTCCTCCCTTCCCTGTCTCACTTACGGCTCTTCTACCAGTGCTTCCCTAAATCATGGCTCAAACTCATTGCACTCATATCCTTGTCTCTGTCTACTTCTGGGGAACTGCAACGAAGACGGCTTCTGTTCTCCTGGTTACTATAACTCTGGACATCATGACATCTAAGGCAGGGAGAAAGAGGATGGGAAAAGGGCAAAGCTGCCTTTCAATTTAGTCAGCCACCTTTAAAGAACTTTCCCAGAAGCCTCACCTGAATATCCTCAAGTGACATTCATAAGCCTTGGGAACATTGCTGTACCCAGCAGTTAGAAATTCTGTTACCAAGGAAGAGAAGACCTGGTGGCAATCCTAGATACACTCGTTACTAGCTGTGTGACCGTTTACTAGCTGGGTTAGTTTACTGACCATTTCTGAGCATCAGTTTCTTTATGTGCAACAATGGAATAGCGTGACCATGGAGGGTGTTTGGAAGGATTACATTAAGAAACATACACTGCGTGGTACAGAGTAGACAGGCGACAGCTTTGTTTTCTCCATTTCCTGAATCATCTGACTTCAGTTCGAGTAATAAACCAAAATTAGGATATAATACTTACTGACTTATGACCTTAGACGTGTCATTCCATGTGATCTTAACTCTTTCATCATCTGCAAAATAAAAATAATAATAATACCCACATCACAGGTCACTCAGTATCAAATAAGCTAGTTGAGGTCATGTTTCAGGCACAGAAGGGGTTTTCCTTTCTCCCCCACCCCCTCCATCACTTCCTCTAGATCAAGAATTCTCAATGGGAGTGATATTGCCCCCAAGGGGTCAAAAATTGGTTTTAGGGGGATGTAAAAATCTTACTCTTTAAATGTAGAGCACAGATACATACAATACAGAAACAGATGTCTATACAGTATATCTGTGGCATAGGGTGATCAGGAGCAAAAATGTCTAAAAAGATACCTGGAGTTGGGGGCACATAGTGGCAAAAGGTCGAGAAACGTTGCTCTAGAGTCAATCTTCATAGAGTGTGTCCATAAAACCATTCCTGGAATTTGCATACATCTGAGGAGCCAAGTGCCAGTGGCTAGTTGATCCTCCCTAGTGCCTTTTTCATAACCCCGTAGGTGAGGTTTCTCTGTTGTCCCCAGTGAATGCTGTATTTTATTTATTGTCATAAACTGCCCCCACTTTCTTTTGACCCAAGTATGTTATTAAACTACAAATCCACCAAATATAAAAGTAGACAGCAGAAGCAAGAAGAACTACAATCCTGCAGCCTGTGGAACAGAAACCTCATTCACAGAAACATAGACAAGATGAAAAGGCAGAGGGATGTGTACCAGATGAAGGAACAAGATAAAACCCCAGAAAAACACCTAAATGAAGTGGAGATAGGCAACCTTCCAGAAAAAGAATTCAGAATAATGATAGTGAAGACGATCCAGGACCTCGGAAAAAGAATGGAGGCAAAGATCGAGAAGATGCAAGAAATGTTTAACAAAGACCTAGAAGAATTAAAGAACAAACAAACAGAGATGAACAATACAATAACTGAAATGAAAACTACAGTAGAAGGAATCAGTAGCATAACAACTGAGGCAGAAGAACGGATAAGTGACCTTGAAGACAGAATGGTGGAATTCACTGCTGTGCAACAGAATAAAGAAGAAAGAATGAAAAGAAATGAAGACAGCCTAAGAGACCTCTGGGGCAACATTAAACGCAACAACATTCGCATTATAGGAGTCCCAGAAGGAGAAGAGAGAGAGAAAGGACCCGAGAAAATATTTGAAGAGATTATAGTCGAAAACTTCCCTAACATGAGAAAGGAAATAGCCACCCAAGTCCAGGAAGCACAGCGAGTCCCATACAGGATAAACACAAGGAGAAACACGCCAAGACACATAGTAATCAAATTGGCAAAAATTAAAGGCAAAAATTATTGAAAGCAGCAAGGGAAAAACGACAAATAACATACAAGGGAACTCCCATAAGGTTAACAGCTGATTTCTCAGCAGAAACTCTACAAGCCAGAAGGGAGTGGCATGATATACTTAAAGTGATGAAAGGGAAGAACCTACAACCAAGATGACTCTACCCGGCAAGGATCTCACTCAGATTTGATGGAGAAATCAAAGGCTTTACAGACAAGCAAAAGCTAAGAGAATTCAGCACCACCAAACGAGTTCTACAACAAATGCTAAAGGAACTTCTCTAAGTCGGAAACACAAGAGAAGAAAAGGACCTACAAAAACAAACCCCAAACAATTAAGAAAATGGTCATAGGAACATACATATGGATAATTACCTTAAACGTGAATGGATTAAATGCTCCAACCAAAAGACACAGGCTTGCTGAATGGATACTAAAACAAGACCCATATATATGCTGTCTACAAGAGACCCACTTCAGACCTAGGGACACATACAGACTGAAAGTGAGGGGATGGAAAAAGATATTCCATGCAAATGGAAATCAAAAGAAAGCTGGAGTAGCTATACTCATATCAGATAAAATAGACTTTAAAATAAAGAATGTTACAAGAGACAAGGAAGGACACTACATAATGATCAAGGGATCAATCCAAGAAGAAGATATAACAATTATAAATAGATACGCACCCAACATAGGAGCACCTCAATACATAAGGCAACTGCTAACAGCTACAAAAGAGGAAATCGACACTAACACAATAATAGTGGGGGACTTTAACACCTCATTTACACCAATGGACAGATCATCCAAAATGAACATAAATAAGGAAACAGAAGCTTTAAATGACACAATAGACCAGATAGATTTAATTGCTATTTATAGGACATTCCATCCAAAAACAGCAGATTACACTTTCTTCTCAAGTGTGCACGGAACATTCTCCAGGATAGATCACATCATGGGTCACAAATGAAGCCTCAGTAAATTTAAGAAAATTGAAATCATATCAAGCATCTTTTCTGACCACAATGCTATGAGATTAGAAATGAATTACAGTGGAAAAAACATAAAAAACACAAACACATGGAGGCTTAACAGTACGTTACTAAGTAACCAAGAGATCACTGAAGAAATCAAAGAGGAAATCAAAAAATACCTAGAGACAAATGACAATGAAAACACGATGATCCAAAGCCTATGGGATGCAGCAAAAGCAGTTCTAAGAGGGAAGTTTATAGCTATACAAGCCTACCTCAAGGAACAAGAAAAATCTCAAATAAACAATCTAACCTTACACCTAAAGGAACTGGAGAAAGAAGAACAAACAAAACCCAAAGTTTGCAGAAGGAAAGAAATCATAAAGATCAGAGCAGAAATAAATGAAATAGAAACAAAGAAGACAATAGCAAAGATCAATAAAACTAAAAGCTGGTTCTTTGAGACGATAAACAAAATTGATAAACCATTAGGCAGACTCATCAAGAAAAGGAGGGAGAGGACTCAAATCAATAAAATTAGAAATGAAAAAGGAGAAGTTACAACAGACACCACAGAAATACAAAGCATCCTAAGAGACTACTACAAGCAACTCTATGCCAATAAAATGGACAACCTGGAAGAAATGGACAAATTCTTAGAAAGGTATAACCTTCCAAGACTGAACCAGGAAGAAATAGAAAATATGAACAGACCAATCACAAGTAATGAAATTGAAACTGTGATTAAAAATCTTCCAACAAACAAAAGTCCAGGACCAGATGGCTTCACAGGTGAATTCTATGAAACATTTAGAGAAGAGCTAACACCCATCCTTCTCAAACTCTTCCAAAATATTGCGGAGGAAGGAACGCTCCCAAACTCATTCTATGAGGCCACCATCACCCTGATACCAAAACCAGACAAAGACACTACAAAAAAGAAAATTACAGACCAATATCACTGATGAATATAGATGCAAAAATCCTCAACAAAATAGTAGCAAACAGAATCCACCAACACATTAAAAGGATCATACACCACGATCAAGTGGGATTTATCCCAGGGATGCAAGGATTCTTCAATATATGCAAATCAATCAATGTGATACACCATATTAACAAATTGAAGAATAAAAACCATATGATCATCTCAGTAGATGCAGAAAAAGCTTTTGACAAAATTCAACACCCATTTATGATAAAAGCTCTCCAGAAAGTGGGCATAGAGGGAACCTACCTCAACATAATAAAGGCCATATATGACAAACCCACAGCAAACATCATTCTCAATGGTGAAAAACTGAAAGCATTTCCTCTAAGATCAGGAACGAGACAAGGATGTCCACTCTCACCACTGTTATTCAACATAGTTTTGGAAGTCCTAGCCACGGCAATCAGAGAAGAAAAAGAAACAAAAGGAATACAAATTGGAAAAGAAGAAGTAAAGCTGTCACTGTTTGCAGATGACATGATACTATACATAGAGAATCCTAAAGATGCCACCAGAAAACTACTAGAGCTAATCAATGAATTTGGTAAAGTTGCAGGATACAAAATTAATGCACAGAAATCTCTTGCATTCCTATACACTAATGATGAAAAATCTGAAAGGGAAATTAAGGAAACACTCCCATTTACCATTGCAACAAAAAGAATAAAATACCTAGGAATAAACCTACCTAGGGAGACAAAAGACCTGTATGCAGAAAACTATAAGACACTGATGAAAGAAATTAAAGATGAGACCAACAGATGGAGAGATATATCATGTTCTTGGATTGGAAGAATCAATATTGTGAAAATGACTATACTACCCAAAGCAATCTACAGATTCAGTGCAATCCCTATCAAATTACCAATGACATTTTTTATGGAACTAGAACAAAAATTCTTAAAATTTGTATGGAGACACAAAAGACCCCGAATAGCCAAAGCAGTTTTGAGGGAAAAAAAATGGAGCTGGAGGAATCAGAGTCCCTGACTTCAGACTATACTACAAAGCTACAGTAATCAAGACAATATGGTACTGGCACAAAAACAGAAACATAGATCAATGGAACAAGATAGAAAGCCCAGAGATAAACCCATGCACCTATGGTCAACTAATCTATGACAAAGGAGGCAAGGATATACAGTGGAGAAAAGACAGTCTATTCAACAAGTGGTGCTGGGAAACCTGGACAGCTACATGTCAAAGAATGAAATTAGAACACTCCCTAACACCATACACAAAAATAAACTCAAAATGGATTAAAGACCTAAATGTAAGGCCAGACACTATCAAACTCTTAGAGGAAAACATAGGCAGAACACTCTATGACATAAATCACAGCAAGATCCTTTTTGACCCAACTCCTAGAGAAATGGAAATAAAAACACAAATAAACAAATGGGACCTAATGAAACTTCAAAGCTTTTGCACAGCAAAGGAAACCATAAACAAGATGAAAAGACAACCCTCAGAATGGGCGAAAATATTTGCAAATGAATCAATGGACAGTGGATTAATCTGCAAAATATATAAACAGCTCATGCAGCTCAATATTAAAAAAACAAACAGCCCAATCCAAAAATGGGCAGAAGACATAAATAGACATTTCTCCAAAGAAGATATACATATGTCCAAGAAGCACATGAAAAGCTGCTCAACATCACTAATTATTAGAGAAATGCAAATCAAAACTACAATGAGGTATCACCTCACACCAGTTAGAATGGGCATCATCAGAAAATCTACAAACAACAAATGCTGGAGAGGGTGTGGAGAAAAGGGAACCCTCTTGCACTGTTGGTGGGAATGTAAATTGACACAGCCACTATGGAGAACAGTATGGAGGTTCCTTAAAAAACTAAAAATAGAATTACCATAAGATCCAGCAATCCCACTACTGGGCATATACCCAGAGAAAAGCATAATTCAAAAAGACACATGCACCCCAATGTTCATTGCAGCACTATTTACAATAGCCAGGACATGGAAACAACGTAAGTATCCATTGACAGATGAATGGATATAGAAGATGTGGTACATATATATAATGGAATATTACTCAGCCATAAAAAGGAACGAAATTGAGTTATTTGTAGTGAGGTGGATGGACCTAGTGTCTGTCATACAGAGTGAAGTAAGTCAGAAAGAGAAAAACAAATATCGTATATTAACACGTATATGTGGAACCTAGAAAAATGGTACAGATGAACCGGTTTGTAGGGCAGATATTGAGACACAGATGTAGAGAACAGATGTATGGACACCAAGGGGGGAAAGCGGCAGGGTGGTGGGGGTGGTGGTGGGATGAATTGGGCGATTGGGATTGACATATATACACTGATGTGTATAAAACTGGTGACTAATAAGGACCTGCTGTATAAAAAAATAAATTAAATTAAATTAAAAAATTTAAAAAAAAAAGAAAAGTAGAAAGATTAATGTATGTATGAGGGTCTGAATTCCAGAGAGTGCTCTTTTGACACAGTTTAAATGATATTAGCATTCGTCTTCATTTTCTGGTTAGGCCCCTGTGTCGATTAAAACATGGCTTAACACCAGGGTGCGTCACTTGGCCCATTCTGTTCATCATGCATTAGAAAGTGGTTGAAATAAGAACTTCCCTTAAACACTGGAGCCTGTGTTTGTGATTTTCAAAAATACCTTGGGCACAGTATTGAATCCTGTCACCTCGAGGGAGGAAAAGCATTTGAAGGGAGAGCTGCTACCCTTTCTTGCTCTTAATAACGTACTGCATCTGTAACGCAAGGGGAAATTCAGAGGTTGGTTTTGGAATAAATAAACTCGTACGTAGTTTGCTATTTAAATTCAGTAGACAATACCCCACGGTGCTGTTGCCATATGATAATGGATGATTTTTACACTCGAGAATCTGAATCACAAAGCTGCATTGGAATTACATATAGCAGTTATAGAAACATCTGTGTAAGAAAATACCAAAGGACAGCATAGTGTCATAAAAACTATTTGCCAATAAATCTGCTTTTGATGGGCTACTAAAAATGGCCACATCAGGCATAAGAGACGTGTGCGTGTCTATCGCGTAGGCTAGCTTTGTGAAGGATGACAAGCTTCCACTGGTACACTGAGATAAAAAACAGCTGTTGTTGGCCTTGGCATTTCTGCAAGAAATGAAATGATAATTCTGGGACACACTTATGAGAGTTACCATATATTGGATCAACTTTTGAATATATGCAAGACCAGAATCATCTGGCAGCCCCAAGCGAAATTGCCCAACAACTGTTTAACAATCTCCTGAGAAGGGGCACTGATTCCAATCTCATAGAACCATTGTCCGATTGTGTGTCGTTTCTAAAGCAAGTAGCTCCAGTGTGTGTCTGTGGTAGTGATGGAGCAGGGGAGGATTGGGGGAAGGCTGTGGTTATTTTTCTTTTTTTATTGCTTCAAGGACATTTTTTAGTGTAAAATTTCAGACCTTCAAATGATGACTGCAAAGCAGTTGCTTAGGTGCATTTATAAACTGTGAATCAAAGGGGGAAAAACATCTTTCAGCACAAAAATTTCACTGAATCTCACCATCGGATCTGTTTAATAGCTACACATAAAGGCAGAAGGCTTTTATTTTAGAAAGTAAAAAATTAACAATTTTCGTATACAATTTATATACTCTATAAAAATTAACAAGAACTCCAGTTACAAAAGCTTAAAATTTCATATGGATCTGGAACTTATTTTTTGGAATTTTTAAAATTAAATCCATTCAGCTCTTTAGTTCAAGCATATTCTGACTACTTCTCTGGCATTTTGGGGGGAATTTTTTTTTCCTTTTAATGTTTAGCAATGCAAAGTCAACTATAGATACCTACAGGTCTGGCCATGAGCTCAGCGTGGCATCGTCACTTTTCTTCTATTCCTTGCTAGATTTTCTGCTTGAAGGTTGTTTCACTCAGCCGGAGCCCCCACCCCCCACCCCCCACCCCCCCCCCGGGCCACCCCGGCAGCCAGTAGACCAGTTCTTTCTGAGAGATGCCTAGGAGTAATATAGGAAATGCAAACAGACTCTTCTGCTACCAGAGGACGTACTCAGCATCCTCCAAATCAGAAAGGCTTTCTGGACCATTAGAATGATAAAGAACTGGAGACGGATAATGAGAGAAATGGTGGGGCTCAGCCCATAGTGACCTTTAAGAAAAGGATAAGCATTCTTTCTCAGTTTAGACATTCATAGACTTGGCAATACAGCCAATGAGAGCTGGACCAAGTGCTCTCTGGAGTTCTCTTCTTCCTTCTGTGATGCCATGATTTTAGGAAGAGGGCACGCTGAGCAACCAGGAGCTATGATTTCTGGCTCTCCACCATGTTTCATGCTACAGAGGGCTTGGGTTTTTAGGTTTCCATAACATCAGACTCTGCCAGGCAGTTCAGAGAGTTCAGCCTAAGTCCCCAAATCAGCTCTTATTACTCTGAACTAATCTGGTCTAGAGAGCTGTGTCCTAGAGAAGAAAAACAGACAAGAGGAGAGTTGGGCAGAGAATGACAAAGGCAAAGGAGACAGAATAGAAAAAGAAGGACAGAGAGAGTTTGAAGGCAAGGGACTACTTCGAAACAGCAGATAAATGTCTTTTTTCTCCATATTAAAAATCCATCTGCCAAAATGAAAAGGTGCAATTAGGTAGCTAAATACAAATTCATGTCCTATATCTTTTAAATGACATATCGCCAAGGTACAAAGCAGCATGTCTGGTTGAAGGTTGGGTGATTCGATCCCTCTATTACTCTATATAAAACAAAGAATCTATAGTTTCATTACCCTTAAATTGTCTGGCAGTGGGCAGAGTTTTATTAGAAGCTTTTCTGTCATATTATGCAGTGTAGTCAAGGATATATTAGCTTTGATGTTTTCTTACATCTCAATACACTGTGGAGTGAATTTACTGTGAAACTAATTTAGAAGGGAGCTTTTCATAGGAGGAAACAATGGTCAACATCAGCTGTGTTTCAAATTATAAGCAGGATGAAAATTCAGGAAAGAAGGGACATACCCATAAAATTGCTAGCCGTTAATAAGAATGCTTCTTATATTTATATTCTTGATGCTATTCTATGTCTCAAAAACTCCAGTTTCTTAAAACTCTGTTCAGGGGGAAGATTTTATTGTTAAGGAAATGGTATAGTGTCCACTAACATGATTATTTTGTCTTAAAGAAACAAAAAACGCTATCGTATTAAACCGTATATAAAAAGTATTTCAACTCTGGGAAAGAAAAGAACCCCTACAGTTTAAGCATTTAAAACACAGTTTAAAGATGACTGATTTGACTGATACACAATAAAGTCATTATAAAACAAATTCCCAGTATGGGAAATTTAATTTCACCTATAGGATTCATCACTCATCACCAAAGTTTTATTACACTCTGGTATCGGGTGCCATTCTCTCACTTTTGGTTATCTTTTCTAATAAGATCATGCTGGTCAGCTGACATTTTTGAGGCACCAATTAAACATGTCATCGGTAAATGAAATTGGATTCTGTTTAAACCAAATAAAGAGAAAAACAAGCATATCAGAGTGATAAGTGGAGTACTTTAGCTTCAATAACTTAGAATGTAAATATATCACAGAGGGATGTTTCAGCTGCTAAACTAATAAAACCCAGTCAATCAAATAGTAAAAGATATTGAGAAACAGCAACAGGAAGTATTATAAGAAAAGCACCCAATGGAGACACATAAGAGAAAACCCGTCAGTTTACTCTTTCAGTTTCTTACCTGCTCTATAGGTTTAGCAGTGGAATTTTTTTTTTCTTTGCATTTATCTTTGTGCCTGAATGAGTTCAGTTTTACTTAGATTAGGATTAGAACAGCAGGTTAATCCGTCCTGTCTTCATGGGCAACTGAACAAACAGACCAATATCAGTGTAAAATTGTAATTCTGGAGATTAATGTTGTCTTTCTTGTTTGCGTGAACTTGACCTCTTGCCTTTCCCCCCCCCCCCTTTTTCAGCTTCTGTCCAGGGTCCCTGGGAGAGAGCCATCTCACCAAACAAAGTGCCCTACTATATCAAGTAAGTTGAAAGCATCATTTCTTAAAAAAGCATTTATTGTGGCTAATATGTATATTCACAGATGAATTTATTTTTAAAACTCGACGTTAGCCTGGCCTACAATACCTAGTTCTTTCTTCCCCGAGGAAGCTTGGATAGGTAACTCATGCTAAGATTACCACTGAAAACCTGCTGATGCTACAGGGAGTCGCCTTTAGGAAAAATCCATTTAAGGCAGCATATACGCTGTGTTTTGTGATTGGAGGTGGTGTGGATTTTTCATAATAGAACGAAAAGCTGCTGATAATATTATGGATAGTGGCAATGACTATTTACAAGAACAATTTTATTTATTTAGGCGTTTTCCCACACTTCTTCTTTAGACAAAGATGGAAGATGTCTGCAGCTATCTGTACCCAAACTGTTTTAGGTGAATAAATACTTGATGTACCCAAAAGGCAGTCAGTAGCAGTTCTGGATTTGTGGAGCTGACGTGTTCATTCTTGATACGTAGCACTCAGCATTTTTCACATAGCAACAACAGAAATGATACTGTTTCCAGGGGTCATTTGTGTCAGTCAAAGGAATATAGTTCTTAGAAGCACCTTCTGCAAGATGCTGCATGAAATACAAATTATGATACATTGGGTCACCATGGAAGAAAGAGGAGAGAGGATGTTGAGTTACTATGATACCTTAACAGTTTCTCATCAGTTGTATAATTGAGTCCAGCTTAAATTTAAGTTTCTATCGTCCACCTCAACAACAATTGAAATTAATTGGATTCATGAAATAGTCTTCAGTACCAACTTAAGTCTTTGAACTTGCTTCTGCCATAGTCTGACTAAAAATGTTAAATGTTTTTCCATTTATCAAGTCTGTTTTTATTCTTCCACTGCCCATCAGTTCTTCGTAATTCAGTTCTAAAGCAATAACAGCATTCCTAGATCTTCATTACTACAGTTCTCAAGAAATTTGATTTTATGCCTCAATTTTGTTAACTCAGAAGAATGGGGGTGAGGGAACTTTTTTGGCTCTTCAAGGAGAGATACATCCTTTAGGAAAATGTGTCTTATTAAATTATACAGACAAGGTATCTCTTAACTTTAAAAATTCTCCTTCAATGTTTTGATCCTGCTTTTTAGTTTTCTTATTTTTAATTTTATCTTATTATTTTTGTTGTATATAGTTATTTAGTCACTCTAAAGTACGTGTTTTAATACCTATTTAAAATCACCCATTTTCTTAAATAATATATTGATTTGGACATGCACTATATTGCTTTACATCCACTATATATTTCGTGGAACCATTTTGTTCAAATTCTTCCCAGTCATCTTCTATATCAGTGTCTTCGTCATTACAAATTTCCATTTCTGACTAAGATGTTTGAGACCTGCTACTTTTTCAACCCATTTATAAAACTCTCACTTTATCCAATTCCTTTATGAGCTAAAAGAATGACTCCTTTTGTAGCCAAGATTTTAGGATCACCTGAGAATTCAAGACATCTTTAAGCCATCATTCTCCAAATTATTACCTGTTTAGGGCTCATTAAGTGTCTCACACGGGATTCCTAGAGTGCTCCCCTAGGCCCACTGTCCTTTCCCTAAATATGTACCTTCTCCCTGATGTTACACCTACTACAAAAGATCCCAGTACAGTTCTGTGAAGCAGTGAAAATGAATTCGGTCCAAAAAATAAAAAGAAGACAAATTCCAGAAAAGCTGTAATTCCTCCCTGTATACTAGTTTCTTACTGCTCCTTGATGGGATCAGAGAACAGATACTCTCTATTTGTCCTCCTATTTGTCCAGTGCTCTTTCACCAACTTGAAGATCATGGTGGCAGTTTTGGTAGGGGCACAGATCTGGGAATAAGAAACCTTGACTTCGGGGGCTCTGTGATTAGTTGATTGTATGGCCTTGGGCAAGTCACTTAAGCTGTACAAACCTTGGTTTCTTATTTATAAAATAAGGAGTTGGACTAGATGATATCTAAGTTCCTTTGTAGCTGTAGGAATCAATGAGTGTGGCTCATTCCATGGTCTTGTCCAAATTCAAAAACTTTAAGATCTCAGCTTTCTTTTTCAAGAAGTTTATCTTTATTTAAAAAATTCTTTATTTTCATTATTAACACAATATAAATTCTCAGTTTAAAAAAAACATAGGAATTCTATTTTTCCACTGTGAATTAGCTTCAGATATGCCCTCTCAACCCACTCCAGTTTCTCCAGATACCCGTTTAAAGAGCTTAAATCTTGGTGTTTAATTTAGGACTATTATTCTTCCTAGTTTAATGGTAAGAAACAGAGAACAGTAGACAGGAAAATTAGTAGAAAGGTGAGTATGGAGACCTTAAAAGCCTCTGAAGTGATCAGTTCCTTGGAATGAGGGATTACCTAATTTCTCAAAGATGTCCCTGAAACTTTACGGAGATCAATTCTCTGTACGATTATAATCTACTTGAAATTAGAGATTGTACAGTTTCTCAAATATACCCCTAAAATGTTAAGCCATAATATAGGGAGAACGCATGTTCAAGAAATTTACATTTTCAGTAAACAGATTATTGATGTCCTTTGTGATTTATTATTACACATTACTGTTGTCTAAAATATTCTGTTTACACTAAATGACTTTGATGTACAAGGTCCAGTGGACTTCATGCACTTGCAGATGCCATTCGTAATTTGAGATGCCTTATTGGTCCACAAATAACAATAATAGTAAGTTGATAATGACGTTATTTCAACCAGTCCCCATTCGTCCTCTTTCTTATTTGTCCTGACTTCCATTCAAGAGTTTTTAACCACACATTTCCAGCTGCAAAGGCAAGTGTTTTCTCTGGATATTTTTTAATGCTTTATAATGTTTCCTTTTTAATGCTGAGATAAACTGATCATCTAAATAACAAGAGGTTTCTACACTAATAGCACAGTTGCAGTTAGTTGTTGAGTCGTGCATTCATCCTTGAGGTTTTAAGTCATTAACAACGTCTTCTGCTCTAGATTGCAAATCAGATAGTGGTTATGCCTGCATCGTGACACCAGCTTTTCATATGATGCTAAGAAACTTCAAACTACATGTTTGTCTAGTTTATTAGTCCATAGCATACATCATTGTTACAGTCTTCATATTCCCTCTCCCTTGGGGCTTTCCTACCACTGCCAGCATCTCTTTCAGGTTATTTGATTACAGCTTTCATTGCCACTGAAAAAATAATCACCAACAATGTTCAACCTGTTACAACTGCCTTTTCCATTCTCTGCCATTTTGTAGTCTTTTGGCCTACTGTCAAACTCATGAAATTTTCAGTATAATAGCCTTTAACCAGCTGCTGCATTCTGTTAGAATTTCTTTCACCTTTTTATGTTGCATACTCCCATATGGGTAAACCAAGTGGAGCCAAGAGCTGGGACTCTCTTGCTTTCTTAATGAGTTAGAAAATTATTCTTCTGTGTTCTGGACTGTCAAAAGAATTTAGGAATCCCAAACTTGCATGCAGTATGTTTGTTGCATAGATGACATAATAAGAGCATAAGAAATAGCACTCTGGGTCAGACCAACAGGGCAGCTAGCCCAGAACTCTGTCCCAGATGTAGGCACCAATGGCTGTGTTGTCAGTCAACCTAGTAATTTTCATTTCAAAAAAATTAGGATGCATCATGACCATTTCTTAGTAATGCACTGTTAAATCAGTTGGCATTGAGTATATCCAATGGTTTCTTAAACTTTCCCCACTCTCCACTTCAGTCTTGTTTTAGCAATAATAAGTTCTATAAACTTAATGATTTCTCTATAAACAACTAAAGATATATTTCAGTTTCTCTTTAATCTAATCCTTTAACCTCAAGGGACAGCCCCAATTAAGTGCTATGAAATTCACTGAATACAATTATATTTACCCAGAGTCGACTTTAATCTCACATCCCCTCACTAACTCCTTTTCATTTTCATCTTCCCAGTCTGAGAAATTCTAATCCGTTTTAGGTTTTTAGTCTGTCCTTGAATGAAAGATAAGCAGTCCCCTTGATTATCTTAGTTGTTTTTCCCTGGATCTTTTCCAGCTCTGTTGTATCTTCCTTGGGATGTCGTGACTGGAATGGCCCAAATATTGGTTATTAAATTTGTTAGCATCGTCTCTAGTCTCCACTCAGTCATGAAGAAAGTAAATGCTATTCACCATCTCCCATTGGTGCAGAAATGGAGAAACTAATTGAGGTCATAACCTGTTCTACATATATTAGTTCTAGCTGAAGGTTGGTTTGTGGCTACTTTTCTGTAATACCAGATCAAGTGTTTGACCTTATATTTCTGCCAGCTGACTCTTAGGAAGGATTTGATTTTTAGGCAAGCTGGTCCTTTCCTCCTTCAAAGACACTGCAGTTGCTAAATATTGGGAGGCATTCACTAATGAAACTTGGGAGTAAACCTGCTGACTCAATCACCAGCAATGCATTTCTTCAGGTTGCCTTTCTAAATATTTCTGAAGTACTTCACAAAAGAGTGAAAAATGGGGTTCTGGGCAACATGCTAACTCTTCAGCTCTTTTTTACATGCAATGCTCAAGAAACAACTCATGTCTAAAGAAGTGTCTGTCTTTTCCTGCTGGTTATTTTGATTGTTGTACACATTGCTGTAGCTGTCTAGTGACCTTGACCTACCCTTCTCTCCATTCTCAATCCCAGGCATGTTTCTACAGCCACCTGTTATATCTGAGTTGCTCGCAACTTTCTGGTAGTTTCTGCTTAGCAAAATGAGGTATATAATAAAACCTCCCTGGCTGAAGCTGACTGTCGCTTCAGTCAACATTTCTTATTACTATTTCTGTGTCTGCTGCCAAATTTGCTGGTTGGAATTCTGACTCTCCCATATTCTTATGACTACCATCCCTCTGGCTCTACTGGTACAAGTATTTGACTCTCTGCATGAAATTATGGCTATCCACCTACACTTACCTTTTGGTGTTTGTGTCTCCTTGTATCCTGTTGGTCTATTCACGGTTAAAGTGATGAATCTTGCTCTCTAACTCCAGTAGCATCTGAGTTTTTTGTTTGTTTATTTGTTTGTTTTTGACTGCATTGGGTCTTTGTTGCTGTGTGTGGGCTTTCTCTAGTTGGGGTGAACGGGGGCTTCTCATTGCGGTGGCTTCTCTTGTTGCGGAGCATGGGCTCTAGGTGCTCGGGCTTCAGTAGTTGTGGCACGCAGGCTCAGTAGTTGTGGCGCACGGGCTTAGTTGCTCCGCGGCATATGGGGTCTTCCTGGACCAGGGCTCGAACCCGTGTCCCCTGCCTTGGCAGGCAGATGCGCCACCAGGGAAGTCCCAGCATCTGAGTTTTGACACCATCTCCTTCCATACCATATTGCCTCTATTTCTATTTTCTGGACAGTTCTTCAGATTCCAAATCCCTCCCATATTTAAAGCATATCTTGCCCTCATTCTTGCTCCAGCTCCCTGTTATTTGTGCCAGGAGTTGTTCTGATTCAAGTTTTAGATTAGTTTATTTGTTCCTCTGAATTATTGACTACTATTCCTGTACCTATATTTATATAGAGAGGAAGCAGTAGTTAGCTATGTCTCAGCTTTAACGGCAAATCAACGTGCTAAATATCTCTGTTGGCTAGTTTGCAGTGGAAACATCTTCTGAGAATGAGGTGGGCTCTTATTATAAAGAACACCGGATTATGATATCCAGCTTAGAAAACACTCCCCCATGTCTCATTCCTGATACCTCACTGTTCTAGGAATGATTCTAGTCTTCTGACATTCAGTTGAACATTGGTTGAGATTGGCAGAGATTTTCTTAGTTTTTCTCGGAATATAATTTTGTGCTGTTTCTGGTAAGATCCTTCACATGTATATTTTCCTTAAAAATATACCTTTTAAATGGACTTAAGGACACGGGGAGGGGGAAGGGTAGGCTGGGACGAAGTGAGAGAGTGACATGGACATATATACACTACCAAACGTAAAATAGATAGCTAGTGGGAAGCAGCCGCATAGCACAGGGAGATCAGCTGGTGCTTTGTGACCACCTAGAGGGGTGGGATAGGGAGGGTGGGATACGGAGGGTGGGAGGGAGGCACAAAAGGGAGGGAATATGGGGATATATGTGTATGTATAACTGATTCACTTTGTTATAAAGCAGAAACTAACACACCATTGTAAAGCAATTATACTCCAATAAAGATGTTTAAAAAAAATTAGCGTTCACTAGGGGAGCCTGGACTGTGGGTTTTACGTTATCATTTCACATCCATAATCCCAGATGCTTCCATAAAAAAATAAAAATAAAAATATACCTTTTAGCAGCTGATAAGACCACATGAAATAGCAGAAATAGTAAATTGACCAAGCAACAGAAGACTTGAAGTCTGGTTGCAACTTTGCTGTTAACTAGCTATTTGACCAAAGATGAATCACTTATATTCTCTGAGCCTCAGTTTCTCCATCTGTCATCCAAGGGGGCTGAATCACATGAGATCACAGGTTATTTCCAGTCCCGACGTTCCCTGATTTTATGAATGTTGACTTTGAAACAGAAATTATTCATAACAGTTTTCCAGAGGAATGAAAACGAATCTTCATATCGCCCTTGAGGATTCTTATTGCATCATCAATCTTATCAAGATGGGAGGGACAAATAATATTAAACTTTTTGCTTAACTGTTTAGCACCGTTGATAATAGGAAGCGGATGTAATAGAGAATCAGCTGTCTAATTTCAGCTGTCAGTCTTTGAGGATACTGGTGAGTATCTCTGGGTAATTAAATTTGTGAAATCGCTGCCAGAAGCCTGGTGCTCTGACTTTTCAAAAGGCTTTGTACACAAAGA